>NC_090270.1:215113074-215750574 GCF_040414725.1 Anabrus simplex | reverse complement strand
AAATGTTGTGTCTGGCCTAGTAGCAAGTAAGAGTTTCGAAGAATCTCCTGGCCTATCTACCACTCCTAAACTGATGAGTTTTAAACCTCAAGTGGCAGCAGAGAAAAGAAAGTCTAAAACAAAACACATGCCAACAGATAGCTCTTCAAAACGCTGTGGATACTGCAGTACGAAGAAGGCACCTCACAGGACAAGATGCTCATGTACGACATGTGGGATCAGTTTGTGCCTTTCATCTGACAGGAACTGTTTCGTCCCTTTCCAACAGTGGTTGTTTATTTAATGAAGACTGAACAATACTTTGCGTTTATGTAAAAGTTAAAGTCTGTGTAATTTGAGTAAAAGACTCGTACTGTTAAGCAGTAACCTAGAGGCACAGTGGTCTCAAATAAAACCACCCCATAATTTGTACATTTTACTGATTTTTTTTTTTTTTTTTTTAGAAATATTACTCTGATTTGATGACTTGCATATGAAATTGCCGATTTTCCTTTCAAAATTTGAAAGAAAAAAAGGGGTTCTGTGCCTTAAAGCGTCATGAGCAGAAACACAATACTCAAGTCAGATAATTAGGAGAAAATATTTCTTTAGCAAAAGGAATGTACCAGGCTATGCAACCGTTTCTAAAGCCAGTCATTCACGCACGCCCCCGGCAATTTAAGGCAAAGAATAAATAGAAATGAGAAACAAGAGTTAACTTCCTTGCCTCAGTACGTAACTCAAATAATTCTGTGCAGGAAAAATGCCAAAAGAGGAACGAGCAGAGTGTGTATTTTTAATTATTCTGGTGAATGGATTTGAAAAATATGTGCTTATAACAGCTGAGCATGTGTTTTGTAAACTGTGCAGTGATGAAGTGAATGCAGAAAAGAGGTTCATTGGACAACAGCATATTAGACGAAAAAATCGGATAGCTATAACGATAGCGAAGTATAACAGGTGTTCCCAAAGTGCAAAGTGCATCCAGCAAATCATTACGTATTTATATTCATTTCCAAGTTTTTTAAAAAATTATATAAAAGAAAAATCTATGTTCAGTGAATAGAGTGCCGACTATTAAGCTAAGCCTGTATTGCTTGAATTTTCCCTGCATTAAATTTAGTTGTACATGGTACTACCTGTGTCCAATAAGAAGTCGTGTCAACTAGTAGGCACGGCACAGATCCTACATTCCTAGCTACAAACATTAGTTGTGACAACGCAAGCTCCTGCATATTCCTTATTAAACTGTTCATATGCAGTACTTATCAATTATAAATTTCCATGTTCCTTGAAATCATTTAAGAAAAGAGTAGGAAAACAATTGATAGGGAATCTCCCACCTGGGCAACAGCTCTAAATGCAGATCACTGATGATTGTGTGTACAGATATTTTTTATCCAATTCTATATACTTCTTTAACCCTTTCGCTTTAGAGCTCTCAACTGATGGATGTGAGAAAACTGTCAGCCATAATATACCCCACTATGCACACTTTCATTTTTAAACTTGCATGGAAGGCACACCGATAAAGATATCAACACGAAAGTTTGTAAACTCAGAGTATACATCACTTGTCATTGCTTGTAACTCATGTCCCTAAACCAGAAAGGTTCAATTTTTAAAAAAATATCAAATGCATAAACAAAGTTAAAAGTTTCTGATTTTTATACTTCTGAATTAATTCCGAAAAACGGTGTTCAATGCACAAATTTGTAATTGGTGTTATTAGAAAGGTCATTTTTTCTACTAGCATGGTAAATATCAAGATTCTATGTGCATTGGATCCAAGGAGAGATTAAATTGTGTAAAGTAATGTATCAATTACAAAGTCATTTTGTATAAAAAAAACACATTTCTTACTGGAGGTGCTAGATTACCGTACAATCCTGAATATCACCCGCCACCAAATAAGACTCGCACCCTAAATCTGAGACTGCAAAATAAGGGGGAAAACATGAAAATTAAAAAAAAAACTTGCATACCTACTAATTTTCTTCATATATACCAGAAATATAAATTCAAACAGCTTACAATTAATAAAATCACAAAAATCGTAAATAAAATCGGCCCAATACTCGCATCATTCACAATTCATAGTCTTCTGAAGTTTCACCATATGAACGTTCGTCGCTGGCATCTTTGCATAGTCGTCCTCACTACAATCCACTGAATTTGAAATTCCACATTTCTTAAGCTTTTGGACACTCGAACGTTGGGAATGCGTGCCCATGCGGTCTTTATCCAATTGCATAGAAGTCCCACTTCAGAACTCTTCACTTCTTCGGCTGGTGTTAATGCATGATCATCACACATCCATTCGGTGTTCAACTGTTTCATTTCAGTTTTGAAAGGCCGGTTCACGCATGCATCGAACAGCTGGGACTTATCGCAAAATCGGTTTTCCTTTCCACATCATATCTTTTACGGCGTCAGTAGTACGTCCTCTGTAACTGTCCAACACAAGCACGTTTCGTTTTTTGTAACGAAGCTCCCGGGTGTCGTTTCCAAATGCACTTCACCCAGTCCTCAACTAACGCACTGTCCATCCAGCCGGACGCGTGTTCTAACAATAACACCGGACGGCAAGTTTCCTTTCAGAAATGCTTTCCTTTTCAGAACCATATACGGAGGGAGTTCGGTTCCATCTGCTAATACGCACAACATTACAGTGCATCATTGCTTTTTGTTACCACATGTTTGGTTACACTTTTAGAAGCCTTCGTATCCACTATATTTTCCAACGGCATTTCAAAATAGACAGGCGTCTGGTCAGCATTCCCAATTTGCTTCCTGAAATTAATATGACGCTGAAAGGCCGTTAAATTTTCTTCATACGCCCCAGGGAGACGTTGAGAAATAGACGTATGTCTCCAAATGCACAGACCCTTTGTCCGACAAAAGTTTTGGATCCATCCACGGCTTGCAGTAAAACCCTGGGTTTTTTAGTTCTTTTGAGATCTCTACTGCTTTCAATTGACACATTTCACTAGAAACACCATATCCTAACTCACGTTTTCCTATCACAAATTTGAAGAGTTGTTCTTCAATTTCCAGAAACACTGCACTCCGCCGGTGGAATGCTCTGTGATCGCCGTTACTTTTTAGAAGTTTTTCCTTCTTCTACCGCCATTCACGTATACACGATTAACACATTGGAGACTGTGTCTTAAGACGGCATCCGGGCAGGCAGACCACCATATTTTTAAGGTTGTTAAAAAATTGTGGAAAATAGTTAGGTTGCAATTGTAACGTATATATCATCAAAAAATTAAAAGGGCCTATTCTACAGATTAAAAAGGTGCAATAAGATCTATTGAATACTTTTCACATTACACATTTTCCAACGGTATGCCTTTTGAAACAAGAAAAAGTCTGACCAAGTCTTACACATTATGAGCTTTAGTGTGGAATAGTTTGAAGCATTCAGGTACATAAAGTGCTTCAGAAAACATTGGATACCACCAGCATCTCCTTTGTCATTACTTTCCCATTTTACGCTTTTCCTTCATCCGCACAGGCTTTACAAGTTTATCCAAGTCATCAAAAGTACCCGGCGAATGGGAATCAGTCCCTGCCTTTGAATTATCATCGCTTGCGTCACTTCGTTCTAAAAGAATCTCCAGTCATACGAAGATCACGAGACATTAGCTAAATAAACTACAAAGTGCAGTCAACACCAAGTTCGAAATCGGGGTCTAGGTCTGAATCATCTAACTCTTCTTTTGAACCACTGTCATCAAAATTCTCTTCTAAAATCTCTATAATTCCACTTTCATTCAATAATCCAATCAAGATAGCAGAAACAAAACACGGTCTAAACACTTCATACGATGTAAACAAAACTCATAAAGCGTGTGCCTTGAGCAGCTGGAAGCATGGAATGTAGAAGCGAACTCAAGCAAAAATAAGCTGCTATAAGTTCGAGAAAAAAGACTTCAGACGACGCGAACGCACGGTAGAGCTCTTATAAAAGTTCTTTAATAGGGTATGTATAGTTTCCGCTCGGTTCTCGTCCTGGCTGTGTTGACAATATAAGGAATACGTGGGCCCGAGTTAGCCTCGGGCACAGCCAATTTGCGCTGTTACCCCACCCCGATGTACACTCGGGTTCGGTCTCCATTGTGTTAATATCGTACACTCTGCCAACGGCACAATTTCTATACATTTCAGCTTTGCTTACAACTTTAAGTTTGTCACAGACAGTAAATGACCGCAGACGCCGTTTTAAATCCATCGCTTACTATTGAGACAGCACTTTCACGGGACAGATACGGAACTCGAATGTGAGCAAGGTAGACTTCCATAACCAACAGTCTCCACTCTCGAAAGTACAATATCCCGCGAGATCAGCTATTCGTGCAACCACCACGCCAGCCACACTTGTGAAACAAATGACGATCAAGCATCTGCAGCAGCGGCTTGCACATTTAGCCATATTCTTTGAATTATGGTATTTCATTATCATACATTTCACGTTTACATACCACTGTAACCGTATTGAGAAAAAATCAATCAAGGCCCCTTTACATGTGGTATTTATAGTACGGTACCGTATTCAAATCTATTTCAGTACTCCATGTAAACGTAGTAAATATTTATGAGAATGGGCGGCTTGAATACGACCCGCACCCAAGATTTAGAACCAATATTTTGGGGGAAACGTGCGGGTGGTATTCGGGATTATACGGCATTATCATTGTCATCTACACTTTCTGATTCTGACAAAGAAACATCACCACATGAATAATTGGCAAAATATTCAGTGATATCGTCAGCTAAATGAACTGTCTTCGCCATGTCGAACCCGATAAATAACTGGGCCTAATCTAAATGAACTGTATCAGACTAGGGTATATCTAACACTTCTCTTACAATATGCAGCTAATTACCTAAGAAGACTAATTAATGAACTAGCAAGTAAACTAAATACAGTAGAAGTCCGCTATAGCGAGTACGGCATATAACGAGAACCCCGTTATAACGATAACTTTTGTCCTTCCCTTCAAAATTCCTACATTAAACTGTGTATTATCCTTCGGTTAGAGCGAGAATCCTATCAGTGAAGCACCCGTTATTACGAGCTATTATGCGCGCTCGATTTTTGCCGTTGCCGATATTTATGCACCCAATCATACTGCACGAGATCGATCATCTTCGGTACGTATCGTTTTCTCGCTATGCCCACGAGCGAGCTCTCTCGTCAAAATTCGAAGGCAATGTCGGATTCGATTAGTAATACCCATCGACTGCTCTTCCGCGAGGAAAATGAGAGAACATGTTTCCATAATAAATGCGTAAACAACGTGTCCGATAGCCGTTTTTAACTCATTAACGATAAATGCTGAATAAACGATCGCTTATTTTTAATGCTAAATACCGCAATTAAGTAAGAATAAGATGAGCCTACACCTCAAGATATGGCAAAGCGAGTCATTGATTACGAGGTTAGTTTATATTTTCTCGCGTCCGTTAAATTACGGATAGGATATTATCATGTAATTTATAGCGAGGTCATAATTTCTCTAATTCCGCTTGAAGTAGGTTTTCATCATACATATAGTACAGATAAGTTAGGATATGTGACGCTATTTTTTTCAAAATGGCGCCCGGTAATGACGACGTAGTGTTTTATTCTCCGGGTAAATTAACCGTAAAATGTGACGAAAAGTGCGGAAAATGTCGAAAATTAGTGAAAAATGGAATGTTGTGTGATTCATGTGATCGATGGTGGCATTATAAGTGCGGAAATTGCCCTAGAGACGTAAAAACTAATGAAAATGTTGACTGGATTTGTGAGCAGTGTGTTCGGAATGTTGTTGTTGGGGACGGCGTTGACGAAGCACCGAAAACAGTCGATGAGGAATATAAAAGTGCATTAGAAATTATAAACATTCTAAAAAAGGACAATGAGACTCAAAGTTGAACATCAAGAATTAAAAGAAAGACAGCGATCGCTAGAATTTGGGACTGACCATTCTTCGAGTGATATACCGGTACAAGTAACAAACTCGAGCACGTGGTGTCAAGTAGTTCGTGGACGGCCGGCTGCGAAGAAATCTACAACTGAATTTCCGGAAATAAACATCAGAAATAGGTTTTCTGCCCTAAATAATTTAATTCTGGAAGAAAGTGATTGCGCGCGTGAAACCAAATCATCGCGATCCGTTGCCGTGCCGAGTTTAAAATTTAGGCCTAGAATTCAGATTCAAGACCCAGTTAGGCCTAAATCAGCGAAGGTAGCTGTGTTTGGAGATAGCCAAGGAAGGGGAATTGCGGGAGTGATTAACAACATTATAGCAGCAACCGGAGAAATATATCCAGGAGCTTCTATCAGCAGTGTTGTGGAAAACGTAGACGCAGCAACTAGGAACTTCGGGAGCAGCGATGCAGTGCTTATCATCGGTGGGACGAACGACGTAGCTCGCGACGACGCCAAGAATGTAAGATCACAACTTAAACATACACTAGGGAAGCTGACCCACACTAACGTTTTTGTAGTGAACGTGCCCCACAGGCATGATTTGAGTAGAGACTCGTGTGTGAACATTGAAGTGGACAAGGTCAATACAGATATTGTTAAAATTTGTAAACATTTTCGGAATACTCAGGTTATTGAATGCAGCAGTTTTGAGAGATACTGTTATACAAAACATGGCCTCCATCTAAACAATTCAGGTAAACGAAAGATAGCAAATATTGTTCTAGATTTTATTAATCTTAAGATATGTACTGTAAAACAGGCAACTCCCTTGAGTTATAATACTGACCAGGAAAACTAGTAGAAAGAGCCAGCTGTACTTCAAGCTGGCTCAGTCAACTAGAAAAAGAAACTCAGGATAGTAAGGAATTTCAAGTTACCCAATTGCAACAGTCAAGTTTTAGGGAGGAAGGGGGTCTGAGATTGCTCTTGGTAAACTGTCAAAGTGTAGTAAATAAACAATTAAAATTCGGTACACTGATGGAATCTTATGAGACTGTTGTGGTGATAGGAGTGGAATCATGGTTGAAAGAAGGGGTGGGTAATAGAGAAGTATTTCCAGAAGGGTACACAGTCTATCGTAGAGACCGATGAGATAAAAAGGGAGGGGGTGTGTTTATTCTGGTGAAGGAAACTTACTGTTCACATGAATGGTTTACCGATGAAAGGGATGAAATATTAGGGATAAAATTAGTTCGTGATAATATGAAGGAGGTGGGAATTATAGGAACATACAGGCCTGGAAGAGAGGAAAGAGACGTGGAAATCTTTGAAAAAATAATAGATTATACTCGTAAAAACAATAATGATCTGGTAATAATTGGGGGAGATCTAAATTTGCCTGAAGTTGAATGGAAAGGAGCTGCAAATGAAGCCCATGAACAGAAACTGGCAAATAAGTTAATTTGGGAGGGAGGATTTACACAAGTAGTACAAGAACCGACTCGTCTCAATAACTTACTAGATGTATTCTTGGTTAAACCATGGGAAATTGTTGATAAAACTGAGGTAATTGAAGGAATAGGAGACCATAAGGCTGTAATAATGGATGTAGGACTCGTACCAAAAAGGCTTAATAAGAGGGTTACACAAGACAAGAAATTGTACAGAAAAACTAAAGTTGATGAATTTGGGACTTACCTTAAATCACAATTCAGTTGTTGGATAAGTGAAGGGAGTAACGTGGATACACTTTGGGCTAAATTTAAAGGAATTATTTGGGAAGGAAAGAAGAGATTTTTACCTGTTAAGAAGGGTAAAATGACGTCAGACCCTGTTTATTATACAAGGGAAATAAGAAAATTAAAAAGAAAATGTAGAATAGTAAACAGGAAAATCAAAGAGGGTAGGGAGAGTAGAGAAACTAGAAAACAGCTAATGAGGGAACTGAATAGAGTGAAAAAGGAAGCAAAACAGAATTATATGAATGGCATACTTCAAGAGGGTAATGACCACAAAGGGAAATGGAAAAAGCTGTATTCATATATCAGGAATCAAAAAGGAAAAGGAATTCAAATTCCTACAATGGTGAGAGAAGGGGGTTAACACTATTTAACAGATACTGAGAAAGCAAACCTATTTAGCAGGGAATTTAGAGATTCAGTAGATGATTGTCAAGAGTTGGAAACCGAAACAGAAGATAGAGAGGGAGAGAGACATAGGGAAACAAGAAGCTTCTCATTCACAAACGAAGATATTTTCAGAGAAATCCAACTGCTTCAGCAAGGAAAAGCAGCAGGAAGTGATCAAATTACTGGGGAGGTATTAAAGACAATGGGGTGGTACACAGTGCCTTATTTAAAATTTCTCTTTGACTATGTCATAAATAATAGTGTAATACCAAAGGAATGGAAGGAATCTATAATAATACCAATTTATAAAGGAAAGAGTGATAAACGGAAACCAGAGAACTACAGACCAATCAGTCTGACCAGTATAGTTTGTAAAATTCTGGAGAGTTTAATATCGAAGTACATCAGAGGGATATGTGATGATAAAAATTGGTTTGTGAGGAGCCAGTATGGATTTAGAAAGAAATTTTCTTGTGAGGCACAACTGGTGGGATTTCAGCAGGACATATCAGATCAGTTGGATTCAGGAGGTCAGTTAGATTGCATAGCCATACATCTTTCCAAAGCCTTTGATAGAGTGGAACATGGAATATTATTAAAGAAATTGGAGGGAATAGGATTGGACGTAAGAGTTACACGTTGGATAAAAGCATTTCTAAATTCAAGGGTTCAGAAAGTCAAAGTAGGAAATAATGTATCTCAGGAAGAGCAAGTTTGGAAGGGAATTGCACAGGGTAGTATAATCGGTCCGTTACTTTTCTTAATATACGCAAATGATTTAGGGAACAATATAACATCAAAAATAAGATTGTATGCAGATGACATAATTGTTTATAGGGAAATAAACAACATTGAGGAATGTTCAGAATTACAAAGGGACCTTCAAAGTATCCAAACAATGGATTGAAGAAAATAATATGAAGGTTAATGGAGGGAAAGCAACTGTTACAACTTTTACAAACAGGAGCTTTAAAACTGAATTTGAATATATTTTGGATGAGGTAGTTATCCCAAAAGATGGCAAGTGCAAATACTTAGGTGTGAGATTTGAAAGTAATTTGCACTGGAAGGGTCATATTGATGACATTGTTGGGAAAGCATACAGATCATTACATGTCATAATGAGGCTACTTGAAGGATGCAACAAAGAATTAAAAGAAAAAAGTTACTTGAGTATGGTTCGTCCGTTATTGGAATATGCAAACAGTGTTTGGGATCCTCACCAAGAATACCTAATAAAAAATAGATAGTGTGCAGAGGAAAGCAGCAAGATTTGTAACAGGGGATTTCAGGAGAAAGAGTAGTGTATCAGAAATGTTAAAGGAACTTGGGTGGGAAACTTTAAGTAAGAGAAGGGAAAAAACTAGACTTATAGGATTATATAGAGCCTATACAGGAGGAGAAGCATGGGGAGATATCCGTGAGAGGCTTCAGTTGGAAAATAATTATATCGCCAGGACTGACCACAAATATAAAGTTAGAAGGAATTTTAGCAGAAGCGATTGGGGTAAATTTTCATTCATTGGGAAGGGTGTGAAGGAGTGGAACAGTTTACCAGGGGTAGTGTTTGATCCTTTTCCAAAATCTGTACAGATATTCAAGAAGAGAATAAACAGCAACAGAGAAAATAAATGAAGTGTTAGAGGGCATTCGACCAGTGCAGGTTATTGTAATAAAAAAATGTGTGTGAATAAATTAATTCCATCCCCTGGTCTAAGGAGTTTGGACAGCCAAAGTAGGGGACTGCCTGTAGGGGTGAAGTACAGTGGGGACTTCGAGGGCCCTGGGACCGCTACGGTAGCTGTGAAGGCCCTTCAGGAACCCTGAAAAGTGGTGGCAAAAGGGGCTCTGGTTAAGACGCAGCAGGTCGTTATGCTACTTAGGATCCAGAACGGGTAAAAAAAAAATATAGTAAATAAATAAATGCAATGTAAATATTAATGTTATACCAGTTGTATAGTATCATTTGAAGTAATTCCACATACTGTATATCAGTTGACTATATTTGTAAGTAGTACAGGAGATATTATAAGTAGAATTTTGTAAACAATATAAATTTATTAAGGATGAGCTGTGTGTTTAATAGAAAACATTGTTAGCATATATTGTATAATATTGTATTATAGGAAAAATTTTCTTCTCTTGTAAATTTAATATTTAGTGCTTGACAATGTATTTTAGTGTACCATTTGCCACCAAGGTAGACACCTCATTTGCAAATAAAGAGATTTTGATTTGATTTTTTGATTTGATTTGAATAACAAAACTGAAACGTTTGCCACAAAATGCGATCGATCATCTTCGGTACAGTAAGTTTTCGCGCTATGTACATTTGCGAGCTCTCTTGTCAACATTCGAAGGCAATGTTGGAGTCGATCAGTAATACCCGTCAACTGCTGTTCTCAAAAGCAAATTCGATATGAAAGAGGATAAGATGTTTTCGTAATAAATGCGTAAATAACGTGGCGGATAGCAGTTGTTAACTAGAAATAAATAAAGGCTGAAGTAAGCGATCCCTTAATTTTAATGGTGTACCGTATACTGAAATTAAGTAAGAAAGTGATACACCTCAAGATATGGCACTGATTTCAGAGGATAGTCTATTTTCTTGCGTCTAGTTAAATTTCGGAAAGCTATTCCCACGTCAAATTTTAGCGAGGATGTTATTTCTCTACATATGTTTCAAATAGACTTCCATGAAACAAATATACGGTTAGATTAGGTGACGCCGGTTGAAAAAGAAAACTGAATGTTTGCCACAGCAGCCTCTGGAATAATACCATATTTCTTGAAATCCAAGACTTTTTTCCCTCAGAATATCGTGCGAAAAATCAAGGGTCGTTTTGCATTCGCTGGCCTGATAGTAATGAACACCACTGGCAACTACCGCAGTAACCAAACCACACTGTTGATTTTCAACCCTCCCCCGCCGCCGCCGCGCGCTCACACACAAAACTCGTTGACAAATGACCGCCCCTTTAACATAGGCCTAGGCCTACACGGCTAGCGAAGGCAACCGGTCGTGCAGTGCCTATGTGTAACGTCACTGGATCTCGGAAAATGGTGAAGAGAGAATGACAGTCTATTATCCCCTACAAAAACTTATCTGAAATCTGCAGTATGGCATCAAAACATGCGAGCCTACGAATTCTTAGAAAGGCCACGGCTATCAGTAGCAATGTTATAACGCGTCTGCTGTACCCGACGCTTAGTAAAATTAAGTTTTATAGACAGCAGGAATATTTTCGTGATGGATCGTCGTATCCTATCTTCTATTGTAAAGATACGCAGAACAGGTATTGCCGGGTTGACGGGTTCTCGTCGATATTATGATGCCAATTTTAAGTTAATGGCTAAACACCCGAAAATATATAATAATTGTGCAACCGCAAGACAATACGGCATAGACCTAATTAAAGCCCATATTCAGCGTTACCGTGAAGACAAAGATAGCTTTAAAATGTGTACTGCACAAAAAATGCAATCAGTGGCCCGCAACACGGACACTTTAAAGTTGAAGTTAAAATTGTGAGGTATGTGCACAAAAATGCATTGGCGAAATTGCCATACCGTGGCGCAATAAACTCGTTCGTTGACTTTCAAAGTCCACGACTAAGACCTATACTTTACAAGTTATAAATATTATAAAACCGTATTGGATTTCAGAATAAGAAATTATTATATTAATAAAACCATCTTTCCAATACACAATGTCCTTTATATTTAGGATAAAACGTTAATTACAAGTAGGACATGTTTCGCTCAATCTTAGCGAGCATCATCAGCTATAGATAACATAATCCATGGTGGGTCAGGGCCCTGATCCTGATATATATAACGAAAAAACTTGTAATATACATTGATGAAATACGAATTTTAACAATTTAAAAATCAATAAAATTAAATTATGTCTATTACAACAAATACTGATCATTAAAATTGCTTAAAATGTAAACTGGAATGAATGACATGAAATGTTACTATAGTATGTAGTGATTAAATGTTTGTATAAATCAATGACCATTATATTCGCTCAATTGCATTGGACTGTTTAAGATTAAAAACAGTTATTCACATAAGGGTGCTCTTGTAATGAACTATGATGATTGTTTTTTAAAATAAACATGAGGAATGCTAAAATCACATATATTGGTTGAAAAACGAACTGCACTGATGATAAAACGTCATCTGGATCGGCGTAAATAACCTTATGGGACTTCCTCGCGTTGTGTTTCAAACATTATTTTAAGTAGTAGTGTGTTAATATTGGGCTTCTAATGGAGAACTACTGATCTCGTAGGTGAAATAATATAAATTGGGTGTATCCCGTAAAAAGAAGAATAGTATGTGTGTCAGCTGCTGGAATTTAAAGGCTGTACTACTGTAAGGAAATAACAGAAGGCACTTACCCGTGTGTGAATTGAGGGGAGAGTAGTCCCTTGGTTGTTTACTGAGGTTTGCTGGTCACTGACTTGCTGCTACGCGTTATACGAATGCGATCGTAGAGACGGGGAAGGTAGTGGGAAGGGGAAGGGAGGCGGGACGTTACGCGAGTTGTCGGCCAATGGAGGGGATGCAGTGCTAGGAGGCATTGTAGGTGTGGCTACTGTTGCTGTTGTTACTACAGGAGGATTGAAAGCATGTTTATAATGGAAAATCTTCATGAAATTATTAGCATTAATTCCAAAGTTAGCACTTAGATTGGGGATCCGGGCCCTGACCCACCATGGATTATGTTATCTATAGTTGATGATGCTCACTAAGATTGAGCGAAACATGTCCTACTTTTAATTAAGTCATTTTATCCTAAATATAAAGGACATTGTGTATTGGAAAGGTGGTTTTTATTAATATAATAAATTCTTCTTAAGACCTATACATCGCTGGCCGCTGAAGTTGGCCGAATCTGGCAAGCAAAACGTGTGTGTAGCGGCAGCCAGTTATATCTGACGCTGAGTGAAAGTACCGGTAGCAGTTTTATAGTAAGCAAGAATATTTTCCTGGTGGATCGTCGTATTGTAGAGACGCGTGGAATGTGTACCGCCGGCAAATTTTCAACGAGTTCCCTTCGATATTATGATGCCAATTTTAAGGTAATAGTTATTAAACCCGCTGAAATAAAGAAAGCATAATTGTACAGCCGCAAAAAATACGGCATAACTAAAGCCAATGTTCGGTGTCTACAGTCTAAAAAGCGTACTGTATAAGAAAAGACAATATGATTTTTAAAAAACACATTTTAAGCCTGATTAATTTTTTTGAAGGAAAAAGTGGGAGTCTTCTTGGATTCAGAGAAATACGGTAACACATATTTTTCAGAATGAAATTAAACACACAATTTCACGTAGTATCGGATTTCGAAAAAGAAACAAGTAAGCCGCAGTGTGGATATCCGTGAAAACTTTCCCCGACTTTTACAAAAAAATCTGATATAACGACAATCCGTTATAGCGAGTAAATTTTTCGCCATTATGAATTCTCGTTATAACACCTTAATTTCACTATATAATCAGTAACATCAACAAAAATAGAGAGAAATGCTCGCATCTTTACCAAAAACCATGACGTAAACAAGACACCGACCTCCAGTGAGCACACTAAGAATATCGATAAATACCGATAGTCGGCAATTCCCGTGAAGTATAACTTGAGTTAAAACTGTGCTCTTCCTATTCAATGCAAAATCGCTGCTATCTGGCGTGTAAACAATGAAATAATAATAATGGCGGGTAACGATGGATCGTTACCGTGACAGTTTTCACATGACCAGACGGTTACATAAAATCAGCTTCATGGTCCGTACTGCACTTAAAAAGATTCACAACTATTATCTATTTTCCACCTTGTCGATACACTATAAATTGCTTAGGACAACTTATTGGTTAAAAGTGGTACATGTTTCTTATATCATCAACATCTTCAGCTACATAACACTGTTTAGATGAAACATATATAAACAAAAAAAAATAGTTGTGAATGACCTGAGGGTGACAGATCGTTACCTTGAGTACCAAAGGGTTAATGGAATTGTCACCATGGAAGAAAGGCTTTGTAATATCAAAATTTGATGCCAAGAGGTGGCTGCCAGGAGAAACCTGAATCTGAAAGGTAGATGACTCGTAGGAAAGCAGTACATAGAATGAAGACCACATGGCAGCAGCAAACTTTGAATGTTGTTGCTGCTGTCTTATCAGTAGATACTACACCAATGTAAGAGGAACAGTGAATATCAAGCTGTGAATCTGATCACTGCATCAATTCAGTAACGAGAACGGAATCAAATTAATCTATTCAGTAAAATGAATCTAATATCCGATCACTATTATGTTGTGCAACATCTTACAAAGAAAACCGGGTGAGTTGGCCGTGCGGTTAGGAGAGTGCAGCTGCGAGATCGCATCCGGGAGATGGTGCAATCGAACCCTTGAAGATGTTTTTCCGTGGTTTCAAATTTTCATAACAGGCAAATGTTGGTGCTGTACCTTAAGTAAGGCCACGGCCGCTTCCTTCCCATTCCTTGGCCTTTCCTGTCCCATTGTCGCCGTAAGACATCTGTGTCTGTGCAACGCAAAACAAATAGCAAAAAAAAAAAACCTTAGAAACATGCATGTGTTGACAACATTACTTAAAATGTCTCTTACAGGATATACCAGGTTTATCAAACTTACATGGGTGTAAGAAGGTCTTCAATATACAGCATAACTTTGATGGATCGTTCCCGGAACTGTCATTTCACGTTCAATTTGTTCGGTCACAAAAATGTTTAATATAAACCAATGTTAAATTTCCTCCCATCTGTCATTCCTCAAACTATCATTTGATCGCATCGATCATTAAAAAAAAAAATTTCCTCTGCCACAATTTTCCTGCAATCATACATTGTTCATAAGAAAATATTGCACTGCACAAGTGATTTCTTAATTTAAAGCGACAGGTTAATACTCTAGCATAGAATAGCACACACCTGTTACACAAGAATGTACGAGCGATTCAGAGTTGCTAGTTTTGAGCAAGGATCTTTTAGTGTAATGCAGTGCGCAGGTTGTTCACATGTAACCACACTATCCACGCCTCGCGCCAATAAATCTTCTGGACCCACGAACCGACCCCCTACAAGTCTGTTTGTTTATTTATTTTAAAAGAATTATTAAAAGTGAGGCACTATAAAACTCAGATTTGCCACCATTTACTGTGTTGCTATTGGCAAGTGTTGTGTTAGACTGGAGAAAATGGTAAAAGAGAAGCGGTTAAGAAGTTTGGTGAATATTAATAATGGATTTTAATTAAAGATGCACTTTAAGCCAGTCACAGAACCAAGAGGCATTTCGTGGGAACAACATGCCATATCTAAGAGTGGAAAATTAACGGAGTATGCACGTAAAACATGAGCAGACGGAGTTTCTATTTAAGTTGAAGTGCTGCAGGTTAGGACGATAAAATAGCTGGAAAATCAATTTAAAGAAAGGAACGGCACGACACGAGGTGGTGATCTGCAGAAGAACGTCAATGGTTCAGCAGCTACCCGAAACGTACAAGGAGAAACTGCTGGTATTTCAGTGGCATGCCTTAAATTTACGGAAGAAGCATGATTACAGCACGGGAGCAAAAGGCAATTCCCATAAAACTCCTGTATTTTTTGAAATGCCAGGGAAAACTACGGTCAAAGCAGGCAGAAAGAAACGTTCAAGTTCAAACTGCAGGGGCGGAAAAACAGTGTTGTACTGTAACTGCTGAAGGGGAGAAAATATAGTCTCACGACTTTTAAACGAAAGACAATGCCAAATGGAAAGCTTCCCCCAATGATGCAAGTCAGAGTGCAGGAAAAGCAGTGGATGAACGAAGATTAGTACTTGGTTTTTCCTAATAGAACGGTTTCGTTGTCTTGGTGCTCTGCAACGATGGCCATCCATGTTTGCGATTGACAGCTTCAGTGGTCACTTGACAAAAAAAGTGGAAAATAATGCTCAGAAAACACCAACCTGTTTCCTTTAACCAACCTCTAAAGGCACATTTCCGGTGTTTATACCATGAATGGAAGTGCAAGTCTAAGGAAATTACACGGAACTCATGACTCAAGAAACCTTCCAATTTCTAAAATGTATAAATGGATCCTGGATGCGTGGAAATTATACCCAGCAATGATGGTAGCCATGAAGTTCAAAATGACAATTTCCAACGCAATGGACATGACCAAAGACGATTCAGCATGGGAAGCATCATCTAACAGCGGTGGCTGCGGTGAAAACTCGCACAGTTTCATATCGTCACCGCAGGCATCAGGTACTTCTTAATTAATCACAGGGTGATTAACCGCATTGTACCTTGTCGAGTGTGTGGCATGCTAGAGGCCTGTTGACAGCTTTGTTACCCCCTGCCGAATCATCTGGTCACAATCCGGACCTAACCGATCCAGACCAATGGCCTGTATACTAACCTGATCAGTAACAACATACACTGCTGCGACATCAGAGACATGCTGTTTTCAACTGCTTATCTCCACGACAGAGACTTGCTGTGTTGGATCTCTAACCTATCACCCATAAATGGTCTATGGAATCCTAAATGCAGGTTACTGCCATAATATCCACATTAATTTGCAATAAGACAACTGGTCTTTTAAAGTCTTACAATTATCACGAGATAAAGAAAAGTGAAATGCAACTACATACAAGTCACTCCTTGCATTTTCATGTATATCATACTTGCAATATTTTGATGCCGTCCTGATAGGGTTGGGAATTTTAACCTTCCCCTTAATGCAATGGTTCGGGGGTTGGGCATGTATGCCATCTTAGAATTCATCATAGGTAGGACCGCATTTTTATACATGCGCAGGTCACCAATCAGCCAGCGACTCTGAAGACCTGCACCAGGCCTCTCTTTAGATTATTTCGACCCATAAAGGAACACATAAGTAAATCATTTGTTATTTTTCTTGTTCTTCTAAACTTCTTTCATAATGTCGCTTTGTTTAGCTTAAAGTTCGTCAGCCCGTTTTCTCCTCGACCTGCTGGTCTTATCTTCTGAAGCAACTTACCAAGTGTAGATCTCATGTCTGAAAGTTTTGTGGTCTTCGATATACGTAGGTGTGATGTTGGCGTTATTGAAATCAGTTTGAACTTGCATACCGTTGTCTTTAATGTTTGGGAGTACATCAATATTTTCATTGTCTGTTGGTTGTTATCAAGCCCAATGTGTCCATAAAATTTCAGTCGTTTACAAAAATCTGTATCAATGTTCGAATATTTTCCTGTGAACTTGTGCAATTGTAAACATCCTTCAGCTGTAAGTTTTGGGCGAAACATTTTTCGGATGATTTTCCTTTCAGTTTTCTTGATATTATCGAGATCCCCTTTATAATCGAGGTTTAAGATCTCAATGGCAGAATGCTTCAGGTTCGACGACCATTGTGTAATGTCGAAATTTTGTACTCGTGCATTTACAGTTTTCCCGCATCTGTCGTCATTTTCCCCCTGCCACCTGAAATACGATGCATCAAGGTTTAATTGTATATGTTATGATCACTCTTGAAATTAAATACACAAAGTTACATCTTGATGAGTGCTCATCTGTTTTCACTTAACACTGGGAACACTTTCCGTGACCGTACAAAACCAGGAAATTAAGCAGAATATGCCTCCCAAAAGGACTGATAATATAGTTTCTTAGTTAAATTCATTACAAACACCGCTAAAAATAGTAAATATCTTAGAAATTCGTCACACAATTCCACGAGTTTCCGAACTACCACCAATGTTACACCCGCACATAAACAAAGCCTTTCAGCTTCTACGAACCACGACGCAAAGTTGTTGTTTAATATAAATTAAAGAGCCTGCTACATTTCACGGATTTCATTTCTTCAAAATCGCAGCCTGCTACTTGTTTGGGAACATCTCATTGACTGAAGTAGCAGTTGGGGTAGAACAGGTTACAAAAGCACTATGATAATTGATATGATATGATTATCAATACATTTACCGGTCGAATTTGTATCTCGTATTACCAGCTACTATCGAACAGCGTACAAATCCAATTTGAACACAGAAAGTGAAACCATGCGTGGATATTCAAAATCCGTACAACATTGTTCAGCCATACAATACACTCAATATCCGTACACTTTACGGGGAAAAACGGAATACTCGGCAGGTATGCATTAATGTCCAAGAAGTTTAATGATCTATCCTTTTCATCATCTTGAGTAAATTTTATGCAACGGTCTGCATTGCTTTAAAATTCTAACATTTTTTTCACAGTTATTTTTCCGGTTATCTATCATCACGAACATGCCGTCTACAAATCTTAGCCAAAGGCAGAGTAGTTCTATATTTGGTTTTATTTACCTATGCTTCATATTATCCCAGTAAATATCAACCAATATACCTGAGCTGGGGTCTCCCATAGCCAAACTTGATTGGTGGTGTAGATATAGTTATTGAAGGTGAAGTAGTTTTTATTTAACACAAATTTAAGTAGTTTACAATCACAAATTATTGCAGCAAGCATCAAATTAATACGAGACATAGAACATTTCTCACTAATTCAACACGTACATTAAGACTAAGTCTTAGATACTATTGGATTTTAACAATGTTTATGGCTCAAATTTTAAACAGCACAATACAATAGCTCATTAACTATTGAGTTAGTAAAAACGAAGAAATTTATCAGATTTTTAGCCAAATCTTTTTATTGTTGTTGGGATTTACCATGTTTTGGACATCAGTGTTAATAGAATTAATGTCTATTCGAATTTTAACACTTATTTTAAATGTTAATCTGGTCACTGTGTTCACAAATGTCTTTCTGTTATGTATTTTACTACTCAATATTAAGATTATAATTAAGTAAAAATTAGTTATAAGTTAATAATGGTACGTCTTAAAACTTGAGAAAAGTTAAAGGCCGAGGATGCTCGGAAGTCAAGCGAAACATGTCCCTGTTAATATAGTATTGTAGTAAAATGATTATCCAGCTATCAAAAAAAACAATTGTGTATTGAATAGGTGGGAAACAAAAATAAAAATCGTATGCAAATTATAGCATATTGAATAGGTGGGAAACAAAAATAAAAATCGTATGCAAATTATAGCAAGTTTCAACACAGGTCTAAACATGAGAACAGTTACATGCAAGAGTATTTGATATCACACATTCAACAACTGATCCACCCAGACATTTACAAGTGTCTGCCTTGCTTCAGGATGAAGTCCGCTACTTCTCAACAACTCGTGGGTCAACTATCTGCAGCAAAAGTTGAGCCTTTTCATGCCTTTCTTCACACGGTAATTGACTAGGCAGGTCCTCTACACATCAAGACTTGATCTTTCAGAAGCCGGACCAATATGAAGAGCTATGTAGCACTACTTGCTTAACAACGAAGGCAATTCATCTAGAATACATCAGCTCGCTAACTTAAGATTCACTTATATCTGCTCTCAAACGGTTCATCGCCAGAAGAATCAACGTTCTCAATTTGTACAGAGATTACGGTACCAACTTTGTTGCAGCTGATAACCCTTTCAGACCGTGAACGCACAATTGTGAGGGTTCGTATTTTATTTATGTCTGAGCTGATTTGACGTTTTCTTAGCACTAGACCAGACTGCAGTGTTTGGGCGGGAAACTTAGAATGTATTTTAGCCGTTTTTATTTAGTGCTTGACCACCAGGGGGCAGGAAGAAGAGTTTAAAAATACAGTTCATCAGCATGATGACGGGAAGCAGTAATGCCTAAAGCAAGTTATTTATTTACTTCATATTAATCTAGAAGCTTTACTGAATATCAGAATATAATCAATAAAGTGTGTAAATTGTTTAGTGAACGTAAATTGTAAACTTACAACATCGTACGTAATACAATGAGGTTTTGAATGTTGGTACGAACAAATTTGCGGGCTAGGTTTCCCTACAGGCAATTCAATGCAGGAGTGCTGGGTGCTGCAAAAAAAGACTGTGGAAGCAGAACTCGTACTCTACGTGAGAAATGTAATGTATAAAATATTAAGTGTTTAAAATCGTTCCACACTTTAAAAAAGAACATTTGATCATGTACATGTGTATATTCACTACTTAAGATTATAATGAAGTACAAATTAGTTATAGGTAGAGTTTGTGATTTTTAGCATTTGCGGTAAATGGGAAATACGTCGAAACTGTCAGTGTATGTGCCTTCATCTTATATGGCCCGTTCGAAGTTTTTTTTTTTTTTAGCAATTTAGGATCAGCGATAAAATGCGAAATTGGTTCGAACTGCAAAATTATGCAATTCATGCAAAATAGATGCGAAACTCTCACTTTTATACAAAATAAAAGTATCTTTTTAAAAACTATGCATTTTTCTTAAAAATAAGATATATGTTGTTATTTCAGGAGAAATAATTATTACGGCCCCCATTGCAATCATCATATACTTTGACAGACACTTCCGTCCTGGTGCACGGAACATTTATAAGTTCGTTATCACGGTTAGCTGTTCAGAGATATATATTCTGTTTGTTCTGCAGCCTAGCCGATTGATGTCAGATGATACCTGAAGCTATTTTCTCTGTGTACATAGTAACTCTGAGCTGAATTACGGAAAATAAAAAGCACCTCAGTTTGCCACTCGTAAACAATCATGGCGGCATCCAATGAATCCAACCACACCATTCAAGAAGAAGAAGAGTGGCATCCAAGCGCGGCATGGATGAGGTTATTCGTAACTGGCTTGAAAATAATTATGTTGAAAGTAGAAATGATGCTCTGGAGAGTGAAAATACATCTTCAACTGGCAGTGATGAAAGTGATTCTAATTTCAGTTTGGAGATGATAGTGTCAATTGCAACTATGTGACAAAACCAGAATGCAACAAGAGCGGATGAAAAGTCTAGTAAAATGATACTTGGAATTATGATCTTGTTGACAATAAGCCTGTTTCTGTAACATGCAAACCAGTTTCTGAAATTCACTCTATAGTGAGGAGAGGGTTGGGAAATAATCCGAAAGAAATGGACGTAGGGAATGAATTTCTAACTCCACAGCTCTGGGATCACATTACTAAGGAAACCAATGCCTATGCCTCTATATTTCTTGCTAATTTATAGCTTCCCTTGAAACCAGGAATACTTACGAACAAAAACATTAGTTTCCTGTTACTATAGACAAGCTAAAAGCTCACTTTGCTCTGTGTATTCTTATGTATGTGATTAGTCAAATTTATGTTACAGTGACGAAAAAATACATAAATGGTATGTAAGGGAATATTTCCTTTTATAAGTAATGGTGGGCCAAAGGGTTAAATCATTCAATGTGTGGAATATCTTTCACTGACCAAAGAGCACTGCAAAGAACAATCAAACAAACAGAAATAAACTTTCAAGCTCACACACATTCATTCTTTTTGTGTTGACCCTTGATCATAGTCCGTTAGTCTTGACATTGGTGTTGAGCACTAGTTACTGTTTTAATAAAGTACAGTAGCGATTTATTTTATTGTCTGGTAGCCATGGGTAGAAGCAAAGTGACGATCAAACAGCATGCCGAGAGTCACAAATCGGGGCATTTTTATGTAAGCAATACAGATAGGCCTATATTGATGTGCCGACTTTGCAATCAAAGACTTGAAGAAAAAATAATAATTTGCAGTACTTCCTTTGCCTCGGCAGCACTGCTGTGATTTTGGGCCTCCGCGAACAGTGTCGATGCAGAATTTTTTTAGCAAGTACAAGGTAATTGGAATAGATAGGCGGTCTCGAATGAAGGAGGACACCGTTTGAACAATTGGCATGTTGTACTTCAATCATCATTGAGATTCCTGTTGCTTGTAGGTGCGTTGTACTGTGATAAATACGTTCAGAATAGTATTTTTCAGTTTGAAATTGTGTTTGTAACTTTGTAAATAGGCATATTCATTTGTGTGCGTTAATACTTCTTGCGGTCTTAAGTTGATATTTGTCTTATTTTCTATAGTGGATTCAAAGGTTGTGGGCTCGAATCCCACTGGTGTCCAGCTGGCCATTTTTGTTCTGTACTAAACATCTCTTCAGCACGTGCTAAATGTACGCAACACGACCTGATAGATTGAAAGTCAGTTTCGATTAGCAAATTATGCCTATTTTTAACCAATTTGCTACAAAACACTAAATTTGAGAAATTTAGATGCTACAAAATGCTAAATTTGAAAACCAAAACGCTAAATCTCTGATTTTTAAATGCTATAAACCACAAACTCTAGTTATAAATAATGTCTTAAACGTGAGAAAAGTTTCAACTCGGTACATGAGAATATTCACATGTACTGAGTTGATTTTTTTTTAATTTTTTATTTTCTGTAAGTAGTGACTTAAGTCCTGACGTGCACAACTGTGTGGGTTCTGTTTTTTACCCATAGTACTACTTTTGTAAAATAAACTGTAAAAACATGTATTTGAGAGCATTATAGTAAGTTTTTGACATACAAACAAAAATTCACACCTCCAGCTTTCTTTCAGGTCTGACAAGGTGCTGCTGCCAAAAGGGCAGTAAAAGCAAAACTCGTCCTCAATGTAGAAAATGAAAAATCGAACATTTGATCATATATATACTCACATGTATTAAGGTAATTTTTCGTTTTTGAAAGTAGTGAAGTCCTGACACGCACAATCGTGCGGGTGTTTTTTTTTTTCCCTTCAGATGTTAATTTTTATTTTGTAGAATAAACTAAAAATAAATGTATTTTAGAGCATTTTAGTAAGTTGCTAACGTACAAACAAAAATTCACACTGCTTACATCTTACATTTTATGACACTGAAGGGACCATAAATACTGTCAACGGCAGCGCAGACCATCGTTCAAAAATAAGAGATGTGCCCGTCGGGTGCCACATTCCCTGACAGAACGCCAAAAGGGCGTGTGTGGACTGGTGGTGTTTCTTGCTAGAAAAATTCAATCGAGGGCAGAACCAAGACACTAACAATATCATCACAGGTGACGAAATATGGGTCTACCATTATGGCCCCAAAACGAAGACAGTCTTCTGTGTGGTGCTTTGCAGTGGAGGAACCACCCACAATAAGTCCAAGCTCGGGAAATATGGTAACAAAGTTTATTGAATTAGGCCGAAAAATTACTAACGAACCAAAGGAAACGTTCGTTCCCTGAGTAACAGTACACTTGTTATTTATATACCCTTGATTAACCTTTTCATTGCAGAGTTTTGATGACCAGCCGAGCCCTCTGGGCCGGTTTTCTTTTAAGGAAGAAGCACTTTGATAGATACATATTTACTGATATTATTAAAGGAATGCATATCGTCTGTTAGCCCTGCAGCCCAATACGGTGTCGGGGTTGAAGTGAGATATTTCACGCCGTATTTTTACGATCGGATGTCCTTCCCGACGCAAACGTCAGTTAAGGTAATGAATAAGAAATGAATTATGCTGAATGAAACTCGGTAAGGAAGTGGAAGGAATCGGCTGTGGCTTATGAATAGGAACTGTCCTAGCATTTGCTGGGGGGGTGCAAAAGGGAAACCACAAAAAAAACCACTATTCCCAGGACAGCTGACAGTGAGGTTCAAACCCACTTGCTTGACAAGTGCAGAGCTTGTCTCCATAGACATAGCGTGTCAATACGCGTGGTTACTCCGCTCTGCAATGCTATTACTACAATATCATATAAAATTTTTGATCCAAGAACTGGTATTACCAAAATCATTTACATTTGGGGAAAATTGGGGACAATTCCAAATGAGATTTATCGTTACTACTACGTCTTGCACTTTCTTGTAGTTCAATATTGCCACTTTGATATTCTCCAACTTCATCAAAATACAGCTCACCAGAATCGCTATTTATGAGAAAACATTCAATTTCTTCGTCAACATTAGCGGGAAAAACGCTCCACTCCAAAAAAGCTGAAATAACACCAGATCGTTTTCAAAACACATGAAAAGGAGTGGTATATCTGCAGTACAGAACTTTGAGCATTTCCACAGAATCTCAAACCATGACACTATATCACGTTCATTTGTGAGATTGGTGAAGTTCACTACGCATTCAACTGTTTCCTGCACACCGAGGCTCCATCTTAGGCCAGAGAGATCGGCGTACTCTGTGAGGATGCAGGCCAAGGTGAAGTCGGCACCACAAGAACACACTGGGGGGGGGGGTCTTCCCACTTTAGGAGATAAAGAGTGCGTAGATCGTAAATGACCTATCCTCAGCCTGCACAATACTATGGTCTCTCTCCGTGAAGGTCTGAAAAAGGACCCTCACACAGTAGTTGACTTAATTGATCTCAGTTTGGATAGCTAGCACTCCAATTCCCAGGATGCTAAGATGGTTCGATGTAGCTGAGAACAAATATCCTTAGCAGACACAATGACAGGTCATGGAGGTAAAAGAACTGGTTCATTTGCAGCTTCATCCGCAAGTTTGTTTCCCGCAATCCCAACGTGCCTTGGAAGCCATGCGAAAGTGATTCTGGTGCCAGCATCACTCAAACTGGCTAGAAAGTCATTAAGTCCTGGAAATACTTTCGTGTAAAAAAGGATTCCTCAAATTCTGAACATGAACATTATCTTCACCACGCTTCCAGTCAGTCCAATATTCAGGATACCATCAACTTGAATCTCTGCACACTAAAATGCAAACCCTATGTCAACATCTAAACCTAATCAACTCAATTACTAACTGAATACTTACCTGACTGAAATAATTTAAAATTAAATTTGAGAATACCCATACCCTGACATATGATAAAATAGTAGTACAACATGCATGGTTGTACATTATTTTGCTATATATGATTAAAACTACTTTCAGCAGAGTTACGTACCAATGGATATATTCAAGAGTTCGTTCTGGATATATTCAAGAGTTCGTTCTCAGGTCTTCCACTAAACAATACACCACTAAACTCCCACAGTCTTAGTAACTATACCGTCTTCTCTCATACAAGTTGTAGAGTTACTTTCAGTTCAAAGTTATATAACACATAATAGAAGTGAACGCTATATGCATTACTAGGCAAGAATGTATGGCTTAATAATTTCTTATTAGCACTTTAGCACGTTTCCCTCATTTACGCACTGAATGAAAATTTCAGCAGAACTTACCTCGACCGAGTCTCCTCCACCTCCAGCTCCACCGCCAACACCACCTCCACCGGCATTTCCATACTCATCAAAGTTATGGTTGCCAGCTCCACCTCCACCTCGCTGGCCACCTCCACCTCCACCTCTGTTGTATGCCTGCTGTAACAAAATTTAAATAATGCCAGCTCATAAAGTACAGCATATAGGGTTTGAATAAGCCTCACCTACAAAAGCCTACTAACTTCAAAAACAGATTCTTAGACATTAACAAGAAAATATACAATGTTACTACATTTCCCATATTTCCAGTTATAACCCCACCCCCAACCTCCAGCCCAAAAGATAAATGTATGCTTAAAAAAATACACTGAATTACAATGTTCAGTTGTGCTGTACAAAGGAAGCTAACTGACCAAGGTCTTTACATCAAAAAAAAAAAATTGTACTTAATGCAAAATCAACAAATATAGCAATCGATAAGAAAAAATACCTCAAGTTTTGAAATGCCACAATTGCAAATTCTGTTGACCATTATTTACACAACTAAAAAGCACCATACCTCAATTGTCAACACACTCCATTTTTCAAAGACAGGATTTCAGTTTCACTGAACTATGGCAAAAAACACTGTACGCCAGCATAGCAAGTTTGAAATGTGTGTAAGGAAGCACTCTGAGAAGATTCTAACTTCAAACAAATGAACAGTTCTCAGAATATTTAACATGCTTGCACATCTTAAATTTCCAGCAACTAATGTGTGACAGTGATCATCTTTGAGGTAATGATTTCTTTTACCATGCGAGTGCCACATCAGCAAGCAAGATGTTTTTGTCGTAGCCACCTATAAAACCTGCCAAATGTTACGTTGCAATAGTTTTTTTTTATTATTATTAAACTTGTTTCCAACCCATTATTTACAGGTATTGATCCAATCAAAATTTAGAACATAAGCTAAGAAGAGGTGTACACATTGGTTTCTTATTGTAGTTTGTCTAAAAAAAATTGCATGTAGCAAGTAGAATGCTGTATTAACCTAGTCACAGCACCTGTGAAACTGCAGAGAAGGAAGCTAAAATATTTACAGAAACTGATACACATTTTATTTATAATAAAAGCATTCCGTATGGCATTTAACATAAGTAGTGATTTCCAGTGATATGGCTGTGTAAATAAGAGAACTACAACCTGACAGGATTGAAGATGCACAGAGGTATCCAGCTACACCACAAATCTGAGGATGATATCCAGGATGACTTGAATGCATAAAGTCTATAATTTTGACGAAGTTAATGAGGTTGATTCAAGTTATGAAAGTACCAAGTTAAAGTTCTATTTCTAATTTCTTTAGGATGAGATATTTCATATAAACATAGATATTAATGCTTATGCTGTGCTTAAATATTATATTGTTGCATATTTTTGCCAGGACATCTTCGATTTAAATATGAGGATTGGGGCAAAAGTCACGGCAACTATTTTTTTCTTGTAGATATGTGAACAGATCACAAACGTATCTTTGTCGTGTGGAACAAAAGATTGTTCTGTGATAGCTGGTAGTAGCACAGCGAGGGCTATGAAATCAGCCATTTGGCGAGTGTCGTGTGAGATGGAAGTAACCCGTGTCGAGCAGAGCGCTTAAATCAAAATAGCCATTGTCCGAGGGGGAAATGCGATGGAATGTCACACTGAATCAGTGGAAGCCCTTGGGAATAACGCCCTACCATATCGTACAGTAGCACAGAGGGCAGGAAATTCAGCAAGGACGTGTGTCAACCAGTGATGAGCAACGTTCGGGACGACCTGTCAGTGTGCGGACCGACGTGGCACATACAGTCATTGAACAGCTCCTAGATGAAGACAGACGATGGACGCTACTGGAGTTAGAGAGGGCAAGTGGCATCGAGAAGCGCACTGTCCACAGGATATTGCGTAACGGGCTGCAACTGCGCAAAATCACATTGCGGTGGGTACAGCATGCACTGAAATGAAATGCCATATGGCTTTTAGTGCCGGGATATCCCAGGACGGGTTCAGCTCGCCAGATGCAGGTCTTTCTATTTGACGCCTGTAGGCGACCTGCGCGTCATGAGGATGAAATGATGATGAAGACAACACATACACCCAGCCCCCATGGCACTGGAATTAACCAATTAAGGTTTAAATCCCTGAAACGGACGGGAATCAAACCCGGGACCCTCTGAACTGAAGGCCAGTACATTGACCGTTCAGCCAATGAGTTGGACACCGCATGCACTGACGCAAGTTCAAAGGTGGGTCCGCAATGCAATATGCTCCGACCACCTTGCATGATGGCAACAGGACGGCGATGAATTCTAGTTACGAATTAATGCCATCGATGAATTTTGGGCCAGGGCATACGAACCAGAACTGAAATGTCAGTCCACAGAGTGGCAACATGCTGGATCACCAAGGAGGCAGAAAGTCTATCAGAATCCTTCCCCAGTCAAATTAACCCTCCGTTAAACGCGCACTCTGTTGCAACACCACTACACGCGCGCGGACAGACAGTCCGCGATTGTTTGTAAGCCTCCATTCGTTTCATTTCAATTCTTTTTTCAAGAATTCCTTATTTCTCTCTTTTTTCAATCTGTTTTACATCGTAATTACTTTATTTGATTTTATTTATATTGATAAATGTGTATACAATCTACATTTACCAGAACATTTCAGTCCTTTAGGATAAATTAGAAGTTAACTGCAAATCACAGGACTTGGCAAACCTAATAGTAAATTAACAATAAGTGGTTATTAATTTACTCCTTGGAATAAAATTGTAATCGTTACATTTTATTAGTTGATGTATATCGCACGGAAGAATTCTCGACGTGGTGATGTTCTTGCCATGGAGTAAGTGCATTTCATTTCATCCACCTTATCAACGCCCGACTTCGTGTCATTATAGAAGGTAATCGTTGAGGGTTTTGATCCATCTGAATCGTCAATAGAATGGTCTTCGTGGAAAGTAGATAGAACCAATACAACTTTGTCTTTCCTTGACTTGTATGACACAAGGGTGTATATAACAATTTGTGCACGTTACAATTTCTTGTACCATTTCGTCGGTAAAGAACAATTGCAGAGCTTCAACTGTCATCTCAGTATTCATGGCAACTCCTAATACTCCACACAAGTGTTTTATAATATTATGTTCAGGTTGCCTGACCCTTCTATTGCAGGGCGATGATTCCACTCGGCCCCGTCCTTTCCAACATATATTCCATGCTGTTCACTTTGAGTCACTTCCTCTTCGTACGTGGACTGTTTGCTCTCAGAATTATGATCACTATCGTTTACGACGTCCCGATCACTATCATCACTTGCACCAACTTCATCGTCGTCCAATGACTGCTCGATTTCATCCATAACTCTCGGAATGAATCGCACCAACTCCTTGGAAAGAGGACACAAAATAATTATTCATAGCTCATTTTGTAATATGTTTATCCCACTGTAAATAATCCCAAGTAGAAAATATATCAAAATGAGCCCACTGCTACACTTGTAGGTAATAAAAGTATATAATTTTATAATAAATAACGGAAGAATGGACGACTTAACAAAAGAGTGAGTAAGACTAACAACTCACCAATACACGCCTGCGGACTCAGACTCCGCAAGTCTGCAGATGACAATATAAACTTCCGTAACCAACAGCTCGGCGATTACTCAGACATTCTCACGCCGTCACAGCCTTTGTATTGTTGCAGAAGGAGACTACAAGAAGGCAGCTCGTTCTGCCTTGCATTTTCGGCCTATGATATCAAAGAATAATAAAGTGCGGACTCTCACTCCGCGGCGCGTGTAACGGAGGGTTAATGGTGATTGTCGTGTATGATGTCAGGGGTGTTATTGTTTGTCACTTTGTTCCACAATGCAGAACAGTGACCGCACAGTACTACAGGGACTTCCTGGTGCGACAGGTACGACGTGGCGTTCGGAAGAAACGTACAGATCTTGTGGACAGTGCAATAATCCTGCACAACAATGCAAAATCACAAAGCAGAGTGTGTACGGCAGCTACTGCGATGTTGGGTATGGAAAGAATTGGAACACCCACCGTACTCTCCCGACATTTCGCCCTGTGACTTTGATCTCATTCGAAAGATTAAGGAACCAATACATGGTAGGCGGTTTGCAACATGACAGGACATTGCCAATGCTGTGCGCCAACAGGTGACCCGATTCACACATGGTGCGGTAAATGCCGAGGCAGATGGTGTTCAACGCCTCCCACATCGTTGGCAGCGTGTGGTGTTAGTAGCAGGGGACTACTTTGAGGGTCTTTAGGCCCAGGTTTGTCATGTCAACTTTATGTGTACTGTGTTGTCATTCTTTTGCACTGGGAAGGCCATATTGCCCTGTATACTACCGTAATAAATTAGTGTGTTACGATATTTCAGTGCTACTCATTGTCCACACATGTAGTTAACAACTTGTCCTTTCGTCGGTATATGTCACATTTTCCAACCGGACTGGTATCTTCAAGAAAACACATAGTTGCCATGACTTTTGCCCCAACCCTCATACATTTGTATTTTACGACTAGAAAATGAATAATAGTTGTATCTTAAAATATTCAAGCAATCTACGCTAATATACATACACACATATCCCACGTCGTTCCATCTTAAGCGATGGGTCAGCGAACAACGCTTCTCCACCAGTTCCACTCTGAATTTCTCTCCTTCTTCGATGCTTTCCAAAGTATGTCCTCTCTGTTCAATGTTAATCTTCACCAAATCCTTGTACCCGAGTCTTGGTCGCCCGCTTGGTCTTTTATCTTCAAGTTTTAAATCATACATTTGTTTCAGTAATCTGTGATCTCCCATGCGTCGCATATGTCCATACCATCTAGTCGCTGTGCTGTTATTCTGTTTTGTAGTCTTACAACTTGAGTCTGCTTGCGGATTTCCTCATTATGGACCGGCCCTCCATGTTTTACCGATCATGCTACGGACTAATCTCATTTCTGCTGCCTGGATTCTACTAACATCTTTTATTTCTCATGGTCCATGTTTCACAACCATAGGTCAGGATTGGCATGTAATAGCTTTCATATATGACTTACGTTTTGTTGGCTTTTTCTTGTTCCTTATTATGTCTATTTTGTAGAAGTTGCTACCTGTCTGAATTCTGTGGTCTATAGAACCAGTATCAGAGATTACACTTCCAAGATGTTTGAATTGATGGTTCATCTACAGCGGTTTCCCTCCATTTTGATGTCTCCCGCTAGCTGTCCATTTCTTTCCATGACCATAACCTCACTTTTCTGTTGGCTGAAGAGTCCATATCCTTTGGCAGCTTCTCTCCAGCAGTTTATTTGCTCTTGAAGGTCTTCTCTGTTGGCTGAAGAGTCCATATCCTTTCGCAGCTTCTCTCCAGCAGTTTATTTGCTCTTGAAGGTCTTCTTTAGAGTCTCCCCACAAGCATATATCAGAACAGGATAACTTTCATTTTCTTACCTCCAATGGTTTGGTGAACTTTTCTCTGAATCTCATTCATCACAGTGATGAAAAGGAGACAAAACACCACTCTGTCTTAACACAGGTTTTATATCAAAGGTTTCAGTCATTCCTACAGGTGTTTTGACTTTACTGCAGGTATCCTCATACAAATTCTTGATCATGTGTATTATGTCATCTTGTATCCCAATTTTCATCAGCATTTCCCACACCTCTCTGTTCACAGCATCAAATGCTTTCTTGATATTAAGAACAGCTAACCACAAATCTCTGCTTTGTTCATAGTACCTTTCCACTAACTGACAGACGGTAAAGATTAAATCCGTTCTTGATCTCCCCTTCCTGAATCCATACAGTTCTTCGAAGAAGTTTTCTTCAATAAGGGGTCTGATTTTATGCTCTGTAATTCTTTCATAAAGTTTACCAAACTGAGATGTTAAAGTGATGCCTCTATAGTTGAATCATTTCTTTCCAGCTCCTTTCTTGAAAACTGGAATTATGATGCCCATTTTCCAATCAACTGGTATGTTCCCTTCTTTCCATATCTTACAAAAGAGTCTGTAGATCCAATGTTTTCCAGAAATGTTCATAGCCTTGTTCATTTCTCCATTAATTTCATCAGCACCAGCAGTTTTTCTGGTTTTGATGTATTTCCAGGCATATTCTACATCACTCCATGTTAAGTCCAACCCGTTGTCAGAAGCAGACTTGTATGAGATAGTACTGTTATTTAGTGTAGGCTGCATGCAATTCACAATTATCAATTCATCAAAGTTAAGTCCTCCAAGTCTCTGATCTTATCTTCAGTAATCAGATTTTCATTATTATCTCTTAGGTATTTGGAGTGTTCTTTATTTTTCATCATCCCATATAACATTTTCTTATTGACATTAACATTCTCTTTCAATTCATCACTCCACTTGTTCAAGAACTTCTCTCATTTTTCGGTTACGACTTGTTTTGCTTGTTTTTTAGCAACCCTGTGGTTCCTTATTATAGTCAGTCCAGTTCTTGAAATTTTTTCTAAACATGTTGTTCTTGTTCAGGACAGCAGTTCTTGTTCTGTCATTCCACCACAGTGTTTCCTTGCATCTTCTTGTGACTGGTTCGTCCACATACCTTCTCGCTTATCATTACTAGATTTTCTTTCAGATCCTTCCATACCGCTGGGCTGAGTGGCTCAGACAGTTAAGGCGCTGGCCTTCTGACCCCAACTTGGCGGGTTCGATAATGGCTCAGTCCGGTGGTATTTGAAGGTGGTCAAATACGTCAGCCTCGTGTCGGTAGACTTACTGGCACGTAAACGAACTCCTGCGGGACTAAATTCCGGCGTCTCCGAAAACCGTAAAAGAGTAGTTAGTGGGACATAACACAAGTAACATTATTATTATCCTTCCATACCTCCTCAACTGTTCTTTCATCTGTCTTTGGTAGTACTGGTTTAATGTTTTCTTGGAAATCTATTATTCTATCATATCCTTCAGTTTCCATGTCTTGAGTTTTTTTTTTCTTTACCTGTGAGGTTCTTACTTCTTTTAACTTGCTAAATTTGAAGTATCCAATGAGGATACTATCACTTTCCAGGGAGACACTAGGAATCGCCTTTATGTCTAACGGTCTATTTTGTAGTCATTTCTCGATCAAAATTAGTTTTTAAGAGATTCACTTCTTCCATCCCATCCATATATTGTGACCTTATGGCTTTTTGTTTTTCATACCACGAGTTCCCTATTACTCAGAGATCAAGGAGTCTAGTTCCTTCTGGGTTTCGCGGACCCAATCCATGTGCTCCTAGAATACTTTCATATCCATCCCTCACAGTCCCTACTTCAGCATTCATATCCCCTATGATAATTGTTCCATCGCCTCTTATACTTTCCTCTGTCTTCTTCAAAATAATTTTTTCTTCATCTTCACAACCAGTCCGTGGTGCATAGCACTGAATGATGTCTATGTTCTGGGGAGAATCTAATTTTAGCATTATGTGAAGAATCCGATCAGAAACATGTACTTCTACTACATGATCTTTCATTTGATGATCCATAACACCAACTCCATTTTTTGTTTGATCTCCCCCTGACCAGGATAGATTATATCCCCAAGTTCCTTCGATCCTTTTCCCTTCCTCATGGTTTCACCGAGTCCCAGTATGTTCCTTGATTTCATTAAGTCTACACATTCCTCTATTTTGCCACTTAGTGTCAGAATGTTTAGCGTGGTTATTTTGATTACAGTCTCATATTGAGTTTTGTGTGCTCTTTGGTTGTGATGCAGCATTGAACAGTCATTAACATCATTACCAAGGAGGGAACTATAGTCATTCTAATGATTACTATATTTCCATCCGAGGCCTCATTTAGTTTTGAAAGGAATTCCGAAATATTCAGAACTTGGCTTGCTGGGCCTATCACTTCCGAAGATTTTCCTATCTCCCTTAGTCTTTAATAGTCCCCTATCAACCTGCAGGGCAGCAGGCCGAGTCAGTTCTCATGCATCAGATAGTGCCTCTTCCGCCAGATCCACCGTACAGGTGATTTTCACTTCCGCCTTCACTGCCGTTGAGGTCTTCACCCATATTCCTGGGCAAGGGTTCCGTGTTATGACCCACGGGACTGCGTCCCCGACTGAACTCAGCAATCCTATCTCCCTTGAGCCAAGTTAATGGTTATGGTGCCACAACCAAATGCCTAATATATAGGATTTAATTTAGTCATATGATTGCTCACGTATGTTTAACAATTCAATCGCATAGACCTTCAAAATTCAGAATATCTCATGGTGCAATGTGATTGTCAGTCATCTTAAATATAACTCTCACGTTATGAATATTGGAGAGAGTGTATATATTCTAAAAAATAAACATATGATTTAATACTAAATCAGTAGAACCCCTTTTTAATGAAGCTCAGGGGGATTTGATATTTCTTCCTTAAGAGGGGTTCAAAGAAAACAAGAAATAATAATACATTTATATCTTAACTAATGTAATGTCAAGAAATATTAAATGAATGTGTTAGAAATACTGAGAAGTCATTAACACAAGAATGACAGAAAATATCTACAAAACAGCTAACAAATTCCTTACTGGACCATTGGGAGCACGATCTGCAGCAAGGAAAACAGAATTATGTATTACTGACTTGCAATTTGTTTTTGTGCAGTTCTGGTAGCTTTTCAGATTTTTTTGGAAAATCATGTAGGTAGGCCCTATAACATTATAAGAACCTTAAAGCGAAGTGGTTTAGCATTCGCTGACAAAAATCTGTCAAAAGGAAGGGTTAACCATGGGCTCACCATTATCACGAATAATAGTGAATATATTCCTTAATAACACTGAAAACAATTTCTTAACCAACCAAGAGACAAGACAATGTTGTAAGAGGTTGAAACTACACTGACAGGCAAAATTCATGGATCACTTCAACTTTCTAAGGAAAATGCATGTTAACAGGTGAACTGACACTAAGGATACGATGAAGACCCAGTGCAGTGGATTTGGTCGAAACTAGCAAAAAGAAAACTGCCAGGAACTCGACTCGGGCCTCTTATAGATAAAAGAAACATATAAGACACGCAAAGAAAATAAAACATAACAGTGACAAGGGTAAGAACTTAAATTTATTATGAAAAGAAAATCAAAAGAAAATGGTACAAGTAAAACAGGGGGCCGAAAATCAAATGGGTAATATTAAAAATATGTGGCCCGTGATTAAAATACAGACACGATGATGATGATAATACCTTCGCAAACGCTTACCTTCGTAAAGGACGTGAAGAAAAGTTTAGCATAAAGATATGGCATCTATATCAATTAACTGAAGCATATGAATTTAGACGGTACAAAACATATCTTTATAGCACGTCAGGTCAAGACAATCATAAGATTAGAGAGTAATGGCCTCGCATCATAACATACTCTCCTTTGATTCCACCGTCAAGGCATCAAGACTCTCAACAAGAATCCTCACATCCCCCGAGAATACAATAACATTAAGTAAAAAGAGCATAAATGGAGAAGAGGGAAGGGTGCACCGAGCTCTTAAAATTCAACCAGAGAGAAAAGGCAAAAGGGGCGATTTCCATACACGTTAACGTCGACGCGTACATTTGCTTTTTTTTTTTTTTTTTTTTTTTTTTCCCCTTGGTAAAATGCGGATACACGTTGTTGTGGGATTCGGATGTGCACAATTTCATTCGTAGATGCTAATCGAAGACATTGTGACGGCATTTTTACCTTTGTTGTTGTGGAACACCGTGCTCTGTGTTGTGAACTGTTGGTTTACGTGCCTTTCAATGAGTTCCTTGTAATTTACAGTTGTGACAAGAATTTAATTTATGTTATACGTGCTTCTGTTGAGTAAGCCATGATTACCGACAGAGAAGAACTTGAAAAGGATTCGAGTGCTGAATCAAGCGATTTCGACATTTCGGATTTGCAGTGCAATGCTACCTTTTCCGAGTCGGAACTGGACAGTAGTTTGTGTAGTGAGGACACTGGCAAAGATTCTGGTACTGCATCGTACGATGATTCAACCATATCACCTTCTTCTTCTTCTTCTTGTGCCATGTCCTCGCAGAACGTTGGCGATCAGTAGCATGATCTGTTGTTTGTTCATAGCTGTTCTGAACAGAGTAAGCTTTGTCACCCCAAACCACTGGCTCAAGTTGCCGAGCCATGATGTCCTACTTCTCCCCGGACCACGTTTTCCATTAATTTTCCCTTGGAGTATTACTTGCAGAAGGTGGTATTTAGAGTTCCGCATCATATGACCAAAGTATTCTAGTTTCCTTCTCTTGATGGTAGTGAGAATTTCTGGTTCTTTGTTCATACGGTGCAAAACGTCTATATTGGTCATTTTAGCTGTCCAAGGTATCTTAAGCAGTGCCAGTGGCAATTGATGGGGAACATTCTCAGGTTTCTAGACATTTTTTTTTCACACGTAGCCCAGGTTTAAAATTTCCTCCGAGTGCTAAACCTCAACCAGTTGACTTCTATCATGCTATAGTTAATGACGATATCATCAATATGATGGTGCATGAAAGCAATAAAAATGCAAGGAATATGTTGCAAGGGAAAGGTGAGAGTATGCGGAGTAGATTCACTCAGTGGACTGATATCAATTGTGCTGACATGAAAAAGTTCTTAGGCTTATTGATGTGGATGGGCTTAGCACAGTTTCCTAAACTACATAATTATTGGTCAAGAAAGAACAGACTGTATAAAAACTATGTTGAGGGTCATGTAATGAAGCGGGATAAGTTCTTACTGATTTTGCGCTTCTAGCATTTCAACATTGAAGTGAACCGAGGTCATGACAGGTTGTATAAAATCGCACCTCTTGTTCTAAAGCTCAATAACAATTCCATAGAACTAAATGAGTCACAAGGAACATGTCGTTGACGAATCTACGATCCCCTTCAGGGGAAGACTAATATTTTGCCAGTTTATTCCAAATAAGGCTCATAAATACGGGGTGAAGGTATTAAAACTATGTGATACAGACTTCTATACCTACACCACAAAAGAGTACTGCGGCAAAGGGACAACTGCTATCCCTGGACTACCACATGGTACAGCTGTAGTGATGGAACCTATGGATGCTTATTTAGACAGTGGATCAACTTTGTTCACAGACAATTTCTACACGTCAGTTGACCTGGCGAATAAACTAATAGCTAGATGCACTCATCTGGTTGGTACCTTGCGGAAGAATAGAGTTGGGCTTCCGCAGGTCTAAAAGAAAGAGTCAAGAAAGGAGATATGGTTGCTAAGGAATCACAGAATGGTATCCTAGCATTGAAATGGATGGACAAGCGAGAGGTTTATATGATCTCAACTCGGCACCAGTTAGAATTTTGTAACTTCAGGAAAACATAAGAGTAACATGGAAATTTTCAAACCATCCGTAGTTATTGACTGTAACAAAGAAAAGCCTGCCATTGATGTACCTGATCAGCTATCATCCTATAATACATTGTTCGGAAAACTGTCAGATGGTATCACAAGGTAGCGACGGAACTACTAATTGGAACAAGCTTGGTTAATTCATGGATTGCATACAGAAACTATCAAACTGTGCCAAAGCTACAGAAAATGTCCACCACTACCTTCAAGGAGAAATGTGCTCTTGAACTGATGTGCTTGTCGGATGAAGTAGGAACACCTCGTCACAATCATGGTACCCATCTCCTAGTAGAGACGGAAGAAACTGAAAAAGCTGGAAATTCCACACGGAAGAGAAGGAAATACTGCAGCATATGCTACAAAGAGGCTAATGAAACTGGAGGTCGACAGGCTGCAAGGAAAGCGAAGAAAGTAACAACATATTGTAAACATTGTCCAGACAAATCATTCTTATGCAAACCTCACTATGAGTTGGTTCACAAGTGATTGTATCTTGTACAAACTGTTATCCTATCATATCATTTATACTGTGGCATAAATTCAATGACTTGCATGATATATCATCAACTGTGTTTTTTCTTTTGTAATTTTAACTTTCCTTAGAACAATGAAGCTCCATCGATCCAATATTAACCATTTCTGAAGATATGTAACAATATTATGTAAGAATAAAGCAATAATAGGTTGCAATCCACACCATTTTCTTGCCATTAATAATTCATGGGCAGGTGGGTAAAGAGAGTTAAGTCAAGAAATTATGAAAATTGAGTTATTTCGTATGCCCCCGGGAGAAAAATGATCTCTACGCGTGGGTATAGAGAGTCAAGTCGTGTCTCGCATAGAACGCTGGGTAGGACTCTGGGTAATTTAGGGTAGATCATAAATTGTGAAATGTTGGGTGGGAACAGTGGGTTATGTCAACTTACCCCTCTCTACATGTATTACAACAATGTATTTCGGCGTGCAGAGAGGGTTATGTCACTTTCAGACTAACTTACCTCTCCATGCACATTGATTTCATGCAGGCAATAATTCAGAATCTAGTTCAGACACATACCTCTTTTTGTCCCACCTTGTTCATTCTACTCGATGCTACAGTACTCTTAGAATAGTCCACTTTGTTATTGAGTTAATGATCAGTGGTGAATCATGACAGTAATGTACCCTTCTACAGAACAGCGAATGGTTGCACTGGTGTATGAACAGGGCCTGCAAGCAGACTCAGGTAAGAGATACCTTGCCACTTATATGTTTGTGTAACGTGTATTATTTGGAGACCATGTGTCTTGTATTAATACAACTTCTTTCTCAGATTCAAGCGAAGCCCCATCCTTGCCGGATGATCAAGATTTATTGACTTCAGATGACTGCACTGATGATCCACATTATTTTCCTGACATACAGCAGAGCTCAGATTCTGATGGGAGCGAAATTCCTCAATTGGTACCAAGAAAGAAGTTAAAAACTACCAATGGGACCCATTCTTCCCCGAGCACTGTTTCGGAAGCGACTCAAGAAATGGACCTGATTGACGAAAATATAATAGAGGACAGCCTTGCGGCAGTTTTGAAACAAAGTAGTAAAAAGGAACGCAGTGAAACATTAGTGCAAATTGCGACAGAGTAAGGAAGGGGTAGATAGGGAAGTAAGCGACAAAGCACATGGTCAGAAACTAAATGTTAACAAAAAACAAAAGAAAGTGACCGTTCCTGGAAAAACAGGGGCGTACTTGGGATTCGTGGTGTTAAAGGCGAAACGAGAAAAGTGAGACAGGAAAGAAAAATTGCCAGGCATCTAGGACTGGAGTACATAACAAGTAAGGGAAAGCCTGTTCTTGAGAGAAAATTGAAGCCTCTACAGAAATGCAGAAAGAAGTGTTCTGAGACATTTACGTATGGCAATAGGGAGGCGATTTTTAACGATTATTGGGGCCTAAGTCATTACAATCGTCGTCTTGCGTATATAGCTAGTTTGATTGAAATAGAAAATAAGAAATTGAGTAGGGTAAGACAGGAAAGCCTTGATAAACAGCATTTCAGGCAAATAACTGTGCAGTATCATTTGGATGTCAATGGTCAAAAAGAAGCCTATTTGTGAAACTAGTTTTCTTAAAACATTATGTGAAAAACAGATTTATTCACAAAGTTGTTAGAAAGAAGCGTTATTCCATCGGATTTACGTATCATTATTTCATGAATTAAAATTAACTATCAAGAAAATCCAAGCTGATACAAGTCAGACATGCCACAGACTTTCTTTGCAACTCAGAATGGCAGAAAAATAGCAAGAAATCTAAGCACAATTTGAAGACCATCATCTACAAGCTGATCAGGCATACATAGCTAAATCTACAGATAAAGAGATGTCAAGAGACGATCTTCATAAGAAAATGATCACCTCTGACATGCAGCAGTGTCTTCCTACACCAGTGTTTCGAAGTTCATTGGCATTTTATAAGCACCAGTTGTGGACCTTCAATATGACTGTCCACGACTGTTTTTTTTTTTTTGCTACGGGCTTTACGTCGCACCGACACAGATAGGTCTTATGGCGACGATGGGATAGGAAAGGCCTAGGAGTTGGAAGGAAGCGGCCATGGCCTTAATTAAGGTACAGCCCCAGCATTTGCCTGGCGTGAAAATGGGAAACCACGGAAAACCATCTTCAGGGCTGCCGATAGTGGGATTCGAACCTACTATCTCCCGGATGCAAGCTCACAGCCGCGCGCCTCTACACGCACGGCCAACTCGCCCAGTGTCCACGACTGTGAAGAAGATCAAGCGCATTGCTTATGTGGAATGAGAGCATCGCTGGGAGAGGTGCCAATGATGTGGCTTCATGTATGTACAAGTTCTTTAACCACTTTCTGCTCCACGGGTATCCCCGTAACAAGTGGTAGCAGAGCGTGGTTGAATGGGTCTAAAGTAAGCCCTTTTGTCAGCTAGAATACAAACCTATCAGAACTTAAGCATCTAACCATGTACTCTGACACATGTGAAGGCCAAATTAAAAACAGTCACATGTCTTGTGATGTGCATGACTATACTTCACAATTCACCCAACCTAGAAACTATTGATCACAAATTTCTTCTTTCAGGTCACACAGGCATGGAGTGTGATGGCGACCACAGATGAATAGGAAAGAAGAAATTCCAAGGACCCACTAAACATAGACATAACTGGGTAATGCTGGTTCAACAGACTGGAAAAAGCAAACCGTTCCAAGTGACGGAAATGGCTTGGAATTATTTTAGGAGCTATTCTGTTGAAAGGGCCTCTCCAACTACGAAAGATTAATATCAGTGGAGAAAAGCTGAACGGGAGGGATATCAAATTGGTGCATTACGAGAAAAGCAATCCTGGAATGGTCATGTACAAATCAGCTGTTGACTTTAAAGTAGTCAGTTTCAGAAGCGGGGAACGCAAATCAAGTTTTGCGCCCACTTTTAAGCTATAACAGACCACAGCCGATCTCAGTGGAAAAGATATTTTGTCTCTCCTCTACATTTCACCCGTGTTTCATAACTTTAACAGGAATTCAAAAACCAGCACTCAAGTACGCAATATCCTGCAGGATACAATGAACTCTGATGACGACAGTGATGTCTGACAACCTGCTCTGAAGAACTGTCCGAGTAGCCCATTATTATTATTATTATTATTATTATCATCATTAAAGTGTATTCGGATTATTATTTAGTGACAAATTCTGAGTTATATCAACATATTCAGATAACGTCTTAGTGAAAATCATTTTCTGTTACTTTGAGTAATAATATAATCCAAATTTAGTCATGTAGTACCATTTAATAGTCATAGTGTGTTTAGACTAGGACCAGGCTCACTTAAGTACGTAATGGTGGTGGTGTTTTGTGCCATGATCTTGCAAAAGTGTTCAAACATAAAACTCGTGTTTTCTCAAAGCCAACATTTGTTGACTTAAATCTCTTTACCCACCCACCCATGAATTTAATTCTGATGGTTGCATATGTCATGTCACCCCGCGGGGTGACAAATGCCAGAGAAATTCCACTGTCTGTTGCTTAATGCAAAGCGTGCTGAGAAAGGAATGGGCACCGTGCTGCACTCTACCCGAACACATTACGTGAACAAGCAATGCAATACAACAACAAATGGTAGCGCTAGTTTTGGGCGACAGCCTAAAGTTGAGAGTCCTGGACACACTGCCGTGTCACCCCATGAGGGGTGACATACAATATTTTGTATGAGTGACAGTCTTCAAAGTGTTAAATTGTAACACATTTGTCTTATTTACACTGATCATTTTCATGAAAACAATTATGCTATCCTGTTTGTTAAACCTTTGTCCCGTTTCTCTACGGTGTTGGGTATGAGGCGATACGAATCTGTCGTATGTCATAAAAAGAAAGAGATCCACCTTATCAATACTAAATTTAATGTTTTTTAAAACAGGACCAGTTTCGACTTATCACAAGTCATCCTCAGCTGTCATTTACATACACATTAGAATACATGTTTTAACAGTTGTATCTTACAAATAAACATGTCATGTTTGATAGACATTAGGTAGTATGTCTAGAAGTGAAATTCTGCTTCTTACGTCTAAGTTTAGAGGATATTTATCTTTAATACATTAGAAGAATTATAACACATGATAAAATTTGTTGTTTACACCTGACCTTGAATATAGCATTAACGTTCAAATTTTACTAGTAATAGTTCTGTAAAAGGGCTTCCATATTGCGTTGTTTTTAGTCTACTAAATATGCTTAAATGTAAACACGTGCTTATACAGTATACTTTTTATTAGGCTTAGACTTTGTCAAAATGAGTAATGTGAATTCGAAGTTGAAATTACAATAACAAAGTGAAATGCGTTTGAAATAATAGTAAGCTAGGTAATTGTAACCTCTGTTGAATGACTCCTGCAATTATACGCTATTTAAAATACATTTCATGCAAAGAAGACATTAGCACACTTCAATATATAAAAGTTGAAAGGTATAAGACAATCATATACGTCATGTGAAATTCATGTGAAGTATTGTTCTTTCTTCATGCGTATGTGTCAATTTCAAATGGGGTAGTATACTTTATATAAACTTTGTCAAATTAAGTAATGTGAATCTGAATTTGAGATTGCGTTGAGAAATGAAATGCCAGGTAATTAAAACCTGTGTTGAATTGGACTTTAGCAATTGTGGCCAATAGTGCCCCATTTGAACTTGGCATGTACACGTGAAGAACAGTACTTCATATGAAGATTTACAAATTTGCATGACTGCCTCTTACCTTTTAACTTGCATATTGAAATGTACTATTGTCTTATGTTTTTAATGTATTTTACACAGTATATATTTGAAGAGGTCATAGCACAATCGTATGCGCTACTCCAGTGTCTCGGGCCAGCTCACGAATTGAATTGCGTTGATCAGTGTCCAGTAACGTGGCCAAGAGCATGCACCACTTCTTGAATGACTCTAGGAAGACATGGCCGACACTTCTCTGCCCCATTTTGATGATCTCGCTGAAGGCTTTTACCCACCATGCCTCTGTTCTGTAAGGCAATTCAGATTTCAGCAAGCCTCTTGAAGACCTTGATGATACTGCCGTGCTGTACAACCACAGGCTCATTTAATCTTTATCCAACTCCATTGTTTCTGTTTCAAAACCATCCTGACAACACCACCACCTTAGACCGCTGACACAATGCTCTGTTTCTCTCACCAGTTCCCATTTGCATGATGCGGGGGAATGAGAGTCCATGTGATCTGGGCTGAGGTAGGTATGTAACTAACTTGTGCTATCACCGACATTATTAGGTCTGTTGCATGGCTACTACAGCAGTGTTGCCACTATTGAATTTCCAACCTTCATATATTGAGGACAACTGCTGAACATTTCCTCGGTTCTGATGCATCATTGAACAAAACTTCAACCATCGAATCACGAGATCACCACTTGAACCTGGACAGATATTTTTACATCTAATTGTGGATAACTTACTTCCTTAATGAATTGCTATGTATCAAAACTTGATGCGAAGTAAAAACATGAATCTGAAGGCTTGGATGACATGCACTTTATAGAAAAAGACCAGATGGGAGCAGTGAACAATGAATATTGTATCAAATATTGATTTTAATGAATATTGTTTTTGCTGCTATCTAAAAGTACACACCGATGTAACGGGAACGGTAACTGATGTGCTGCATCTTCTTTTTCTACCGCTTTTCCCAAACCCATGGGGTCACAGGGGCGAACTGTGTCGCACATGTGGATTTGGCCCTGTTTTACGGCCTTCCAGACACCAACCCTATATGGAGGGATGTAATCACTATTGCACGTTTCTGTGGTGGTTGGTAGTGTAGTGTGTTGTGTGAATATGAAGAGAGAAAGTGTTGGGACAAACACAAACACCCAGTCCCCGAACCAGAAGAATTAATCCGAGGCGATTAAAATCGCCGACCCGGCCGGTAATCGAACCCGGGACCCTCTGAACCGAAGGCCTCAACAATGGCCATTCAGCCAACGAGTCGGACAGACTAATGTGCCGTATATGGATCACTTTATCAATTCAGAAACATGAACGGAACCGAATGAATCCATTAATGGAAACAAATAAATCAATGAAATAAAATGAATATAACGTCCCAACACTGTAACGCACGTGGCTGGAGTTGACTCCGAGGTTCAACGATATAGTGTTTAGCTGCTGGTAAACCAGCCCAGTGGGCCACAGAATTTAGAATGTGGCATAGGGTAAATTTCAGTTCACGTTTCTCATACAATAGTTTTAAAACCTCAAAATTTAAACATGAACCAAGAACATGCACTAATCAACACTTCTGCCAAGCATTATATTGCACAAGAAAGACAACGTAAAGTACACCTCCATGCAAACTTACAGGTATAACAATAATTCTGCACAATTCAATGTGCTTAGGGAAAGAAAGTTCAAAGAGATTCTCTAACTGTAAATGTTCTCTGTTAACCTCTTACGCAACGTCTGACCATTTGATGTATTACTGTGACAATTTCCTTACCTGCATTTCCTTCTCCGCAATGAGCTCGTACACCAACTGCTTAGCATACTGGAAAGTAAGAAAAACATTTTTAGTGTAAAAATAAGAACAAGGTGGTCTGTAAATGGTTAATTAAATGAGAGAAAATGGTAATACACAAAAGAATACCAGTATACAACAGGATGAAGCATTTCCTTCAAAAAAAAAATTATTTTCAATGGAAAATTGATTTCTTTTGTAGTGTACAATAGCAAACACTGAACGGGAACCACAAAAATGTCACTACCTGCTTACCTAAAAATACGCCATAATATCTAGCATAATCATCACAATTGGATATAATGAGAAACCACTTTTACTGCTGGATATTGCATTATTATGCCAACAAAATAATGTTATTCATCATATTACATACGCAAGCAGGTAGGAATTTAAAACTGCTCCAAATAAAACCTATCAGCAGATGTGATACATAACTTTTAAGGAATTCAAATTCAGAATTAATCTTACTGCACACAAATTACCAGCAACTACCACTTATACCAGTTATTTACTGGTCTCTTAAGACCACTTTTCTTGTAACATCCCCATTAATTTTCGAAAGGCATAAGAAAAAAGTAGTATTTCTTAACTTCAAGTGAGAGTGGTTGGAAGTACAAGTGTCCATTATATCTGTGAAGCAGCATGGTCACAGTTAACAGTGTTTCTCCTCTCAACCTATCCTTTCATCACAGACACATGCCAGCAAACACAATATGGAAACAGCCCATACAGTTCAGAACAGAGGTTTGAAAACCACCCAGTTCATTCGCTCATGCTCATCGACCCTCAAATGGTCAACCATCTCAGTCATCTTGCACAGGCTTGCTAGCAGTATGTAGTCCGAGGTAACGCCGCTAGTACGCACAGGGACAGCATCAATGAAGGTATGCATAATCACCTTGAAAAAGAAAATGAGGTAATGAGAGCGACAGCCTTATGTTCGATATGTGCAAATATTACAATGAAATATGTATTCAGCATTACACTTGGAAGTACACTAAAACCTCGTTAATTCCAAGTCCTTGGGATGCAAAAATCGGACGTCGAAGTATGTGATTTCGAATTAACCCCAACTCGAAATTAAGAAATGCCTACACTTGCCGCGTCAAAAAATATTCTAAGACCCGTACTGCAAAATTAACCTTGATTCAGAGTTTAAACCTTTGAAATACCATGGAAAAAAAATGATTTCCAAAATGTATCCAACAAGGTGCATTTACAGTATTCAAATTCACAATACAGTATTCACTTGGATAACTCATCGACAACGAAAAAAGAAAAAAGCACGATTCAAAAACTAGAACAAATTATGCTGGCTCCCTTATGCATGTCCATTATTCATTGGATTACTGTACTGAATGCATTTTAGATGTCGTGTACTTCCATGGAATGAGCCCGACGCCCTTGAAACACAGTGGCTTATCGAACTTCCCTATGATGACGGGAAGAAGGATCTCGCTTCCATATGCATTGCAACACAGTGCAATGAACCCCTCGTACGATTTTCCAGCTAACGCTTCCCTCCTATAAAATCGTGTCCCTTTGGGCTTGGCATTTAAAAAAATAATACAGTTTCGTCAGCATTGGCAATATTATTCAGTGTGTCCCAATTTATTATATGTCGGCATCGCAGGTGTTGCTGATTCTTCTCCGCACACTGCCTGTTACGTGATAATATGGCGTTCCCTGAAATCCCGAATAAAAAAGGAATACAAATATGAAGCACGCTGTAGACACCCTGAAATGAGTGACAGTACTCAAATCTACCCCAGCACATTCCGGAAGTTTTCTGTCACAACGTAGATAAATTTTGAATTTAAATTACTCTTTAAAAAATATTTTTTAATGTAAAGGCAGTTTTGAATTATAAATCTGAATTTCGGTAATGGGATATTGTTCTTCAATATACAAATTATCCGCATTTCAAATAAAAACACATTATCACAAATTAAACATTCAAAACCGTACCTCATGTTTCCAGGAACAGCAACTTTTTGAATTTTGAATTAACCGATTTTGAATTATTGAGGTTCTACTGTAATTTTATTATAAACTTAAATTACTACAATACCGAGATTAACTTGTCACATTAATAGAGACGAAACCTCAACTTGGACAGTCCATCACAAACATTCATTAGTAATTTGTTTTCATGCAGAATTAATGAAGAATGTCATTGACCCTATCTGGCATACACAAGTTCCCCCTATAAATTAGTTTACACATGAAAACTTCATGGTCTGAATATTTGGCGTGGGGATGTGGCGACCCCATCGCTCAGTGGGAAACCACTGCAATCAGCTACCCGAATATTGGCGGGAAAACCATAACGTTTGCGGGGTATGGAGGAAATGCCTACTCCCAGTCGTGAACAGCTAGGATGAACTTGTAGCGTTTCATTTATCACCAATTCATACTTCATTAATCACCTTTCCAGATCACATCTGCAATTGTAAAGCCTGACCTCGGTCAGAAATGTTTCGATCGAAAGATCAATCAACAACGACGAGTCTTCTAATGAATAAATCCACCGGTGTGGACAAACAACAAGGGTCTGCACAGAAGACGCCACTCGGAATCGGTGGGGTGGTAGAAGACCTAGGCGAGTCGGAGCGCCTAGAAGCCCAACAGACAAGACAGTGGACAAACCCAACAATGTAAGAAGAGACTTAAGTTCAACAAATCAGGAAAATTTCCATATTTTGCAACATTAAACATTAATTCAATAAGTAAGGTAGGCAAGTTGAAACATTTAACTGATTTGATGGACCAACATAGGATTTTAATAATGGCTTTACAAGAACTTAGGAACACAGACCAGGACCGAATTGAATCAGGAGGTTATCGTCTCTACAAAGGACCTCCAGGACAAAGAGTAATGAAGAATGTCCCCCAATTTGGTGTAGGTTTTCTTGTTCATAGTAGCATAATAGATTTAATTGAAGATTTTTCTTCAAACTCTTCGAGAATAGCACTTCTAACAGTTAAAGTGGGAAATAAAACTTATACTTTAATAAATGTCCATGCACCAACAAATGACCAAAACAATAGAGAAGGAGTTGAAAACCTTTGGGAAGAACTTGATTACATACTATCGAAGATCCCTGATGAGCATATGAATATCTTACTTGGAGATTTTTTTTTTTTTTTTTTGCTAGGGGCTATACGTCGCACCGACACAGATAGGTCTTATGGCGACGATGGGATAGGAAAGGCCTAGGAGTTGGAAGGAAGCGGCCGGGGCCTTAATTAAGGTACAGCCCCAGCATTTGCCTGGTGTGAAAATGGGAAACCACGGAAAACCATCTTCAGGGCTGGCGATAGTGGGATTCGAACCTACTATCTCCCGGATGCAAGCTTACAGACGCGCGCCTCTACGCGCACGGCCAACTCGCCCGGAACTTGGAGATTTCAATGCTAAAATAGGCAGAGAAAAGAAGCATCGCACAGTTGTAGGAAAATGGCCAGCTCATAAATTAATGAACAAAAATGGCCAAAGATTAATTGAACTTTGTGCAGATCGACTCATTTTGGAAACCGCCAGATTCATGAGGCTACCACAAACTTATGACATGGAAATGCCCTAATGTAAAATTGGGAGAGTTTCAGATTGATCATGTTGGTAAGGATAAAGATCATCACAAAGAAATTTATAATGTCAGAGTCCTCCGTGGGACAGACTGACTCAGATCATTATATCTCAAAAACAAAAATGAAGTTAACACCAAAAAGGAAACGCAAACTTAATCATCTCAAAGCAAGGAGAAATTATGATCCCAGTTAATAAATGATAAAATATATTTAGAGATATCCAAAACACGTTTAAATGACAAATTAGAGACGATCAACAAACGTAAAACCACACCTGAAGAAATCGCTCCAATTAAAAGGAGAAAGAAACATAAGTGGTGGAACGGGGAATGTGACGAAGCAATTCAAGAAAGGCACAAGGCAAGGTTAAATGATAACAGAGGAAAACAGAAAAATTTCGAGAAGAACCAATTAATGCCAAAAGACGATCAGCTAAAGAAATTAGGACAATTTAAAAGGAATTATCAAAAGGAAATGCTTTAACACTATAGAGGAAACATTCAATCAGCATAAAACAAGAGACTATTACAAAACATTCAAGCAATATCAATCTAAGTGTACCCCTCCCACACTTATGTTAAGAAATAAAAATGGAAAAATGGCACACAACAATCAAGATAATGCTAACATCCTTGCAGAATACTTTACCTAAAGAGTTACTTAATTGTGAGGATCCTGTGGAACATTTAGAATTTGACCCTAATCCAAAAAATAAAACTCCATTACAAAAGATTATACCACCAGTTTACAATAAAGTGAAAAGAGCAATTAATGCACTTAAAAACTACAAAGCAGCAGGAGAGAATCAAATAGTAGCAGAAATATGGAAGAATGCTAATGATCAGACTATTCAAAACCTACATAAATACATCATTGATATTTGGAACACGGAGAAGCTTCCCGAGGAATGGAATACAGCAATAATCCACCCGCTGTATAAGAAAGGTGATCGCTCCGATCCAAATAATTATCAGGGGGATATCCTTGCTTGATATTACATACAAGATTTTATCCAAGATTAAATACACAAGAATCCAAGAACAACTTGACCAAGAACTTGGAGAATATCAGGGAGGATTTCAACCAGGTAGAAGCTGTCCAGATCAAGTCAGTTTAAAATGGATAATGAAGCGCCAAAGAGCTCGAAGTAAGGGTCTAGTTATCACGTTTGTAGATTTTCAACAAGCATACGACAGTATTCATCGGGAATCATTATTAAAAAGCCGTAAAGAATTTGGTTTACACCAAAAACTTGTTAATCTCATTAGTATGACTTTTAAAAATACGAAGGCAAAAGTTAAATTTTAGAGGTGAATTATCAGAATCGTTCACTATAAGAACTGGACTTCGACAAGGAGACGGACTTTCACCATTGTTATTTAACTGTGCATTGGAGAATTATGCGTGAATGGAACAAGAAATGCCAATGAACTATCAAGATCGGTAGAAACATTGAACTCAACTGCCTTGCTTTTGCGGACGATTTAGCATTACTTGCAAATACAATATAAGAGGTTAAATTTCCAAATTGAACAACTAGAAATTACAGCAAAAAAATAATAATGGGATTACAAATTTCATTTGAAAAAAACAGAAATGATGCCAACTTTTAAAGTTGATTTACCAGTTATTCAACTGAACAGTAATAAAGAGATTAAAATTGTTCAGAAATTCAAATATCTTGCGGAAATAATAACATGGAACACAAATGAAAAAGAAGCAATAGAACAAAGAACAACTAAATTTAAACAAGCATAAAGACTTATCCGGCCAACCAAAAAAAAAAAAAAGAAAAATCTTTCGATAAACGCTAAGCTGAAACACTGCAATTCCATAGTTAAACCAGAGGCAACGTATGCTAGTGAAACTTTATTCAAATTAAATGTGAAATCTACAACAGACAAATTACAGAAAACTGATAGAATTCTTAGAACAATTATTAACCTCTTAACATACCAATTATTTACAAAATTGTGATCTTTTTTCACCTAATTTTTTATTGTTAAAATGGGCTATTTATTGAAAACTAAAGACAGTGGTAACAATGAAAATATATTTTTCGAACTTAACAATGAAATATAAGCCACCGAAAAGTTCTTGTTTTAAAATCCTGAGTATACTCTTTTTCTTACGGGTTCTAAAATAAATAACTCAGCACTAAACAGATGGTAAGTAATACAACATGACACTCAATACTGTTCATATGTTTGTGGCTGTGTGAAATGCCCTAAAACAAGGATCAACACACAATGCTACATCGGGAGGGAAAGTCGCGAGAACGAACTGCCTGAGTCACCGACATCCACTACGGTTGTGTCAGACACATCTGTTTGCAAAAATAGGCCCCTGAAGTAATAATTTCATGAACATTTGGCGGAAATATTGAGAAACAAAAAGAAACGAGTATATTCGGGCTTTTAAATTAAGTACCGATCAATGAGCGACATTCCGAAGTATACTCGGGATTTCATTTTATATAAATATATAAAACCCCGAGTATACTCGGGCTTTCATGTTAAGAGGTTAATAAAAAACACCAAGTTGATTGACAGTGGAGATCGTTGCCTAACAACATTGTCTATTGTGAATGTGAATCAATAATATCTACAATGCATAAAAGAAGAATTTCCTTTTTCTGTCACATATCAAGATTACCAGACACCAGGATATTGAAACAACTACAGTGAAACTCTGTTAAGTTTGTCAAGGGACTGCAAAAAAAAAAACTTAAGCAGGATACTTCTTAAAAGGGGTAATGCCCAAAAACGTATTCTGTACTTTGAAATAATGTGAAACACACCGCCAACAGATCTCCTTGTTATATATAAGAGCTGCTAACAGTAAGCCACAATATAAAAATTCGATTATCATGACAATATCTTTAGAAATAAAGTAAAATAATTGAACATATCATAATAAATATATTTTATTTGATTTTACCCCGTGGCAAGATTCTCCATTCAAAACTAGAGACAGATCATGAATAAGCAGGTAAAAAGTGCAAATTCATCGAGATTAAAAACTTTGCAATGTTTGCTTATTTTAGCAAGCAGGACCATTTCCTTCCACGCTTCCCTTTCCTCTGCACACACACTCTCTGCTTCCCCACAAATTGTTTTGTAAACTATGCCGGCTCGATTTTTAAAGAGGTCCAACCACCTGTTCGACACAGTAAAGGGTACCCTTAATTTGCATGCAATTTTTCGGCTTTCTCCTTCACAATAGTCCCACTAAAAGGTATGTTTAAACTTTGCTGCTGTTTAAACCATATTAGCAGAGCTTGTTCTATTTCATAATATTTTTCAGATTTAATTTCCTTGCAATTTGCTAAAATATTCCCTGCAGAAGCAAAGATTTCTTCTTTCTTCGCTATAATGCCATTCAAAGTAGACGGCGGCATCCCCAGCTACTTTGCCAAAGCAACACGGGAAAGTGTAGACGACTCCACTTTCCTTATAATCTCCACTTTGTCTTTTATTGTTAGTGCCTTTCGCTTCATCTCTTTCCTCTGAGTTCCACTCATTTTCAAATCAAAATCTCTCTTTTTGCAAATGACGTATCTACCTCGGTGGCAAATGGTACACTAAAATACATCATTGTCAAGCACTAAATATTAAATTACCAAGAAGAAAATTTTCCTGTAATACAATATTATGCAATTTACGCTAACAATTTTTCCTATTAAACACACAGCTCATCCGTAATAAATTTATATTGTTTACAAAATTCTACTTATAATATCTCCTATACTTACATAGTCAACTCATATACAGTATGTGGAATTACATCAAATAATACTATGCAACTGGTATAAGACTAATTGCATTTATTTACTTTTTTTTTTACCCATTTCGGAACTTAAGTAGCATAACGACCTGCTGTGTCTTAACCAGAGCCCCTTTTGCCACCACTTTTGAGAGTTCCTGAAGGGCCTTCACAGCTACCGTAGCTGTCCCAGGGCCCTCGAAGTCCCCACTGTACTTCACCCCTACAGGCAGTCCCCTACTTTGGCTGTCCAACTCCTTAGACCAGGGGATGGAATTATTCACAAACATTTTTATTTACAATAACCTGCACTGGTCGAATGCTCTCTAAAACTTCATTTATTTTCTCTGTTGCTGTTTATTCTCTTCTTGAATACCTGCACAGATTTTGGAAAAGGATCAAACACTACCCCTGGTAAACTGTTCCACTCTTTCACATCCTTCCCAATGAATGAAAATTTACCCCAATCGCTTCTGCTAAAATTCCTTCTAACTTTATATTTGTGGTCTGCCCTGCGATATGATTACTTTCCAAATGAAGCCTCTCATTGATTTCTCCCCATGCTTCTCCTGTATAGGCTCTATATAATCCTATAAGTCTAGTTTTTTCCCTTCTCTTACTTAAAGTTTCCCACCCAAGTTCCTTTAACATTTCTGATACACTACTCTTTCTCCTGAAATCCCCTGTTACAAATCTTGCTGCTTTCCTCTGAACACTATCTATTTCTTTTATTAGGTATTCTTGGTGAGGATCCCAAACACTGTTTGCATATTCCAATAATGGACGAACCATACTTAAGTAACTTTGTTTCTTTTAATTCTTTATTGCATTCTTTAAGTAGCCTCATTATGACATGTAATGATCTGTATGCTTTCCCAACAATGTCATCAACACGACCCTTCCAGTGCACATTACTTTCAAATCTCATGCCTAAGTATTTGCACTTGCCATCTTTTGGGATAACTACCTCATCCAAAGTATATTCAAATTCAGTTTTAAAGCTCCTGTTTGTAAAAGTTGTAACAGTTGATTTGCCTCCATTAACCTTCATATTATTGTCTTCAACCCATTCTTGGATACTTTCAAGGTCCCTTTGTAATTCTGAACAATCCTCAGTGTTATTTATTTCCCTATAAACAATTATGTCATCTGCTTACAATCTTGTTTTTGATGTTATATTGTTCCCTATAGGTGGGCCGGCACAAGGTTGCACTTGACAGTTGTAAGTCATGTTGGCACAACTACAAAAATGAAATGAAGAACGTCACCCGTCAATCAGAATCACCAATCTACTACTTTTTATATGTCAGATACAGTTACGCATTTTATTCATGTTAATTCGTATTTAATTCCGTATAGTGCTTATAATCTTTTATTTGCTTACACAAATATGAGCATTTAATAAATGTTATAAGGTTTAAGTGAGCTACAAAATAAATACGAACTATTGTCAGTTGATTGTTGTTGGCAATATGGGTAGTATAGTGGTGCCACCTATAACTAGCTTGACTACCGCATTGAAGTGTTGCCGTTATGTCTGTCGTCGCTAGCACGTGGTCAGGTGTGATTCGCACGTTTATGAAAGTTTTGTTTTCATTGTGAGATAATTGTGAAGGTTCATTTTAACGAATGCAGTGCGGTGTCTCGGAAACGATAACAGTCATGAAACGCAAAGTGATAATTCTTTGAGCTGTGGCGGTGTGTCCCTTAATAGTCAGGCATTAGAATTAGTGCGGAGAACTCGCGAGTTTTATGATAGGGAGAGGAAATTCATATGCTTCTACAGCCGTCTCTCTGTTCCTGAAGATCAAGTTGTGGAACGCATACGTCAAACATTAGGGCTTTCAAAGCGTACTGTTATTCAGAGAGGTGTTCGCCTCCAAGAACAGAAGTAAAAAGGGACTGGGGTACATAGCAGTAGCGGAAACGGGGCTGATAGCAGGGACTTATTTCACAGCACTTCGGGAAGAAACGAATTAAGCTATCTCCTGTAATAGGAATTAATTATTTCCAGGCTGATGCAATAGGAAAAGACGGTACCATACGATGATTACAGCTCAAAGTCCCTTCTGTCATTGTTTATGGACAATGTACCTCACCACTCCGTAATAATGAACAAGACCCCTACTTCGAGCATCAGTAAAGAACTGTTAGTGGAATGGCTGCAGTAAAGAAATATCCCAGCGCATATGTGTATGACTAGATTAGTCGACGAGGTAGCGAAGGAGAAAGGGCACGAGGTTATTAGGTTGTTGCCATACCACTGTCACTTCGACCTCAATGAATTGGTACAGTATGGGGTGAAGTAAAACATTAAGTACGCACTAATACCAAGTCCTTCACAATTACTGAAGTGGAAGTACGGTTTCAGGAGAGTATTGCTCGAATGGATGCGGCTTTGTGGATGAAGAAAGTTAGCCATGTCACAACATTCATTAACTCGACAATGGCAATACATGGCATCATCAGTTACTGTCAGGAGTTTATGATCTGCCTAGACGATGATGACAATGACAACGAAGGCGACGGTAGTGATAGCAGTGATCTGGAGGGTATCGAGCCTCTACGTGTATGAATCAGGTATGAAAATAAGGATTCTGAATTTTCGTAAATTTTATAGATTTTACTTGAAATCTTTTGTGTTAGTACCGGTATACAGTATATTATTCTAACATTTATTGGTGTATTTAAAGTGAGATTCGTGTCGGCCGATTTCTTCAGTATTTTCTAACATCGCGATAAGAACTTTGTAGTATATCTCGTATCATTTTGTGTGATAAATAATCAGGGAGTTGAAAGTTCTATTTTTGTCGACTGATTTCATTTGTTTTGTGTATCATCGCGATGATATTAAAAACATTTCTTCCATATTTTTAAAAACTCGCGTGTCTTGCAATCAGCTGTTGTTGCGGAGGCAACATCGCTTCGTGCGCCATTGCAGTGTGACCAACATTGTGCGCAGCTGTCATGTGCAACCTTACGCCGACCCACCTATAAATCATTTGCGTATATTAAGAAAAGTAACGGAGCGATTATACTACCCTGTGCAATTCCCTTCCAAACTTTCACTTCCTGCGATACATTATTTCCTACTTTGACTTTCTGAACCCTTGAATTTAGAAATGTTTTTACCCAATCCCTTATGTCCAATCCTATTCCCTCCAATTTCTTTAATAATATTCCGTGTTCCGCTCTATCAAAGGCTTTGGAAAGATCTATGGCTATGCAATCTAAGTCATCTGAATCCAATTGATCTGATATGTCCTGCTGAAATCCCACCAGTTGTGCCTCAAAAGAAAATTTCTTTCTAAATCCATACTGGCTACTCATGAACCAATTTTTATCATCATATATCCCTCTGGTGTTCTTTGATATTACTCTCCAGTATTTTACAAACTATACTGGTCAGGCTGATTGGTCTGTAGTTCTCTGGTTTCCTTTTATCACCCTTTCCTTTATAAATTTCACTTAAATCGTTTGTACATTGATATTACAAGTACAACTAACTTTGCGACTCCTATTAATGCTAATTACGACGCTGCACTATGCTTGGCAATCCGTAGCTTAGGCTTACAAGACGCAAAGACAAGACATGTACTACAGTTTGTTAGCATGTGCTTTCTATCTTCCTCACACCCCCGACACCTGCTTCAAGGATAACAGCAAATGGGATATCTGGCAACTTATTCTTAGAAATTCTTAGAATCTAGGCCTATATCGTCCCTGCATTCCTACTGGTTGTCATGGCAACGGGCGTAGTTTCTGGCTGTTTCGCAAGTACTGCATGACCAAGCCAGTATTGAGTTTATTTTCCCGCTTCAATCCTCTTCATGCTATAGCTAATGAAGGAAAGAAACACTGGTTCAAAGTTGCAGAAATTAGTGCATGGAAAGTATCTGGGGTATTACGTGGGAGTGATAAAGGAAGGCGCAGTAGCAACTCTAGCACATCTAAACGAAAACAGTTTCTTTCCCTGCAAGAATTTTATTTAATGTCTCCTCATCCTTCTGCTACGTTCTAATAATGTGATGTAATAATTACGAGTGACACGATAATACAATGTTTGGCTTGTATAAAGGTAAAATTAAAAATAACTTTCAATTTCATGCCAACACATGGTAATTGCAATGCCTCTGTGTGCCTCCCACCAACACCCAGTTGGCTACCTACATTCGTTCAACTTGGTAGACGATCAGGATCTTTCGGCTGGCTGTCTGGCAGCATGTGTATCAGCTGGCTGCTGGCAATTCAGCTGTTTCCTGCATAGAGTCGGGAAGTTGATTTTCTTCACCTCACTAATAATGGACACGGAAAATCTTTAATCAGTTTAGTTCAAAAACGTAATTTTCTCTATGAGAAGACCCATAAGTATTATTGCAACAACGTAAGAGAGAATGCCTAGAAGGAAATAAGCAAGGAAAAGAAAAATCAAACAGGTTAGAATATTCAATTTTGTGGTAGATTAACAGTAATGTTGTGGACAAATACACTTTACGGTTTTTAATTAATGTTTAGGCCATCTCGGTTAACGACTTCACGCTGTCGCGGCCCGCAAATTACTGCAATAAAGTTTTATCAAACATCCATTGCGTGCTTTATGTTTCCCCCGTAGAATCCCGTTCGATTCTGTTAATTTCGATTCCACAGGGTGAGAAGAGCATCAGGTGTCCGTGTTGTCATAGCACGACGTCGTATGGCCTTGGCAAGCCCGCACAGGTTCCGTGACACCAGAGACACCACGAGCGCGCGAACGGTCTAACATAGGGTGCACTTTGCGCGGAGACTGGAGGGTTCTAACCATCGGCTGCTTTGAGCAGACGTTTTCTATCTCAAGGGGCTCTAAAATCTGAACTGTTGAACCGGGAAATATATTTATAACAGAACACTTTAAACTGGAAAAATATACATATATCTTAATGCAACTGATCAAGAGACTAAGAACATCACATCACACTTCTTAGGCGGGAAAACTTTTTATGCGGGAACTTCTTATGCGAGTTTCACGGTATTTGATTACTTCTTGAAAAATAAAATCAATAATTGGTTCAAAGCAGTTCAGGATGATTTGGAAGAATTGGGTATAATGTAATAGACAATAGATTGTGAAGAACAAAAGCATAAGTCTCAAACTAAAAACAGCTGAACAGAAACAATACACTATATCTGACACACGAAGGGCTTCCAGGTCAGAGAGGATGAGAAAGTTCTGGGAGAAGAAAAAGAAGAAATTAACTCAAATGTATTGATATAAGTGCTCCAATGTGGACGTAAAATATGTAAATATTTTGGATGTTAATATTACATAATATGACTTTGGTGCATATATAGTTGTTAAATTGCATGATAGTGCCTATAATGAATGTTGGTGTGCAGCATTTGGGACTATTTTTCCATGTTATACAGTATGTCTATTACCGACGGAGAGGATGTATTCCTGGCATCCTATGTTACTACCAAAGGTAGTACATAAGGTAGAGGTCCTCCAATCCAATTAACCTAGCACTTTCTTATCTGCTGCTTGAGCAAACATTGACATGAGCCGTAAGTCTCCACATCGATCTCTGTAATTCTTAGGAATAAGGTGCCCCAGTTATACCTTAAAATGTGCATTACTTATTGACGCTCATTTGTTAGTCTGTTATACAAACAAAACAAAACTTTTATCACACTTAAGTGACGAGGCATTGGCGAACAATATAAAACTATCACACCTATGTGACACCGCGTTGCTGAGATAGCAGCTTACAAACCTTGGGTTTGCACTGAACCCTCTTCCATTGTCATCCTGGAATTTACTACCCAAAAATATCACGTCACGCGTTTGTTATCGCACCAGGCAATCATTATCAGTTATTAAAGACATTGTCATCTGCAATCATCACAGAGGGATGTAACTGCAGCAGAGCTAGAAATATGTCGAAAAAAGTGATGCATTTAAATCCTGATTTGGAATTTGTCAAACTTTTATAACCACAAGTATAAAGATTGCAACTTTCCACCTATTTATTATAACATACTTAAAATATTTTTACATTGCAGTATTGGCTTCGACCGTATGTACTGGTCACCTTCAGCAGCTGAAGAACCTTGGTCTTAAATAAAATAATATAAAACCATTCCTAAATGACTAATTCTAAATTACAATGAAGAGTTGAAATATTAAAATATGCTTGGAAGAGAAATTTAAAAGTGTAAAATTTTTCACCAGTACGCTATGTCACTGCTCTTGTCAGTCACACATTCATTTGATTCTGAGTGCCCCCCCTGTAAGCATATGGCTAGGATTTTTTTTTACTGGCTTTACGTCACACCGACACACATACGTTTTATGGCGACGATGGGATAGGAAAGGCTTGGGAATGGGAAGGAAGCGGCCGTGGCCTTAATTAAGGCGTGAAAATGGAAAACCACGAAAACCATTCACAGGGCTTCCGACAGTGGAGCTCGAAGATACTATCTCCTGGATGCAAGCTCACATCTGCACGCTCCTAACCGCATGGCCAACTCGCCTGGTGCTAGGAGTTTCACATCACACCACAAGTCACTACCCTTTGGACAGAATTCATTAATTGGCATATTATCTGTGGAGACATTTGGCATGGGTGTGGCACATGATACACCATTTTTAAATGGCCAATGAAAGGTATTACAGGCATTGAAACACCAAAAAACCATATATATATATTTGGATTCAGAAAACATTAGAAAATTTAAGGGAACAATTTTTTTTGTCATATAAGAGTACCTGATGTACTTACAGATGCGGACGCTAGTCCACTTTCTGACTGATTTCGAGTTAATTAGACAAATATGCACCACGATAGTTCCACACGATTATGTTACTAATCCACATAATAACTTCACTGTACCACTCAACGCAAATTTAATTCGTAACTTCTGAATGCAAAATAAAGGCATAAACAAGTCCACTGTGTTATTCAGCAATCACAGAGATGAGTTATTTATAAGGTTCAACCTATTCAATACTAATTATGTGTTGTATATGTTATTCACAACATTTAACACGGGACCGGTTTCGACATTTAAATGTCATCACCCATAAAACAAATCACAAATGAGCAAGGACATATAAATTAAAACTGGTGTAGTTACACAATGAAATATGTACATTAAAAGTCTTTATACGTTCATTCACACCACGTGTCAAACCGTCAAAACAAAAGAGCAACGGCATAATAAAGCTCCCACTAATCCAAGATTAAAAGAAGGTTCCTTGATATGTAGTCAAAGCACAAATAAATCTTTGTACGCCCATTCACATCTAGTGTTAATTAAACAACAATAATCAGAACCAGTGTAGTGAGACACTGAGACAATTACTTGGTCCTCTCACCAATCCAAGTCAATAGAAGGCTCGGACATACTTTCAAAGTTAAGTCATTAAAACGCCCATACACGTTGTGTATAAACGTTGGTATCACTTGGTACACAATTTTCTACTTATGTATATGAAATTATAGGAGACAGTCAGTGGTAATAGGTTGTCCATCAGTATTTTTCTTACAGTACATATGATCAAAAATTTCTCAGTTCAATTTTGAAGGTTTTTATAAGCTTTGGAACAGCATGTTGGGGCGTTAACCTTGTGAGGAGGTACAGACTGTTATGTGCGGTAGGTCAGGAGTGGAGAAGGTGGAGGAGAGGGAAGGTTGGGGGGGGGGGAGAGGGAAAGGATCGTGTTGGGTGAGTAGTGAGTTTAAGATGGGTCTTGTGAACAGTGAGGTCGGGGCCTTTTAATTAAAGTCTTTAGGTATGCTGATCTTCCGAGTAGACGATCAATATTTAGCGTGATACACAATATCCTATCACGTTACACATAATCCAAGTCAGAAAAAGAGAAACCCTAATCTGAGTAGGAAATGGTCTACCTTCAGCCTAGTTTAAGCAAAACAAAATTTCTAAATGCTATTAGTTTTACAAACTTTCCTTTTCACTGAGAATGACTAGAATATATACTAACCTCCACCTTCTGAGGATCACCACTGATTCGTAATGGCTTCTCTTGTTCCTGAGCGGGACCATCTTGAATCACCACCATCTTAGCGCCAGATTTTTCCTGGAGCTGTTTGATTGTCTCACCACCTTTGCCGATGATCAGACCCACTTTTGGACCAGGAACCATGATTTCTACCTGCTGTTAAAATCAGACCCAGTTAATAAGGATATACCTAGAGAGAATCCTAAGGCAAAAACTTGTTTTACTGGCAGTTAACTATGAGGTATAGTTCAATAAGAAGTTTAAAGGCAAATAATCACATAGTAAATGACAATTTATCACTATCCAGCCTTCAGGCTGAGTATTGAACATAAGTATCCATGAATTTCCCAACACAAACATTCAATACAGAACTTTTGAATTACTGTATTTTACAGTCAGTCTGCAATTTAATGCAGATTCCACAGCAAGGGACCGTAGACACACAGGAATTCTAATAATGCAAAAAGTATCGCTACTCTGAATCGTCAGCGCACGTCACCAGCGGGCAATACAAAAGCCGCGTCAAGGGGCAGGTATGTAAAAGCAGCCCCATTTTCACTTACCAGCAAATTCACTAAACACAAATGCTGGATGTTGCTTTTGATGTCCAACAAATTACTAGCAGTACCATGAGAATGAAAGAGGAATACCCTTATAGCAATCTTACCTTCAGTAGCAGTCAACTGCCAACATACTGTAATCCTCAGCTATATTGAAAAAGAATATCTGAAGACCTCTGCCAGTATGATAAATGTCATTACCATGGCTTTTCAGGTAGCTTCAATATATTCAATACCATCTAATGGGATAACTTTGGACATTTTTCAGTCTTCATTACAATACTAAACCACTCACTCCACAGGGAGAAAAATATTGTTGTATTACCTGCATCATTATCTTAACTTACTGTTAATGTCATCTTCAACAAATTAGTTCAATGAAATTACAAAGAACTTTTTTATTAGTGTCCAGGACATTGGTATAAAACACAAGCTGTCTGCATACAGTCTCTGGGATAATTTTGGACATACTAATACAGAGAAAGACGTCAGCAAAGTTAACTACAAAACAAATTTTAAATGACCACACGATAAATCAAGGTAAAGTTCGCTGAAGGATGTTTTCAGGGTGAATGTATGAGCATCTTTGCTAGCAGTACTTGCTGGAGGTGTCAATCTCCTCCTGGCAGGCTTACTGGTGATAGCATTTCTCACTAGTAATACTTTTTCCAGGCTGGACATTAATTTTCTTTCTACCATTCCTCCTTGTTAGAGTCTTAGAACGTATCTTTTCAAGAATGTTTACCATAGCCAAGGAAACAGAACTTAGAAGCTCAGTGGTACAAAAGCACCTTTTGTCCTGATGACCCACAAACCAAAGAAACAAAAACAAAACCCTGCATTGTGTCCAGTCACCCCGCTTGACAATCACGTCTTGTCCAGTTCATTCCTCATTGGGGCTAAAATGGTACTTCTCCACCCTCTCAGTTGTTTCCCAACTATTCAAATAGTATTGTAGACCACAGACCATTTTTTTTAAGACTGTCGTTGTCAAATCAATCAATCAATCCATCCATCGTTCTTGGTCTTCCTCGATATCTCTTCCCGTCCAGCAGCAGTTACAAACCCTGTTTTCCCATTCCTTTAGTGCTCATGTCTGGTTTGTCCAGACCATCTCAATCTCTTCCTCTACCCATCATTCAACTTCACACTCTGCCCATCATTTAACTTCACACTAACTGCTCCTCTTTGCACTTAACTTTGCACGAACTCAGTTAGGTCCTTTTGTGATGGTGTGATGGGCCAGGATGTGGCCATGGCCCCAACATATCAGTTCTAAAAGTGGGAAAACTAAGATAACCATCTTCAGCGCTACTGAGTGGGATTCAAAAATTGTTTCTCTTTCGAGGTTGCCATAATTTGAAGCCGTTCCTCTCTGACTCCAAGGTACTTTCCTGAAACCTTATGGAACAGGAAATTTGTCTCGTCTGCATTGAAGATCCTGACTGGGTCTTCCATAATTGATGTTGCATCCTCAGATTCCAGGTAGCACGACAATCCAGCAAACAAACCACCTATTCACTCCTCCGAGACAGCAGCCCTGCCCTTGCTAATGGTTGCAGCCTTCTTCTGAGACAGGGAAGGATGCCATCCCACAAAACATTTGAACCAGATTTTACCAGATCTTCCACACCTAAAACTGTGTGCTCCTTCCTGATGACCGCACAATTTGCTGAACAATTTTCCTCAATGGAAATCCTCTCTTAGTCATGTTGATTACCCATTCACTAATGCCCTCCTCTTCTCGTGGACTCGGGAACGCCTTCTGCCCAAGGGCAGTCTGAATCTTCTGACGTCCAGATAGCCTGTCGTGTAACGTTGTTAAAGAGACCTGGTATGTTTTAGGTGCCTGCCTTTGCAACATGATACCGGAGTTAAACCTGTTGAACAGCTTCAGTCAAGGCAGATAATGAATACTGACACCGTTTCATTTTTCCAACAGGTTTAACTTTGGCTTTTGGTACAATTCCCCCCGTTGGGCGTCTTAATTTTGACCATAGTCAATCTCTGAGCACTAGTTAAGGAAATAAGCAAGAACTGCAGAAACAATTATTTTCTGCTTTCTAGTTTTAAATGGCTAAAATATATATTTTTTTTTTCAAAGAGTGCAGGATAACTGCCCTCACACACCCCCTTTGGCGATGCCACTTTATTTGCCGACGACGAGAAACCTTGGATAGTGGCAGGATTGTTAAAGTGATTAGAACAACGTACGGCATCAGGCAGACACACGACATTGTAAAGGAAATCTAACTATATACGATTAGGTTCAAATCCAGGACCTCTCAAGTTACAGATAGACTTCTCAGCAGTCACGACCACAGAAATTGCGACTTCGGTGCCAAATAAAACAATACTACAAATTAAAATCATAAACATCCCATTAATTTTCAGAGGTGTTCAATATTAAGGGTTGTTTTTGTATTAAATTAACTTTTTTTTTGCGTCCCACCAACACAGATAGGTCTTATGGCGACGAACCTCATTTATTGAACGTCGTTTCGATATTATAAAATGGGAGTCAAATATCGAACAGTATTTTATTTTAGAAATAAACCTGAAGATAGGTGAAAACTCACAATACAAGAAATTAATATGTATGTTAACACAACCTGTTATTTAAAGGATACCTTCTGAACACACTATTTTACCAGCAAGAACAGATAATCACAGGGACACTGCACCTTAGTAACAATACAACAATCTCATAAAAATCCCGCCAACCCTAAAGTTCTGAGACTTTCCCGCGCTCGCCAACATTATAACGACTTCGACCTATTGATTAAAGCTAAGTTTGGAAGGGTGAATTTAGATATCTCACATATTATGTAAACTTCTCGATATCCTTATTTTGCAACGAGATGTGTGAACTGTTCGATATATAGTGCCATTACCCTATATAGCTGATTTTCTTCAGTTGTTTATGACACTGTACAACACTGTTAATTGTTTATGACAACTTAGTATTGTGCATTGTTGGTTTTATTGCAATATTACTCTCACTGTTATGTACCAATGTTGATGGGAAAAGAGTGGAAAATACTTATTTCTTAAGCTCAGGTTTCCTCCCTGTTCCCATTATTGCCTTATGTTTACTGTAGCCGATGTCACTGTTAGTAACATTCACGGATTATTGAGTGACTAGTGTGCTTCTTGCTGTGATCTGAAGAAGTCTCATTTTGGTGTGTGAGTGAACATTTCAACTTATCTGTCCTTTCAGTGAAGAATGACTCCTAGGCCCAAGAAACAGATTGATTGGTCACCATCTAAACGTAGTAGAGCTGTAACTTTACGCGAGGAACGGTATACGTTGGAAGAGATTGCAGCAAGACTGGGTGGTGGTGCTACTAAGTCAGGTGTAAGGAAGGTGTGTGAATGTTATAAGATAACCAACAGTACTAAAACTGCTTGTAGAACTGGACGAAAACCTGTGCTTTCTCGAGATAAAGAAGAATTTGCTGCCTTGCCTGGAATCATCTGGAGTCACCATTACTGACAGAACCGTCTGAAGAAAATTGTGTGCAAATGGTTTGCCAGCCAGGAGGCGAAGAAAAAGCCTTATCGTAATGCAAAACAAAGGGAGAAACGCCTGAAGTGAAGTGTTCTGGAACACACAACATGGATGATGTGGACTGGAGCAAGGTAATTTAGAGTGATGACACACGTGTTTCAATATTTGGAACTGATGGTATCAAATACATGAGTCGTCGACCTGGCGAAGATTTGTTACCAGAATGCTGAACTGCTACTATGAAACATCCAGTCAGTGCGATGGTGTGGGGATGCATGACAAGTCCATGGTGTTGGTCGACTACATGTGATAGATGGTACACTAAATGCCCAAAGATGCCAGACTGAGATCTTGGAACAAAATCTGCTACTTTCAACCAACGATTTGTTTCCTTATCAGGGACAGTGCTTCTTTCAACAAGATGGCGCACCATGCCACACTGCAGAACTGAGCATGAAAATGGTTGAATGATAATCGCATTAATGTTTTGCCATGGCTGACCTAAACCCAATCGAAAACTTGTGTGCCAGACTGAAAGTACTCGTTTCGCGCCAAAATCCAAGGAATAAAATGGAACTTGTTGAAACCATCATCCAGGCTTGGCCCAAGGTCATAACTACAGACGATCTTCAAAGGTTGGTTGGCTCCATGCCTCGCAGAGACCGCTTTATACTGTGGAATTAATGGCATCCTCACATAACTCGCGTGATGTTTATTTCAAATTTCAACCTTAAATACAATTGCATGCCACAACATTACTTATGCATTACATTGCTTATAACACCATCACTCGCCAAGTAAATAGGTCAGTAACATACAAACACATTGCATTATGAAAAGCGCCCAGAATTATGTCCACTAGGGTACATTCACAAATGACAGGAAGACATTTTGTGAAAAATATCGATATGTATCGATACATACAGTTGGCTTTTTAAAGAAGTTGATATAGTGAACCTTTCCATATGTATACCAATACTGATGGAACATCACATTGAAGCGTTCTAGTGGTGGTCACCTCGAACAACTACGACTGCCAGAAAAAGCGGTAAATTCACAATTTTTCACAACATGTTAAAATATCAAAAAGTATTGACATTTGAAAAAAAACTAGCGGCATATTCGGATTCAGCACGTTGGTTTTATACAATAAACACAAAGAAATAATTTTTTTAAATGTATTGTAACTGCCAATACATATTAATGGAATGATACAAAAGTATGGTAAGAGCCCATTGTCCAATCTAGTTGCCTGCTCAAAGTGCTAAGTTGTAGCACTGACCATCTGTGTAGGCTCTCATATTGCACTCCTCAATGTCATTGTTTGGTATGGTGCTCTATAATCACAGATTGGGATTGACAGCATACACCTCTTGTGCAGGCTGTACGCACGTACTGAGAAATGTTCACGACTGCCATTAGTGGACTTATCTCCTCCTGCACCCCAAACCAGCGCATTGTAACAGGAACATTGGTGTATCCAGGTCATCCCTGCTACAGTAATAAGATCATACAATCAGAGACCCTACTCTGTATTGGAATCAAATTTGCAGTAAATTAACTACTACTTACGAATATCAGCACCAGCAGGTAAATTACCCTCTTTAGGTTGATGAAGATGATGGTACCATGAGTGGAAGAAATGCTATCATGAACAATGGTGCAGTGCCTGTTCTCCATATTAGGGACAGCTGCAAAACGCACCTATTCTCCAAGTCAGGAGATGCCTAGCTTATACTGGCAGTAGGTATGAAATGCCTATGTGAGTGGCAAAACCCATCATTGAAAGAGCCAAAGTCTAAAAAGTCTAATTCATTATGTGAATGTTACAACACCAGTAAACCACCTTAAAATTGCATTTGCACTCTAACCAGTGGTTCGTAATGAACAAACCAACAACTTTGTGTGGTCATTGCTAACCATCACTTAGCAATAATATATTTAAGGCGATTTATCAAAACTGCTCGCTACTGCTCTAAGGTACGTTATCAAAACAAGTTGCCCTACAAAAACCAAAAATGCAATGTTATGAAAATGCTATTAACTTATCAGAAACTATAATACATATTGACTCTGTAGCAACAGAACAACTGAATAAATGAGGCGTTCAAATGTAAACCCTGACAGTTTCCACTTGTGCAAATTTCTCAGGATAGTTTATTAGATGCTGGAAATGCAGCCATTTGAAAGTAACCCAAATCCTAAAGATTTGCTGGCCTATGCCCATTAATGACACGTCTACAGGAAGATTGCAATGCAGAGACAGAGAACACAAGATTTGAACAGTAGTTTGATATGGATTTTCATGTGGATGGGGGTTTTCCCAACATTTACAAAAAATCTGATATGACAATCTGCTATAGTGAGTCAACATTTTGTTATGAATTCTTTCTATAGCAGACTTCTACTATATAACAAAAAAATAAAATAAACTTCATCAAAATTGCAACAGCAAATGTCCTCACACTGACAGGAAAGACAGAGGAACTGGTTGACTATATGCAAAAAAAAGATATAGCCATACTTGGACTGTGGGAGACCAAGAAGAGGGGCACGGGAGAGATTCCTCTGAAAGAAGGATACAGGCTGTATTACAGCAGAGGACCTGCAGCAAAAAATGGAGTGGCCATCATACTTAGAAAAGAAATCCAAGAATATGTGGAATATACAAAATCCGTCAGCAATAGGATGACGGCGATGAGACTCCACTTAGAAAATGGTGTGAAAGATCTATTTCAGTTGTATGCCCCACAAACGGGTTGCATAGATGAACATTTGGAGGACTTTTTAGAAGAAGTGGAGAGACAGAAGATACGGAAGCAATATTGATGGGAGATCTAAATGCACAAGTTGGAATGGAAAGACAAGGAAAGGAAGATGTTGTAGGGCCCTTTGGATATGGAAAGGTAAACCCAGAAAGCAAGGTGTTGGTGGATTTTTGCATGAGGAATCAAATGATTGTTGGAAACACCTGGTTTAGGAAGAACAGTCAGAAGATTACAAGGTATGGTTGGGGATACAGAAGAACAAAGACCATGATTGATTATATAATCATAGAGAAAGAACACCGGAAGAACCTTTTAGATGTTACAGCTATGCCTGAAGAAGCCGTTGGTGGAGATCATAGAGTTGTGGTAGGAAAATTTAAAGTGGGAAAGATTGAAAAACCCCCATTAAGAGAGAAAAGAATTAAAGTATGGAAGTTGAAGGAGAAAAGCATACAAGAAGAATTTCAAAGGGAAGTAATACCCTTGGTACCCAGGACGGAGGTGGGGAGTGTTGAAGATGAATGGAAAAGATTTAACCCTCAAATGGTTAAACGACGATGCATCGCCCTTTTTGTACACGTTGTTGTGGTCAACGACGATACATCGACTGTTTTGCAGCCGTTCATTTGACACGCTCTCGTTATGCGTAGTGACACACAAATGTGCTCTATTTAGTATTATTTTAAACAGCAGATTACAGTCTCTCTTTTTACTCTAGTTGCTAGGTTGTAGACTGCCGTTTAAATGTACTGCACAGTCTTAAAATTCAGTCGTTAGGCTCGCTACCTTAACTGCGCAGTACAATATGGCGCCCTGCCGCGTCACGGTGTCGTTCTGTTGTACGCCCTGTTTTTATCAGTTTTGCGGAAATGGCGAGTAATTTAGTTTCAAGACCCAAGAAATTTTCTGTTCAAGTCCCATTCGGAAGATGTTGGATGAAATAATGAGTGACGCGAGTGATATGAGTGATAATGACAGTGACATTGACAGACCTCCTGAAAAGCTGGAACGTTTATGCGTAATCTGTGGACCAACAAAAACGGGGAAGGACCTGTTATTTGTGCCCTGGTTGTAACTGTGCAGTTCAAAGGGAGTTTCACCACAATTTGCAGCACTTCCGGAGGCCTGAAAGGAGAGGAAGAAAAAGGAGAGCACAGTCTAGTTCTGGTAGCTCCTCTGAGTGACGTTGCGGGGGCGTTCTAGTGCTTGTGTATATATGTATATCTCTCTTTATTTTCGTATATAACATCTAAAGTGTTTATATTTTTTTGAAGTGCATAAAATTGTGCACAATATTGTGATTTGACTTTCTAGGGTAAGTCGAATATTTTAGTGTCTGGTATGGGCGCAAACATTTTGATAATATAATTTTGGAACACTTTTTTGGAAACTCAGGATGGCTGTAAAGATATAATGAAAGGTACAAAACAAAAATATATTTATTTCAATAGCCTATGATATTAAGATTTAATAAAATGTATTACACTGCATGATTTCCTTTTAAAACCTATTTTTAAGAATTTTTAGTGAAAGTATACAAAAATCCTGAAAATAGTGTGACAGTAACAGTAGTTTATATGGACCATTTGAGGGTTAAGGAAGCACTGGTTGGATGTGGTAGAACATCAGGAAATGTGAAGGACAAAGAGACACTGGTGGAATGATAGGATAAGAATTAAAGTGAAGGAAAAGAAAACTGCGTGGAAAGCAAGGAAAACATGTAAGACTGAAGAAAGTAGAAGAAAATATGTGGAGGCAAAGAATTTGACCAAGTAGTGCAGGAAGAAAAGAGGAAGAGCTGGGATTTATTCACACAGAAATTGAGAGATGATATGCAGGGCAGCAAGAAATTGCTGTATGGTATCTTAAGAAACAAAAAGACCAATCAAGTAAACACCAGATTTGTGAAGAATGAAGACAGCTTAATATTAACAAAGTCAGAAGAAATAAGGAATAGATGGAGAGTATTTTCAGAAGTTGCTGAATGTAAGAACTGATGACAGTCATTCAATGGACGACGAGGAAAGGCAATTAATTAGTTGAAGAAATGGACAAAGAAATTACAATGAATGAAATTGAAATGGCAGTACGAAAGATGAAGAATGAAAAAACTGCTGGAAAAGATGAAATTTCAGTGGAGATGATAAAGGCAGCTGGAGCCGTAGGCCTGCAGTGGACATATCGAGTTCTCAGGATAGTCTGGGAGAATAAGGAGGTCCCTGATGATTGGCAAAAAGGAATAATCATCCCAATTTTCAAGAAAGGTGATAAAGTTTTGAAGAACTACAGGGGAATTACTATAACATCCCACGTTGCTAAGATAATGGAAAGTAAGTTAAGGTTGAGGGTTGAGAATCAGATACTGGGAAATCAGTTTGATTTCAGTAGTGGAAGGCCAACAATAGAGCCCATTTTCATTATGAGACAGCTAATGGAAAAGCAATGGGAGTACAGGAATGATATGATATTCATTGACATTGAAAAGGCATATGACAGTGTCCCCAGGACTAAAGTTTGGGACAGTCTGGTGCAAAAAGGAATTGGACAGGAATTAATAAAAATTAGCAGTTTCCCGCTGGCTCCGCCCGCAATGTACAAAGTAAGGTGTTGTTCGTTATTATCCTCGCGGATGTATTTTCAAAGTTTCAAGTTAATGAAATAAAGCACATGATCTGTGGTGGTAATATTATGTCAACAAAACACTAAAATACATCACACAAAGAAACTGAATTAAACGTTCCTTGGAACACTACGCAAGAGAATCTACCAATTTAAGTAGTTATTACCTCAAAAGAAAGCTCTGACCCACTGAGTGTTTTTAGACCAAAACGAACTGCATACCTTAATTAGAACGAAAGATAGGGTTGCTTCAATGAGAAAAAATGTTGAAGAAATGAGATGTCAAATTGAATGTGCACTCATAACTTTCCTCAGAATCAACCGATTTGAATAATTAAGAGCTGAAAAGAAAGAGCTTGATCCACTGCGTGTTCTTAGGCCAAAACGAACTCTGTACCTCAATTGTAGCCTACGATATGATTGCTTCAAATAGACAAAAAATTGAAAAAAAGAAATAATTTGAGGAAAGCGGAAGTTAAGTGATTTATAGTACCTGATGACAAATCTGTGCACGAATACCTTTCAGCTAAAAGAAGAATGAAGGAAATCGACCGGACAGAATGGCCCGACTGACTTTAGTTTCCATACATTTTTTTAATATATAGAAGATGATCATGGCAATGTACAAGGAATGTTGTTGTTGCGTACAAACACAAGTTGACAGGACAAGTTGGTTCAAAATAACTAGTGGGCTGAGGCAGGGAAGTGTTCTATCACCAATCCTGTTTACAATAGTAATCAATGACATCATGAGAACAGGAAAAACAGCATATGGAGGTAGAGAAAAGAACATGGTGTTATTTGCAGATGATATTGTGATTTGGGGAGAAGACGACAGGAAGGTTCAAGAACAGTTGAATGTGGTGAATGGGAAGATCGAAGAATGTGGATTGAAAATAAGTGTAGAAAAAGAGTAAAACTCTTGTTATGACTAGAGAGGGGAAAGAAGGGAAAGGTCAGATTAGACTTGCAGACAAGCCCCTGGAAGTAGTGGAAACATTTAAATACCTGGGGAGTGAATTAATGGAGAATGTTCGACTGGATGCTGAGATTAGCAAGAGGATTCAAGCTGGAAGTTCTTTCTATCATAGTGTAAGAAACATGTTATGGGACAAAGATGTGCCAATGGAAGCAAAGGAAACTATGTACAAGATGTATTACGTACCCATAACTACTTACGAGGCAGAAACTTGGACAATGACAAAGATGGATGAGAGTCGAATACAGGCAGCCGAAATGAAGTTCTTGAGGAGTATGAGTATGATACAGAAGAGTAGAAGAGACAAAATAAGGAATGAGAAAATCCGGGAAGAATAGATGATAGAATAGAGAAGAGCTAACTAAGATGGTTTGGGCACATAAATTCCTCACTGTCCTACAAGAGGGCATTAGTTGTCACTTAACTGAAAACCTAAGTGACATAGCGGGAATCAGTTTAACTGTAAAATGCATCAGTAGACTATGCAACGTTCTATTTTGCATCATTAGATCAAGCACCTCATTCCTCACAGTATGTCATGGATGACATCAAGTACTACCAAAAGTAAGAAGGAGAATGCTACTAATGCAGCTTGCTAAAATGGTTATGTCGGAGAATCATTCTAGAAGAACTTTCTAAGGCTAGTATCAAAATGAGATTGTTGGACGGCATCTAATATGGTAGTCTGCAATGTAAGTAATATTTTTGTATCGATATATTTATTTGAAGCAGCTGCGAAGGCTTCACTGTAAGTGTTAACATGATATGCTAGGTAATACGCGCCAAATCAGTGAATTCCTGATCAGAATAATGAATGCAGTGACTGCAGATATTTAGCGTGCCCTCAAATTCCATCAGCCTTTATACACTGCAGAGGACTACAAAACGTGATGAGAAACTGCAGGCAGAAAAACCCCATTCTTGTTCGCCAGATGGAAGACACGTCATCCTTCAGTTCAGCAGAACTTGAAAAAGTGATAGTGAATCGGGAAACAGATGTGCATGGTTGCAAGATAAACTAGCAAAAACTAAAAGTAATGCAGTTCTTGAAATCAGTATGTCCGTCAAAACTAAATTTGATGGTAAATATATGGCAGAAAATCTACATACGTCAAGACTGGGACGACCACGGGAAACTAGAATTCCCCTTAATCAGGCATTAATACCTTTGTGGCCAAATGGAAAACCTATCTCTGAAGCCAAACCTGGAGACCTTAAGTAGCTGATGCACATAATACTTGCAGATACCAAACAATTTTACCAGAATACAAAATACGGTATAATAAAATTAAAACATTTTTTGTTCCTTCTGCTTCCGAGCCTTGTAGAACAGGAAATAATTGTTGATAAGCCCTGAAGTTTCTTCTGAGCTTGTGCTTCTTCAGCGATTCTTGTAGCTGTTGGCGGCATACAGAGGTAACTGGACGGGTGTCATCTTCCTTCTGGTTGCATGTATTTCCCTTTCCTTTCTTTTAAAACCCTCACTGTCCTTTTATGTTCTCACGATACCGTTTACAACGTTCCTTGTGAGTAAGCAGCATTATTAAAAATCACATCGGTCTGGACACAGATTGCTGTTCTAAAATATTTTCTTTGCAAGTGAGTGTAGCATAGAAACTGAATTCTGTGGGCAGCGTGTTAATTCATTATGCATTCCCGCACTCGTGGCTCCTAGCGACAGGAAACTCCCTGGTCGCCTCCTTGTGAGAGCATTGTTAACACGCGGCGTATTTTAAAATCAGCTTCGTATTAATCCTTTAAAAATTTTAAAGGAATGATATAGCAGATCGAAAAGGAGTACAGTGTATCAGTATAGGTTTTGCTTACGAGGTTTCATTCAAATCGAGCCACGCACTTTTCGTCTACAGAAACTTTTATACCTTTTTCGTCACATGTTGAAGTGGCCTGAAGCAATAAATTTGTCGCCTTCTTAAACCGTATATAAATTATTTGCCCAAGTAAGTATATTACTGCAAAGAGAAAGAGCCTTAGAATTATTTTTATACCTTTCCATCATAATAAACAGTAATTCCTAAAACTATTGAGAAATATCAAATTAATTTAGACCGTACATGAAGGTTCAATTAACCACACAATTAAAAACTGAAGGATATCAATAAATGAATACGTACAATAACATTAATAAAATTTCATTTTTTATCTGCCATAAAAACAAATTTTTGGGTTTTATTTTAAAATTTACATTTTCCTACTTGGGTGAACTATTCTCTCTGGAATAAGCCCAAAAATATCCTGATGAGCTTATATTAACTCTGAGTGCCAATGTTGATTACATCAACGCTTGGGAATTATGCGAGAAGTGCCGATCAACGCTTCATTTAAATTGACATCGTTCCTTCTGTAATCGCTAAATGGCACTAACATCATGCTTTCTCAATAGCAGGGTCCTTTAGCTTCCTCATTTGGCGACTTGGAAGAGTCTGTAGTTATTTTATTTTGAAACATTAAATTTTCTTTGGAATGAGTGAGAGTTGACCAACATAAAAGATGGCAGCATCCAGCAGTAAATATGCTCGGCTAGAAGATCAAGAAATTAGCGCTGTTTTAAGTTAATCCTCGGAGGAAGGGGAGGTTTCCCGGACTTTGAAGAAAGTGAAAGCGAGTTTGATATTAGTGAAAGTGATAGTGACTCAAACATCATATAAGGAAAATGATAATGGTGCAAACGGTCATAGCAGTGATAGTGATGACGAAAACACTGATGATCGGAAGGAAACAAAGGTAGGTGAGGACAATCCACCTCAATTTACAAACACTTCATGGAAGTAAAGGTTCCGAAGCATTGTCCCCCACCAGATTCAAAGCAATCATCATATTTTTCCTTGTTTTTTACTACTTCGTTCAATATTCTTGTGACAGAAACAAACCGCTATGCTGAACAGTTCCTCATTTCCCATCGCAATCTTACGCCGAAATCCAGAGGAAAACTGTGGAAACCAGTAACATTGCAGGAGATGAAAACATTTGTGATCTGTACACTAGAACCTCGATAATTCGAAACGGCTCATTCAAAATCTTGCATAATTCGAAGCAGCTTTCGCTCCCAGAAACATGAGGTACGATTTAGCATGTTATTTAAATCGTTTAATTCAAAATACGGACAATTCGTAATCCGAAGAACGATGTCTCCGTTACCGAAATTCAGACTTAATTCGAAACTGCCTTTACATTTTGAAAAAAAAAATTAGTATTTTACAGGGTAATTTAAATTCAAAATTTCTCTGCGTCATGAAAGAACACGCCTTCCGCAATGTGAAAGTGTAACTTTGCGCACTTTCACCTACTTTGGTGTGTCTACAGTGTGCTTCATATCTGCTAAGTTGCGTGAGGTTATGTTTGTCATTGTTTTATACAAGTGCACAACGTGAATAATGTAAATGCACTTTTGTTGGATAAATTTCTGAAATTGTATTTTACATGGCATTTGAAAAGCCTCAGCTGAGAATCAAGGCGATTGCATGCATTAATGGGTCTTAGAAGTGTCATGGCAGGAAATCGTACAAGTAGTCACTGCATATACTGTTTTCATGAGGACAGAAGCGGGAGACTCTCTCCTCGTCATAGGAAAGTTTGATAAGCCGCGATGTTGTAAGGGCATCGTGTACATTCCATACACGCACGAGGCATCTAAAATGCATACAGTACAGTAATCCAATGAATAACGCACTTGCACAGGGGAGCCAGTACAGATTTCTACTCGTCTTTGAATCAGGTTTTTTCTTTCTTTTGATTTCATTGCGTGAGGTTATGTTTGCGGGCGAGTTACCCACGTGCATAATTTGAATACTGTAAATGCACCTTGCTGGATATATTGTCGAAATAGTTTTTTCCATGGCATTTGAGAGATTTAAACTGTGAATCAAGGTTAATTGCACGCAGTAACGGGTCTTAGAATATTTTGACTCCACAAGGTTTGGCATTCCGAAGTACGTGTTGGCGTTTAATTCGAAATCACGTAATTCGAAGTCTGATTTTTGCATCCCAACGACTTTGAATTAACGAGGTTTTCCTGTATTTTGAACATGGGAATAATTCGCAAACCATCCACATTTAACTACTGGTCAGTAAAAGGTTCCATGCTAACACCATGGTTCTGACAAATGTATTCTCGCAAATAGATTTCAACCTCTCCAGATTTTTCACATGGTAGATAATTCGAAAGTTTCTCCACATGGTGACCCATCGTATGATCCATGTGCGAAATTTCCGCCCCTAGTAGACCATGCAAATCTGACCTTCAGGCACTTATACACTCCGCATCAGCAGCTTAGTATCGATGAGTCTTTGGAACTAAATCACTAACCCAGTTATTAAAGTATCTCCCAAATAATCACTGATGGGGAATCAAATTCTGGACAATACGCGATTCTCTTGTGGGTTACTGTCTTGGTTTCATTCCATATCGAGGTGCAAATTGTGTAAAAGACAAAGAAAAGATTAGAAAAGATGGTCTTGCATTCACTGTTGTAAAAAGTCATCTCTCTACATGCAACTACTTGAACATAGGGTACCATGTTTTACTGTGATAATTTCTTCACATCCATTCCGCTAGCTGAGAATTTATACCCAGTTGCAACCTACGTAACTGGCACAACCAGATAAAACAGAATATCTCCACCTCCTCAGATTCTGCAGAAATTCAACGTTGGGGACATTCGTTTCTTTCAGAAGGCCTCTCTGCTTCCCTGTGGCTTCAGAGAAAAGAAAACACAGAAAAATCAAGTTCTGCTCCTTTCTAGGGCTTCCTCAGCTGCAATTTCTGAAACTCCGTCGAGAAGAAATCGTCAGATAGTGATGAAACCAGACGTGTTAAACTATAAGTATATGGTGGCCATTGATTAATCAGACCAGATGCTGTATAATTATTTGGACGAAAGTAGGACTCAAATATTGGGAAAGGTAACTTTCAATAGAGTAGCAAGAATATTACTAAATTCTTACATTTTGTACAAACATAATCATACCGTAGGTGTTAAGAGAATGTTAAGATTACTCTTCAACAATTCTGCAATTCAAGAATTTGCAAATGAATGGTTTGATGTACAGAGGGAAAGTAACTGTGCAAATGCTTTCTCGTTGAACAAATACAAGCCCTTCATTGTCTTTTGGTGTCAAAACTTCCCAACAGGCAAATAAGGCTGTGTAAAGTTTGCTCCAATGACAAAACCAAGAAAAGGAATGTTACTGTGTGTGTACAATGCCAAAAAAGGATTGCATTCAACCTGCATCGAAGGGCATAAATGTAAATTTTGAAAACTTTTGTGTAATGTGAATGTTGGAATGTGATATGCTGATTTGTTTCATTCTCTTCTTGTAGTTAGTAATTTGTCTTTTTTTCAGAGTGCTTTTTCATGTAATGTAGTACTTTGCTAATTTATTTGCCAATTCTAACACACTTATCCAAACCTCTCCATATTTAGGAAACTGGGCCTGGCACTTTTAGCACTGTACTAAGCAATTTCAGCCAGCACTCAAAGGGTTAAAACTGCTAGAACTCCATTTTTCTGCCCAATCTTAACAGGAGCATTGTCAGAACAGGATACAAGGCAATTCTTGATTGGCACTTGAATTCCAAATGCAACAATAGCAGCTTTCTATGTTGCGCCCTGTCGAATCCCCTTCCAATGTTGGTACTAACAAAACAGTACTTATAACACTTTCTCAAACAGCATCATAAAAAGTAACCACTATGCGATACAACTTGGAATCTGTATCATAGCTTCCAAGTGTCGACAAAGAAAATGGACTACACTGTAAACAAGTAACAACATCCAGGTTTGCAGTACACGCCATTTTATTTACAACACGTTTTTGTGTGACCAACACAATATTTTTGAAATTCCAACGAAACGAACATCTCTCTGAACAAAGCTCCTGCTACATCAACTGCACTCAATGGCATGTGTTCCACTAAAAAAAGAAGTAAACCAACTGTCGTGTGTCTTCGCACTCCTCACTCTGCGCCGCCTGCTCCGCGCACACAACAGCCTGGATTGTTCTCGACTCTACGAGACGTCTGCACTGCGCTTGCCTGTTACATCAGCCAGCTATATAAAGGCGCTGCCTTCCAGCCACAGGAGAGGACTTGCCAGTGCCCAGCACCAGATTACGCCGAATGTCGAACATGGAGGCTATCCCTCTTAAAAAGGTGTCTCGAATAGGTGGACTGATTCCGAGTGTTTGAGGTTTCACCTCGGGTTACTGCCTCCGCTCCCGTTTCCTGTAGCCACGTCGAGCCCGATGACAGTATTCCCTCAGTACCACCTAGGCTCAATCACATCAATTAGTATTCTACTAATTATGCATTTCAATGTCAGTTCCTGACAAGTTACAGAAGCAACTAATATTCTATTAGTGCAAGCTTTCGCTACCGATTACACTTGTGACGGTATAGAACAGATAGTTTTCAACTATAAAGAACTCTAGCTTTTCAATGGACTTTCGCATCAAGATAGATTCATGTATATATGTATATAAAGTGTACATTCTTTTTGAACTTCAGTCTACAAGCAACGTTAACTGTTTATAATTTTCATACTGCTTCGAGGAAAGTTTTATTTGAATGTATGTTGTTCAGACTGAAGCAATAAAATATAGTTGTGTTCCTGTATACCTGTTCTTGTATACAACACCAACACTCGACCTTTATTACATCGTAACTATTATCTCCAGCTTTGGCAGAAAAAAAATTTTCTGATTTTCTTCCTTAGATTTCAAAAAGACCAAGATATATAACACACTTTTACATGATCAGTCAGATAGCTTTTGCCGTCATGTGTTATGTTTATATCACTGGAGCAAACAGTGAAAAATGCAAAAATGTCACCCTTTCTCAATTTCAGTACAGATAGGAAACTCAAAGAACAGATTTCCCTAAACATCTGTCTTTTTTCATATATTTATTCATAATTAGCGATAAACGACTACCAGAAGACAAAAATAACTAACACAATTCACGTTACCCCAGAACTACATAACCACAGCTTAGTAATATGTGGCAATGAATATCAAACAAATTAAGCTACGAACATAATTCACATCTTTTCATTTTCATAACTACAACATTAACTAGGCTTTGTAATTTGTCGTGAAGAATAAAAACTATTTTTTTTATAGAGGAATCCATGCAAAGAACATGTGCACGGTTATCCAAGAGTCAGTCTCTACAAATCAATATCGATCGACTGGGATGCAGGACGCATCCCGTTTTCCCAGTCGAAAACTGTAACGATCGGATGAATATAAATCAGAGCGAAATATCGAATATTCGCTGGTCACACAGCGGGTACCGGCGGTATCCTGAAACTTGTTCTGGCGCGAATTTTGGTACGTATATTCTTAAAATATTATAGTTCATCCATGAAACCATAAAACACATTGTCTTTCCGTAAATTTTATGGACAAACCATAAAAGTTCGCAGGTGTGTACAATATGCATATGTCAGGTTATAATGGGCTTGGTATGTGCATAATTTCATTCCTAGATGATAAACTAAACTATGAATCTTCAAAGTTGACAATTGTGTGTTCCGCTATTGGGGTGACATACGGTTATTAGGTTGGCAGTGGGCATATTTTTCTTTGTTGGGGCAGAATGTCATTGCTATTAAGCGCTTGGTTTATGCACCATTCGAAGCTTTCCTTGTAGTTTACAGTTGTAGAATAAGAAATGAATTCAAGTTACATGTATTTCTGTGCCGAGTGAGCCATGGACAACACAATAGGTCCTTTATAATACTTTCTGAAGTGACGTAACCATAACATGTAGCAATAATGGACTCCAATTCACATTATTTTCCTAGCCACTAATAATTGAATTCTGAGGGTTGCATAAATATCAGCGAAATTCCACTGTCCGTTGGTCAGACCAGAATGGGCACCGCTCTGCATTCTAAGAACACCATACGAGAACACACAATACAATGCAACACCGGACTGTAGCAGTAGTTTTGCACGATATCTTAAAGTTGAGAAGCCTGGGCGCATTACCATGTTGCCCTATGAACAACATGCAACATTTTGTACACGCGTTTGTCACCGTCACGTCTTCAAAGTGTTAGATATCAGAAGCTACTCTGTAGAAGGAAGCTCTGGAAAGCCAGTGTGCTATTCCAAGCAGAAGAACTAGAACTACTTACATGTGAATGACTGCCTCCTCCTCCACCACCGCCGCCACCTCCACCACCCATATTCATATCGCCCATTCCACCTCCACCGCCACCAGTACTACCGCCGCCACCACCAGCTCCTTCCGTTCGACTCCGCTGCTGAACGATGTTCATGATCAGTTCTTTTGCTCGGCTAAACAGAAAGATTGAAAAACAGGAACTACAGTATCTTCAATAACAAATTGCATAAAATATAATTACAGAGCAAAAAAATCATACTTTAAGACAATATTAAACACCTTCCATTCTTTTAAAAGAGGTTGTGGCTACTCTTACCACTACTCTTATACTTACATCTCCTTCACACAATATACATAACATTTGTTTGAGCGCCAGTTGCTTTTTTAAGAAAAACAACAAAATTCGGTAGAGCATACCTCTTATATCAATTATCTCAAGGCGTGAGGTGATAAACTCACATATCTGGCAATATACAGGGATATGGATCAGGAAAATATTAAATTACTGTTGCATTTCCACAATTGAGGATTGTACATGGAACTGGAATCACTTATTATAATTAAAAATAAAACTGAGTTTATGACTAAATTTACGTCACAATGAACAATCATTGACGTCTTTTAATTTAACAAAAGAAATATATCGTGAGATTTGCGGTACTAAATAAAAGGAAAATTTAATCTAAAAAAAAAAAACTATTGGCATGAACTTGAAGTGAGATGTGATATCGCCGCTGATTACACTCTTCTTCATGTTATGAATGCATAACATGTCTGATGCATTAATTACCTGTTGTCTGCATACACCGCTGTTGAACTTGAAATTCTTGGGAAAACCTGTGAGCTGAAGTCGGGAGCCGTCTGTTGTAATCTTCTTATGTCACAAGGAGTTGGCCTACATACCATGTACGCGTGTAGGGAGCTCCAATGTAATTACGTCCACTCAATATATTATAAGAAATTGTAAAATATTCTTGAAGCACCTTGTGAAGTCCATCCTCACAAGAAGATGATGTTTCTTTATCAGCATAGTACCCGTCTCTGCTCGGATACAAGCACCACTTGTAGACTTCCTCGATGATTACCTCTTCAAACACAACTCTTCGCTCTGACCATCACACTAAGACCACTTCTTCCATTTGATACATCTGACTGTTACATATGCTCTGCACGATATCAACTGAATACCATGAACTGAGTACTATCAACTGATTGATATCATCTGAGTCTCTCACTACCGTAGCATCATCTTATATCACCTTGCGATGACGACTCATCTCCCCACTCACTGTTCATCCCTTCCACTTCAACATACAGTAGCTGGCGAATACTGACACTTGGTTGCAATCACGTGTCCACGCACTGATGTCATCAGTCATGTGTCGTCTAAGCGTACCCAAGCGGTCCGAGAATGACTATACCGAATGCGTCACCGGGAAATCTCCTTGTACACAACATTCCCAGTTAAACATAGCCTTGACTGCAAAATACTATGCCAGCTCATCTAGCCAAAGTTACAAGCCACAGCATGACAATATGAAACCAACAAATCTCACGTACTACAATACAGAATAATTACAAACATATTCACTTAACCTATGATGAAATACAATAATATACTTGACACCTAATTATAACAGTCTAAATGATGAGAAACAGAATATATAAAATCTAATGAATCAGGTTAATAATAATAATAATAATAATAATAATAATAATAATAATAATAAATACAGAATGGAGTCTGTAACCCTGTTGTACGGTTACAAGGTCTTCAAATACAACCAGTCTGAGCCAGAATCTAACCTGCCAAGTTGGGGTCAGAAGGCCGGCCAGCGCCTCAACCGTCTAGGCCATACAGTCCGGCGAGAAAAAATCTCGTGTCATCAGCTCGTAGAAAATAGGCGTAGTGAACAAGCTAATATGAGAAATATAGCGTCCTAATTTCGGTTTCTGCACGATCTCTTGCGGCAACAGTATGGCAATAAGAAATTTTATTTCGTCCTTATGTCTGCGGACACAGTCTTGATCTCGACTCAGTTTCATCTTACTAAACTGGGTTTTATGTGCGTTTTCCTGTTGGGCATCTTGTCTGTTCAGCTATGTTCTGGCATATGTCATAAAAAAGTAATTAAGATATTTTGCTCAGTTTTCTTCTCCTTAAAAACTCTCCCTTTACTTTTCGGTTGAATTTTGCATCAAAGCAGGACAGTCTTTGTCCATTTACAGTGCAAATTGACGAAGACCTTGCACTGGTTGAATTGGAATCAGTATTATCGTCACCACTGTCATAATCCCTACTTGAACTGGAATCGAAAACGTGCCGATTCTTTTGCAACTGCTGAACATTCGTATCAGCTGAGCCTGAACCCTGTACATTCAAGCCTGCAGTACTTATTCCAGGTATGTTTCTGTCACTTACGAATTCCCCTTCGGCAGAACTTCACTAATATCACTATTCCCCCAACTAAATTCCAACATTTCGTTTATCATGACCAGTAAATGGTCTTCCTCTAAGGTGGGGGCCGGAATTCATTTTAGACATTTTAGCGGACAAAATGTAAGAAAATGGATCCAATAGAACCCTTTTCTCTGCAGTTTGGAAGGAAATCGTGAAATGTGCCTGTATTACGGATGCGTACGATAATAAATGTGTAACTCACGGTAAACACACACTCCAGTTGTGAAGGAAGAACTCAAGACAGGGGATAATAAATCAAATTACAGTTCTAAAATGTCAGGTCTGTTCAGTAGCCATCTCTAAAAATCCCTTCTACAGGAATAGTATTACATCTGAGGTACGATTAGGAGATGAGCTGAAGCTTCAGCATGAAGCTATTAGGCCTTGGTCTTTCTTGCCCAGACATAAGCTGCATTCTTTATGTTGCAACTTGTGGATGACACACTGGTATTGGGAGAACATAGTTGAAAAAATTCATGTCGGAAGACAGACTCGTCCAGAATACACTGCTGAAAAGAAAATAAACCTCTGCAGGCAGGCAACTGAGAAAAAAATGCAATTTTAATCGGCGGGTATATCCGCGTTCCCCGCCGAGTAAGCGTCTTGCAGCCGTGGATCTCACCTCATCGCCCAATGAAATGTTTAAAAGTGAAACATTCATCAAAACAGGGTTTGATGAAAAGATTGAGTATGAAGAGGGATAGCAAGATCCACGACTTTGGGTTTTGCGCATACTTCGCTTTATTCTCCACCGATGAAGGCAGCAAGTAAAAATAATAGACACCTGTTTTGTGTGCGCTTACGTGTAGAGCTCTGCATGGATGCGGATACCCGTGAAGTTAGTGCCTTGGAGGATGCGAACTGCATGGCAGTGCGGATATCGCTGATAATTTCTAAATAATGAAGGTTATTGATTTTCACTCTGGTACACTCTAGCCTAACTGGCTATTGCCCTTATTTAATGGAAGGGAGGAACAAAGGTCAATACGTCTGTAGCTATCGCAAGAGAAAATCCCTCATGAACCTGAGACTGTAGGGGTTCTAGTGCCAGCTATCTGACCTTTTGTAGTATGTTAACATCTATCCATTTCAATACCCTGGATGTAATATATTGTCGTTCAACTATTACAATATGTGCAGACAATGTTTTGCGGATGAAGGAAATTCAGATATTTTGTGTACCTGCGCAGGGCTCTACTTATCTGGTAAGTTTACAGTGCATATATCGCCTGCCCTCATCATTACTACCTGATCACTACTATCATACGTTGCGTCAGAACACCTGCCAAACTAGTTCACAGCCGATCAGTGGTAGAGTACCACCTACATAGTCCAAGATTAGGGTGGTTCACACCAAACACATGTAACGAGATACAGTAAAACCTTGTTAATTCAAAGTCGTTGGAACGCAAAAATCGGACTTAAAACTACGTGATTTTGAATAAACCACTTATTAGTAATTCACAAATGCCAACCCTTGCTGCATCACAAAATATTCTATAACCTGTTACTGCATGCAATTAACCTTGATTCACAGTTCAAAACCTTTCAAATGCCATGGAAAAAATCTATTTCAAAAATGTAGCCAACAAGGTGCATTTACATCATTCAAATAATGCACATGGATAAATCAATGGGAAACTCACGCAACGAAAGAACAAACTCTAGATTCAAAGACAAGGACAAATTATGCTGGCGTCCGTGCGCAAGTGCTTTACTTCCTGGATTAGTCTGCTGTTTACATTTTTTAGATGTCTTGCACTTGCACGGAAAGTGCCCAATACCCTTAAAACACTGTGGCATATTGAACTTTCCTGTGACGAGGGGAGGAAGTCTCTCACTTCTGTGTGCACTGTACATGGCAACAGCAACACACAAACACAGCATGATGACCCCCACCCTGGCACTTCTCTCCTCTAAAACCGAGTCCGTTCGGGCAGGGCATTAAAAAATGCAATTTCATCAGCATTGACAATATTATTCGGTGTGCACAAATTTATTATATAAGCCACGCTTTTTCCCCAATTGTCAGCATCGCAAGTGTTCGCAGATTATGCTTCCCCACACACTGCCTGTTACGTGATATGGCGTTCCTTAAAACCCCGAATACAAAAGAATTACGATTTTACTCGAACTTAGCAAATGTGAAGCACACTGTGGACACACCAAAGTGAGCGAAAATACGGAAAGGAACCCCAGCAAGTTCCAGAAGACACTTCCTATGATGCAGATAAATTTTGAATTTAAATTACTCTGTAAAATATCTTTTTAAGATGTAAAGGAAGTTTTGAATTTTAAATTCAGTAATGGGACCGACATTGTTCTTCAATTTACAAATTATCCGTATTTTGAATTAAACACTTTAAATAACATGCAAAACCGTTCCTCATGTTTCCGGAAACTACAGCTTCTAAGAGCATTATCTGAATACAGTTGGGTACATTTTGGAAATAGTTTTTTTCCATGGGATTTGAAAGGTTTAAACTGTTAATAATGGTTAACTGCATGTGGTAACGGTCTTAGAATATTTTGTGACACGGTAAGAGTTGACATTTCTGAATTACGAGTTCAAGGGTTACAAACTTCATGTTACTGGTCCGTATTGAACTGAGATTACATATAAAATATAAAAATTTTCCACCTATTCAATACATAGTTTTATTTACACTGCTGTGTATTTACATATCAACATAGCTTGCTTACCGAAAACAAGAAGTTCAAAATTTCTGCTTAAGCTATACAGTGTATAATCAATTCCTCAAAGTCTTCTAGAGAGAATCATGTACATATTTGTTGCTCAAACATTTAACATGTATAATTTTAACTATACGTGTCACGTTATATTGTGTTCATTCTTAGTACCATAGCACTCGGTCCAAAACCGTAATGTATTGCCAGGATCTACTGAATTCTATCTGAAATCCCATGTGTCCAAAAAATTTGTCTAGTCAATCAACAACACAGAACACCTCATTTGCACTTCTATACCCAGACTTTTTAACGTATTTGTGTACTCGTATTATATATGGCTCACCTATTGTCACACGTAATATTTCACTTTCATATGCAGCATTTTTAGCAACACCTAATTCAACCACACATCATAGTGTTAATTGTATATTTGTTTCATAGTGTTTTTACTCCTCATTAGAAACATGTTTTTGGATTTCATCAAATATTTGTTGTATTGTTTTAATACGGCTGATGATGACCCCAAGTAGGGTTGAAATTAGTCCCAAGCAACCCACGTAATGTAAATACACGCAGTGTAAATAAAACAATGTACTGAGAAGGTGGAAAAATTTTCGAGTTGGCGGTTAATTCGAAATTACGTGATTCCAAGTTCAGGTGTTGCGTCAAATTAAATTCAAATTAACACGGTTTTACTGTAGTCTGATAAATGGGAAGTGTTTTGGCCTCTAGAGACTACTCAGAATAGCAAAAGTGTGGCTGCTATCCGGTCACCTAATGAATGCATTGCGAATTGCAGAAAATTTCACATTGTGAAACATGACTACCACCAGACTACAATATTCTTGCACCATAAAAAAGACATCCCTTCTGACACACGAGCTATACCATTGATATGGCACTTGATCTCCTTTAGGATGACTTAAGGCAAAAATACAAGATTAGGTACGAGGTTAATAGCTGATAGCTTGATGTGAAAATTATATGAAAAAATGGACAGTCAGAATAAACCACTGAGATGGAATGTACCATCTGTTAGCACTGAATACGGAAATATTTAGATAACCATAGATTAACAGCATAGAAAAATTACAATACTTCATTGCTGCTTTGCCCTTTGTTTCTGCCTTCAAAAACAAGTAGTCCTGGACTGGCCCTACTACAAGCAACTTCTCACTTTGAAGGATTATAGTTTGCAATTCACCACGATACATTTCATTAAGGTATATACCAGATGATCATGAATCTTTTTTTTTTTGCTAGGGGCTTTACGTCGCACCGACACAGATAGGTCTTATGGTGATGATGGGATAGGAAAGGCCTAGGAGTTGGAAGGAAGCGGCCGTGGCCTTAATTAAGGTACAGCCCCAGCATTTGCCTGGTGTGAAAATGGGAAACCACGGAAAACCATTCTCAGGGCTGCCGATAGTGGGCATGAATCTCTTAAGCAACGAACAGCAGTGGCAGCAACAGCAATCTGCTATCTATATTGGTCACCCTCTAAATAGTGATGTAAAAAAAAACTGAAGAATATCTTTAGAGACCATTAGAATAACTAGAAGGATAAGATAGAGAACTGGAGCATGAGTCAGATTGTGAAACTTGGAAAAGATGTTTTACCTATGAAAATTATATTTTAAAATACAGTAGAATACCATTACTCCCTTTTAACACAAATCCCCAGTCAAAATGAACAAATTTAGAGCAATAACAAAACAAAATGCGGGTTAAGAAATCTTGCACGGTAATCAGAGAGCTAAAGCTACCATACAATAAACGTTTTAGAAAATAAACTCATTCATACCTGCCAACTTAACAAAACCAAAAATCAGGAGATTTTGATATGAAAATCAGGAGATACATTATTGGTCAAAATTGCTTATTCTACGTCTAGCACAGTACAGTACTATTATATACAGGTAGACCTCGTTATACGCGATAGTTGCATTCCGCGAAATTGCCGCGCATACCGAATTCGCGCAAATCGAGTCATTTCATATGTAAAATTTAGGATTAGGTTTCCGTTTACACACATGTGAAGTTTAAAATAGGAGAGATGATTAGTATTTTTACAAAAAAAATAACCATTGTTATGTTTCTGAAACGCATTAAAATGCAAACTTTATAGACATACAAATTTAACACAAACACAATAATAAATTAAAATCTGCAGGGCAGCTTCAGAGAGACATGTTTTGTTGGTTGTGATTCTCAATCCAATCCATTCTTTCCATCCCTTCCAAGCGAGTTTTCGTCACTAGTCACACTTCAGTTAGAAGATTGAGCAGTTTTTCGAATTGATTCTGCATTGTCATGAATACTTCTCATAATGTATTCACGAAGCCCCCAAGCACGCTGAAAGTTAACAATACGCTCACCTTTCTCATAGCGATCGAAAACTTATAACTTTGTTTCTTCTTTCCTTTGACACTTTCTTTAATTTTACCCGGCATTTTAAATACGAGACCTCTCAAGTGAAACTTCACAGCTCTACTGATCGGAACTCAAGATTCACGTCTCGACAAATACAACAGAAGATGCGCGTAGAGATGAGCTTGCCCCGTTTAACTTTAGCGTGCGCGTACTGTACGCTACAGAGTTTGGCACGCATGTCTGTACCCGCCTTTATATCAGCTTCCATGCACTGTTAACAGATAACAGCACGAATCTTAGAACCAAAATCGCACATATGCGAAATCGCAGATACGAATCTGCGTATAACAGGGTTTACCTGTATTTATAACATATTCTCTCGAAGCCCGACTGTTGCTATACGAGGCTACAACGCTAAAAATTAAACATCTCTATTTCCTCACAGGAAGTATGTGAGTGAGATGATCGGTCTCTGATGATATTTCCAAAAATAGCATGACTTCATGCTCCACACGTGTGAATCAGTCGTGCACTTAGATGCATTACTTAGCAACTGCATAGATTAATATATTGCATCAAGCTTCCGTGAGATCATGCGAAGCGCAATGCTATCTGTATCAAATAGCTAGCTGATGTACTCGTGCTTTGCTACGGAATTCTCAGAAAGACTGTCCTTAAAGTTTTCCCAAATGTAGTGTCAACATAGGTCATTACAATGACGTCAGTACGAATGTTGCAATTAAAAGCAACGCTGTCATATGAAATATTCGAAAAAATGAAAAACAGCACATTTTCTTACTTTTAACAAAAATAATACGGTGTCGACCTATTAGTTCAAAGTTCCAGAGCTAGAATGACCAGGACGCAGACAGCCGTGAACACTCCTGTGTAATTATTCCGTTTAAGTGTGCACACTGCTCATTCCAATCACTGCCCCAGAGTAGAGATCGAACAGCTGGAACACTACGATGATCCTGTATTACGTACCAGTAGTATCAGAAAATTTATGAACCAGAGGAATAGCATGCTAAAGAAGAGCGAGATCTAACTTCCCCGTTACTTTCCACCAATATTCAGGCAGGGTGTTATACTCAATACCGGTACGCAGCAGTAATCCCATCTATCGGAGATAAATGACAAAAGAATTCACAAAGCACATCACATCAAACAATGGCCAATGTAATGTTATTGTTGATCAATTTTATGAGCTTTATATACTGCAGGCTTTCACATTTAGTTTTCTTCCGACTCTGTGACATTAGAGCATGTAATGTAAAATGAGTCGTCCTTTCTTTCACGACTCCGTCTTGTGTTATTATTCCAGCGATCGTTCCTTCATGACTTTTTTCTCATTCTTATGATCATCTTCACAATTTAATTTACTTTTAGTCAGTACACTAAAACTGAATAAGACGTAAATAATCGGAAATTGTATTCTCTATTACTTTAGTTATGTAGTAATTTTCGATATGACCAAATACATAGGTAATCAAAAATTAAATTTCTGGCACCTTCCCCTAAACTACCATTTCGAACAGGGTGAATAACATTATGTATAGCATAGACTGTAGTTCCTTATTCCTCGACATAACATACCGTAGCATAGACTGTAGTTCCTTATTCCCCGACATAACATACCGATTTTCATTAAATTCTGTTCTCTCATTTTCTCGTACCTCAGCGCCTATATGGACTTAGGCACAAAAATCCAATTCATGAATACCTCTTAACATAGCCGGTACGGTAAAAATGTATAAGACATAAAATATACGAAATTTAATAATATATAACTTTAGTTATATAGTATTTATCAACAGGGCAATAAAAATATAAATATTTGAGAATTACATCTTAGGCCTTCCCTTAAACTACCATTTCATTCAGCGTGAATAAAATTATTTATGACCTAGATTGTAGCGACCTATTCCCCGACTATATATCGATTTTCATTAAATTCTCTTCGGCCGTTTTCTCGTGATGGGCATACATATGTACATACATACATAAATTACGGAAAATTAAAACTTGCATTTCCCCTTGTTACTGTGGTCACGGCCGGTACGGAAATATGCTCTCTCAATTCTGAGCAATGTGCAGACAAAACTCTTATATTCTATTTATATAGAGATAAAATTAGTCAGAATTTTCTCCAAATGGTTCCTAAAATCTCTAGTCGTTATCACTGAAATTCAGTCACTAAATTACTAAAATAAAAAAGACTCCGTATATAACAACTAGTTTCTAGAATCGTCTAGACTGATGTGAACGAACACGAAAATAGCACGCGAGAACGAGATTGACAATCGATATACGCGTTTCAACAAACATCGCACATTCGCGCACATTAATAAACATCGATATTTCATTTGAATGCGGCCAATGAGCGAAGGACTTCTGGCCACTGGTGTAAAAAAGCTGAAACAGTGGGATTTGAAAACAAATGTCTGAAGTTCACCAAAAATAACCTAAAACTGGGAGAAATAATAGAATATAATTGGGAGACGGGACAAACTCGAAAATCGGGAGTCTTCCGCCGAAATCGGGAAAGTTGGCAGGTATGCTTATTTAATGTGAAAATTACAGGCAGAGTTTTTGCTTGATTGGCACAAACAATCGTACTGTCAAAAAAAAAAAAAAAAAACTCTTTCAACAACGTCTAGCCTAAGTATTTATGGACATATTTCACAAGATTGACAGCTGCTCCGATACTGTTGATAACATTTAGAAGTTGTTTGAAAGTAGGCAGTGACAGAGGTTACAGGACAATTAATGACAATCCTTGCGTACTCTTTATCAAAAAAGACACAAAAACCAGCGAGAAAACATGACAAAATTAACAGCAGTTAGGGGCAGAGACAATACTAGTCAAGCTTTTCATCTAAAGGACATGCGATCGTGTGGTACGCAAGTGGAACTCCAAAGTGACGCGCCAGAAACTGAACTGGTTCTTTTCCAAAAAGTAACTATTTTTAAAGACACGTTTGTTATGTGTGCTAGTCAGCTTGTACTCTGTAAAGTTTTCCAACGAGCCTTGTTCAATACAACAGAAAAGAAACTATGTAGTTTTGTTGCCTTACTGCTTTTTTTCACACTCCTGATTTCAGTTTTCCTGCATCAGCTCCAGTCACAATTGATCTCACGTAAATGTGTTATACCACAATGAAATTATGCAACGAATTAATGATATTGGCTTGTAAATCTCCCTAACCACTTGTTTTGAAAGTGTTTTTGGAGGCAAAAGTTCTTCCAAATGCCCGTGAAGTTTAATGTAGCGATGCTACCTCATTTGAAAAATTTTAAATCCAAACGACTTGGGCTCAAAAGGCCAACTCTAACATCCAAGCCCCTCACAGCCTGGCAAGAATGAAGAGTACCGTATAATCTCCGTAACCTACCCCGCCCCCCCCCCCCCGTACTGTTTTATCAAAAATATCGCTCCCAAGCTTGGATGCGGGCCTTATTCGAAATTTTGGGAAATTTATATTTCCGAATGCGTGTAAATCAGGCATCACAGCCTTGGCAACAATTCTCACTCCGCTCTCAGTGTACCCTACTTCCGCGCTACGCGCCAGTATCACGCACGTTCTCTGTGTATCAACATGAATTCCACAAAGCGTTTCCTTTTACTGCGAGTGAGAAGTTGAGAGTAGTTCGGTAAGCCAAAATTATTGAAAATCGAGCCGCCAGTAGGAAATACGATATTGACGAGTCCTGTATTCGCAATTGGAGAAAGAAAAAAATGTGGTATTAACATGTAGTGGTGATCATAGAGCTTTTCTTGGACTGAGTTTATAGTTTCCAGAAACTGAAGAACACTTTATAAATATATGAAGAAACATGAAGGATGGGAAAACCGACCAAGCAGTCATTCCGGGCGGGATGACTTCTATGCTACAGCCGCTGGAGGCCTGCGTAATCCGTCATTACAAGCAGCCTTGAAACACCTCCATACAGAATGGATGGCGGCTGATAATCACACAGCGACGCCAACTGATCACATTCAGCGCTCGGAAGTTCAGCTGCTGTGTTCGTGGATTTTGACGGCATGCAATTGTATCCCTGGAGACCTCATACAGAAGAGCTTCAGGAAATATAGCATTTCTAAAGCTATGGATGACTGCAATGAAGACATTTTGTGGGAATGTGATGATGAAAGTTCCAAAGTTGGCACACTGATGATGATGAAGTATGAACTCGTTGGATATCGTTCTGGAAAGGTTTGTTTATTTTTATTTGTATTTTCTAATCATTTGCTGTGTGCCAGTAAAGATTGTAAATAACTTTGACTTCACTTTTTTTTAATTTTGTTCTTTCAAAATAAGGGTGCAAATCTTATTCGGTGCCGCATGGTATTCGAGATTATACGATATTTAGCCTGATCACAAGCTTCAAATAGTCTACGCAGTGGCCTCCACGGTATGCACTAGCCATGCGTCTTGGTAGTGTGCTAGGTACCAACTGACAAGCCCAACCTAGCACACGAGGGCGGAACGCTAGCAATCAGGAATGAGTTCGCTGGAAAATGCATACGTTGATAAACTCCTAATTTATAGTGAATCATGAACGAGCGAACTACAACCATAACCCATCACCAAGGCAGATTTCCACACCGACATCAACTGACTAGTTACTTTTAGTAACGCTGTTTGGCTTTTTATTTTAAATTAAAGTTGCCTTACGTTACACTGGCACAAAAAGGTCTCTTGGCGATGACGGGATAGGAAAGGGCCGGGAGTGGGAAGGAAGAAGCCGTGACCTTAATTAAGTTACAGCCCCAGCAATTGCCCGGTGTGAAAATGGGAAACCACCGAATACCATACCCAGGGCTGCCGACAGTGAGGTTCGAACCCACTATCTGCCGAATACTGGACATGGGCCTCACTTAGGGCCTGTACTACGACTGTCAGGTAAACAGCCAGATACGTAGGCTGCAGTTTTGCAAACTAGAAGTTAAATATTTTCTTGCGTATTACCAACAGATTTTAACGACGGTAATGTAATGCGGAAGATGTAGTAACATTTTTATTGGGTTGGTAATAAGGTTACTGAAAATATAGTGAAATTTAGCGTGGTGGTATACGTGTTCCCTGGTGTTTTCGTTTGTTTAGCACTATTCTTTTTGAAATTGTATTACTAGAATCCAATATCAGAATCTTATTAAGCTGTAATGTGGAAGTTCAGGTCAAAAACAGAATTAGGACTGAAATATACACATACGAAGGAATGTTAAAATGAATTAACTGTATAACGAAACTGAAATTGTTATAGAAAATTTAAAAAAATGAAAATGTAACCTGGACGCGAAAGTTAAGATTCAGGTTATGGAACATTTTTTGTCTAGTACTATATACAAGGATGCATGTTACGGCGAAAGTAAAGTTTTTATTCGTAATTAACCTCTTAAAATACCACTTATTTACAAAATTGTGATCTTTTTTACCTAATTTTTTTATTGTTAAAATGGGCTATTTATTGAAAACTAATGACAGTGGTAACAATAAAAATACATTTTTTGAACTTAACAATGAAATATAAGCCACCGAAAAGTTCCTGCTTTAAAATCCCGAGTATGCTCGTGATATTTTTTACGGGTTCTAAAATAAATAACACAGCACTAAACAGATGGCAAGTAATACAACATTACACTCAATACTGTTCATATGTTTGTGGCTGTGTGAAATGTCCTAAAACAAGGATCTACACACAATGCTACATCGCTGGAAAGCCGCGAAAACGAACTGCCTGAGTCACCGACATCCACTATGGTTGAGTCAGAGACATCTGTTGGCAAAAATAGGACCCTAAAGTAATAATTTCATAAACATCTGTCGGAAATATTGAGAAACAACAAGAAACGAGTATATTCGGGCTTTTAAATTAGGTACCGACCAATGAGCGACATACCCGAGTATACTCGGGATTTTATTTTATATAAATATATAAAAACCCGAGTATACTCAGGCTTTCATGTTAAGAGGTTAATGCCACTGATGCAGCGTAGGATCATTAATTTTATTATTAATTCAATTTATTGTTTGCTCATTGAATAAGTAGTTTCTTTCTTTTCAATACAATGTGAGAATAGTAACTGGCAAGCATTTATCCCACTTTAGCATAAATACTTTAAAAGCAAGTTGTTATGAAGTAAAAGAAATTTAACCTTAACATCTCATTCGATGGACGAATCGCCATGAACGTCGTATACCTTTAGTCCATATGTGCATCGCGGATGGATTAGGAATAGAACCCACGCTTTTGACACTCATTTCAATTAGGAAATGTGTACTATCACCTCTAGTACCCTACCAAATAACATTTAGAAGATAAAAAAATGTTTTTACTCTTGGGACTCGAACCCGCAAAAAACTGCATAGCAGCAAACGGTGATGCCCTAACGACCACGCCCACCCACGAAACTTGCTGTTAATTGCTTGTGTGCAACTGATATAGTCAATAGCAACAACTTACTAGCTTGGGAAATCTTTAAAGAATTCTGTGATAGCTGGACAGGAAGCATGACATACTTTATAAATATGTACATAGATTACATTGTAACAACTTAATTTCACACAGCATCATGCAGATGTAGATTCATCTTGATTCTTTACAGTAGCGTCCATGATAGGATCGAAGTCCCAGATAAGAGCGTTAACTGCCTCTACAACTTCGGCATAGCTACCTCTACAACTTTGGCATAGCTAACCTCGAGAATATTCTCCCAGATTGCACATAAACGGAAGTCGTAGTACGCGTTTCCAACCGAACTTCCAGATAAATGTGCAAACAGCAACATAAATTTAAACCGCACTTTTATCTGGCTGTCATAGTACAGGCCCTTAAGAGACTGCAGCTATCGAGTTCTGTAACACTGATGTAACAGGGACACTCTCCAGGTGCCTATAGCTAAGACTCACCTGTGGCACTTGAAGCTATCGCAAAGTTAGTGTTTAACACCATCACTGATGTTTTTTTTTCAAAAAAAAAAAAAAAACACACACACACACGGACAGTAGTACAATGTTCTTGTAACAGCCAATATCTTGTATGACAGTCTCTTTCACCCTTATCAACTGCAGCTACACCAAGAGATCCATAGAGTAGATTTCGGAGGTCAGGTCAACGCTGGTGAATGTATACCGAGGAAAGTGGCAAATTACAGGGCATTCGTTTCAAAAATCTTGTATTCAGACAAATCACAGTTTCATAACAATGGTAACGTGCATTGCCACTGGGGCACTGATGATCCTCACCGGATAAGAAAAGCAGATTTTAGGTACAACTGGGAGTAAATTATTGGTGTGATACTTTGTGTAACCACCTGATTGGCACTAGGAATAGGGAAATGGAGGAGACTGACAACATCCAGACAAATACGGCTAACTCTGGTGGTTGAAAAGACCCAAGCTCAGCATAGGCCAAGGAAAGATAAGGGGCATTGTTGAATAGGAGGTTAATCAATATACCGTCCGACTCAGTTGGCTGAATGGTCAGCGTACTGGCCTTTGGTTCAGAGGGTCCCGGGTTCGATTCCCGGCCGGGTCGGGATTTTAACCTTAATTGGTTGATTCCAATGGCACGGGGGCTGGGTGTGTGTGTTGTCTTCATCATCATTTCATCCTCATCACGACGCGCAGGTCACCTACGGGAGTCAAATAGAAAGACCTGCAACTGGCGAGCCGAACCCGTCCTGGGATATCCCGGCACTAAAAGCCATACGACATTTCCTTTCATCAATATACCCACACTACGACTGATTCCCACAGAACCAGCATTTGTGGGTTTCAAACATGTCAATGCTGAAGGTGCCACATTGTAGGTTTCACTGCAGCTAAAAGGCATCCATCGCATTGTATAAACATCTATGCAAACCACTATGATATCCCTGCAACAAATTTTGCACCGATGTGTTTCACCTGTGTCTTCCCCCCCCCAAATTGCCCTAAATGAGTTCACAAATATCTTATGCACCCCATTCAAGGGTCAACAAAATGTTAAATTGAATTATAATTAGGTGTAACAAGTCTGAAAACCATTCAGATTCATACCTGTAAAGCAACACTAAGTACATATCCCATCTCCGTTCACCACTATAGAGACATTACATGTATAAAATATCCCAACCATGTTAAGATCACTGAAAAGAATGTAAACAAGAAATATAAAAGGAATGAGATACCTACTTGATAGCTTCACGTGTTCCTGTAAGAGTACACGTTCTTTCTGGTAAACCTGCGCTGTCAGGTGCCATCTGGATCTTGCAACGAGATTCATTCTGCAACCTACTGATCTGCTCACCACCTCTTCCAATTACTGCAAAAAATAAAAATACACTATAACCAGGTAATGAAAGTGACAAATTAGCTCAATGTTAGTAAACAAAAGCAAGATAGTACAGGTACATTTACACCATAGAGAAATGTTAACAAGTAACTAAATCAAGTCGCATATAGGCAGAACATGAACAAAAATGTAACGGGGAAAACAATAACCGCCCTAAGGAAAACAGCAAATGAATAACGATAAATATAAAAACAATAATATAGACATCTTTCCATGTTAAGAAAACAGTAGTGATCTAATAATGTTATTTGCTTTATGTACCATAACTACTTTGTTTTATCATCGCCATAAGACTTATCTGTGCCGGTGCGATGTAAAGCCAATTGCAAAAAAAATACTTTGTTTTATGATTTTCAGAGACACTAAGGTGTCTGAATTTAGTCCCACAGGTTTCTTTTACGTGTCACTACAACTACTGACAAGAGGCTGATGTATTTTAGCAACTTCAAATATCACCGGAGTGAGTCAGAAACGAATCTGCCTAGTTGGGGTCAAAAGGCCAGCGCCTAAACCGTCTGCGCTACCCAGCCCGACTATTGCTCTAACGGACCCGAAAGGGGTGAATGCACCCCCCCCTCTTCAACACCCATAATTTCTCATGATATGGGAATGTTATGTACTTTACATAGCACTAGCTGCAGCATATGTCGGTGGGACAATCACTTAACACATGCAAGATCACCTTATTTGCCCAAATACAGACAGACAGATATACGGAGACTTTAATACTTTGCCAGAACAATCTCCGTAGCAACTCTCTTTACAATCTGCACTTACCGGCTCTTGGAATTTCATATGCCTGCCATTCATAATTCTTTACCATCGGGGAAAGGTCCAGACAAAAATTCATAATATTTTCATGAGCTATTTTCAAGGAAAAAATAACCAGAAGAGAGATGCATCGAATTTTATGCTTTAGGCTTCATCTGAAGAACACCCTCCTACCAAAATTCTCTGAACTCATAGTGAAGAACCTACTCGACCTTATTCTAAATTGAAATACCAAGTTTCATAAAATCCACCCACATTCTCCCATCGTGCTGTAACAGACACAGAAAAATAATCAACTGAACTCGACATGGCCATAACAATGACATCTTTTTCTTGTGCTATACAATATTAACCCTACAATGCATGTATTTTTATTTCTGAATTTAAAAATTTATATAGATTGGGACATGTAAACAAAACCAAGGAAAAATACTACAAAAAATCCCTCGCATTTTTTTGATACGAGGGCTATTTTTTTTTCAAGGTCCGATTGGTCACGATATGAAACAGCAGTACAAATTTGACACTTTTCTGTTAGTAACACTTACTGATACATCACAGCTATTTTTCAACACAGTCGCCTCGCAGATTGAGACATTTGTTGTAGCGTGGTACCGACTTGTCAATGCCCTCTTGATAGAACGTCGCCGCCTGCGCCTGTAACCATCTTTGTACGCCGGTCTGCAGCGCCTCGTCGGTGTCAAAACGCTGTCCTCCTAGCCAGCGTTTCATGTGAGCAAAGAGGTGAAAATCTGATGGAGCCAGGTCCGGACTGTATGCTGGGTGATCGAAAACGTCCCACTGGAAACGCTGCAGGAGGTTCGTGGTGGCAGCTGCAGTGTGCGGCCGAGCATTGTCATGGAGGAGGACAATGCCTGATGACAACATCCCTCTCTGCTTATTCTGAATTGCCCGTCGTAGACGTTGAATAGTCGCACAGTATGCGGCTGCAGTGATGGTGGAACCACGTTCTATGAATTCCACCAACAGAACTCCTTTCCGGTCCCAGAACACAGTAGCCATACACTTTCTGTTGGAGAATGTTCGCTTGAATTTCTTTGGCTTACTCGGGGAGTGCGAATGCATCCACTGTTTGGATTGCTCTTTTGTTTCTTCAGTTTCAAAATGAACACATGTCTCGTCCCCTGTGACGATTTTGTTCAAAAAATCCAGTCCATCATGGTAGCGCTGGAGAAACGCTAAAGCGGCGCCCATTCGCTGTGTTTTGTGACGGTCAGACAGCATCTTCGGAACCCATCTCGCACAAAGTTTGCGGTACTGAAGTGTCTCGCTCACAATTGTGTAGAGAGCTCACCTGGAAATTTCAGGAAACGAAGCACTCAACACAGAAATTGTGAACCGACGATTTTCTCGAATTGCCTGATCCACACGCTGAACAAGATCATCGGTTGACACACGCTTCCTTCCCTGGCTGCCTGCATCACGGACGTCTGTACGCCCTGCTGTAAAGTTCCTGCACCATTTTCGCACTTTGCTGTCGCTCATGCACGTTTCACCATACACACGACTTATTCGGCGATGAATTTCGGCTGCATTGCACCCCTCAGCCTGAAGAAATCGAATTACACCGCGCACTTCACACTTGGCGGGCGAAGCGATCGTTGTAGTCATGTTTACGAGCGCGCTGTACTTTCACTACTGACGGGACTGAGGTGAGGCGCATAACGGTCATTTCAGAGACGCTGTGCAACACATCTGCGCAGCGGTTCATCATATATTCGCGGGCGTTTGACTGTCGAGACCGATCGGACCTTGGAAAAAAAAAAAAAAAAAAAAAAAAAACGTCGTATTTTTTATCCTTACCTAAAATGTGCCAAAAGGCTACACTATGCATTGAGCTATATTTAAAATGAATACATATGCAGTGTTAAATTATAAATAAAGATGTTCGAGTGCATTTGCTTAAATAATATTGAATCAGCCGGGCTGAGTGGCTCAGACGGTTGAGGTGCTGGCTTTCTGACCCCAACTTGGCAGGTTCGATCCTGGCTCAGTCCGGTGGTATTTGAAGGTGCTCAAATACGTCAGCCTCGTGTCGGTAGATTTACTGGCACGTAAAAGAACTCCCGCGGGACTAAATTCCAGCACCTCGGCGTCTCCGAAGTGGTTTAAATAGTAGTTAGTGGGACATAAAGCAAATAACATTATTATTAATATTGAATCAGACTGTTAAAACACTTTTCTTTCTAATTAATGCAATGTGCAATGTGATGAAACGACATACATGGTGAATCACATGTATCTACTATACTTGGATCTTTTTGAAAAATTTGCTCACTTTCTTCAAAGGCACTTGGCATTTTTCACACTGGTTGTTAATCCCCTGCCGGAAGGCTATTTACTCCGCTGCTTGGTTTCGATGACACCCGGCCAATGATCAACGGAGTCCTTGAGAACATGAGGATTCCTAGCCACCCAACCCTTTCTCACTTTGGGAGGCAAAAGTGGTTCGTGAGATTTATTGCTTGGACGACCTCTTCTTTTACAATTTTAATATCCCAAATTGGCATCAAGTTTTTTTTCAGCTCAATCCTGAATTCTGGGAGTTTGATACATTTCTCCTTAGCATGCACACGGCAAAACAATGATGCATTGACGACAGCAAGATCGAGAATATGGTAGGAGAGGCGGAAGTACCACTTTCTACTTCTAATTACATGATAACTCCCTAGCAAGCTATTGAGGACATCTACCCCTCCCACATGTTGGCTAAATTCAGAGATAAAGAACGGGATATGGTACTAATTCATGTTTCCTTTCGATTAAACCTTTTCACTTGACTCATTGGTTCACTTCCAGCAAATATTGAAAGCAGCGTGAGACACTTAGGATCGAAGAAGGAGGTGTTTAAATTTCGGTCAGTGAGTAACATAGTAATAGCACCTGCTAAAACAGGTAAGGAGAGGAGGAGAAGAAGAGCGGTAATAGCTACAGCCCATACAAATAAAGGTGTTTGGTCTAGTGATATTCCAGGGGCTCGTATATTGATAGTTGTAATCCTTCCACATAGTGTTGGACAGTTTAGTACCATCTTCTAAACTGGTCACATATTCACACGTACCCCGGGTTCTTTCTTTACGTCTGACTCAGATGGTAGCTTAAACCCTGGTATCCCGTTTCGGCTTACTGTTCCTAGAGCGAGTATGCCTTCTCCCGACATATTATTGCTCTCTTCAGTAGGCCAGCTCCTCTCCCATCCACAGGATCTCCTGGCAGACATATTTTCAATGAAATAATAGAAACAGTTCTTCTCAGAACTCATTAACGAGAAACATTGGACCATCTATCAGACTACTACAACTAAATGTCGAGAGCATTAGCAAGCCAAAGTGTGACAATCTGTCGAAATTCCTATTGGACAATAACATAGACATTGTCGCCATTCAGGTAACTCGTGTTTCCAACGAAGAAGCATTCCGAAACAGAGGTCGAATTCCTGGATATACTGCTCTTGGTGCAACTTATCACGAGGTATATGGTATTGCTACGTATGTTCGGAACAACCTAAAGGAGGCTTCACTAATTTCTATTAATGCGAAGGAAGGTATACATACGGTTGTCATAAAAGTGCATGATATCACTATAATAAATGTTTATAAGCCACCTTAGACACCCTGGCCCAATATTGTCTTACAAACTGCAGAACATCCTGCAATTTATATAGGGGACTTCAATAGTCACCATGAATTTTGGAAATACCCTGACAATGATGAAAATGGAAGTATGCTTGCAGAATGGGCTGAAGTTAACAAACTTCCTTTAGTGTTCGGTGCCAAAGATCAAGGTACTTTAAGGTCAACAGCTAAAGGCAAGGATTCTAATCCTAACTTATGTTTTGTTACCCACAATGAAAGAGGTTTCCCGATCAATGCCACAATAAAAGCTGGATCCCTCCATCTCATAAGAACTACTATCGGTTCAGTAACAACAACAGCTAAAAAGTGTCTGCCAAGAGGATATCGAAAAGAATATATCCCAGGATGGAGTGATGAAAGTGAAACACTGTACCAACATTTCCAGCAAAGTAGCGACCAAGAGATAGTTACAAAACTTTTGACCAGCTTAGACTTATCTTGAAGGCAGAAATGGATAGACAACAGTTGAAAGTATGGACTTTACCCACTCAAGCAGGCAAGCATGGAGCCTTCTGAGGAGATTGGAAGTGTATCTGTATGCAGAAAACCTTCAGGAGTAACATCTGCCCAAATAGCTTCCCACATCATTACCACATCAAAAGTGCCTCCCGACAAGAAACATACCAACATATTAGACGACAGCTTCGTGATTTGAAAAAGACAACATCTCCATCTGAATACGCATGTCCCTTCACAGTTTGACATTGACATGGGACTGAAGGACCTCACCTGGTTTCGATGGCATCCATCCAGAATTCCTGATTCATTTGGGAGGGTATGCTAAGAAATGGTTAGCAGAGTTCTTTACTGACATCCTGCTGACCGTTCAACTTCCATTGGAGTTCAAGAAGGCGAAGAATTTCTATTCCGAAACCTGACAAACCCAGCAACAAGGTAGAAAGCTATCGACCCATCGCCCTTCTTAGCTGCTGCTACAAACTTTTGAAAGGTTGATATACAACAGAATAAGTAGCGCAATCCTAGAGCATATTCCAGTTGAACAGGCAGGCTTCAGACCAGGACGTAGCTGCTGTGACCAAGTATTGTCTCTTACATTCTTCATTGAGGCAGGATATCAAATGAAGCTGAAAACATCTGCAGCATTTCTTGATCTTACTGCTGCCTTTGACACTGTATGGAGGGAAGCCCTTATCTACAAATTTCTTCGTATCATACCATGCAGAACGATGGCTCAGCTGATTAACAACATGTTAAGTGATCGGAAGTTCCAAGTAATCACTGGAAGCAAGATAAGGAGAGGAAGCTAAACAACGGATTGCCCCAAGGATCAGTTCTCTCACCATTCTTGTTCTACTTATCTCTCTCTGATCTTCCTGACACTTCATCCAGACAATTCTGCTATGCCAACGACTTGGCTCTAGCTGTACAAGATCAAGTAATGGAGACGACTGCAGAGATTCTGACCACAGACCTGTCTTTACTGGAAAATTACTTCAAAATCTAGAGACTTCAACCCAGTGTGAGTAAAACAGTGTCCTGCTTCCATTTAAATAATAGTTTGCCGAGCGTGAAACTGAAATGTTAATTTCAGAGGGAGAATTCTTCGTCATAACTGGAACCCAAAATACCTTGGTGTCATCTTGGACCATACACTATCCTTCAAACAACACCTCCAGAACTTAGCACAAAAGTTGAAGTCTCGAAATAACATCCTTCATAAACTGTGTGGAACTACCTGGCGATTTTCAGCCCTGGGTTTGGTGTATTCAAGTGCTGAGTACTGTGCATCCGTTTGGCTGAACAGTCATCATACAAGGTTTGTTCACACCCAGCTTAACCCTTTCGCACTCAGCGCACCGATCTATCGGCGCGAGAGGTTATGGCGAGAAAGCTCACCGCGCCGATACATCGGCTGTCCTATTTAGGGATTTTCATCATTTGCGTGGCTGTTAAATCGTAACAGTTGATCGTGAAGGTACCTTAAAGCACTGAATTTGCATTTTACTCTACAGATATATCCACCAGCCATACAAAATATTTTTATTTTTGACGAATGAAATCTGTTGACCCTGAATGTTTATGTTGTGGTTATTTGAAGTTGTTATTGCGTGAATCTGTTTTGGTTGGCTTATGAATACAACAATTTGATCTTTATATGAGTTCAGTTTAGAGTATATTTCATTTCTTTGGTATATCGTGTGTTCGCTGTACTTCGCAAACTATAATTTTAGTCCATTTCATAGGTCCATTGTTGCACGTGCTTGCATCATCTTTTTATCGTTATGGCTAGGCCATATCATCATCATCATCTTCCTTCCAAGTATTGGGCCATGTGACCCGTTACGGTCTTGCATTTTACTTTTTGCAAGACTTGAAAGCAATCAAATGTCCTTCCGACGGGTTGCTAGCCTGAAGGAAGTAAGACCATTGGTGGGGCTGCCACCTCTCAGCTAATGGACTAGCTGAAATCACAGCATTTCCTCCATAATGGATGTAACGGTTATACCGCCGTGACTCTGTCAACAGGGCTGGGAACAGGTTTTTTCATCTCAGGAATGTGAGGTTGGCGTTTGGGCAGGAGAGGTTATGTCATAATCATCATCATCATCATCCTTCCAAGTACTGGGCCATGTGGCCTGTTACGGTCTTGCATTTTCTTTCCATCGCTTCATTGGACGTCCTATAGATCTCTGTCCTCTTGGTTGATAGCGTAGGATCTCCTTTGGTAGTCTTCCAGATTCCATCCTTTGAACATGACGTTTCCAGTTTTCTTGGTAATCATAGATGTAATTCATTACTGATTTTACATTCAGTCCCTTAAGCACATCTTCATATCTTATACGATCCCATTTCGTATAGCCTGCTGTTCTGCGCATGAATGTCATTTCACGTGCTGTAATTCTGGAAATGTCTTGAGTTCTTATTGTCCATGCCTCACTGCCGTAGCAAAACGTTGGTCTGGCTAAAGTGTTATAAAGACGTAAGCGAGTGTTTTTGGACAAGAGATGGCTTCATGATATGATTTATGATTCCTGTTGTTCTGGTAAATTTGGTTATTTTTGCAGAGATATCAATTTCCGCTTGGTAAGATAAATTGTATCCCAGATAATTGAATTCGTTGACTCTTTCCAAAATTTTATTATCTAAACAGATTTTACTTGGGATAGGGTCCTTCCCCTTAAAGGCCATTATTTTGCTCTTTTGTGGTGAAATGATCATGTCGAATTTTGAAGAGACTTTTTGGAGATTAAATACTGACCACTGAAGATCATCATCTGATGATGCTACCAACGCAACATCATCAGCAAAGAGTATGGCATCTAGATGTGTGAGATATCTGCTGACTGGGATTGATCCATGCCTTTCATGCCTCCATTCCTGTATTATGTTGTTCATATAGATTATGAACAACAAAGGAGAAAGTCCACAACCTTGTCTCACACCTCTGCTGATCAGTATCCATTCAGTCTGATGATTACCTAACTTTATTGCAATAAGGTTGTCACTGTACATGTTGTGTATGTTACCTATTAACTGTTGTGGGACATTATCTTCTGCTAAGATATTAAGAAGTCTGTTCCTATTAACTAGGTCAAAGGCTTTCTTAAAATCAACAAATGCTATGTGAGTCTCCAAGTTAAATTCCCTGCGTTTTTCGACTAAGATTTTCAAGGTAAAGTAAGCATCAGCACACGAGCGTCCCTTTCGAAATCCATGTTGTTCATTTCCAATCACATTTTCATAATACCTGAATAATTTTTCTCTGACAATATTTGAGTAAATTTTGTAACCTGAGTTGAGTATACTTATCCCTCTGTAATTTCCACAATCTTTCACACTGCCCTTCTTATGAAGAGGAATAACTATAGCTTTTTGCCAATTCTCTGGTGGTCTGTTGCCATTCCAAATTAAATTGATGAATTTGAGAAATCTTTGCTTGAAGATGTCACTGGAATACTTGAATAATTCTGCATTTATTGAATCTTCTCCAGATGCTTTTCCATTTCTAAGTTTTCTGAGTATTAGCTCCAGTTCTTCGAGTGTAATGATTTCCGAAGACTTGTTAAGAGATGTTGGCAGAAGAAATGGCTCAATATTTGAACCTCTCCAAAGGTTCCAAAAATAAATGAGCCACTCCGTTAGAGGTATTGCATTAATGCGTATGTCTTCTTTTACATCATTATTTAGTTTCTTGAGTATTTTATAGGTCTGTGGTTGTGGTCTTGTTATATCAGTCTCCAGTCTCCCACTCTTTGTGCTTTTTCCGCACTTCCCTTTTTGCTATTGCTCTCTTGTGGTGATACTCTATTTTATCTTCTAATTTGCCAGTTGACAAAAAATTTTTATAAGCATTTCTTTTGTCTGAAATAACCTTTTCAATCTCTTCATCCCAGATTCTTAAACCCTTTTTCCTCTGCCATTTTTTCTTAACTCCCAAACTCTCAAAAGCAGGCTGCTTTAAAATTGAACACAAATTAGACCACTCCATTTCCACATCGTCACTAACTGGTGTCATTTGTGTAAGTTCGTTAAGTCTGTTCTGGTACAGCCATTTTATACTGGGGTCTCTTAATAGGTTAACCTTATAAGAAGTTTTAATTTCTTGTGTTGTTTGTGTGTTTCTTTTATACCATCTAGGCCTCAGACGAATAGGTGCTACTAATAGGTAGTGATCAGTTTCCAATTCAGGGCCTCGATAGAATCTTGTATCCAAGACTAAGTCTGCCAATTTACTATTACAAATTATATAATCTATAATCGATTTCTGATTTCGTGCAGACCACGTATACTTGTGGGTGTCCTTGTGTGGGAACATTGTGTTCATAATCTTTAACTGATTGAAGACAGTGAAATCTATTAATTTCGTTCCATTGTTATTACGGGTTGTTTCTCCGTGGATTCCGATGTGATTCTGAATTTTCTCATTACCAACGCTGGCACTGAAGTCTCCCAGTAATAGTAGCATATCTTGTTTGTTAATTTTATTGACCATCTTTTGCAGATCATTATAGAACCCATCACTTTCGTTTGAATTGCCCTCCACTGGAGCGTATACCCCTATAATTGTAAGATAACCCCTGAATAGTTTTAGTCTTAATTGGATAATCCTTTCATTCCAGAAAGTGTAGTTATCAATTGTTGATCTTAATCTTTTGTGTACCATGAGCAGTACACCCGCCTGTGCTCTAGTATCTCTGTCAACCCCACTGTAAAACTGTAAATAATTTACTGTCTTTTGATCCCTAAAGCTTTCTTTTTGTTTCTGAAATTGCCGCAATTAAAATGTCTTTTTTTGCGAGAATGTCGTCCAGCTGGTCATCTTTGTGTGAGATACCTTGTACATTCCAGGTAGTACATCTAAAAGTATTTTTCTTCTTCCAATCTTTGTCCATTTCACTGTCCTTTGCAATGCCAGGAGAGGTTATGTATTCCACATAAAGTTAATTTTAGATAATATACAGGACAATAACAAATAGGTAATATGCCAAGTTCTTCATGATATAGATAAAATACATATAAAGTGTATAAAATATCATAATTTTAAAATATTCACCGTATAAGGAAACTTCAATCTTCAAAGAAGATATCCTTGAATTTTCAGATGTTTTAGACAGTAATTATGACCTTTTGCCTAAAGTAATTCGCATTATGTGGGAAATGACAGTCACAGCTGTTCACCGTGCATCTGACCACGAGGACCTGACATCGATGACCGTTACATGTACAGTGAATAACTTTGTACCATACTTCATGAATGAATTGCAGCACACACATCATATATCAAATTATTCAGAATTAAATGTTCTTTCTTTCATGTCTAAGAGTAAAGAAGACACAATAATGTTTGATTTTTCAGTCATTGAAAACAAAAATTATTTTTTTAAATTTATTTTCAAAATTTAACGTCCTGAAATGAACTCTGAAATGCTCATAGTTTCTTGTATTAGTGTGATTTATTTTATTTTAATCTTCCTTCAGGCTAGCAACCCGTCGGAAGGACATTTGATTGCTTTCAAGTCTTGCAAAAAGTAAAATACAAGACCGTAACGGGTCACATGGCCCAATACTTGGAAGGAAGATGATGATGATGATTTTATTTTAATGCGTGTTAAAAACTCTTTAAGTGTTGATTTTTTTGTAATTTGGTTCGGAAAATGACAGAAATTAGTCTGTCTTCGAGCAAACTCCTGCATATAGGCTGAGTGCCAAAGGGTTAATACCACAATGCGCAAAATATCTACTCCAGTTCATTGGCTTCCGCTGCTAACTGCTATAATGCCACCTGATCTACGCCGATCTAATGCCCTTATGAAGGAATTCCACAAGATCTCAAGAAATCCTAGTCTACTCGTGAATAGTGACCTGACACTTCTGAATCTTAATAGACTAAAATCGCGCCATCCAACTCTGCGTGATGCTGCTAACATGGATGCTAAGTGTTTAAATCTCTAGATGAGTGGAAAAGTATGGGAAGCAGCAACGAATGTGCGCCTTCATACCTTCTTCTCAGGTCCCAGACTTCCAAGTGGATCCCACCTACCACGCAAGACCTGGACTACCCTGAATATAATCAGAACAGGACATGGCCAGTGCAGAGCCACTCTCCATAAGTGGAAGAAGCTACCTAACCCAGACTGTGACTGCAGAGCTCCACATCAGACTATTCATCATATCGTCAGGGAATGTAAGATTCAAGCCTATCACGGTGATGAAGACAACTTCCTGCTGGTATCTCCACATGCTGTATGTTGGATTGAAAAACTTGATAGTCAATTGTGAAGCACAAATTACTTTGTTTCTCAGCTGTACATATATTACTGATATTGTCTGTATAAACAATACGCTAAATAAATAAAGTACATTTATATCACGCCTAATTTGTCTTTCAATCTTTTCGTCCGGTGTCCACGTTTCCATACTGAACTGGGAATCATAATGTTAATTCAAATTATGACCTTCATATGACAACGTTGGCTTCGGAACCACATGAATTAAGCCTGTTAATTACCGAAACTTAAGAGAACGAGGTTTATTCTTCCCACTGATAACACAGGTTACCTTACTTATGCCAGGCTCCTCACATTAATCTATCCTATCCAACCTCCCTTGGTCAACTCTTGTTGTTTTCCGACCCCGACGGTATTAGGTTTGCGAAAGGCTAGGGAGTCTTTCATTTTCACGCCCTTCGTGGCCCTTGTCTCCTTTTGGCCGATATCTTCATTATGAAGTGTCAGATCCCTTCCATGTTTCCCTCTGATTAATGTTATATAGAGGATGGTTGCCTAGTTGTCCTTCCTCTTAAAACAATAATCACCACCACCACCACTAACACAGGTTACCTTATGATCTATGCACCTCAAGCTGGGCTATTCTCTTGTGTATCAAGACTCAACAACTGCGATACCTTCTCAAATTTTATACTTTACGGTCAGATGCACCTCATCATTTTAACTTGTTATAATCTGACAGTGACATAGGTACTGCCGTGTTTTAGATGGTCATACGCACCATACTCTCATCAATTTAATGTTACATTTAAAAGTTATCTTAGTAGGTGCAGTCATGTGTTACACACCTTATGTTCTATACACCAAGCTGGACTACTTTCTCATGTATCATACTTTAACAACGTTTTAACTTGTTACAATATAACTTAACATTTGTCAGGTGTTTTATATTTTATATTTTAACTAGTCATAATTTACCATTTTCCTTGTAAGTGCTATCATGTGTTTGATATTGTTTGATAAGTTGTGTTTTGCTCAATTGATTCATTGGCTGATGACGTGCAATGACCATCGAAACTAGTACCAATCTTCTTTAAAAGACATGTGATATATACTCACATCAATAAATATTCACTCTATTGGAAAGGCGGACCCTTAACATTTTCATTTTACTGATATAACGTGAATCGGGGTATAAAATTTGATAAATTAACCTTATGGTACTGGTTTCCAGGCACTTTCCTTGTCAACCAAATTACTTCGTTGTCACTAGCAACAATATCAGGTTCTGAAAGTGGACGTTTGGAGGGGTCATTTTTTTTATAACAAAAAAGTGAACTGATTTCGACTCTAGATAAAAATTTGTAACCGTACTCATGCGGTTTATCAAGCATATACCGTTTCAAATGATGTCTTCCTTTACTAGCACAGGTCTGTTCATCAACACTCAATCTCTTCCACAGGTATTGAACTGATCAACTTCAGGGTATCCTAAACAGGACGTATTTTATGAAGTTTGTCATAGTTTGGCTGGTCACGAGGTATTTCTGCAGCATTGCCATTAAAATGCAAATACCGTTTGAGTCTCATACATTATTAACATACAACTTTGGCAGGGGGGGAAAGCATAGAAATTCAAGAAAAAACAAGTGGCCTACAACTCCGACGAAACTACGCATAGAAACGAAGTTAACAGTGAACGAACAACAATCGTCCTGTAGGCAAGACAGGATGGAAAGTGCAACCAGAGAACAATAACAAACTCACTTTCATCCCGATTAATCGCCCCGAATTCCCAGCTGTATAAGCCACACTCACTGCTGTGGCGAGCGGGAAGCACGATGCATGAAGGCGCCGGATGAAACACTCACGAAATGAAGCATCAAATAAATACGCTTGAAAATGAGGTTTCGTAAACTACACAAGCAGATAAGAATTTATCCTAGAGGAAGAGTATTGGCCGTACTAGCCGTTATACTGGTCAAAAATAGGAAGAAGTAAAAATAAATAGGAAAATCGGAAGACAAGTAAAAAACCGGAAAGTTTCCAGGTAAATCGGAAGGGTTGGCAGGTATGCTGTGGACTAACAATTTTGAAATTACAGAAAACGCATGTCCCATACCGGAAACACTCGTAAAATACGGTTGTACCAGCCTGGAATAGAGCGTAACTAGTAACATCTGCGCTGATTCACCGAATTAGTGCAGTGGTAATTTCCTATCGACTGATAACACGTTGCCCAGCATTTGGAATGCCCGATTTCAAATTAGGAAGGCTGCTACGTGAGCAGTTGAAGCGAGATGGACGTTGGAAGTAGGGCGTGCGTCAAACACATGAACATTTCTTTTTCTCCACATTGGACACAAAAATAATGGGATGCGTAAATTATGCAAGGGCGTTGATTATGCGAGAAAATACGGTATGTGGTATTTAGGCAAGTGACTAATCAGAGAAATTCAAGCAGAATTTAATGAGAGAGAGTAATGCACAGGACCGGAAAGGTAGCTGTAGACTCAAATACAGCCAAAACTGGTTGTCCTAAAGAGGGCACATGTTGAAAAATGAAAAACTACGCTATTAAAATTTCAGGTTACGTTATCACACAAAAATAATTATACAAGAACCTAATTTTTCCGACCCTCATTAATCCAGACCGAAAATAATAAAGTTTTTTTTACTTAAATGTCTTAAATGTCAAGGATAGTTTAGGACGGGAATTGGAAGTAATTCGACCACGGTCTATCAAAGGAACCATCCTGGCATTCGCCTGGAATTGAGAATGGGAAACCGTGGACTCTTCTGATTTCCTTAACACATTTGCGGGCATTCCCAGATTCTCGGGCGTAGATGTGAATGACGTAAATGACTGGTTGAAAAATGACTATTACAGCCTATGGCATAATGACAGATGAATAAATTATTGCCTCTTGTTCCTCGGCAGATAATGACGAGAATGATGAATTCTAAAATGAAACTGGCACTCCATCAGAAAAAACAATGACTCATGGGAGGGGCAACAATGCAACGGGAGAAACTGATAGCCTATTTAGGATCCCAGACTGAAACCACACCGGAAGAACTGATGTTAGAAAAATGTCTTAGTAATCATCCTGTGTGCAAACACTATACATCTGTAAAACAGAAAAACCTCGCACATTATTTTAGTGCATAAAACAGTCGTAAATGCAAGAAAAGTGTTCTTATATTTTTTGTACAATTGAAAAAAGGTATTTACAATTTATGTTAATATATGATATAACATGTACCGTATTTGCTTCTTGTTTTCTTTCAGGATTATCCAGATTTTCGATAATCCGGATCACTTACGGTCCCACTTAATCCGGATAAATGAGGTTCTTGTGTACGATGAAAAAGAAATTAAACATGTTTAGAATTATAATTTATGAAATAAATAATACATTTTAAGAACACCAACATAGCAAATCAAGGAAAAATGTTCGAGACGCAACTATACACATCGCTTACAATTATGTTTCAAGTCACTGCAGGAATGTTCATCTGGGCGATTTGCACATATTTCATGTGTGGATTCGCATCCGCTTTCTCATTAAACCTTAATTTTTCATCATTTGTAAACTGTCTACCTTCTTTCTTCCCCACAAATGAATGTCCTGCAAACCACTATATGCGTAAGAACAGCAGGCCTAATGTATGTTGTTGCACAATTCACTTTCTATGTCTCGTCATCAGCCGTTGAGGCTGGTTGGCAGTTTGGCAGCAGCCCTCTGTTCTGCTTTCCTTTTAGGTTCGTAGTAAGAGGAACATCTCACGTCTTTGAATATTTGAGTCATGTACTCTGATCTTGGCCGTCCTCTATAATGCTTTCCCTCTATGGAACCCTGTATTATTTCCGTCAATAACTCGTCATGTCTAAGTGTATGGCCTATTACGTGGGTGCTTTGAAAAGTTCCTGGAATGAACTAGAATTATGTACCTTACCTCGGTGGAACTGCTTTTATTTTTCAACAGTCTCCCTGTAGGCTATTGCATTTGGTCCAGCAATGTTCCAATGCCTTGATCCCATCTCGAAAATGAGATTCCTCTAGGCCTGCAAGATACCTCTCCAATTCGGCTGTCGGTTCTTCCCTTGTAGAGAATCTCCGTCCACCGAGGAAAATTTTCAGCTTGGGGAATAGATGAAAGTCTGATGGCGCCAAATCAGGTGAATAAGGTGAATGTGGCAACAATTCGTACCCCAGTTCATGAAGTTCACAACACTTGTGTGCGGTGGAGCGTCCTGATGAAAGATGACCTTTTCCCTTGCCAAACCAGGCCTTGTTTTGCGTATCTTTTCCTGTAGTTGGTCTAGGTGGTTTGCATAGTATTGCCCCGTAATTGTTTGGCCAGTAGGAAGATAATCTATCAGCTGAATGCCTTTTGCATCCCAGAAAACTGAGGCCATGACATTTCTGGCTGAACGCAGTGCCATTGCTTTCTCTGGTGGTGGTGAATCGGCATGTTTCCACTGCTTTGACTGCTGTTTCGTCTCTGGGGTATAGTAGTGGACCCAAATTTCTTCCATAGTCACAAACCGGCGCAAAAAAAAATGTTGGTTGCGCTGAAAACTTTGTTCGGACATTTCAAATCTGGTGCGTTTATTGTCCAATGTCAAGAGCCACGGCACCCATCTTGCGGATATATTTTCATACCCAATTCTTCGGTTAAAATATAATATACCCGTTCGGAAGACATCCCTACAGCTTCAGCAATCTCCCGCACTTTCAGTCGACGATCTTCCATGACCATTTTATGCACATTTGCGATAAATTCTGGGGTCGTAACACTTTTTGGCCATCCACTACGCGGATCATCATCCAAGCTCTCCCGACCAAATTTAAACTCGCTGGTCCACTTGGCAACAGTTGAAAGTCAAGGAGCAGAGTCCCCCAGTGTACTGAAAGTCGGCATGAATTTCCTTTGCTTTCATACCTTTCTTTACAAAGTATTTGATCACTGCTCGAATCTCAGTTTTTTTCCATTGTCACAAATCACTACGCGGGAACAACAACAGTCGTCACTACCACACTCCTGCAGCTAGAGCACTGACGCGCCACATGTTCACTCACAAAGGATGTGTGATTATTGTGCGAGAACCTCGTTGCTCTAGCACTGACATCTAGCGGCGGTTCCGAGAACTTTTCAAACCGTCCTCGTAGATGATCCCACTGTGTTTTTGTGTCAATAAAACACCTCTTCATTAGTGACCAACGCTCCCTGCAGCTGTAGTCCGACATGCTAGGGCCATAAAATTAAGTTCTTTACCAAATCCTCACCCAAGCCAGTCGTCGCTGTAGTGATGGGTCGAATCAGTTCATTCGTATGAACTCCATTTATTTACGCTCTTTACTGTGAATCTTTCAAATGTAGCAAGTGCATTCATGATCTATTGGGGCCTGACGAAGCTGCTCACTATGTCATTCAGCAGAGACTTCGATCACAGAGTCTCGCTCAATAATCTTTCATAGTACTGTACTTAATATTATTACCAACGGATGGCAGAGCTATGTAATTATGGACACCCAATAACTTATCGCTTACAGCATGTAGATGATGGTTGATAGGGACATGGAAATGAAGAGAGAAACCTGTCTCATATAAAAAGGAAATGTGTTAGAACACAGCTGACAGGTAGGATGGGCCTGGGAGTTAAGACGTAATATCACTGAGAAAGGGAAGAGCGAGAGTGAGCAAGAGACAGACAAATCGAATGATATGAATATTACGTACTGTAAAGTGTTTGAACTACTAGTTCATGGAAATTGAGTGGTTAGTTCGTACTTCATAGGGAATGTGCTATCCAGGTTTCCTTAACATGTAGTTAATAGGACATGGACTGGGACTGTAAAATAACAACGTACTTTTCTGTGTCCCGTATTGGGCTAGAACATTCAAATGAGTAATATGTAGTAAAATATTAGTAGTGAATAACCCACCGCATATACCGTAAAACTAGATATTTTGGAAACTCGACACCCTATTTTATATTCATTTTATATTCAACACTGAACATATTTTAAATTCTTTCTACTATGTATTAGCTTGTCCATTTCGTTTAACATCAAGCACTGACCACAGCTTAAAGCCATCAATTAAGTTACCTACAATCAAATGACGTACTGTTCATTAAGTGAACTACGTTCAAATTTATTATTGTATTAAGAGTTTTAATTATTTCAGAAACATTTATATGATGAACTGTAAAGTTTATCTTCAATGCATCATCTTCCAACGTATTTTAGAATAACCTTCAACCAAGTACCTGGTAAATAGTAAGGTTCTGATATTGACTGAGGATGCCTCATAACTTGGCAAAACATGTCTCATATTTTAGCAATGTTTTAACTCATATGTTAACATTTTGCATTGTATTGAATATGTGGCAAAATAATAAATATTTTCTTGTATAAATTATAACTCTACACCCTCTCGGTCCACATTAGGTAAAGTTTGCAAGACACTAATCTATCAAAGTTAAATAGTAATAATTTCACACTTGCACTCCAATGCAACTGTAGTGAACTGATTTTTTTAAATTCCCCATTTTGATCTAAATCACCCCAGTTTAAGTTGCGTATGATTACTCGAATTTCAGAGCAATGCAGCCTTGTTAAAATCTTCAATTTGGCACTTAATTTATTCCAGCCTAGGTTTCTATGTGCAATATGCAATATATACTCACTCAATCCAACCATTTTATCAGGAACACGTATATCTTCAATCTGCACGGCGCCCGGCACCCCAAGCCCCTGAAGGCCGGCTGCCGCTGCCGCCGCCACTCGGGCTGCCACGGCTGCAGCTTGAACGGCTGCTGCTGCAGCTGCACTGTTCACAGCAGACCCAGTTGGAGAAGTGGCCTGCTGAGCGCGCAAAGCCGCCAGCTGGGGATCATTCACTGCCGCCACCTTCTTAGCGTCAGGCTCTGCAATAAAAAGACCGAACATAGTAGATATGTCTTCTCACAAATACATCAATTTCCATAACAGAATGAAGTTTCCAAGAGCCTGCAGGGATGCCGATGACTAATTCCTTCATCTCTGTATTTGCAGTGAGCACCTTTCACAGATATATACGACAACACAACATGACCTAACAAAGGTAACTTGAAAATGCTTAAAAATGAGAACAAGATAAAATGAACGTTCACAGGTCTTATCAAAATTAGTCATGTTCATTTCATCACTAGTCACATGAAAATGACAACTGCACAACCACGTTTATTCTGAAAAGAGATTTTTTAAATTAGACAATACACACGACCAGGACAGTGGTTCTCAATGGGTGTGCTACTAACTTTCCAAACCTTTGTGATATTGCTGGTGTCTTGATCCATTTGATTGTAGTTCCGAATGATAAGTTGGCAAATCAACTGAATCTACAAACCTGCCTTTTGGCGTACTTTAGTGTTTAATGTAGGCCAATGCTCAGATTGTGCTCCCCATGATTGAAGGAATGTCAAATTTTAGGCTGTTCAGTTGCAGGTCTATCAATCTTCTGCACCTATTAGAGACAGGTAAACTGTTTGCTATTTCCCATACTAAGTGTGGATGAAAGTGGTGGGACATTAAGAGAGAAGATGGCAAGATTGATGCAGCTAAAATGTTTTGCTGAAGACGAATGTTGAGAACTGCATAGACTGATCATTGCACGTTAAAGAGCAGTAAATTGAAAAGAGAATCTCAGGCCAAATTCGATACTGATGATTGTTGTTTAAAGGGGCCTAACATCAAGGTCATCGGCCCCTAATGGTACGAAATGAAATAACAAAAAGTACAAATTCACGCAGTGACCAAAATAAAATAAAAAATGCCATGAAGAATGAATAGATGGACATGAACGCAACAAAAAACAAACAAAAACAGTGGATCAGACATAAAAAAAGATCGTAAATAATAGTATTACTGACCAAGGGACCACTTATAAAGCACAATGATGCTCGATGTCTAAAGGGGTGCAAAATCCATGTCTAAGGCCCCACAGAATGGTACATGTCACGAGTAAAGTAGAACCATGGTATTTGTCATGTTGGGGTACTGATCAAAATTAGCGAAGACTCGCTGTGTTCCACACAAGATGGTACTACTCACAAGTATTGTACTTCGTACAGGGAACGCAGACCTATGGTGTTTCTCACACAATGGCGCCACTCACAGCCAACGCAAACCGATGAGGCTCCTAATCACGGGCGCCGGTATTCCCATGTGTTCCTCACATGGTGGGCACCAATCACCGGCAACGCAGACCGACGGTGTCGCTCATATGGCGGTACAACACACAGGCTACGTCCAGACCCGCGGTGTTGCTCACATTGGTACGACACACGGGTACTGGAAACCCCCACGCCAGCCTCTTTACTACGAATCACGAATACTGCTCGCAAGTACAGGCAACCCATGTGGTTACCCACAAGATGGTACGAAACAAAAGTAGTTTCATGGTTCTAATTCAATCATCACTTGGTCGCCTCTTACGACAGGCAGGCAATAACGTGGGTGTGTTCTACATGTGCGTCCCCCACCCGCAGGGGTAGTATGTTTTGTCCGCTAGAGCTATTTTATTTCCCTCAAGTCCGCCGGCAAGCCGGTTAGGACCCCGCTATCTGCCACCTAGGACGGGCCACGTGGGAGTATCCCCCCCCCCCCCAGGCCAAGTTCAGCTTCGTCAGCTGAAATACTTTGTCCTTACAATGAGGAGAGGACAAGAAATTATTTCGAGCTTATCAGGGAAAAACCAAGCGGCAGAGGCCACGAGGTAGGTTCGAACACACAAATTTTGGCTATCACAACACACAACTGTATCCTTGATTGTCCCTTTTTTTTTCAATTTATTTTTATTTCCTTTTACATACTGCATAGCAAAGGAAAACATTCGACACTCAACTATGCAGCAATCAAAGAAACGTTAACACACCTCAGATATTCAGTTATTTTTACTATAGTATCCCTGCATGCCATCCATTCCTGTAGCAACCTTGTACTAGTGATTACCTTTAATGCTTCAAGAATGAATTAGCAACTGCTAATCACCAACGTCCAATAAATATTTAACTAGTACAAATTTAAAGAACTTTTCATACACAACATACGTTGAGTATTCAGCACGAAAGCTGGTTTGATCCTCCACAGCTCCACCAACAGCTGTCATAGATAGCCTAGGTGTCACTGAAAAGGCACAATATAAACCAATAAAAGAAATGTTTGGTGATAGATGCATGTAGAAACCTTATTTCCCATAAACATGTTGCTGTTATAATTGTATTAAGGAGAAGACATGATTAGCTCAGTAGCTTAACGGCTTGCTTTCCACGCAGAAGACAGGTTCAAATCCCAGTCATCTGGGGTTGAGAATTTCATCCCAAAAATGACAAGGCTTAAGGAAGGGTAGCCGACCTTAAACAAATGGCCATGCTTGTTTAAACGGACATAACATCTAGGTCATCGGCCCCTAATGGTATGAGTGACTGCCATTCTACTTAGCAACTAATGCGTGTGTGTAAAGCAGAACAAAACTTGCCCACGGGCTTGAAAATATCACGTCAGTACTGTACTCTCAGAACATAATAGTCCTATCGTGAAGGAAAATCCAAAAATATGCATTGCAAAAACTGCAATGGCTAATTTCTTACCATTCGTATTTGACTCAGATTAGTAAGTGGTTATAGCAGTGACATTTGGGAATAGCTCCCCCTCTAGAGTTTCTCCATGTAAAACTGGAATGTGCCGGAGTTGTGGCGCGGCTCACGGTGGTTCAAGCACTTAGCGCGCCTGTTCAGTCAGTAGGAGATTCGGGTTTTAATCATGACTGTGGTCACAATTTTTGAAGTACACTCAGTAGATACACAATAGTAAGGGGTTAAAAGCGTAGCATTGTGATTCATTATTCGCACATGAGAAACACCTTAAATTGCATCAGTAGACTAAGAGCCATTCTTTCAAGAAAATCTATGTACTCCAAGTATAAAAATGTTGAAATTTGGTGAGAAGGTACAATCTATTATCCTACATCACCAGGAATACCATGTTTAGCAAAATTATGTTTGCTCAAATTTACACATAAACTTAAACGCGAATATCTCAAAACCGACTTTTCGCGCTTGGTCTAACGATGCATAACGGCATCCAACTGGTTCCAGCGACCCCACGAGTAACTGGGATAAGTTGAAGAAAATTCATTACAGAAGTAAGGCATGAAACAGTATTGCATTTTTCTTTACAAGTTGCTTTATGCCACACCGACACAGATAGGTCTTAAGGGGACGATGGGATAGGACAGGGCTATGGGTGGCAAGGAAGTGGCCTTAGGCACGGTATAGCCCCAGCATTTCCCTGGTGTGAAAATGGGAAACCACAGGAAACCATCTTCAGGGCTGCCGACAGTCGGCTTCGAAGTCTCCCGAACGCAAGCTCACAGCAGCTGGGGCGCCCTAACTGCACAGCCAACTCACTCGGTAAACAGCGCTGATGTAGCCATGAGAGGGAGTTAGAACTTATTTAGCAGCTCATTAAGCATTACATCAAATGATCGTAGAAAACCAGAGGATTAAATGCAAGCTCAAATTTGGAATTTGTGACTCAACCAACAAATACAAATCATTCAACAAAATATGATCAACATGAATATACACTAGGGAGCTGCATACAAGAAAACCAAATGTGTAAACATGTGGTAAATAAACCAGAAGAAATTATGCATACAATTGAAGGCATGCTCGCAAAAACGGTCTACCCTCAAAATTTTAAAAAATGTGAGTTACGTGCTGCTATCTATTGAGCAACATGAATAGTAACTATTCCTACATGCGCAAATATCAGCAGGGATCATTTAGGAAAATACAGTGGGTGAAAATTAGTGTTTATCCTGAGAGCCTTTGTCAGAATGCAAAAATGGGCTAACTCCTAGCCTATAGAGCAGAAATTAAGTGTACGAAACATTGCAGGCTTAGCACTAACATTGTGGTGTAGTGTGGTGGTGAACCGATGATTAAAACAACGAATTTGCCGAGAGCGGCTAACATAATGAACATTACATAAGAATTTTAATGTAATTTATTAATACAATCATTACTGAGAACACGATGTCTGATATGTGAATATGTACCTAGCTTTTGGATGTTTTTAGTCCAGACTGGAAGATTTAATATAAAAGAACAAATATTTAGTGCTAGGTCACACGTATTTGCCATGTGACAGACTTTGGCCTTATAGGCTCTGTGCGTATAGCACTGTGCTGCTGCGGGTGGACACTACAAGAACTACTTAGGTGCATCTTCATCAACAGTTCACCATAAGCTAGAATATGTGTGACGTTTACTTGCATTTATTCAATTATTTTACAGTGCTGTATTCAGATGATTATTTTTTAATGTCGCAACGTTCCAACAGAATGATGTGCTTGTTCTTGGCTGCATTAATACGTACTGTAATACAGAGCTCAACAGTTACAAACAAATTATTATAGCAAGGTTAAATTTCAAAGTAAGCTAGAATAGGCCATATGTTTTAAAGCACACACATCATACTGTAACAGATACATTGTATTCTATTATCATAGTCTTAATGATAGCCATAATAATAATAATAATAATAATAATAATAATAATAATAATAATAATTTCGTGTGGCTATTACTAGCCGATTGCAGCCCTTGTAAGGCAGACCCTCCGATGAGGGTGGGCGGCATCTGCCATGTATAGGTAACTGCGTGTTATTGTGGTGGAGGATAGTGTTATGTGTGGTGTGTGAGTTGCAGGGATGTTGGGGACATCACAAACACCCAGCCCCCGGGCCATTGGAATTAACCAATTAAGGTTAAAATCCTCGACCCGGCCGGGGATCGAACCCGGGACCCTCTGAACCGAAGGCCAGTACGCTGACCATTCAGCCAACGAGTCGGACATAATAATAATAATAATAATAATAATAATAATAATAATGAAGTTGGATGTCAACACCAACATCTACAAGCCCATGCAGAAGACAGTGGTCATTGCCACGACTGGAATTGTACGGAAATTTATGGGTTCAAATTCTACGTAAAACTGTAGTGTTAAGGTTTATAGTGCTTTGATTTCCTAAAATCTGTACAACTGCTTGAATATCATTACCATGAAAGTGTGCAAAATAAATAAGAACAACATACCCTCCTTTACTACAGACCACAATGTGAAATTTTATAGTATTCTGTAACAACCTCACGAAATGGTTTTAAAAAGGCAGCAGACAGATATAGGATAATTATAGAAATAGGCCTCCATTGCACAATATCAATAGTTCACAGAATTGCCGCATTTTACATACGTAAGGTTCTGTCCTCGCCCCGAGGTGGTGCAACTCTTTTCAAGCAACCCCTAATGAACATGAGCTGCACATACCCCCTCATGTCAATCTTAAATTTCTGTCGGTATCGGGGATCAAGCCGGGCCCCCGACGAAGGAAACTAGTAGCACTAACCGTTACATTACACAGGTGGTCGCTATCATATTATAAATACAGACACAATATTTTTTTAAATTACAATTTGTTTTACGTCGCACCGAAACAGATAGGTCTTATGGCGACTGTGGGATATGCAAGGTCTAGGAGTGGGAAGGAAGTGGCCGTGGCCTTAATTAAGGTACAAGCATTTTAGAATTAACGGTTATTCCAATTTTAGTATAGTCATTCATATTGTTAAACTATTAATGTGTTCATAAATTCCTATGTTTATATATTTTATTACTTTATTGTTAGAATTATAATTAAGCACAAATTTGTCAAAACTAATCAAATACGACAGGCCTTAACCTTGAGATGATTATATAGGCTGAGGATGCTTGAAATTCAAGCGAAACATGTCCCTATAAAACGTGTTGTAGCATTATGATCTAACAACATAAAACCAATTGTATTGAAAAGCATATTAAAGCTAATTCAATACGGGTCTAACCATGAGACTGGTTACATGTAACTGGTATGTTCTGAGCTGTCAGTGGAGAGATGGCGTGGAATGACATCATTAGACGAGCAAGTTTGAGTGGTGTCTTTAAAAGTAGGAAAGATCACAATATGAAGATAAAGTTGGAATTCAAGAGGACAAATTGGGGCATATATTCGTTTATAGGAAGGGGAGTTAGGGATTGGAATAACTTAAGGGAATTCTTCAGTAAATTTCCACTTTCTTTGCAATCATTTAAGAAAAAGCTAGAGAAACAACAGCTATAAGGAATCTGCCACCTGGGAGACTGCCCTAAACGCAGATCAGTAGTGATTGATTGATTAACTATAAATAGCAGCAAGAATATGATTACATTTCATAGGACTATTTGTTCTTTTACCAAGGCCTACCTCGCAACATTAACCTACGCTAACATGATATCGTATTAGAGATAGGGCAAATATATTTTTCTGAAGACAGCATTGTTGAATGTGTACATGAAAATTAATCTCGTTATCACCACAAATAATACATAAATTACTATGCTGCCTCTATCGTGAAACTGTAGTATCATATTTGCAGTTATTCGCTGTGTTGCTATTTCCTGGGAACAGTTTTTCTTGTAAATTTAATACTTGACCACTTTCCAGAAGTTCGGAATAATTTGGCCGATTGTTGTCGCATAAAATACTCTGAAATCCGACTTATTATTTAGTCGGTCAATGGAAACGCTGTGAAACGAGAGATATGTGCACGGTGATCGCATTAACTTACAATGTTCGCCACTCGCAGTGCAATGGTGCATTTTTTCCAGCAGCGCACGGAGCCTATAGAGAAGAAAGGGGCAAGTGTCATCATTTTACATTCCAGATCAACGGATGGAACATGTTAGGAAGACTAGGGTAAGGAGCCGTTTGCAGTGGTAAAGATGAAATATTTATCGCTGCTTCGCCTTCACTGGATAAAATAATGGAAAGAACAGTCTCTGATTTGAAGCAAAAGGTATTATTAAGCAAGATTACATGTTGTAAAATCAGTAAAGAGGACCCATTTAGGTTACTTTTTAAGTACATGTACTCTTCTATTGGAGAGTATGATCCTGTAGATCTCAAAAAGAAAGTACCTGGTAGACCATCATTCGGGTTTTTTTAACACCTACCATGCAAGTATGACAGATCCAGGCCTCTACTTCCAGCCAAAATCAAGGATATTTTAGACCTATCATATTACATACCCCCTGTGTATCAAGCATACTACAGAAATCTTGCTTCCAATGAATGTAGTCCTGTGCAAGAAGAGGATCCACTTTTACATTCCCGATTATGACTAGATCAAGGAACAGGATTAAGTCCAACCTCATTGCATTTGTTCATGAAGTATTATTTGTTTGTAACAACACTTTCCTTATCTTGTATAATGTATTGCCAGAATTATTTGTATTTCCTTTCCATTTATCACAAAGTCAGGTAGGTATGTTATAAAACTAACACATGTAAATTGAGTATACAACTTACCTTAAGTTCATTTAGCTACTGCATGGCTAGTCTGCAATCATGTGATACATATATTGATTCCCATAGGGAACCTGAAATATTTGTCCGAATGAGTAAATTTATAATACCAATACCAATAACACCAATAATAATGATGTCCAATAAAGGACCATTTACGTTCGTATTATAGTCTGCAATCAAGCAACTTAAAATTTCTATGAAAAGATTTTCCTGAATCTAAACTTTGATATGATGTGCAATACACCAGGTAAAATTAATGCAGTATGTTTCTTTTTGTTCCATTTACCAAATTTAAATTTTCTCCTTTCAAGCAAAGGGAGGGTTATGGCCGGTTTCTGGAATGACAGTTATCTGTAGATGCGTAGTCATCAGCGACTTAACATGGCGATACGTTTAGAACGAGTTTCCAAAACAGTTATCGGCTTCTTCACAGTTATCTGCGCAACGACTGGTAACTGCAGCTAGTGCTGTAGTTACCTCTATGTTAGAACTGATTCCATCATATACCGCTATGAGGAGCCACTCGTACTAGGTCTTATATTAGTTTCGTAAACATTAATAAGTGATAATGAACTGGTTATAATATATTTACAGTCATTCATTGTAGTTCTAACGTGCTTGGGTGTGCTGGAGTCGACATTATTTTGGTCAGTACATTTACTTCCACGTTATCACTGGCTTTTAGTCACTGATTCCACTTAAAAGGTGTCATCTGTTTAGGTTATAGTCTTCTCGGAGCATAACGCCTCTAATGTAGATGTATCTTGCAATACGTGAAATGAATCGTCAAATAAAATAGAACTCTAATCAAATGGATTTTCATCAAGCTGAAGTTGATCTTTCTGTGTACAGAAGAATTAATGTTAAGATCTCTTTCGTCAGGCTTTGATTCATGTGTCCCACCAACAGTTAGTTAACACCCAGTCTGAAATTATGGAATATTTACATTGGTATTAAATAATAAATATCTTAGGTACCGGTATGCATTTAATATTAGCCTGCTGAATAATAATAAATATCGATTTTTCATTGCTTTTATACGTTATGTTATTATATTCCTTAACCGGTGACGTGAAGTCTCATAGACTCCCAGTAAACATAAAACATCTGGACTTAATTAAAAATCTTGCAGGGAGCTGTAGGTTGTCTTATCTGTGTCAACACACTTCACACCCTAGGTCGGGGTTAGCTCGCTAGGGTCGATTGAAATTCTCAAGTGGACTTCACGTCAGCAGTTACGAGAGTATTTTTGTCAATGCATGTTGCGTGCTCAGTGTAAGTAAAATATCTCAAAATACTAATCCGTTGCAGTTATTATGAACTACAAATTCTCAATTCGAGGAGTACATTAGGGAACTACAGTAGTGATGAAAAATTGAGTGATATGGCTATTTCCTTTTGGCTGTTGGAGATCGCAGATTGTAATGCTTTCGTGTTCTCCAAGTTGTGCCACGAAAGCCAGGGAAAAAAATGGAATTCTTGAAGGGTTTGGTATCTGATCAGGTGAAATTACATGTCAAAGAAGAATGATAAATGAGCGAGTTCCCAGAGAAATACGAACGGGAATAAGCAACATTTTGTACGTAAGACTCGGCGTCGAGATACGGAAGAAAAACTGAAGAAACGGCAATCTTACCGTACATATCCAGCATCCTTGAAGAGAAAAACGGCATATGCGTGTTTTAAGCAGGAGTTTTCGGTTTGATTGCAATCAACAAAAAAATTCTGCAACAGTTGCAGCGGGAACAAATGGATATCGCACCAATCATGTACAGAACTTCAGTGCCGGAATGATAGGTTCCAAAGTGTGCTGCACGTTTTCATTTATGGATTTTTTCCGTTTACACTTGTGTTCTGGATCAGTGAAAAGTGATCTGTTTGCAAATTGCTGTGCATTTTTATAATTTTACTGACGACAACGATCAAGGTGCAATTTAGATGATGACTGCGTACTGCGAATAAGAAAGTTTTTTTTTTTGCTAGGGGCTTTACGTCGCACCGACACAGATAGGTCTTATGGCGATGATGGGATAGGAAAGGCCTAGGAATTGGAAGGAAGCGGCCGTGGCCTTAATTAAGGTACAGCCCCAGCATTTGCCTGGTGTGAAAATGTGAAACCACGGAAAACCATCTTCAGGGCTGCCGATAGTGGGATTCGAACCTACTATCTACCGGATGCAAGCTCACAGCCGAGCGCCTCTACGAATAAGAAAGAATGGGAAATATATATGTTTGCATTATTTGATCGTACATACTATATACAGTAGAACCTCGATAATTCGAAATCTGTTAATTCACAATCCCGCCTAATTCGAAGTAGCTCTTGTTCCCGGAAACATGAGATACAGTTTTGCATGTTATTTCAATTGTTTAATTCGAAATATGGATAATTCGTAATTCGAAGTACAATGTCGGCCCCATTACCGAAATTCAGACTTTTAATTCGAAACTGCCTTTACATTTGAAAACAATAGTATGTTACAGAGTAATTTCAACTCGAAATTTATCCGCTCCTCGTCATAGTAGAACGCACGTTCCGGAACGTGGAGGCGTAGCTTTCCGCACTTACACTCACTTCGGAGGGTCTACAGTGCGCTTCATGATTGCTAACTTGAATTAAATATGAATTGACGCCGTAATATCACGCAACATGCAGTGTGCGGGGAAAACAGAATCCGCGAACACTGGCGATGCCGACAGTTGACGAAAAACGTGACAAATATAATAAATTCGTAGGCACCAAACAATATTGGCATTGCCGGTGAAACTGCATTGGTTTATTTTAATTCGAGCCCAAACGGTCTTATGGTTTTAAAGGAGAAATTGCCAGCCGGGAAATCGTACAGTGTGAGGGATGGGGGTCATAGTAGTGCATTGCAATGCACATGGAAGCGAGATACTTTATCCCCTCGTCATAGGAAACTTCGATAAGCCACAATGTTTTAAGAGCGTCGGGCACTTTCCATGCCAGTACAAAGCATCTATAATAAAAATGCAAACAGTAAAGAAATCCAAAAAATAATGCATTTGCACAGGGGAACCGGCATAATTTATCCTCGTCTTTGAATTGTGTGATTTTTTTCTTTCGTTGCGTGAGGTTATGTTTGTCAGTGATTTATCGAAGTGAATTATTTGAACATTGTAAATGCACCTTGTTGGATACATTTCGGAAATAGATTTTTTCCATGGCATTTGAAAGGTTTAAACTATAAATCGAGGTGATTGCAGGTATTAATAGGTCTTAGAATACTTCGTGACGCGGCAAGTGTTTACATTTCTGAAGTACGAGAGAAGTGCCATGGCGGGAAATCGTACAAGGATAGTCATAGGAAAGTTCGATTTTAAGGGCATCGGGTACTTTCTGTGTAAATACAACGCATCTAAAATGCATACACTATAGTAATCCAATTAATAAAGCACTTGCACATGGGAGCGAGCATAGATTTCTCCTCGTCTTTGAATCGTGCTTTTTTTTCTTTCTTTCGTTGCGTGAGGTTATGTTTACCAGTGAGATATCCGAGTGCATTATTTGAATACTGTAAATGCACCTTCTTGAGTACATTTTGGAAATAGTTCTTTTTTCATGGCATTTGAAAGGTATAAACTGTGAATCAAGGTTAAATGCATGCAGTAACGGGCCTTAGAAAATTTTGTTAACGCGGCAAGGATTGGTACTTCTGAATTGCGAATTGGCGGTTAATTCGAAATCACGTAATTCGAAGTCCGATTTTTTAGTCCCAACGACTTCGAATTAACGAGGTTTTACTGTATTCATATTATGAGAGATTATTACATGCTAATCAGATTGAGATGACTGTACATATATGCTAACCATTTTTCATTGCAGAACACTTCTGCTAGTGAAAGTAACTAGATATTACCAAAATAACCCTAAAATCATTTGCGTAGAAACATCTATTGGAGGACAACAGATACTAAACATGACGATAACTGCACTGTTTATTACCAGGGCTTATAAATCTGGATTTAAGTTTCCAGAAACTCATTAAAGTTAACAGCGCAGTTAAAGTTACAAGCGCATTTAGGTAACTCGCAGGTAACTGTGGTGTACCAGAAACCGGCCATTAGACCGTTTTTGCGAGCATGTCTTCAATTATACGACATGAGCCTAACATTTGCCTGATTTGGAAAGAAGGAAATAATGGGACACCATTCACGAGGGAGTGATGTAGATTCCACCCTTCATCGAGGTGTGTTAACCCGTATGCACCCACACGCCCTGTGCACTGACATTGTTAGGAATCCAACTTTTTAGTATGCAACCTTGGTGTTATAAGCTTTCGGTTAAAACAGTATAGTGGGTGATCGACTGCACGTATTAACACAGGACCTGTTTTATATTCCACACTATTGCTCACAACACAAAAAACAGAATACAGAAATATAACATAAAATATCCCTTTGAAAATTTAAATTTTTCATTAACACTTTCAGCCCCATGTGTATCAAATTGATACACCATTAAACCCAGCCAGAAAGTCAGTAAATTAACCCACAGCCCAAAGCTTACTATTGCATGAACTCTTTATTCTGGTGGCCTACGGATGTTTTAAAACAAAAACATTTTCCCATCTTCAACTCTCCTGAATAAGGTGAGAGTCAATAAGATGCATATGGGCTATGAGTAAGTTATGTATACATTTGTGTGCATCAGTTTGATACACACACAAATACGTTTAAAAATATTATTTGCTTATTTCTTGTTATTTCAAACACTTTCATACAGTTTTGGACATTGTTTTATGTTACTAGGGTCAGATTAAGTTAACATTAGAATAGGCTAGATTAGAAGACGTGAATTTGAAATTTTATAAGTGAACACAGGAATCAGCTGATTTATTTTACATTTTACTAAAAGCAACTTTTTACTTTGAGCTACTTTGTTACATATCTGTTTCTTGAAAACAACAGTCCATTCACAAATATTTAATAAATTCTGGGCAACCAAAGCACATTGTTCTTACTTGACAGCATCCCTTAGCAGCTAGTTTCCTCCCCTTACATGCTGATAAAAGTTGGTAGCAAGAAGTGCATCTACCTCTCGGCCTATCTTCAATGGTTCTGAGTTTGTGGTTCTTCAGTAGGTCGTCTTTCTCATAGTCGTGAAGGCGTTCCAAAAGCAGGTAAGTTACAAGGTCTTCTCGGAATGATACAAAGACTTCTGGTGCAAAAACAGTAGACTTATAAACTGCATGTGCATGAACAAGAGCTGTATTAGTCAAGAGCTCAACCATAATTTTTCTGTACCATTTTACACCTCGACGTACAGATGTACCATAAGATGCTAGCTGATCTGAAACTGAATGATTTTCCTCCATTGTATTGCAAAATTGTGAATGGTTTCCTTGTAACACCTTGTTTGGTAGTACTTTCAGACAGTTCAGGAACATGTTTTGTTGTTAAGAACCACATTACTTTTGTCTTTCCATTTTCCCATTATTACTCATATGCTGCTTTCCTTGACAATCATCTGTCCTCTGTGAAGTGTTTTTTTCTCAACTGTTTTAGAGTTCATTTTTCTTTTCTCACGAAGTGTTCCAACTAGATACGCCTGTTAATCATTTAGCTGGTGGGCCAGTGGGACACTCGTATAAAAATTGTCACTGTATAAAGTACGTCCTTCTCCTAATATTAGATGCAGTAATTCCATCAGTGTATTAGCAGAAGCTAACTGACCACGTGGGAAGTTTCCTTTTCCAGCATGTAATTTCAAGTGCCAGGTGTACCCACCTTTCAAAGATAAATTGTGTAACTTCATCCCATACGGATGAATTTTGTTTGGGATGTATTGGCGAAATTTGACCCTACCACGGAAGGGAATCATTGACTCATGAATACACATTTCCTCCTGTGGGTTCATAGCATTTTGAAATTTAGCATTTAGTGCACTGACCAGCGGTCTTATTTTTGTCAATCGGTCATTTGGTAGGGCAATCTCGTTGTTGGAAATGTGTAAGTAACTACGAATCATAGCTTTGGATAATATACTGGTGTAAATTGCATTTTTGGTCCAATAGTTCCTAGTTTAGGTTTCTTATCTAGACCCATCCATAACACTAAACCTAAAAAAGTTAGCATGTCATGCCTTGTACCATCATACCACTTTTCTAAAACAGAACTTTTTTTCTCCTCAACAATACTTAGCTCAGCATACCTATTAGTTTCATTGATCAACAGATCTAAAATGTCGATATCAACAAACAGAGATTAAATTCAGAAGGCGAATTTGTGGACAGTTCATTATTAGCAGTCTCTGATACACCTTCTGGCTTTCTAGGAGCTATTCAAGTTACCTTCAACATTCTGCCAAATTATGACTTCACTTCTTTTGTTATCAATATTTTGTCATCATTTTTCAAAAGGAAACTCTTGGTTCTATTCCTCCTCTTGTAATACATCCACGTCATTGAGGTTAGGTTGGTCCATCACAAAATTATCACCGTCACTACTGTCGAAATCAAGGTCTGCCAAGTGCACTGTCGGATCTTCCGAGTCACTCATTTCTACTACCGCTACTGTCTGAATCCATTTTTATTTAGTCTCATATCTCATCGGAATCCATATTCCTGCAATAACACAGCAGCACTGGAGTAAACAATATAATGGAGGCAAGACTGGCAGACAAGAAAAGGCTATGCAGTGCTGCCAACCCTCGACCAATATATGACCCAGCACTGTCCTGTGGTCCCAGAGCCCCAGGGAGAAGAAGACACTATGCTATTTCAATATACATGTGAATCTGAAAGCCTCACACTTTGACGAATAAGGCCATGTCATGGGTGTCAATATGATGCATATGGGGCTGAGCACCTAACTTGGTGTGTATCAGAATTATTCACGTGGGGCTGAGCACGCGCTAATTAAAACATCGTGGGCTGGGAGGAAATGTGCTTTCCATACCTGTGGGGCTGAAAGTGTTCTCTTTCCTCAGAAGTTCTTTAGTGTGTGGTATGGCTTTAATTATACGACATGAGCCTAACATTTTCCTGATTTGGAAATAAGTAAATAATAGGAAACCATTCAAGAGATTCAAATGATGAGATTCGAGCCTACTGTCTCCTAAATTCGAACTTACAGCCGTATGTCTCGCTCTGTATGTTATTATTGTTATGAAGATTCAGTCTGAAGATCAGTGGTAAAGTGTTCGCATCTAGGTATCAAGATCATAGGTTCAAATCCGGCAGTCTTAATCCAATCTTGAGGGGCGGTAGGAAGTCCATTCGGAATTCCATGTTGTACGATATTACTACGGGAAAGATCTCTGGTGATACATTTAGTGTTCATTCATGCACAGGATCACTAATAACTCCTTTCTCACTGTCACTGCTGAAATCAGAGCCTAAAACATCAAGTAAGCTTTGAATTTCGCTATTACTAAGCATTTCGCACAAGCAAGCAACTTCCTTCTCAGCCATCTGGTCAAAAACAGAATCGAGATTTCTCGATCGATATTTTAATCAATTCTCTTTGCCAAAGAAGCATACCAGAGCACTCTGGTGACACTTTGAGACATCAACAACAGATTTCAATTATAAATGTTTCCAGAAAAAGCCAACAGATATCACAAACATCTCCAATATGCAACATTGCACCCCGGCTTATCAAGCAGCTTGTGAAGTGCTGGTCCAGCCGCTCAAGCGCGCATCAGTCCTCTGTTTCTCCCCACAATTACTAAAAACATATGAACTTCCAGTATTAAACTGGCATAATTCGGTTTTAAAAATAGCTCACCCACTCCCAACACATGGTACAGTGGCAACCACACAAAATGCTGCACATCATCGTACAATCCACTGGTCATATTGCATAGCATGGAAAACCATTCTGAACACCTGATAAGCAGCAATAAACTAACACTGACTAGTTAACTTATCAAGAAGAGATAACAAATTGAGATTATTCATAACCAATGAAAAGGAACAGATAAGATAAACTAAATATCGACAAAGAAATCAGCACAATTTATCTAAGATGGGTTTTTAACATACAAGGAGTTGTCTGAAATATGAAAATTACCATGCTTACAATAGGCCATTTGAACTGCCCTGGATTTAAAAATGCAGAGGTTGACAAACTCTCTTTCAGAGAAAGAATAAGTGTGCCAATAAAAAATAAACTTGACTTTTAGATTTAAGCACCACTGAATGTTAGTTGACCACCCTAGTATTTTATCTCTCAAAACTCTACCATTTAATCAACAAGGTTATGCCATAATTCACGTACCGTATTTCACCCCATATCCGCCGCACTTTTCATACCAAAATTTTATGATAGATTGTAGGGTGCGACCATTATGCAAAGAATTTTTAATATCAATTTTTGTACCACTCAAAAAGCAATTTTGTAACAAAATTGCATTTGATACAAGTGTAATGTGCAGGTAATACATATACACATCGAAATAATTAATATAGTCCAAATCAAACGTATAAATAAAGAGATATACTCGTATACGTACGAAGCATCAGTATGATTCGAGAACTGGAAAAACATTCCAAAGAAAAGTAGCACGATTTGTAGTTTGACAACGGGGTCACGAGACAACGCACAATTTATTCAACAGTGATGAGTTCTCATTTGAAATACATAAGGCTGTAAGTTATCGCTCGTCAGCACGTCGCTGGGAAATGCCAGCACTGCACCACACCACACACTTGTCTACTAGTACAGCCCTCATAGCCTTGCAACCAGGTGTACCCTAGTATCAGAATGCGCAGGCAAACAGCGGCAAAATGAGTCACTGAGAATCTAATTCAAGAAAAAAAAATCATTTGTTCTTGTCACTGGTAAAATTGAAATGTGTGTTCATTTTTCATTAACTGTCATGTAATCACCTGCCATGGGCCACATTCTTGTGGTCTGCTATAGTACATAACCTTGGGAAATTTACGAGTACGTACACCTCTGCTTGCAACTCTTGTAGTTCACCACAAGTAGGCCTCTCGATGTCCTGACGGTTTATTAGCTATTCCCATGGAAGTATCAAATGATCTGGAATGTACAGACGTATGTGTTCGTGAGATACGCGATTACTGTACTGTAGAACTGCGTGGGTGAAAATCTAAGTTTCATCTTGTCTTTCGGCCTGTTCATAGAAATATTTAGTTGATTAATGCAATAATTCTGAACAGTTACCGGCAGTAATTTACACAGCAACACATTAATGTGTGAAGCATTTATTTGTGATCATGGACAATTACCATAACTATTCTGCAGTCTTCAATCTAAACTTGATTTTCTTCACTGAACAGTACGGAAACAGATCTCGAAAAACATTTTTTTTTCGCGAATGACAAGTTGGTGCATAACTGGCAGAAATTAAAAGTCAAGCTAATCTATACACACATTGGTCAGCTGGAGCGGGAGCTCCATCTTACGACGTCCAGTGATCACAGCTGATCAACATGGCGGGATCCCGATCCTCTGACGTATCTGCATTGTCAATGGCAATGTATTCAATTTACTTCAGAGTTGTTTCCAAAGAGTTCCTGACCAGTCAAATGGAAGCAGGATTTACATCATCACACGTTTACAAGGCTTTCTAAACTGCAAGCCACATTTTGAGCAGACAGAACCAGAAGATCGGGTGTAGGCCATGGGAATACGGAGGTAAGAGGGGCTGCGTCTCCGAGGTAGACTTCATATGTAACAATATGGCAACTTTTTACTCCCAACTCAAAAGACTGTCCAAATCATTCAATATGGGTCTAGTATGCGATGGGTTGCAACGATAATTACCTGAACTATCCGTACCTGACCCTTCTTCCAAAGGTCTCTTTTGTCCGACACTTTCAGTAGATCCAGTAGGGTTGATCTTGGCTGCGATCTGGAAGGAATAAGAAAACATACAATTCAGACTGGAATCAAAACTGAAGATATCCATGCCTTGAAATAATTTTATCATTCAGAGAAATCTGACGAAGACAAATTTGTTTGAAATGGCACCCCGTATACACTGGTTTTCAACAAGATGTCTCAAGAATACTCCATTAAGTCATCTAAGCATAATTTAAGCTGCAGAAAAAATAAGCAGTGGAATGGGCAATCAAAACAATCATTCAGAATACGCTTGATTATAGACAATAGATCATGTATGTTCAGTCCGTCAGCGATTCCGCTGGTGGGATCCTCAACAGCTCTGCCATCAGCTGTCATAGATGGCCTAGGCATCACTGAAGAGGCGCACTAGGGAAATGAGGAGTGAGGTAGTTTCCCGTTGCTTTCCTCACCGAGCCAGATTTGCTATTACCAGGGGTCGAAAAATACCGGGCGCCCAGTCGCCATGGCGCCTGAAACTTTATCTGGCGCATGAATTTTGAAATTTGGTTTTGAAAAATTATTTTCCGAAATCCGGAGTTCCTTTACATGTACGTCCCCACCACTTCGTAAAGTAAAAAGTTGTAACATGGTGTTTCTCGTGTTTACTGTAGCTCATATATTCTAATATCTGCAATAAACATTTTCACTGCTTTTGGCAGTCTTAGAATTCTGTAATTGGCGCTTCGTACTTTGGAACTTGACGTTTCAGTTCTGCGCGAGAGCTGCCTCGCGATCATGAGAGACATCGCTGTAACCCGTCAAACAAGTAGCTTTTGATGTGGACATATCGAGAAAGGCAGAGAACTACTACATTGAATAATTCCACGAACATCACATTACCGCCATCGTTCCCGTGACTAGCCGACTTCCGTCTAGCGACACACTCAGGAGCCGTCTCGGCTATATTCGTTGTTACTCGGCTCATAGAGCCGAAAGCATCGTGTCGTCACTAGTTCCGCTCACCTTTGATTATTTGAGAATCTGTATCATTGAATTATAAAAGAGCCATGAATAACTTCGTTGCCCAGTATGTTCTACCGGTACATCCTTTAATTATTGACAGACTAGACTTTCTTTCCTTTCTTGTAGTGTATGCTTTCCCGAAGATCCCGCGCAACAATATGCTTTCTCTCAACTAGCTTGCGGCAGTCAGATGAATTTTGTTAAAACGAGGACTTTATTTCATTTTTGAGAATTCTTGAGTGAAATTATTAATGAAGCTAGTGTATTATTTAATTCCAAAGTAGTCATGAATAACTTGGTGTGCTCAACATGTGTTGTACATGCTTTAATTATAGAAAATTGAATCGTCATTTTAAGATGAAACATTCAAGTGAAGCAGTGATATTTACATGTAACTTCTGCATCTACAATATTATATGGGCTTCCACCATAACGATATGATAATGTGAATATTTGTAACATTTATAATAATATTAGCCACTTATTTTCTGTTTAGGATGTTAGAAATGATGCATGTGTACGAAGTAGCATTAAAACTGATAATAAACTGGGCACGCAGTAACATTGTCAACGTGAGCCTACAGTATAGTAGCATTGTCAGCGTGAAAATACAGTATATTATGTTCACAATACTCCTTAATATTCTGAGCTCGAGGAAAGTTAAAAACCTTAGTTTCGAAAAGGGCAAGCAAAGGGAGGGTGTGTGTAAATATCCTGCCACGACGACAATGCGCGATTTTAGCCGATGGCGGCTCCTGAATGTCAGGCGCTAGAACAAAAGTGACTAGAATAGCCAACCTAGCCGTTCCTAAATTATTGCCGCCAAAGCAGTGCTGATAAATTTCCATGGAATTCATTCTTTGCATTTAAAACATACAGAATGAAGATTTATCAATTCTTGTATTTTCACTGAACATTATTTTCACTTTTAATTTAATTACAGCATATTTGTATTGAACAGTTTGCACTTTAGAAAATAATACGGTTGTTTTCATTCCTGTGTGGCGGTGAAAAATTGGCAGCGTTGCATCAGACATCGAAGCCCGCGAACTCATAAGCCATTTAACTCTGGTGATTTATTGTAGTCTATTACGTGTGTTGCATTTCTGTGTTATATTTCAGAAAATTGGCAAAATGAAACGAACAAAGCCGCACAAATTCACTGATGCGAGTAAAAAACAGTGTACTCTTTCAGATTTCAAATGTAACACAAAGTGATACAGAAGCGAGTAAATGTGAGAAAACACTTCATGGAAGTGCCAAAAACATGATAAGTCAAACATTAAAAATAAGTCGAAATTTCAGTCAGGCAAACGGAAATTTCAGCAATCGTGGCTTGAATTACTACCGTGGCTGCACTATGAAGAAGGAATTGCGAAGTGTGAATTATGCAGTAAATTTCCTAGAATTGCCGACCAAAATTCTAAAGTTGTATCCGGATTTTCAGGACCATTTAAACTGGAAACTTAAAAAACACAAAAAATCCTATCCTCACTCGAAGTGTCAGGAGGCTGAAAGTTTCAAGAAAAATACCGAATGTGCACCTTTAGCTAAGTGTGTAATGAAAAGAGTTGGCCGTGCGCGTAGAGGCGCGCGGCTGTGAACTTGCATCCGGGAGATAGTAGGTTCGAATCCCACTATCGGCAGCCCTGAAAATGGTTTTCCGTGGTTTCCCATTTTCACACCAGGCAAATGCTGGGGCTGTACCTTAATTAAGGCCACGGCCGCTTCCTTCCAACTCCTAGGCCTTCCTATCCCATCGTCGCCATAAGACCTATCTGTGTCGGTGCGACGTAAAGCCCCTAGCAAAAAAGGATGCTAATATGTAACAGCATATGAACGCATTGTTCATGGCATCTTACCATATTGCAAAAAATAACAGACCCTACACTGATTTTGAAAGTTTGGTTTCATTGTTGAGCAAGTTGAATGTTACTGATTCTGAGAAGTATGTGAATGATAAACAATGCAGAGAATTTATTTCATACATTGCCTCAGATCTTCGTGAAGATTTGGTATGTGAAATTAAGGAAAGTTCATATGTCACTATCTTACTCGATGGATCAACAGATAAATGTGATGATGAGCTCATACTTTACGTTCGTTTTTAAAAGAAAATAAGGTGAAGGAGCCATTTCTTTCTATTGTGTCATTGGAGGATGCAACAAGTGATGGCTATATGGAAGCTCTGGAAAGAGAATTGCTTCAGTTAGGGCTTGGAGAACTCTTCACACGTACAAAACTAATCGGCATAGGAACTGATGGAGCACCATGTATGATTGGTGTTCGTAATGGTTTGGTAACAAAAATATCTCAAAAACTTGAGAACTTGGTAAACGTTCATTGTGTTGCACATCAACTCCAACTCACCGTTCTTCACTCACTGAAAAATGTGAAACTTAAAATCATTGATGAAATTGATTATATACTCAGGAAACTATACACGTTTTATCGGCATTCGCCGAAACGACTTCGCGAACTGAAGAAAATTTCGGAGTTACTGGAGTGTGAAATATCTAAATTGCAGTACTTACACCAAGTTAGAAGTGTAGCAAGCAAATTAAATGCTTTGCATGCAGCTGTCAAAGACTGGGAATGCCTAGTGGTGCATTTAGAGAATATTTCTGAAAGGAAAGGTGAAGAAGGAATCACGGCTAAAGGTCTTCTAAAGAAGATCAAGGACTTCAAATTTGTCATCACAATTCACTTCTTGTATGATTATCCGATTATATTCAAAAGACTTTCACTTGTATTTCAGAGCCATGATCTGATTTTAAGTCAGATAAGAGTGCATGTAAATAATGCAATTAATTCATTGCAGCAACTTCAGAACACCAAGGGCCCAATGTAAGAAAAATTTGTTTCTGCTACAACACTTTCAGGTGTTTTCAATGGAATACAGTTATCAGGTGTGTCGGATAAGAATTTCACGACAGACAAGGAACATATTTTGGCAAGTGGGATTAACTTTCTGAAAGACACATTTTTTTCAAAATGAAGATATTCAAAGTGCCACTGGTGTTTTTGACACATATTCCTGGCCTTCAGGAAAACAACTGGAAAATTATGGCAACAGTGAAATACAGCTTCTTGCCACTCATTTTTCAAAACACCTTCAAATTGAGGAGAACGTAGAAGACATACTGAGCAAGTGGTACGAGTTCAAAATAGTCGGGAAAGATCTTCCACTGAGTGATCTACTTGAAAAATCGCGGACTATGAAAGGACGATTTCTGATTTTAGGAAAGCTCCTCAGTATAGTGGCAACAGTTCCTGTATCGACCTCATCGTGTGAGCGAGGGTTCAGTACAATGAATATAATTAAACACAAACTGCGAACCAAGCTTGCTGTGAAGAACTTAAGTGATCTCATGATGATATCTTTGAATGGACCATCTATAACGGACTTTGATGCAACAAAATGTATTGATCGTTGGTATTTTGGTGGGAAATCAAACAGGCACATGTAGTATAATTTCAAAAGATGCTGACCTTGAAGGCGACTGGTGACTATTTGGGTTAGTATTTCTTAAAATATAAACTGTTTCTATTCCATTCTTAAATGAATAAATAGACTAGACTACTTACGGACACACTTCAAAAATAATACATAGCTTAATCCTAGTCTAACCTGTGGTTTTTGTAATGTTTATTTGCAAAAAATGTGCTGGCTCCTGATAGAAAGGTGCTGGCTACTGAATTATTTCTACTTTTTTCTACCCCTGGCTATCACATATCAGTCTGCCAAGCCCACTGAAATGCATACACCAACTGACCTTATTAGCAACATTTTCACACCATTCATAGCAGGGACTGGCCGCATAAGGATTGGCATTACTAGCATCGCTCATACCTTGGTCACTTTCATATTGTAAAAGCTAAGGGTAACACAGAGACAGATTTATGAAAGTAACAAAATTGCTCTAGCCTATACCAGAAGACACAGTGCACTGTAAACGCTAAGTCCTGCCAGCAAAGGCATAGACAATAGATCAACTGGAAATATTCAATCTTTAGGTTTTGGCTCCACACAATTCAGGTGAAATTTCCATCTATGGATAACATCAAGGTTTGAGTCTTGGCCATCTGCATTGAACACCATGCCACCCACTCATTGGCTAAATTCTTGATAATTCCCCTGCCATTATGTACTACAACTCAATCCAGCAATAGCTACAATCGGCCTCACCAATATGAATATCAAAAGTCCAGCTGGGCAAGTTTTAACAACTGATACAACCAGAAGCAATAAATCAACTTAAAACTGCATTTTGTCAATGCTCATTACAAATTTAGCCTCTTGTTCAAATATCTGCCTTTGTTTCAATCCACATGGGAATCTGGTATCATTTTCACTACTGTCGTGCTACCACCACCTTATACTTATCACAACTCCAACCACATATAAAATCCAAACAGCAAAGTCAGCTGGAAAACAGCGATGAAAAATCTAATTTAAACAGCATACTTTCTCCCACCTAATGTCCGTCAATATTTTAGTAGGTATCCTGCACTATCATACAGGATGAATAAAGACCAAATGACGAAGTCGAACTGCTCCAATTACGCATTACCCACCTGGCATTGAATGTTTTAGGTTTCTTCTCAGTAGGCTAGTCTAACATGGTATTATCCATAACACACTGAATTCCCAATCAAATTTTCAGCAACTACATTGTGATGCTGAAACCAATCATTGAGAAAGGATATCAGTAACACTGTTTGAGGCAAGTTATTTTGAGATTTGAAAGAAAGACAAGACACTGACCGTCAGCCACAAACAACGCTCTAGCACGCCAAGGGCTCATCAACATGAACATTTTTATAGTCTCAGTCATTCATGAGTAAGACCAACTGATAAGTGATGCAAACCCTATGTCCACACTGCTGTCTTGACAAGGATCACTATGGATGAAGTACAAGATCTGGCCAGGTGATCCTGCTATGGCAATGGAGACCATAGAGAGCAACTGATAAGGACAGAGGAGCCCTCTTAGAAGGGTGATGGACCCTCAGGAGGAAATACCTCTTCTCCGCAATCAATCAGTATAATATGTACCCCAGGTGGAGGTTGCTATTGTTCTCGAGGTTAGGAGCAGCCTTTTAGGTTCCATGGAGGGTTGGTGCCAGCTAGGGCACGTGGGCGTTAAACTTTCCTCCAGAATCAACAGACTAAGTCAAAGGCAGCAAACTGTTCAACATGATCATGGATGAAGTACCATTAACTTCCCTGTGTGTCTTTTAAGGCGGCTACACACACGTTTTGCTCGACGATTGTCATGCACAAATCTAAGTCGCAGTGTAAGACTGAATGTGTGTTCTTGTAAGTCATGCGCTGTAGTAGGCATGGCATGGGAGAAAAGTCTGGAGCTGCTCGAAATATTACCGTGTGTACAAGTAAGATGACGTGCAAACTGAAGCGCGTGCAGCACAGTTTCAACCCGAGTTAAAACTGCATATGGAAAGGTGATATTTTACGTCTGTTACAGGGTGTCTACTAATTTCCATTTTCAAAATTCCAGTATCTTTCCAGGATATTCAGTAACTTTCCAGTATCTAATACTATGATTCTTTTAAGTTCTTTAGGAAGAATTACACCCTTGATTTCAGGTTTACAATTTTTTGCCAACAAATGCATATTTTGTTTTCAATAAATTTGGTTGCCCTTGATGTTTTTACATACAATTTTCTAACATTTTTTACAGGGCTCCCAACTTCCCCACAGCCCTTCACTCCACCCATTGCCTTTAAATATCTCTAATTAGAAAATGTATACAACTGTTTCTTTGGAAAAAAAAAAATACAATCCCTATGAATAAAAAATAGTTTGTAAAACTATTAAAACAATTACAAGACCAAAAGTTGCCAAATTGCCAGTTTTATATAAAAGAAAAAAGCCTTGTTTATAGCTTCATACTATATAACTGTTCGTTTTCATGCTACATTACACACACACAAAATATATTTGAAAAGTCTTATCCAAAATCACTGCTTCTTAAGTAACAATGCACTTTAGTCTATTTGGATCACTTCGTTAACACTACATCCAATAAACACAGCCAAAGAAAGAGTATCACATAACACACACTGTGGAAGTAAACCGTTCTTGAATAGATTCTGTACCACGCTAATTCTAGTTCTAGATAATACATCACAAGAAAGACATACATGAAATCAATCACTTTTAAATGTAATGCAGAAATATATATATATATATTCCTGTATATACAGTAGCTTTTATGCTTTATATGTAATGTATAAAAAGTTGTGTGCTACACTATATAGTTTACACATGTTATAACAAATTTGTGAATTACAGTAGAACCTTGATAATTCAAAATCTATTCATTCAAAATCACCTAATTCGAAGCACTCGTTCCCGGAAACGAGGTACAGTTTTGCACGTTATTTAAATTGTTTAATTTGAAATACGGATAATTCGTCACTTAAATTCAAAATTTATCCACGTCGTGATAGAACGCGTCTTCCGAAACGTACAGGGGTAGCTAACCGCACTTTCACTCACTTCGGTGTGTCTACAGGTGTACTTCATATTTGATAAGTTCAAGTGAAATCTTAAGTCTTTTGTATTCAACATTTTAAGGAACGCCATATCATCACGAAGCAGACAGTGAGCAGAGAAGCAGAATCCGCTATCTCTGGCTATGCCGACAACTGGCAAAAAAGAGTGGCTCATGTAATCAATCCGTACGCACCGAAAATATTTTCATTTTCAACGAAACTGCATCGGTTTTCTAATGCCGAGCCTAAACAGACTAAGGTTTTAAACGAGAGAAGTGCCAGCCAGGATATCGTACACGGGTGGGGGTCATTGTACTGTGTTGAAACTTATAATGCACACAGAAGCAAGAGACTTCCTCCCCTTGTCATAGGAAAATTCGATAAGCCACGATATTTTAAGGGCGTCGGGCACTTTCTGTGCAAGTACAAGGCATCTAAAAAATTCAGACAGTACAGTAATATAAAAGGCATTTGCACAGGAGAGCCAGCAATATTTGCCTTCGTTTCTGAATCGTTTGGATTTTTTCGTTGCGTGAGGTTATGTTTGCCAGTGATTTATCCAAGTGCATTATTTGGCATTAGTACAGCCCGTAGACCGGCGTAATTTGTAATGTTACAAGTGAGTGGAATTAGTGAAATCTTACTTGGAGAGCGTCTCAGAGGAGAGGCGTGTTCTTTGCGATGTCCAGGAACCCACCATCCCGCCCCAAGAAGTATATTTACTTTTATAACCTAATAAAGATTATTACACGCCATGCTCATTTCTGAAGTAGGTACTTGTATTCTTATTGGCCAATGTAAAGTGGCACGTGATCTCCTTCCCGTCAAGTATGTTGATAATCCGTTACCGACCGCAGCACAATAAAAGCGCAAGTCGTACACGAAACTAGGGGCCTAACGCCGCTTCTAACCGTCCAGACCAACGGTCTTGTCCACGGCAAGAATCCTAACCGTCCAGACCAACGGTCTTGTCCACGGCAAGAATCCTAACCGTCCAGACCAATGGTCTTGCCTAGATCCTATCCTAACCGTATACGAAACTAGGGGCCTAACGCCGCAGCTTCTAACCGCCCAGACCAATGGTTTTGTCCATGGCAAGAATCCTAACCGTCCAGACCAATGGTCTTGCATTGATCCTATCCTAACCGTATACGAAACTAGGGGCCTAATGCGGCTTCGCGGCTTCTAACCGCCCAGACCAATGGTCTTGTCCACGGCAAGAATCCTAACCGTCCAGACCAATCGTCTTGCCTAGATCCTGTCCTAAATGTATTCAATTTGAAGCATAGTTCCTAAGTACAGAGGTTGGCAGCACTGAGCACTGGTGCAGAACATCCTTTCCAAGGCGGCCGCGAGCGAGAAAACAAACAACAGTCGTTACGCGTCTGTGAATAGCGGTCCACGGGCTGGACTAATGATCATTATTTGAATAGGACTAATGTCAATGCACTTTGTTGGATACATTTCGGAAATAGTTTTCTCCATGGCACTTGAAAGGTTCAAACTGTGAATCGAAGCGATTGGATGCATTAATGGGTCTTAGCATACTTTGTGACACGGCAAGGGCTGGCATTTCTGAATCTCAAGAGAGGTGCAGTGGCAGGAATTTGAAGAATGTTTTAGAGCAGGCGGAAGCAAGAGACTTTCTTCCCTCGTCGGATACTTTCCGTGCTAGTATAGGGCATTAAAATGCATACAGTACATTAGTCCAATGAATACAGCACGTGCACAGAGGTGCCAGCATACATTTATCCTCCTGTGTGTATCATGCTTTTTACTTTTGTTGCATGAGGTTATGTGTGTCAGTAAGTTATCCACGTGCATTTTTTGAATACTGTAATAGCACCTTGTTGGATACATTTTGGAAATAGATTATTGCCATGGTATTTGGAAGGTTTTAACTGTGAATCAAGGTTAATTGCATTCAGTAACAGGTCTTAGAATATTTTGATGCAGCAAGGGTTGGCATTTCTGAATTAGGAGTTGGTGGTTAATTCGAAATCACGTTTTTCGAAGTCCTATTTTTGCGTCCCAGCGACTTCAAATTAACAAGGTTTTACTGCATTATCATATGTATTATCAATTCACAATGACTGTAGCTTATACTCAAAAGGTATACAGACTACACACGACAGTACTTTTTTCAGTCTTTTCACCTCTTTCCCCAGTTCTTCTGTCTCTTCCTTAGCACTCTGTATAATACAGTTTCTTCAAATCTATTTCTTCCGCTGCTAACTTTCTTTTGGCAGCATGGATCATCTTTTTCAAAACACTGACAGCTAATACCCCACCAGCTGCAGATACTGGATCATACACAAGACACTGTGCAATCAAGCTATTCTCATGAAGATTCTCTACTAGGCATTCTTTGTTTATTGAAAAACCTCTCTCTACAATAGCGTTGCCATGAAACAAGTATATTTTATGTGAAGTGGATCAGTTCTTTTGAAACATTGTGTTGAAAATAGGCAGTGCTAAGAAAATCGTCCAATCAATCTGTTTTGGTATCATACTTCGAGATAATTCACTACTTCCTTTGATGAGAAATCTAAGTAGTCTCGTTTTTCAACATCAGATTCCATAGGAGATAATTGTTTCGTCTCAATAAGAACTTCAAATGCAGCAGTTACCCTGCCGGTCCTAATAGACAAATTAGTATTAATTGCAGGACTGAAGCAGCTGGCACCTCTAACAAACTTGAAAGCAGAGGGCTTTTGACAAAAATCATACAAATATCAACAAGAAATTTTCTGCAGTCTCCATAGAACTGAGAACTTCCACATCTTTTATTCCCTTACCTTTTAAATCTGCTGAGGCTGAAAATCCAATGTCAACAGCACAGAAGAGCTTGAGGTGTTCTGTTTTCTTCAAATCAATCGAGGAGTATCTTACTAGTATTTGCTGACTCTAAAACCTGGTTCTTTACAATTCTACTCAACAGATGTTCAAGCATAGTACTCAGATCAGAGAACATAACAGGCAAAAAAGGATCATTACTGTGATACTATGAGAGATACTGTTCTAGTTCAAGGGAAACAGAACACATGAATCCTAACTGTGCTGGGAGCAGATCATTTCTCATCACACAACTTTTTATAATTTCAAAGTCTTCTGATGCAGAAGGTTTTTCCTCAAAAGCATCAACATACTTCTTAATATTTGGCAGCATTTCCACAGCTCTCAAATAACTTTTGAGTTCAGAACTTCAGAGGAAAGAGATGTGATCCTGTTATGCATCTGTAAACTGCACGATTACTTGGAAAGTCCTTGAAGTAATATAGAGAGCGCAAAAATCTGTGAATGTTCCAATCAGAGTTGTTGTATGCTGTTTTATATGCACCATGAATAGTATGCAAGGAGCAGGTACCAAAATCCTACAGCTCTCGATCTGAAAGTGAATTGTCCAAGTATTTCTTTAGATCTTTCAAAAACTTCAGGTTTACACTGATATTTGCAGCATCTTTTTCACATCCAAACCAGTGTTTTGCAAAAACGTATCAGGAGGTCCTCAGCAGTAGCATGACCTAAAAATGCAGACGTAAGATATCTTGTTGGAACAAGTTTCCTTCCCAGAATCTAACAGCCATATCCACTTGACTGTTCTGAGTAACAGAATTTAAGCTTTTATCAAAAGAAATACAAAAGAAAGGACACTCTTTAACAAAGTTTGTCAATTCTTTTTCGAAGTATGAACTCAGTCCATATGTAACTAGGTAGCCAAGTTTATCTGCAACTTTAACTGCCTTGCAATTTTGCTGTCAGGAAACATTATTTTAAAAAGATCAGTACAAATGCCAAAACTTCTAGCAGAAGAATGGTTCACAACTTGAGTCGTAGCCCACAATATTTCTGCAGTAATAACTTCCTCCTTGATGATAAAATTGTTAAGTGCTTCAAGGCACGACACAAAGTATGCTTATCATTAACAACCGAAGTTAGCACTTCACAAAGTTCAGCTTTCACTGGAAAAGAGTTTGTAGTTGATGGAGCAGCATTCATAGGAACAGGTATTATGTGAAAGTTTTTTGCTGGAACTTGAAGCGTTTACTCTTTCAGTGTGCCTTTTGTCTTTGGCATGAGATCAAACTGAAGATGCCCCTATGTTGCTAATATCAAAACTAGTCCTACACAAAGAGCAATACCCTTTATAGTTATTACTTTCCACTCTCTGAAGCCAATTCCATTCTGGATTTATTGTTCTGTCCGACCAGTCATATTTGAAAGAAGTCTTTCCTCTTAGTTTACATTGTCTCTGAAAAATTAGTGCATCACCAATGTAAGTAAATAACAATGGATGAATTATATGAATAATATAGGCTACTTGAAGTATTGCAAGAAAGGATGAAGGAAAAGAGAAAGGAAACTGAAAACAGTATTAGTAGAAAAGGGGAAGTTAAATGTGTCTACGACACCAAGAGAGATGCTGGGCGATGAGGGCGTCACATCCCAATTTTAAATATTTTCCTATATATTTTACATCCCAATGTGTTATTAGGGAAAATCACAAGTTATTATTCCAGTAACTGTACTGTTACTACTGTACTACATAAGTATGACTTTTAAATAAAATCACTTTTAAGTTATAATGCCAACCTAAACAATTATTCTTATTACCTGGACTTCTGGAGTGCAAATATCCAGGGTAGATTATAAAGAATTATATTTGTTCTGGTATATATTTTAATTTTTCCAGTATATGATTCAAAATCCCAGTATATTTCCAGTACCTGTATTAAATTCCAGTACTTCCAGTATCAGTAGACACCTTGTGTTACCACGTACATTCTTAACAGGGTTCATTTATATCTACAGCCAAAATACGTGTCTGTGGAAAAGTAAATCAAAAGAATATTCAGACTCAAATAAAAATAATGGTGGTCACAACATTGATCCAGAAGTACAAAGATACAGTTATTAAAAAATTTAAGTCTCTTCGAACTTGCTTCCGGAAGCATCTAAAGAGAGAAAATGGAACTGATGGATGAATTTTCATCATCCTAAGCTATGGTAGTTTAACTTATTTCTGGCAGATCAAGAAGCCCCAAGTTTCTACAATGCACAAATCAATGCAAGAGGATGGTATTTAGTAAATAAGGTAATGTGAAAAACATATTTAAAGTCCCTCAGCAAAGCGAATAAACCATTTAAGATTAAAAATCCCCAACCCTGTTGGTAATCTAACCCAAAGCCCTTTTGAACCCAAGACCATTTGGTTTGATTTTTAAAATGTAATCTACATATAGAGGCAATATGGAAAGCCCTCATCTCACTAAAAGACACTGTTGCATCGTAAACTGCCACAATTCAGAAGGTTATAGCGATCCTGGAGTAAAGTTTTGCATGTTCAATACGAAAAAGGTGACAAAAATGGATATTGGTAGTGAACCAAATCAAGTATTCTAAAACAAGCACAGAAGCATGAAGCATAATTCACAATTGACACTTCAAGAATGACAGTGGTGCAAGTCATTATTAAAGCAGACAGTAACGTCTCAGAAGTTCCTTGTCTGATTATTACAAAACGCTAAATTCATAATTGAATGCCGATTTCAGGTTGCACTCTTCCTGTAAATATATCAGAATTCCTTCCTGCAAAAAAAGATTAAGGGGAGTAACAAATGAATTTTGAAACTTCAATTTTGATTCTATTTTTACCAAATGCACATTTCACATTTGGGTACAAATAAACATATTTGACCAAATTTGAGATATGTAGATATATTGGTTCAAATTCTTTTTCAGTTTTCTATACTATACAGTAGAAACTCATTGATCTGGACTAAATGACTCAAAGTTAACCAAATTCATTAAAGTCCGGATTAAACGAAATAACTTATGAAATAAGCCAAGGTACATATTTAAACATTCTGTTCAGTAAAAAGAACGTGAACAGTACAGTATTTTAAATTTAATAAATACAATGATTATTTAGTATACAAAATATAATGTAATACATTATTTGGCCACACAAAAAACAATAACTGGTGCAGTACAGAATTAGAACATGGCACTCAAGGCACACCTTCACTGATCACACTTGACATGCTTACTGGTTTGAATAAACTGCTGATCTTTCGTAGTCTTCCTTGGCATTCATTCCTTTAACAATGAACTTACCCAGAAGCCTCTAATATTCATAATGTGCAGATATGTTTTCAAACATTTTTTCTTCAATACATTTAATGACAATATTCAGATGGTATTTCCTGCCAAGTGCCAAGGTTATGGACAGTGGAAGCCTTTACCTTCCACCCCTCCAAGGGCCTTCATGGAGATTGCTCTGCTTTTTTCTTCTTCCAGGTGGCCTTTAATTTCACTATGTTTTGGCCAAGGGTTTATAATATCACTTGCTTATCCTGGTCATATCCATCCATTTCAGAGCTTTCTGCACTCGTAACTCAGCTTTGTACTGTACTGGAATTGCATCTATGTATTATTACGCAGCTGCGCGGATTATGCGAAGTCCGGACTAATGTGGTCCAGATAAATGAGATTCTATAGTAGTAAGATTTAGAGGGTGGAATTTAACATATTAAAACTCTTAACAGGTTGCCCACCAGCAGAATTTAATATTGTAAATGGTTGGAGATACAATGTCACCAGCGCACGTATTAATTTTTTTAAAATCAACAAATGGCAGTAAACGACACACAGACCTGGTTGAAAGGGGAATCCTTGAATAGTTTCATTATCTCCCTGCTAGCTTTTTACAAGCTGTGACAGGCTATCACGTTAAGTAAAGAGAGTCGCGAGTTTAGGGACCAGCTTTTTGTGACATTTACCTATTTCGCAATGCGGTTAGTAAGAAGAGGGACTGTAAACAAACTGAAGAAAGTGATTTTTCATTAGAAGAGTCCAAAGACTGAAATTCAAGTAGTGAGTCTTTTCAATACAATAGAGACTCAAGTGCCCCAATTAACGAAACGACTGGCATGAGTAACTTGGACCCAGGACCAAGTATCATTCCGATATGTAATATTAATCAAGGACCAATTTTACATTCATATTTTAACATGGCAACAGAGCCTATAGAGTACTTTTCACTATTTATGAACCGAAATGTTGACAAAATTCACCAGGAAATAGTCCAGGAAAAACAAATGGAAACAACAGGCAACACCTTCACTAGAACATCTAGAATCAAAGACTGGTCATCATCAGCAACACTGAGATAATGACTTTTATTGACATATAACTTATTTGAGGAATGACATGCCTATTTTGAATCAACATGCTGCCGCAAAAAAAAAAGTTATATCCTACGGACCTCTGCCATGGAGAAGATCTAACATTCAAGCAATTAATATTAAGAGCATATACATTTTTATAGCTAGTGTTCGATAACTCTGGGCGTGTTTTAGTTTGCCAAATTTTCAGTCCTCGTACAGACAAAATTCTTTCACCCGCGCAGGGTTAAATTGAAAATTATCTCTGAAATGTTTAAATTTTGGATATTCCACTGCCAGCTAGCCTATAAAATATACCCCCAGTTCGGTGTTGGAGGAAGATTATTTTTTGATCTAACGCTCATTTGAACACCATACAAATGGAATGATTTAAAACCCTATGTTATTTGACATCCAGGGCATACATGCGACCAACCTGTGAAATTTTGACTTTACGTCAAACGGTAACAGAGGAATGAATGTTTTGTTTTAGGGGTAGAATGTTTTAAAAAATTCTTATTTAAAATCTAGGACACTCAAAACCAAACTTCATGCATTTGTTTTAAGTTCATATAGGCTCCGTGCATATAGCAATGTGCTGCTGCGGGTGGAAATTACGATTACTTACGTGCACCTTTATCAACGGTAAGAAGCTGGAATGTGTGTGATGTTTACATATATTCAACCATTTTACAATGGCCCTCTATCGCTGAATCCCTTTCTATGTTTTTGTCTAAAGCCATTTACATTCTCTTGAACCGGTCATGTTTGTGATGTAGATAGCCACCGTGATGGATCACACAGGCGTGAAGAGTAGAACCTTGTGTCCCTGTACATTCTCCATCCCAGTTTTGTTTTGGACACAGTATATCCCTTTCAGACCGTGTACGCACAATTGTGCGGGTTCGTATTTTATTTATGTCTGAGCTTATTTGACGTTTTCTTGGCGCTAGACCGGACTGCAGTGCTTGTGCGGGACACATAGCATGTACTTCAGCTGTTTTCATTTAGTACTTGACCACCAAGGGGAAGGAAGAGGAGTTTAAAAATACAGTTCATTAGCAATATGGCGGGAAGCAGTAATGCCTAAAGTAAGTATTTATTTATTTATTGCATTCTTATTAATGTAGACGCTCTACTGAATATCAGAATATAATCTATGAAGTGTGTAGATTGTGTAGCAAACGTACATTGTGAACTTTCAACAACGTACGTAATACCATGAGGTTTTGAATGTTGATACGCACATATGTGCGGGCTAGGTTTCCTTACAGCCAATGTATGCATGAGTGCTGGGTGCTGTCGCAAAAAGGACCGAGAAAGAAAAACTCTTACTCTACATGAGAAATGTAATGTATAAGATTTTAACTGTTTAAAATCGTTCCACACTGTAAAATAGAACATCTGATCATGTACATGTGCATATTCACATGTACTGAGATGAATTTTTTTAATTTTTAATTTTTTGCAAGTAGTGAATGAAGTCCTGACACGCACAATTGTGCGGGTGCTTTTTTTCAGATGTTAATTTTTATTTTGTAGAATAAACTAAAAATATATGTATTTAAGAGCATTTTAGTCAGTTTTTGACATACAAACAAAAATTCACACCGCCAGTTTTCTTTCAGGTCTGAAAGGGATATGATACCTACGTTATGTTTTTTCAGCTATTTCCTATCTTCCCCCCCACTTTACAATTAATATATCATCCTTGAGAGTTTTGGGTTTACTCGATGAAACTACGTCTGGCTGAATATAACGCGAAAGCAGAACCCAATAAATAAAGGACAATAAGTGAAAGAAGAATTTTACAATGCTGCCTTCAGATGATTATTTTTTTAATGTCATAACTTTCAGGCAAAACTATATGCTTGCTGTGGGCTGCATTAATAGATACCACAATAGAAAGGTTTTCTTCACCACCTCATGAAATGCATTTGAAATGACGGTGGATCATAGCAGTAAATCGCAAGAAGTAATTCGGGATCTATACATTTTATTAATACAAAATAACTCTTTACAATGTATTTCAACCACTTTACAAATAGGTTAACAATTAGAAACAAATTATTATAGCAATGTTATATTTGTAAAGGAAGATACAGTACGCCATCTTTAGTGCACACACATCTTAATAGATGCACACTGTATTGCCATAGTCTTAATCACAGCCATAATAATAATAATAATAATAATAATAATAATAATAATAATAATATACCAAGGGTGGCCACCAACCTTAATTTTGGGAGCCGCAAATTTAGGAGAAAAAACTGGGAGCATGTTTAGAAAATGGTTTATAAAATGAAGAGACTTTTTGGTTTTATAACAAATGAAGGAACCTTTATTTTCTACACTACACAGAACATTATTGTTCAGGTACACATGAAGGAATGAAATTTTACTTGTGAGAAGTGCTTTTTTTGAGTGTTCATTTTTGCTGTTAGTTTTGTTAAAATCTGGCTGATAATTGGTAAGCCCAGTTCGCACAAGTTAACTTAAAGGTTCCGTTAAGATCAATATTTAATGAATTTAAGCGTTGAGTACAGTGATTCACACACACATGTAGTCCCAAAGATTGAGATAAGTCTCTTAGCACAATCTTTTGTTAGTGCGTATTTTTCTTCTGGAGCATTGTTCCAAAAGTCTATGGTAGAAACGTCACTTCGTTTGAGTCCTTTTACTCCTTCGTCCTCTTGCATTTCTAGTAGCTCCAACTCTACAGCTGCTGTATCCTTTGTTATTGGTGATTAAACAGAACAGCCATTGCCCACAACATTAACAGCAAAAGGATTTTTCAGGAATGAAAATGAAGGCGTAAGTGATCTCAAATCATTAAATAACGTTATGCCGCACATCGCTGCTACTGACTGCCGCCGGCCGCGAGACAATATTAGTTTCCATTAATTATATAAATTAATTTTTACTCTAAGCTTGGTGTCAAGAGCCGCACGAGACTGACTCGCGAGCCTCGTGGCCAGCCCTGTAATATACCATACTGTACTACAGACCAAAGTGTGAAATTTTATAGCATTCCGTTACAACCTAACAAAATGGATTTGGAAAGGCAGTAGACAAATATAATTACACAAATAGGCCTCCATTAACCTCTTCAGTGGCACGCCCGAGAAATTCTCGGGTGGCACTCGCCTGCCCATAACGTCACCGTCCGAGAAATTCTCGTTTAGCTGCAGTGTTAATTTCGCAATCGCCCAATAATTTCTCGGGTAATGTAGTCTCGTTGGAATATGTTTTCAGCATTCTCAACAGATGGCGGGAGGATTTCCAGCTGTATTCATGAAGCCTCTGGCCTAAAATATCCCTTATCTTCCCTACTTTACATATACAATCTCTGGGGGACACGAGAGAAACCTCCTAGTAGGGTGTATTTGCATGTGATATTGTTATACATCCGGGTGTCTCCTGGGCAACGGACTAGGACTTTTCCTAGACGGCTGATTCTCTCACTCCAGAAGTACCAAGATCAATTTCAATGGTTAATAAACACCACAAATGGTCCTTTTCAGGACCAAAGCTGACAGTTGTATCAGTTAACATAGAAGGCATAACATCAAACAAGGAAACCCAGTTACAACAACTTTGCCAAAAACACAGGTGTGACGTTCTGTGTTCAAGAAACTCCCAGAAGTAGCAACCAAAGACGACCAAGAGTATTAGGAATGCGTTTGGTAGCCGAGAGACCACATGAAAACTATGGTAGTGCTATATTCACAAGGCCAGAGCTGAACATAATATCTACCTCATTTACAGACGACATAGAAATCTTAACAGTAGAGCTATCGAACTGTATCATAACATCTGTCTATAAACCACCGAGCGTTCCATTCCACTTTACTGATTCAGCTGTAGGGCTAGAGGAGAAGGTTCGTGTCATCGTGGGAGATTTCAACAGTCATAGCTGCTTATGGGGATATAGAGAAGACAATGAAGACTGCGAAGCTGTGATTACGTGGTCAGAATCTAGTCAACTGTCTTTAATACACGACAGTAAACTTCCCGCTTCTTTCAACAATCGTCGATGGAGACGTGGATACAACCCAGATCTCATCTTTGTCAGCGGTGCTGTATCACAGCAGTGTGTGGAAGTCTGTCTGCAAACCTATACCCAACACACAACATAGACCCATTATGTGCCAAGTTCTCTCAGCAGTTCATCCACAATCTGTGCCATTCAGAAGGCGGTACAACTTTAAGAAAGCTGACTGGTTGAAGTACACAAAGCGCTTAGATGAAATGGTAGCAGACATCGAACCTGTTCCAGAGGTATACGATGTGTTCATCGATGCCGTGCAAGAATGCTCTCGCACATCAATCCCAAGAGGCTGTAGGTCTCGGTACATACAAGGTCTAGACGCCAGTACAGTAGATAAATTAAATGAGTACCTACTGCTCTATGAAGGAAATCCCTTCAGTGAGGACACTATTCAGGCTGGTCAACAACTAATCCAGTCCATGGGCGAAATAAAGAGAGAACATTGGGTTAAGCTGATGGAAGAACTAGACATGGCAAGAAACAGCAGAGAAGCTTGGAAGCTAATTAGACGTCTGAACAATGACCCCACGAAAAGTCCTCTACATAGCAACATTACTTCCAACCAGATAGCTCATCAGCTCCTAATAAATGGCAAAACAGATAAGTGAAAAAGACCACCAAAACTTCAAAGAAATATCGAACAAGAAACATCCAGTCTGTCCAATCCCTTCACTATGAACGAGCTGGAAAACGCCATAAAAATGAGCAAAACTGGCAATGCAGCCGGTCTAGATGACATGCGTATGGAGCAGCCTACTGCACTTTGGGAATACTACCAAACAATGGATCCTACAGCTTTTCAATAACTGTCTGGAACGATGTCAAATCCCTAAAATCTGGAGGAAGACTAAGGTGGTTGCAATCCTGAAACCTGGTAAGCAGCCTACGGATCCGAAGAATTTCAGACCAATATCGCTCCTGCGCCATCTATATAAAATTTTTGAAAGAATACTTCTGAACCGTATAACACCAGTGGTCGAACCTTTTCTAATCCCAGAGCAGGCTGGATTTAGACCAGGAAGGAACTGCTGTACACAGATCCTTAATCTGACACAGCACATAGAAGATGGATTTCAACGTGGTGATATTACTGGAGTGGCTTTTGTTGATCTCTCTTCAGCATATGATACTGTACAACACCAGATAGTACTAAGGAAGTTTTACCATCTTACTACGGATTACAGGCTCACAACAATTATTGCCACGTTGTTGCAGAACCGACGCTTCTTCGTTGAATTTCAAGGACAGTGGAGTAGATGGAGAATACAGAAGAACGGTCTCCCACAAGGCAGTGTCCTAGCACCAATGCTATTTAACATATATACCAACGACCAACCTCTTCCACCTCACACAAGGAGCTTTCTGTACGCAGATGACCTGGCCCTGGCAACTCAGAGTAAAAACTTTGAGCAAGTGGAACAAAACCTTACTGCTGCTTTGAAGATGCTCTCAGATTATTATGAGAAAAATCACCTCAAGCCAAACCCATCGAAAACTAGTGTATGCGCCTTTCATTTAAAGAACAAAGAAGCCCTGCGGAAGCTGCGTGTGAAATGGAAAGGAATGGAGTTGGAACATAGCAATACTCCAGTTTACCTTGGTGTTACCCTGGATCGTTCGCTGACCTTCACCACACACTGCACCAAACTCAAGGCAAAAGTTTCATCACGAAACTGCCTATTGCGTAAGGTAACTGGTTCTGGATGGGGTGCCCACCCCCAGACAGTAAGGACAACTGCCCTAGCACTCTGCTGCTGAATATGCTAGTCCTGTGTGGTATAAATCAGCTCACGCAAAGAAAGTCGACACTGCCTTGAATGAAACCTGCAGGCTAATTACAGGCTGTTTAAAACCAACACCCACACAGAAGTTGTATTCACTTGCAGGTATAGCCCCACCTGATATTAGACGTGAGGTGGCCGCTAATATCGAGACAAAAGGTTTGCAGCATCTCAGCCCACCCCCTTCATGAACATCAGCCACCTCCAGCTCGACTGAAATCCAGGAAGAGTTTTCTAGTCTTCTGCTCCACTTGATTCTGACCCAAAAAAGGCCAGGGTTAAGCTATGGAAACAAAGGTACCCAGATCATCCGGAACGTGTTGAAATTGAAGAGAAGTTGCCACCTGGTCACGAAGAGGGATGGTGTATATGGAAGTCATTAAACAGACCGCGGACCGGCGTTGCAAGGTCTAAGGACAATCTTGTGAAATGGGGCATCGTGCATTGTGGGGACTCATGCGAATGTGGAGAGGAACAGACTTCTACGCACCTCTTGCACTGTCGTCTATGCCCAGATTCATGTACAGGGTTGGAATTGGCACTGGCCGGAAACAATGCCATCAATGTAGCCAAATACTGGTCACAACTTGTGTAAATAATGTATATATAGTGTAGATATTTTCATGTACTTCCTTTCTCCTTTTTCTTATTTTTTTTACAATTAATTTGTTCATATGTCTTTCATTTTGTGTGATTAACATACTTCATATTTTTATTATTTAATTTTTTTGAATTGTATTTGAATTGATTTCTTATATATTGGTACCTCTGACACGAATAAATAATAAATATACAATCTCTGGCCAGCTGACGAGGTAAACAGAAATGGCGAGCATGAAATAGAAGAGAAGTTGGTCTGAAGACAAAATAAGGAACTACATCAAAGATGAATCTCTAAGTAACATTAGTATTTCTGATAGTAGTGGTAATGATTCTATTGATTCTTCAGATGGTGACCTCCTTAGTAATTATAGGGCAAGTGAAGAAAAAATTACGTCAGAAGCTAGGGCGATGGTAGATGTTGAATATACATTTGTGTGGAAAAAGAGCGAGCCTGGGATAGTGTGCGACCGAATATAATTCCATTTACAGGAAATCCTGGTGTGAGGGTTGGATTATTACCAGAGATGAGTACGATCGACCGTTTTGAACTGGTTATAACGTATAACGGTTTAACCCCTTAAGCGGGGAGCTTGGTACACACTAGCTGACTCTCAGGTGGGGAGCAATTTCCCTGATTGAAGATAATATTTAATTACTTGATTAAAAACAATCTTAGACTAAAATGAACTATTGAAGGGCCAAAAGAGAAATATTTACTTGAATATAATGTATTTAATTCTTGAAAAATTCAAATATTTTAATTTTTCAATGCTTTGTGCAAAAACATACTAAGTGCTTTCACACTGTGATATCGAGATTGCTTCTTCCTAACAGCAAAGCTCTGGTTTTTGTTTATACAATAACTTTCACCTGAATATTTCAGGCAGTTTACTATCAATCTCTGCCTGGAAATAAATGTTTCTGTACATCGTCGTTGCCGGGACAAAACCTCCTATGTGATAATATGTTTGAAATATACTGACCCGCAGCACATACATTATGAAGAGCGAGAATGCCTTGACAATATGCACACGATATTGCACCTTAGATGACAGAACCTTACCAGCGAAAGTTCTAAGCTAAAATTATTTCACATAGGAGGTTTTGTCCCGGCAGCAACGATATGTAAATTGTATATTTACAAAGTTTACATATACTTAAAAGATGTGCAATGGAATAAATTATAATACTCACGAAATTTTCCGTTATGTTGGTTTGCGCTTTCGAGGGATAAAGTTTATATAGCCTCCCTACAATTACTAAGTGACAAACAGACTACATTGCACTACAATACAGGTAATATTTACAGTATTTACTGTCTTCACAGTGTTATGTCTTTTACAACTGTTCATTATGATACACACGGAAGCAGGTCATGTTATATAACCTGTCTCGCCTTCGCATAATTTATATAATTCCATTCCGAAACATGATCGTTTTCTTGTTATGTAATCTTTACACCCTAGCCATCCTTTCCATAGCAAGAGGTTCTGATCAATTGATATTTTGCCATCAGGGTACAAGCTTCCGAAAATTTTGCTAACAGGTGGTCAAATACTGGATTTATCTCGTATATTTTTGGAGGATGTTTTGCATTATTCACCTCATTGTCAGAGATATGTATAAAGCTGTGGAGGAAAATCTAATAATAATCTTCTTCTTGAGGCGCCTTCTCCTAGCGGAGGTTGGCGGTCCACATAGCCAGTTCTGGACGTGATGTTGCAGCATGGAAAGCATCTTCTGAAGTGCAGTTGTGCCATCTTCGGATGTCCTTCAGCCATGAATTCTTCCTCCTGCCAACAGACCTTTTCCCCTGTATTTTACCTTCAATGATGAGTTGTAATAGCTGGTACTTCTCGCCTCTCATAATGTGACCTAGACATTGGGTTTTTCTCTTTTTAACAGTAAGTAATAATAATAATAATAATACTGGCTTCATGTCCCACTAACTACTTTTACGGTTTTCGGAGACACTGAGGTGCCGGAATTTAGTCTCGCAGGAGTTCTTTTGCATGCCAGTAAATCTGCTTACAAGAGGCCGACGTATTTGAGCACCTTCAAATACCACCGGTCTGAGCCAGACTCGAACCTGCCAAGTTGGTGTCAGGAGGCCAATCTGGCGAGAAAAAATCTCTTCTGTGTCATCAGCTCATAGAAAATAGGCATAGTGAACAAGCGATTGCGAGAAATAATGTCCTAATTTAGGTTTCTGTACAATCACCTGCGGCAACAGTATGGCCATAAGAAGCTTTATTTCGTCCTTATTTGTTCGGACAAGGTCTTGATCTCGTTTCCTACCTTTCGTCTTACTAAACTGGGTTTTATGAGCGATTTCCTGCTCGGCATCTTTTGTCTGTTCAGCTATGTTCTGCCATATCTCGTCATAAAATAGTAATTAAAATATTTCGCTCAGTTTTGTATTCCCTAAAAACACTCTCTTTACATCACGATGGAAATTTGGATCAAAGCGGGAATTTCTTTGTCCATTTTCAGTATAAGTCGAAGAACTTGCAATGGTTGGATTGTAATCAGTATTATCGTCACAACTGTCACTGTCATGATAGCTACTTGAACTGGAATCGAACATGTGTCGTCTCTTTTGCGACTGCTGAACATTTGCATCAACTACGAGCCTGCAGTACTTATTCCAGGTAATTTCCTGTCACTTACAAATTCCCCTTCGGCAAAACTTACTTCACCACCACAATTCTCCCCACCAAATTAAAACATTTCGTTTATCATGACCCGTAAATCATCTTCCTCTAACAGTGGGGGCCGGTAATTCGTTACAGATATTTTAGCAGGAAAAAATGTAAGAGAAAGGATCGAATAGAACCCTGGTCTCAGCAGTTTGGACGGAAATCATAAAATATTACGGATGCATACGATAATAAAATGTCGTGTAACTCGCGATAAACAGACACTCCAGTCGTGAAGGAAGGGGATAATAAATCAGGTCACAGTTTTAAAATGTCATCAGAGATGTCTTTTCAGTGTCAATCACACGTGTGATCACTGCTGTAGGGCAGCATTTCTGTGTACGGCAGGTATAGACTAAAGTGTTGTGATCGTAAAAGATGTCTGAGCGTTTCAAGAAAATAATTGAAATTGTTGAAACAGCAAAGGAAAGAGAAACTAAAATGTTACCAGGTATGGAAGGGACCGCCATGATAGTCAAAAAATGTTCCACTGGGGACAGCAATCCCAGTAGCTATTTGCATCCCCATTGGTTAATGTGAAGTGCAACGTGATGTCGTTGGCAATCAATTATGTCAATCATAATCCGTTACCAACCCCAGCATAATAAAAGCACAGGAAAATGTCTTGACCAGATCCTATTCTTAACCGTCCGCACAGCAAGAACTTTCTTGAGGTCCAGGGCTAGCACCGACGAATAGGAGTGTATGCCTGAATTCTTATTATCTTTGTCAATATGACTAGTTCCTAAGTACGGAGGTTGTCAGCACTGAGCACCATTTGACAACATCCTTCCCTAGAAAGCCACGAGCGTGTAAACAAACGGCAATCGTTATGCGGGTTTGAATGTCAAAATACAGTCATTGCGCGGGTGTTAAAATCTTGACAGCCGGGTTAAAGTATTAATCTTGTTCCTAGAATGAATTCTATATTTTAGCTTTGCTGTGTAAACAGTACTACTACATAAAGTGTACACCAGATGTCTCACGGGGATTCATAGTTTGTGTGTCAAAGGTTGCCAATATGCATCTCTAAGGTAACCGAGGTCTACCGAATCAGCACTCGGGAGCTCAGGCATCACGAAAAGGTTCGCGTACTGTACGTGTAGATTTCATTACCAACCACCATACAATGAAAATCCCTAACAATGAGAGCTAATGACACTCCTTTCGAGAGGATTTGTTAAATACCAGACATGTTAGACTGATGGCTATCAGCATCCAGAAAACGTGCAGACCAATAAAGAAAGAAAAGCTGTAAAGAAAACAATGGCCATGTTGACATACTGCAACTCCATATCATGATTACAGACTTGTGCAGTTAACACCAGTTCGTTGGAGTGCAAGCGCTGCAGGTGGTGCATGTATATATTACTCCCGTGGGTCCTAACTGAATTAATGCCAGTAATACAACTCCCAAGACAGGACTGGTATACCAGATATTAGATACAAACAAAATACGGTAATATTCCTTCGAGATTTACTGTCAAGTTTTCGAGCTAAGAGAACTCTAAAAATAACTATAATGCATATGACAGCAACCAATAAATGAAATCAGACTTAACAGTAATACGAACTTTGCAAATGAAGGACCAATAAAGGAAAAAATAGGACCTACACTGGGGGAAAAGTTATCTGCATTTAATATTTTTAAAAAATCATGCAAAGCCATCAGACAGAAAAATTATGCCAACATATAATAAGCATTCCCTGGAACCACATTAGAGATCATCCCCTACACCCAAGGCATATTTTTCAAGTAAACATTACGTAGAATATTCAAAACACGATACAAAGCAAGAAGCATATGATTCCGATGTCTAAAGCTACAATCGCAGAACGAATCCCTGGTGCTTTGAAACATACCTATAACCTCAGGATAGCATTACCGCAGCCAAAACACCGCACGACGGACGAAAATGTATACAACCTCAAGGTTGTCGTAGTAAACATTTAACCAACTAACATAGCTCTAAAACAACAGGAATAGTGTAAGCATTTAATTCCAGGACTACTTCGTCGTAGTGTTGCGGGTATGAATTAAATGGAGGTTGCCACCATATCTGTTCAAGGCCGGTCATATCAAAAGGGACGGTCACACTAAACATAGAGAGCTTCCTCCGGAAGATATACTTATTAGAAATGAACAACAGAAACGATACACCCCAAAATAACGTTGACCTTAAGATTTACAAAGCCTTAAGGCCTGCTATTCCTTCTAAAAGAACAAAGACAACGGAGATTACAAGGCATGGCGCCAACTGACACACACGGCTTGGGGAGACCGAATGCAGGCACAATTACTTCACTGATCATCACGAAACAACACAATAAAAAGTAAATATACATATATCAAAATTACCTGCCGGGCACGCTGAAGGGCGGCGGCAAAAGCTGAACTTTGACTGAAATTCGTAGGCGGAGCAACCGCTGAATAATCACTCATGTTGAACCATGAAGCAGAGTAGAGAAAATGGCGCCGCCTTCAATGGACGATTAGGAGAATGTCCCTGTAGGAGCGCTTCGATGACGCTCCGGAAGTGGGTAATAAAAGAACATCACAATGCGACAATATTAACTAAACCGAAAGAAGAAAATCTTGAATTCACGACAGAATAAAAATTATCCTCATTTAGCATAGAATTGACACCTACAATTTGACATAGTCACGCGTTATTATTTCGAGATCAAATTGTTCATTAAATATTAACATTTCATGAACCAAAATATTAAATTAAAGGGTTAATTCGATTTTCTGCATCAGTGTCCTCGGGAAATGTAACGATTGTGCAAAGCATACCTGAAGCGTATAAACATCGTTGGTACAAAAGTTTAACACTTAATACGAAATATTTACTATTATCTATAACAATACAAGAAAGCTTGCGGTTTCCAGCGAGAACGCCAATAGTGCTGCTACCTATACGGCAAGGTTCTTAAACACTACTAAAGGTTGGGCAACTACCTACGTAATATCAAATACAGTAGAGACTCGGTAATATACAGGCCGTACTGTAGAAAGCGCGCCAAGCCAATCAGCTAATCAATTGAGGCGAGCTAAGCGAATGTTACAAATTGTACTTCTGAATGTAATCCATAAGGATTGGGGGCATTCTTAGGATAATTGTGACCGTTGAGAACCAACAATTTATATTTACGTATATTGCATGTATTTTCTTTAAATTTATCACATCAGGATTTACGTAGACAACTGTTATTAAGATAATGAGACCTCGTAGTTTAGCTTAGGCATAGTATCTTCACGTGGTGAGTCACGTAAATTGAAGGAACGTAATACTTCTCGTGTAATTTATTCATTTAATTGTTACCGTATAACACGTTTGTTGAGGAAATATAATGTGCTACAAATTTAAATACAGTGTGTGGAAGTTCGCATTTGCCACAAAGCTAAGAAATTGTGCGTGCCACGGCGAAAAAACAACTATACAAGTAAATAGACATTAATATTTTCATTTTCTTCGTATGAGGGCAGGTTACCTTTATGAAAAACGAAAATCCCAACCGAGGAAATGCCTGTTAACGAAGAATAAAGGTGTATGTCTCACTCATTTTCCAGAACTGATGATGAGTTCTGCTTTTGACTTTCTTGTTACCCAGATTTACGGCAGACCGTTTTATTGTTGTTACAGAAGAAGTATAAAAGTGGACAGTGACCAATGGAACCTGCATAACGTTATTTCTTGGGTTCGTAATGTTGAGTACGCGGTGCCTTTTCTTCCCAAATTAATGCGAGTAAAAATCATTCCTCGGCAATTCAGTGAATGTGGGAAGTAACTAAAAAACATAGATCTGGGTGATCAATGCATTAATATTTGGGAAAATGGGCTACTCCTAAACAAAAAATTATACAAATGTTTGTACGGAAGAAAGGGTCTCAAGAAAGTCCTCGAAGTACAGTGCCAGAAGTGTCAACAACAAAAAGACCAAGGAAGCTAGTGTATTTTTGGCCCTCTTGAGGTAGGGAAATAAAGTTTATTATTGCACGTTTGTTTTCTCCGTATTTATATTAATCCATAATAATTATTTGGTGGGTATATTGGCGAGTAAAACACTGAAGTTTTGACCGCGTAGAACGCACTTCATACTTACTTCTCCTAAAATTACATAGAACTGACATACGAGTTATCAGTCGTCTGTGAGACAGTGAGCTGAGCGGATGTGCTGAGTGGAGCGCGGAGCAATGGATATCACGTTGACACAATATAGGATAGCGATCGGCAGATGGAACTGTAAAAAGGGAAGCAGAATGGAAACAAGAATGGAGTTAAAGGATGAAAAAAGGAAGATGGTGGCTACGTTACTGGTGGCGGCGGTGGTGATGGTGTTGCTGATAATAGGAGGAGTAGAAATTAATCCCGGCCCAGGTCCAGTAGGTTCCATTGGATGGGAAGAGTACGAAGCGATCAGAGAGATGATAAGAGAGGCTTGTCAGACGGAGCAAATAAAAGAAATGTTCCGAGAGTTATCCAGGGAATTTATGGACCTAAAATTGAGTGTCAAAGAAGATGTAAAGAAGATATTGGAAGAGGAAGGGTGTAATAAAGATGAATTAGACCTATTGAAGCAGAAGGTAAGAAGCCTGGAGTGGGACCTAAGAGAAACGAAGACAGCAGTCGAGAAGAGTTTACAAGATAACGTAAGAAAAAATATCTTCATATACGGTGTCCAAGAAGAAGAAAGAGAGTCTAAAGTTGAACTAGTGTACAAAGTGGTAGAAGTGATCCAGAACAGGATGAAGATCAACTTCAGTGAAGTTGATATTGATGATGTACAGCGTGTGGGGAGAGTGAAAGGAAAGAGACCAATTAGAGTGAAATTACTATCGACACTGATGGCGGACATTGTAATAAGAAATTCGAGTAATCTAAAAGGAGAGAAAGTGTGGATAAAACGGGAGATGGACAGGGAAGCCATAGAGAAGAACAGAATTCTGAATAGACATTTAAGAGAGGCAAGAAAACAAGGTCTTGAGGCATATATTAGAGGGCAGCAGCTGGTGGTTGGAAACGGAAGGTGGAATCGAGTGTGGGGGGCGGGAAGGCTGAAAAAACTTGATGAACACCAACAGCAGCAGAATGTGTCCTTGGCAACAGTGGAAGTAGCAAGGAAGGTCAGTGACGAAGAAAGGAGTGATATTACGGAAGTGAGCGAAGTCCACATCACATCAGGTGCGGGAAGTAGGGATGTGCTGAACAGCAGTGCCAGCAACCAGGTGGGCGGAAATGGAGAGTCCTTGAAGAGTCATCACAACACAGAGATGGAGGAAGCAAGTAATGTGCCACAACTGGTGAGGAGTACAGTGAGAATTGTGAATGAAGGTAACAGTAGGCAGGGTAAGAATGCATCCTCTCCGAGTAAAAGGAACACAGAAAATAAAATTTAAAAAAGGCGCTAAATAAGGAAAGATCATTAAGTTTGAAAGATCTGTGGGGAAAGAAAAAAGGCGTAGATATGGATAAAGGGAAGGATGACGGGAGAAAAGAGGACGAGGAGAGGTCTAGAGAGGACTCACAGGGAAGAGTGACAAGGAGTAGAGGTGGAAATGGAGAAGCACAGGTGCAAAGAGTGGGAGGGAATAAATAACTAGAGATGGCGATAGGATTGTGGAATATTGAGGGGTTGATGGGGAAGATAGGGAATAAAGAATTGGAGAAATCAGTAAAGGAGTATGAGATTATTGCCCTAGTAGAGACGTGGTTAGGGAAAGGGATAGAAATTGAATGGGATGGGTATAGAGTAGTCACCGTGATAAAAGAAAAAAGGGGGAGAATGGGAAGAAATCCGGGTGGGATAACAGTTTTAATAAAAAATGAGATAGCAGAGAGAGTAGAGAGAATACAGAATGAGGTAGAAGGGGTGGTATGGCTGAGAATTAAAATGGGAAATGATGCGAAGGAGGCAATTTGCCTGGCTTTATTATACAACCATCCTAAAGACTCAAAGTATGCGAATAAAACCTTTTTTTGAAGAACTGATTGAAGAAATAAACAAAATTAAAGGATTATATGTGGAAGATGGAATGATATTATTAGGGGATTGGAATGCAAGAGTGAGTAATAGGGTACCCGATTATGGGAGAGAGGATAATGAAGTGAGTGAGTACAGAAGAAACAGTAAAGACAAAGATATAAATAGCTATGGGGTAAGATTATTAGAGTTATGTGCTATAGAAAAATTATATATTTTAAATGGATGGATGAAGGGAGATAGTAATGGTGAACTGACATTCATCACATCTAAGGGCGGGAGTGTAGTAGATATAGGAGTTAGCACGGAAATAGCTCTAAAGAAGATAATAAGTTTTGAGGTGACAGAATGTGTGATAACAGAACATACGCCCATCAAGATAAAATTAAGAGGGGAGTGTGATGGAGTGAAGAGAAGGGTAGGAAAAAGAGACAGGTATAAGGAGGGATGGAAGTACATTTGGAATGATACTACGATCGAGAGATTGAGAACAGAGTTAAAAGAGAGTGAAGAAAGTATAATGGTTGAAAGTGAAAGGATGTTGGAAGGAGGGGATGTGGATGAAGTTTTAAAACTAATAGAACGCCCAGTATGGACGGTGGGTAAGAAAGTGAGAATAAGGGAAGAGATAAACAGAAACATAGGCACCGGGTGGTTTGATGAAGAGTGTAAGAGGAAACGAGTGGTTGTAATGGCAGCTCTAGCGGACTTCAAGAAAGGAGGGGAACAAGGGAAAAGAGAGGAATATTGTAAATTAAGAAGAGATAACAAGAAGTTACTAAATGAGAAAAAAAGTGCTGGAAAGAGGTGGAAGCTGAGAGAGTGAACAGGTATTGCAAAGAGAAAAGGTTTGATAGGGTTTGGGAAACTATTAATAAGATAAAGAGAACTAGATCGACAGGGGGAGGAACAATGATAACAGAAAATGAGTGGATAGGATATTTTGCAGAGCTTTTGGGTGGGAGGGGAGAAGGTCAGGGGGGTATGGAAAAGACGTATATTGTAAAGGAAGTACAAACAGGAGTACAGTTACTAGATGAGGAGATAACAAGTCAGGAAATAGTTAGGGTGTTAAGTAAAGTAAAAACCAAAACAGCGGGTGGGGCAAATGGTATTACTAACAGGATATGGAAGGAAGTAGGAGCAAATGAAGAAATGCTGAGAGTGATGGTGAAATTTTTTAACAAGATATGGGAAACGAATAAATTCCCTAGCGAGTGGAGAAAAGGAGTACTTTGTCCTATATATAAGAACAAACGAAGTCGAAGTGATCCAAACAACTATAGAGGAATAACACTCCTGGACTCGCTGTCGAAGGTATATACAGGAATTTTAGCTAATAGGATTATAAATTGGGCAGAGAAATATGGAAGGATTTCGGACTATCAAAATGGATTTCGAAAAGAGAAAAATACTGTGGATAATATATGGATTTTGGATACTTTAATTACGAAGTGTGTGAAAATAGCAGGGAAGAGATTATATGTAGCAGCAGTAGATTTAGAGAAAGCCTTCGATGCAGTGAATAGAGAGGCGTTATTTACTCGATTAAGAGAGGTTGGGTTATCGGAAAAAATGAGGCTGGCAATAGAAGGAATATATGAGAAAGTATTGGTGATGATTAAACTAAAAGGGGGTGGGTTGAGTAAGTGTATGGAATCGAAAAGGGGTGTGAGGCAGGGTTGTAAGCTATCACCGATATTATTTCTACTGTTTATAAATAATATTATGGATAGACATGGAGGCGAGAGATGGCAATGCCCTTGGATTGGGAAGAGGGGGATACCGGGGCTGCTATTTGCAGACGATTTATTGATCTTGGCATTAACAGCAAAGGGGTTGCAAGAAGGGCTTAATGAGGTAGTGGAATATACTAGAAGATGGGCACTCAAGATAAATGTACGGAAGACGCAGATTATGATATGTAGGAGGAGGAAAGCCAAAAAAGAAAAGAAATTCTGGACAGTCGAGCAGCAAGAAATCAGACCAGAAAAAATGGAGTATTTAGGAGTTATAATTAGTAGTAACGGCACGTGGGAAAATCAGATTAGAAGAGCCAGATATAAAGGGAGGGGAGCACTGGCAGTAGTGGGGATATTAGAAAATAAATTTCCGGATATAAAGTACAAAATACAGAGATTGGTGTCCGACTCGTTGGCTGAACGGTCAACGTACTGGCCTTCGGTTCAGAGTGTCCCGGGTTCGATTCCCGGCCGGTTCGGGGATTTTAACCTTAATTGGTTAATACCAATGGCACGGGGGCTGGGTGTATGTGATGTCTTCATCATCATTTCATTCTCATCACGACGCGCAGGTCGCCTACGGGAGTCAAATAGAAAGATCTGCATCTGGCGAGCCGAACCCGTCCAGAGATATCCCGGCACTAAAAGCCATACGACATTCCTACAGAGATTAGTGTTACAATCAATGGTCAAAGGAAAAATGTTATATGGGGTAGAAATATGGGGATTAGAGGAAAATAAAAAAGAACTAAATCAGGTGGTGGCGAAATTTAGTAAGATTATTATGGGAGTCCCAAATTGTACTGCAAATGTGGGGGCTAGATTAGTATGTAAAGAATCGATAGACACTACTATAGCCAAGAGGGTGATGAAGTATTGGATGAGATTGGAAGAAGGGAAGGGAGGGGATTTAGTACAAGACACATATAGGTTCCAGAAAAATATGGAGAACGAGAGGTATTGGGTAAATAAGTGCAAAAATAAATTACGAAAACTGGGGTTAGGAGATATAGGAGATGAGAGGTGGAGAGAGAAGAAAGAATGGGTATGGAGAAGGGTTATAAGGAGAGTCGCCGATATAGAGAGACAGAGTTTAATAATGGAATGTAGAGAAAGAGCCTCACCATCAGTATTAAACAAATTGTTAGAAATCATGAACCCGAAAATCGAAGTTGAGGACCGGAAGGGCAAAAGAGGTCTATACTGGTGGATTTTTGGAACTCCTAGAAACAGAGGGTGGATAGGTACAGAAAATGCAGGTAGATGTATTCTGTGTGGAGAAAGATGGTCGGACCTACATATATTCATAGAATGTAGGGAGTTAGAAGAGTTGAAAAAGAAAGCGTTGAGTAAAAAAGAGATAGAAAAAATAGAAAAAACTGAAAAGATGACGGTATGGCTGGCCAGAGAATGGGGAAGAGGAACAAATATTTCGAAATATTTAAATATGGTTAGAATGAGATTTATAAAGAAATTAAGAGAATAAGGGGTAAAAGAGGGTTACAGAGGAAGGAGAGGAAGGAGGTAGACGAAACTGCTAGGTTATATAAAAATTTATGACAATAAGAGGAGTTCGGAGTACAATCTGATTGTATGATGAAAAGAAGATTTGTATATATTTGGAGAGGATAGCATGTGTGAGAGAACGGAGGTGGTAGTGAATGTTAGAAAAAAAATGGGATAATAAAGAAACGAGGGCTGTGAGTAAGAGGAACTGTTGGACTGTTTAGAAACGGAAATAAGCGGAAGAAAGAGAAGGAATTAGGGAAAGCCAGGTTTGATTGTTGGCAATTCGATTGTTTAAGATGTAAGTTCAAAAAAAATTAGAGAGTAGTTTTTAGTTTTAGTCTAAGAGTCGTAGGAGCTAGAGAATTGTCAACAAATACATTTGTAAACAGTGTTTGAATATTAACGATAGGGTTAGTGGACAAGAAAAGGTGTTTGGATAACATAATAGTAGATAATTTTAAACACTGGTTTAAAATTTTAATAAGTAATGAGTGGCCGTGAGGAAGAGAAACTGTTGGACTATTTAGAGATGGAAAGGATTGATAAGTGATGTGAGGAAACAAGGAAAAGACAGATTTGATTTGTGGCAATTCGGTGGTTTAATATGTAAGTTAAACTATTAAAAAAAATGCAATTAGGAAGTAGCTTTAGTCTAAGAGACGCAAGAATAAGAAAGAAAAGCGATGAACAAGGAACTGGAAATTGTTAACAAGTACGTTAGTATATAGTGTATAAATATTAACTATACGGTATAGTGGATGATTATCTGTAAAAGTTAGCAAATAAGTATTATAAGAGAGATGGACAGAGGCAAGGAAGAGTAAGAGGGGAAGATTGGTGATGGAAGGGGGGAGGGGTATAAGAGACAGACGGGTGGGATGGTACAGTCCCATCCCTAGGTGAAAGAGGAAACATGTCCGCTCACAGAATTACAAATGAATCAAGATGGTGGCAGGAATTGAAGTAAGACGACACGATTATAGGCGGAGCAGTAGATAAATGCGTGACGGGTCGTATGATGGACCGGCATCCGCCTCTACGATTCGCCACGTAAAATGAGGAGAGAATTACGAGTTATAGGTGGGGGTAATATCTAACCCGGGAGGAGTGGCTGATAGCGGCCAGGGTGGGATGGTTCTCTCCTCACAGGGAATGCCGCATGCAGCCAAGGTTTCTTTTTCTTTATGTTTAGTTAGCTGTATAGAGTAGATATGGGTTAGTACATTAGAATTAAGGTAGGGGATGCCCTTACATGCGGAGGAGTTCCTCGCATACCAGAGGCATCTCAATAGTTTTAGACAAGTTGGTGCAGTGCTGGGCTGGTTTCCGCAGGCATGGACACCACAAAATAAGTAGAGTAGTTAGTAAATTGTTTTGTTTGGTTTATATTATTTTGTGTGTTTTTTTTTTGGGTTCATAGTTAATAGTTTTAGTGTAGATAGTTAGAGCTTTACATTATATATAATAGTATGTTAGTTTATATTGTTTTGTTTGGTTTATATTGTTTTGTTTGGTTTTTTGAGTTCATGTGTATTTATGTTCTTTATTGCCTGTAACCGATGGTGCAAACTAGGGTGGCAATAAAGAGTTATCTATCTCACATACGAGTTATGATGCTATTACAGGTTTTAGTGATCTCACTAATACAACATTTGTGAATATTTCATTAATACAAAAGATACAGACGCATCACGTCCTTGCATTACACGGGTCGGACGGAGGAAACAGTTCGCCTCTTTGTGTGACTTCATTGGAGGTACAGTACGGCCTGTATATCACGAAGGCAGTGTTTGGGCCCAACGCGAGCCGAGCTGCTATTGGTTTACGAAATGACGTCACAGTAGGAGCAAAGCAGCCGAGCTCAGAGCGCGCAAATCAGTAGGAATCTCATAATATCAGCAAACATTAGGGATGGCGAAATTTTTATAAATACCGATATATTGATATTGCGATGTATTGAAAAATTATTTTCAATAATCGATATTTATTGCACATCATATATCGGTATATAAAAAACGATATCGATATATCGCTAAGGATAACCCAAGAGTCCAAGACCAACTACAATATCATCAGACCTCAATGCATATTCTGCAGGCGACTGGTTAGTTGAGTTTATCTTGCTACTGGAATTCGCGGATTAATTATCCATCGAATATATCCATCAACGGCTGCTAATTTCAGATGACCACAGCCTGGACGGTTGCTAGGGTTATACAAATTTTCATTGACCCCCAGCCACAAGACATATTTATGTCAATAGGCGCCAGCAGTCGAGGCATAGGTTCTGATTAAACAGTTTTTGAAAGAAGTAAGTAGGCTGCACCTGTAAAAGAGAGTGAAAAAATAGTGTCAATAATGCTTGATGAAGTTCATATAAACCTCGTAAATTACTAGGGATGGCTGAAAATAGTTAAGAATAGAATGCAGCATCTACCGTGTAAGTATTTATGGCTTTATCATTGCAATTTTGGGAATAAATATGTCATAGGTCTTCTCTCTGGTGAATAACATTAACTCAGACACTTAAGGTGTTGGAATTCATGGTTGAATTTGGTTCGGTAATTTCTACTTTACTGCTGATACCATTTTACGCAAAATATTTAGGTAATTATATTTGATTCTCTTACTTATCTTATTATTCTTGGAACTGCCGTGATCCCCGTTTTATAGAACTTCAATATAGTTTCAAATCCTTGTATTTTGGAAAAAAATATAATTTGATATCGAGATATAACGATAATTTGTTTTGTTAATAGGATAATATCAACATGTCGATATCGAAGGAAATATCGATACTTTAGTATATCGGAGTGTCCCTAGATGTTATCGCTGCCTACGAGATAAGTAAAGGCCTCTGCATATACGGTCTCTTCAAGTACTAAATTGACAGAGTAGCAGCATTTCAAATAGCGCCATTGGTTGTCCGGTTTTCCCTCCATTCCTCAGCATGATTCCAATTGGCGTTACGAGAATAACTTGCACATAAAAGCACATTGCAAATATAAAACATTGCGTTTTAATTAGGAAAGTGATATTTCCATGATGTTTAATTAAGAAAAATAAATTTATCAACCAGTAATTCAAGATGAGCCCATACGAATCAGGTAGTATAATTGCAACAGGAAAGTTCACGTCCTAATAAAAATGGAAATACTCCATAGTATATTTTAAAACTGCAGTATTCACAGAGAGAGTCTCGGTCCACAAGTAGCCATGGCAGGTCTGTGGTCACACAGCTCTGCATTCCGACCGGCCAACCGAGCAGAGAAGGGGTGGTCTCGGCACACAGCTGGTCCCCACTGTCGACTGTCCTGAAAATCCTTTTCCGAGGTTTTCCATTCTCCTGCACTAAGGCGAATGCCGGGACAATTCCTAGTATAGGCCACGGCCGCCAAGCCCCTCAAATTTTCCGAGCATCTCCTTCACCGCAACAAATCTCCCGGCCTGAGAGACGGCGTCACCATGTAGAAGGCCCGCCTCCTCCTTCGGGTGAGGAATTAAAACGTTTTAAAGGTATTACATAGCCTAGACTTGCCATGAAAATGCGATGGATAATCTGAAAAACATGTTGGCATTGATTGCGGCTAGTTTTAGTAGAAATGCTAAAGCACGTGCTTTCAAAATATTCACTACATTCTACAGACTTTGAGGAAGGTTACCATATGCTATTTTTCTCGTCACCCCGACATGATATAATTTTGATCCATTTTTCTCGTAATTCTACATTTGCTCGTGGAAAGAAATGCCACTACCTTTCTGAAGTTTACTTTGACAGAATGGTACTCAGCAGTAAACCATTGTTTATCACGCGTAATAAACATCCTGTGAATAGAATGTTTACAATAAATACTCTCTCGGCTCTTGTATATTTATCAGTATGCGCAAAACAGCTTCTTAATGTAAATCTAGAGCTTGTTTAGTCATTTTACCGGGTCAGGAATAGAACGAATGACGCTCCATCTAGCGGCGAGGATGGGAACTTTGCCGGCTGCCGAAGCCTGTCGCACTTCTCTGTGGCAATGATTAATGATCGACAGATTAAATGAAATGATATTGGGGAGTGTTGCTGGAATGAAAGATGACAGAGAAAACCGGAGTACCCGGAGAAAATCCTGTCCGAGGATAACAGAAGTAAAAATACATTTCAGAAGGTGAGGCCCATGCTGAATTTTGTGAGAGAAGGATGTCTGAAAAATTCCAGAAGTGCAACTGTTTCTGTGGATGAACAGATCGTACCATTTCATGGGCATGTTAGCATGAGGCAATATGTTCGTGGCAAACCAAGTCCTTATAGATGAAAAGTTTTCCTTGCTTGTTCTCCAGATGGAATGCCGTTAGACCTTTTCTTGTACGAGGGTAAAGGTGATTCAGTTCTTAATGATGATCCTTTAGAAAGAGAAACACTTGGAATAGGTGAAAAAGCTGTGATGTGTCCCACAACAACTCTCAGTGAAGGATCTACAGTCTACATGGATCGCTATTGTACATCAATTCCGCTTCTAAACCTTCTCCATTCAGAAAGAAAACTGCAAGCAACGGGAACAATTCAGAACATCCGAATTCCCGAAGGAGCTCGTCTAAAGACAGATAAGCAATGAAACAGGAAGTTAGAGGAACAACAGATCAAGTGGTATGGAGCGATGGACAAGTGGCAATTGTGAAGTGGTTTGACAATAAATCTGTTACCTTAGCGTCCTCAAGAAAAGCTTCGGAACCATCTGATAAGTGTCTCCGCTGGTATAAAAAAGAAAAAAGGTATATCAAAGTCAACCGACCATTGATTGTGAAGAATTATAAATGTCTAATGGGTGGTGTTGACCTCTTCGACAGAATAATTGCATTCTATAGGATTATGAACAGGACACGAAAGTGGACTGTTAGACTTATTATGCATATGTTGGACTTCGCAGTTGCAGCAGGGTGGATTGAAATGAGAAGGAATGAAACAGCCATGGAAACTCCTAAGAAGAACAAATATGGATTTTTGGACTTCAAGAAGTACGTTGCTGATAGCCTTCTGCATTGTGAAAATGAGTCACAAATTGTTTCGAAGGACACCAGTGAGGAAGAGAGAAACCAGGAAATGAACAGCAAAAGAAGAAAAGTTGTTCCACAACCATCCCCTCAACTGCGAAGGAAAAGTGTGCTGCATATGCCCGAAATCGGGGACACTAAAGAACACAGATGATGCCTGCCAACTTGCCAGAGCAAGAAAGCGAGGATAATGTGTGCTTCTTGCAAGGTGCATTTGTGTTTGGTTACAGGACGAAACTGCTTCAAGCAGCATCATGAAATGCAGTGAAAGACCAGTGTGATTGTTAGATAAAACGTAACAATGTAACAATCTTTAGGAAGAAAATGGTGATTATTGATTAACACTTGGAATTCATAGCTTAAAGCCCAATGTCCCCTATAGAGGATATGCCAATTTTCTGTCAAAATATTTCAGACATCCATAATACATGTTTGGTTGTTGTTTCATACACTAACTGGAATTAAATATCGAATAATTAAATTTAATTATGTTTTCAATTTTCTGTGGGTCTGAGGAAGTTAAATCTTGCATATCGCGATACAGTTCAGGAAATAATGTCATTGACAACTGAAGTAATGAAACGAAAGCAAAAAACTTCAGTGAACATAGATATCACACATGAAATTGTTGAAAGTGTAAGACAAACAAAAGACATACGTGTGTTGCTGTGAGCGTAGCACCTAAAGTACTTGTAAAGTAGTAACGTAGGTATACACAATATTCCCCAAAAATAAAATATTTCTTAATTTACCGCAGATTTTAGACATTCCATTTGTGACAAATTTTAGTCAAACCGCGAATTCTTTTCTCAAACATCCAAGTTTAACAGAACTTAACGTCAAGGCTTACATACCAAGCTCTCATGTGCTGAGAGTTGGTATCATACGTGGAGTTGAAAAAACCTTATCTGATTCAGACATTCTTAAACATCTAAAATCCACAGTGCCCATAAAATCTATTCAGCACCTTAATCGTAAATTGTGAGTCAAGAAGGTACCCAGTATGTTCCCACGGGGTCAATAAAAGTCGTATTTCGAACACAGAACTTACCACAATTCGTTTCTCTATATCAAGTATATTTCGAAGTGGAATCCTTTATATTTGCCCCACTCATCTGTTAAAAGTGTCAAAGATATGGTCATATACAGTAGATAAACATTGCCCAGGGGTGGACGTTGTGCATTGCATTATTCCACAACGGACTGCACGGAATTGTACCTCCAATGTGTTCACTGCAATGGGCCGCATTTAACTGGAAAACCAGAATGCCCTGCACAGCAACAACAAGTGCTCATTAAAAAGATTATGAGTACGGACAATGTAACTTTCCAAGAAACAGCTAAAAAAGTGCAGCCTGCTGAATTTAATCCTGTTTTACAATCACAACAATTTCCCCCATGACGCCCCCTGTATCAGAGAACCCTCGAAAACGGAAATTTACTCAAGTCATCTTGCAGGAACGGAGGCCTGCGCCCTCCACTGAGTATGAGAGGGAAGGGTATTATAATTTGATAAGGACGCCGACTAGCACAGGAAAGAATTCTCAATGTCCTGCGAATTCATCCTCCCCTCTCCCCATTCAACTACCAGTGTCTACAGTGGACGCATGTGATATGTCTAGTAGTGTCCCAACGGCAGCACCGATTACTTCTTTTCAGCGCCAAAGAGATCAGCTTCAAAGTGGCATCATACAATCATACAGCTCATTCAATTATTGGGTGACAACCCATCGTTAACTCACGCTATTTATCAGTTAAAGACAGACTTCATAATATACTGCATCTATGATCAAAATAACCCAATGGTATCCTAGGAGTATTGTGAATAAAAGGCATGAACTACAAACATTTATTAATGAAACGGCACCACATCTTATTGCCTTACAAGAAACCTGGTTCGAACCTTCTCAACGCATCTCTTATCCAGATTACAATGTCGTACGCAATGATGGGCCAGGATATGGGGGAGAAGCTTTTCTGGTGCACTGTACAATTACCTATAGACCTTTGCCTACCCTTCATTCAATACCCCATACATATGCCATAGGTATTTACTATGAACACATATTATTTGTGAATATTTATTGTCCTCCAGACATGTCCCTTACAGAAAGAAAATGGGACCAATTTTTCCAACAATTTGACACAGAGCAATATATTTTTCTTCTAGGGAATTATAATTTGCACCGTACATTGTGGTGCGGGAGCTCTGATATTCTTAAAGGTACTTATCTTCTAAATGCTGCCAATAAGCATGCCCTCTATATCTTGAATTTCGATCCCCTACTTGCCTTACTGCACCCAATGCCCCGCCTAGTGCAGTTGATCTCGCACTGTGCCGTAGGAGTCTGGTGTCCATTACCACCTGGCATACATTAGCAGACACGCATTCGAATGATCATTTTCCAATTGCAATCTCATACGGTATAGGCAGACCTAGCACATCTATTCCTAAACTACCTTACGTAACTAATGTCCTTTCATTTCGGCAATTTAACAAGCAATTATACAATACATACCTTGAGGACCGCTTACGTCAAATACCCGCTAACATGTTCAATCAATCAATCAATCAATCAATCAATCAATCAATCAATCAATCAATCAATCAATCAATCAATCAATCAATCAATCAATCAATCACTACTGATCTGCATTTAGAGCAGACGACCAGGTGTCAGATTCCCTATCTGTTGTTTTCTTAGACTTTTCTTAAATGATTGCAAAGAAATTGGAAATATATTGAACATCTCAGTTGGTAAGTTATTCCAATCCCTAACTCCCCTTCCTATAAACGAATATTTGCCCCAATTTCCCTCTTGAATTCCAACTTTATATTCATATTGTGATCTTTCCTACTTTTAAAGACACCATCCAAACTTATTCGTCTACTGATGTCCTCCCACGCTATCTCTCCACTGACAGCTCAGAACATACCACTTAGTCGAGCAGTTCGTCTTCTTTATCCCAAGTCCTCCCAGCCCAAACTTTGCAACATATTTGTAACGCTACTTTTTGTCGGAAATCGCCCGGAACAAATCGAGCTGCTTGTCTTTGGATTTTTCCAGTTCCTGATTCAAGTAATCCTGGTAAGGGTCTCATACACTGAAACCATACTCTAGTTGGGGTCTCACCAGAGACAAATATGCTCTCTCCTTTAAATCCTTACTACAACCCCTAAATACTCTCTCAACCATGTGCAGAGATCTGTACCCTTTATTAACAATTATGTGATTACCCCAATGAAGATTTTTTCCTTATATTAATACCTAGGTATTTACAATAATCTTTAAAGGGAACTTTCACCCCAATCAACGCAGTAATTAAAACTGAAACGACTTTTCCTACTTGTGAAACTCACAACCTCACTTTTATTCCCGTTTATCATCATACCATTGCTTACTGTCCATCTCACAACATTATCGATGTCATTTTGCACTTGCTCACAATCGTGTAACTTATTTATTACTCTGTACAGAATAACATCATCTGCAAAAAGCCGTATCTCTGATTCCACTTCTTTACACATATCATTGAGATATATATAAAAAACATAAAGGTCGAATAATACTGCCTTGAGGAATTCCACTCTTAATTTTACAGGGACAGACAAAGCTTCACCTACTCTAATTTTCTGAGTTCTATTTTATAGAAACAGAGCCACCCATTCAGTCACTTTTTTTCAAGTCCAATTGCAATCATTTTTGCCAGTATTCTCCCATGATCTACCCTATCAAATGCCTTAGACAGGTCAATCGCGATACAGTCCAATTGTCCTGCTGAATCCTGGATATCTGCTATATCTTACTGGAATCTTACAGTTGGGCTTCAGTGGAATAACCTTTACTAAACGCAAACTGCCTTCTATCAAACCAGTTATTAATTTTGTAAACATGTCTAATATAATCTGGAAGAATCCTTTCCCAAAGCTTAAATACAATGCATGTCAAACTGACTGGCCTGTAATTTTCAGCTTTATGTCTATCACCCTTTCCTTTATATACAGGGGCTACTATAGAAACTCTCCATTCATTTGGCAAAGTTCCTTCATGCAAGCAATAATCAAACAAGTACTTCAGATATGGTACTATATCCCAACCCATTGTCTTTAGTATATCCCCAGAAATCTTATCAATTCCAACTGATTTCCTAGTTTTCAACTTTTGTATCTTACTGTAAATGTCATTGCTGTCATAGGTAAATTGTAATACTTATTTAGTATTAGTCACCTCCTCTAACTGGACATTATCCTTGTAACCAACAATCTTTGCATACTGTTGAATGAATAGAATAGAATAGAATAGAACATCACTTTATCGCCCACCCTAGTTTACACCATCGGCTTACAGGCAATGAAGACAGCGAAACACACAGACACAAAAAATGTATACAAAAACTATATCTACTATCTATCTCTTAAAACTACTTAACTACATACCCTAAGTAATTAAATTGGTGGCGCCGCCCAGGCGGATTACCTGACCATGGGCTGCGCCACCCTTTACTAACAAACAATATCTACTATATATCTCTTAAAAGTACTTAACTACATACTCTAACTAATTTGGTGTCGCCGCACAGGCGGAACGCCAGACCATGAGCTGCGGCACCCTTCACTAAAACTATTATTCTACTAACTACAACTAACTAACAAAACAAGAAAAAAAGACAACTGGCTGTTCGCGGTATCCTCTGGTAAAGAGGGAGCCCCTTCTGCCCAAGATACCACTATCAGCCACACCCGTGGGTCAGATGTCATCACCACCAAACCTCGTTGGCAATGTGCTTCCCTCCCATTCTTTGCGTGGCCAATCGCAGAGGCGGAAAGCAGACCGTCATGCGACTCGTCATGCTCTTTTCTACTGACCCACCTACTAATCGGAGTCGTCTTAAATACACATTGCCTGCTCCCATCGTTGAATCTCCAGTATCTCTGTGTGCGGACATGATTGTTCTCTTCACCTTGGGATGGGTCTATCACACCCCATCCTGCCATCTTTTATCTCCCACCCCCCTCCCTTTCCCAAATCTTTCCATCTCTCTTCCTCACTTACACCTTTTCAACTACCTTATATTAACTTATCCACTTTAGTTTACACACTGCTTGCTTATTTCAACACTGTGTCTTAGAGTTAATATTATATACACCATTTACAAAATTGATCTTGTCAACAGTTCTGCAGTTCCCTTACTCATCGCCGTTCTTTGCTCTTATTTACATCTCTTAGTCTGAAAAACCGCTCACTATTGTACATTTCTTTACATTACCAATTCAATTATTATTTCCACCTTATGCTGGGTCTATCACACCCCATCCTTCCACCTCTTATACCCCCCTCCCTTTTCCAATTTTCCTCACTTAAACCTGTTCAACTACCTTATAATAACTTATCCACTATAGTTTACACACTGCTTACTTATTTTCAACACTATGACCTAAAATTAATATTTTAAACACCTTTCAACAACACTGCCATTGTCAACAGTTCTACATTTCCTTTTTCATCTATTTACATCTCTTAATCTAAACAACCACTAACTAATTGGACATTTCTTTCATTACCCATTTCTATATACCTTGTCATCTACTTTATTGTAACTTCTCCACTGTCGTTTACATACTGCTTGCTTATTTTCAACCACTATGCCCTAGAATGAATCTTTTAAACAAGCTACAGCGTACTTACCAATAGTTCTAAATTTCCCTTACTCCTCACAGTTCATTCATCTTATTTACGTTTCTTAGTCTTAAAAACCACTCACTAATTGCACATTTCTTCGACCCTTCACTTCACTCTGCACCACTCGTAACACATTACTTGCTTCCTCCACCTCTACGCTGCGCTGACTCTTCAAGGTCTCTGCATTCCCGACCATCTGGTTGCTGGCGCTGCTGTTCAGCAGTTATCTACTTTCTGCACCTGATATGATGTGAACTTCGCTCACTTCCGTAATATCACTCTCCTCTAAGTCACTGCCACTTCTTCTTGTGCCCTTCCTTGCTACTTCCTCTGCCGTCAAGGACTCCTTCTGCTGTTGTTGGTGTTCCTAATCAAGTTCTTTTAGCTGGTCAACCCCCCATATACGATTCCATGTGCCGTATCCAACCACCAATTGTTGCCCTCTAATATATGCTTTAAGGCCTTGTTTTTTTGCGTCTCTTAAATGTCTGTTCAGGATCCTGTTCTTCTCGATAGCTTCCCTGTTTATCTCCCTTCTTATCCACACTTTCTCTCCTTTTAAATTGCTCGAATTTCTTATCACAATATCAGCCATCAATGTGGATAATAATTTCACTCTGATGGGCCTATTTCCCTTAACTTTCCCCACACGATGCACATCGTCAATATCAACTTCACTAAAGTTGATCTTCATCCTATTCTGGACCTCTTCCACCACTTTGTATACTAGTTCCACTTTTGTCTCTTTTCCTCTTCTTGGGCACCATATACAAAAATATTCTTTCTCACACTATCTTGAACACCCCTCTCTACTAATCTCTTAGTTTCTCTTAGGTCCCGCTCCAAGCTTCTTACTTTCTGTTTCAACAAGTCCAGCTCATCTTTATTACATCCTTCCTCTTCTAATATCTTCTTTACGTCTTCCTTAATACTCAACTTCAAATCCATAAATTCCTTGGATAGCTCTCGAAACATTTCCCTTATTTGCTCCGTCTGACAAGCCTCTCTTACAACCTCTTTTATCGCTTCAAACTATTCCCATCCAATGGAACACACTGGACCTGGGCCAGGATTAACTTCCACTACTCCTATTATCAACAGCACCATCACCACCACCGCCACCAGTAGAGTAGCCACCATACTCCTTTTTCACTTTTCAGCTCCATTCTTGTCTCCATTCTGCTTCCCTTTTTACGGTTCCATCTACCAATCGCTATCCTGTACTGTGGCAACGTAGTACCCATTGCTCCGCGCTCCACTCAGCACATCCGCACTCCTTGCTGACTCAAAGACGACTCGAGCTGATTGAATACTTCTGCCTTTTGAAGATCCTCGCATACACACTCCCCTTGTTCATTAATGATTCCTGGAATGGCCTTCTTGGAACATACCGATCCCTGTATCAGATTGCACCATATTGCGTTACCCTTAATCATCCCCTAAAAGAATCCCATTCCCCTACCTATAGGAGACATACAACCAATTAAGTGGTGGGGCGAAGAATGTCATACATTAATTCAAACTCGTAGAAGGTTGTTCCAACAATATCGTAAGCAACTCACTCCTCAAAATTATTTTCGCTTAAACGTCATATTGCATAAATCCGAAGTATTTCATAAAAAACGCCGCTTAGCCAGGAAAGATTTCATCTCTTCATTAAATCGACAAGCCTCCGCCGCAAAATTGTGGAGTGCTATACGGGCATTAACACGTGTTTCACAACATATACCTCCGGCGAAAATCCCTCGACAAGTTTTAACTGACATTCTTGCTCAATTAATTCCGGACTACGTAGTAGTAGTTGTGTCTTCACAAAATGCCATTGATCATGCTATTCTGTTTTATTACAGCCATGTGATTAACAGGAATTGGAGGCGGTCCTTAATTCTTGTGCTAATTCTTCCGCGGGCCCTGATGAAATCACATACCAGAAGATCAAGCTCTTATCTATTCGAGCAAAGAAAGTATTAATAGACAACTCTAACTATATTTTCCGAACTATCACTACGCCTTCCAACTGGAATGAATTTTTCCTGGTACCAATTCTTAAAAATCGACAGCTACCTTCTGACACTAACAATTACCGAGGCATTGCGTTAGGATCTTGCATCCGAAAAATCTTTTAAAAAATTTTACTTCAGCGCTTTACATGGGCATTGGAGTATTACAACCTTACACCTCAATACCAATATGCTTTCTTCAAAGGAAGAAGCTCACACGATGCCTTCAACACTTTTGTCATTGATTTGTTACTAGCTCGATATAGGAAACAACGCACAATTGCTGTTTTTCTAGGCATTAAACAAGCCTATGACTCTGTCCCTCTAAACATACTATGGGATAAACTCGTATTCCTCAAAATTCCTGCGAGGTTTATTACCATCATACGGCAATTGCTTACATATCGAACAAACGTCACAATACAGAATATTTTCCCGCCAGACGAGTATTCGGCTCCCTCAGGGGGATATCATGAGTGGTTTACTTTTCGCCCTCTACATGAGTGAGTTTGAAAAGGTCTTTTTACGTCCCGGGCGTCTACATGCATACGCAGATGATTTCCTCATTTATTATTCACACGATAATTTACAAGAATGTAAACAACATATAACATCCAATCTACGAGAGGCAATTATGTGGTTTGATGCACATGGTCTTCACCTTTCCATTTCTAAATGTCGTGCGATGATTTTTACACATCACCGTTCATATGATCGCTTTCCGATCTCCTTTGATACATACGAAATTCCAATTGATAATCAATATAAATACTTGCTATTAATTTTAGACAATAAACTCACATGGAGGAAGCATTTTCAATATAACTGATTATTACATCCAAATACTTAAATCCATTACTCGTAGACACTGGGGCGCCGAAACTTGCGTGGCTATATCTTTGTATAAATCCACTATACGAGCGTACTTAATGGTTCAATGTATATGATATGGCATCGATTTCTAATCTGATACAACTTAATACATGTCAACATAAAGCTTTAAGTATATGTATAGGGGCTCTTAACTCTCTTGGAGCCAGGCGGTACTGCGAGCGTCCGCCCTTTAAATTGCCAGAGCCGATGAGATCGGCCTTTAAATATCCGTGCGGAAGTTGCCAGAGCTGATTACATCAGCCGGCGGGAAATTCTGTGATATACATACTTTTTTGGCAGTCTATAGTGACGTGCATACATTTGTGACAACCTGTAGTAAAGGGGCTACAAGTTATCGTGTGCCTGACCTTGCTTTGGAATTTCTAAGAGGGTGTTCTAGCTTTCACAAGAGTTGTTTCCTGTGTTTAGAAATACCGCTAACCGGTCAGTACAAGATTGCTCCTTGCAGTGAGTGGATTCTTGACAGCAGAATGGCAAGTGGATCACGTGATATATTTTCAGCAGGTATTGATGACGATAAATTAATGGAATATTTGGAACAATGCGAAGTGAACGCGGATGATTTATCGGATAGCGATAGTGAATTTAGTTCAGAGAGTTGTGATGAAATTATACCAGACACGCCCCCGGGATCACCACAGCTAAAGAAGAGGCGTTTATTTGTTTTTAATGGCAGTAAGGCTACTGTGAATACTGTTGTTGATGAAACTAGTGATGACGAAGATGATGATGACGTCTCTGGAGAACATTTTGTGGAAATTTCTCCCAATGAAACTGACAACGTTCCTCAGTCTCCTGTTTCGTTCATGGAACTTCCTGGACCTAAACATGGCCCTGCGCCTGATTCTCCGCCCATATCATACTTCAATTTATTTTTCACTTTTTCTCTGCTAAACCTTATAGTCACCGAGACCAATCGCTACGCTGACCAACTCCTTACTTGTAATGAAGTGTCACCTAATTCCCGCTCTCGATGTTGGAGGCGCATTACAATTGACGAAATAAGGGCGTTCATAGCTGTCATCATGATTATGGGACTAATAAGAAAACCTACCATTGTTTCGTACTGGAGTACTGTAGACCATTTCATTACCCCTTGGTTTGGTGAAATGTTCTCAAGGAATAGGTTTCAGATTATTTTGAAATTTTTTCATTTAGTTGACAACAGTAAGCTTTCTCCTCCTGGCTCTCCAAACTACGATCCCTGTGCTCGATTCCAGCCTCTTGTAGATCATGCTAATAGGCTATTTAGACATCATTATACTCCTCAACAGCAACTTTCCATAGACGAAAGTTTAGTTGGAACTAAATGCCATACACAACTACTCCAATACATGCCGAATAAGCACCATCACAAGTGGGGGATAACATTTTGGATGTTGTGTGATGCAGTTAGTTAGTATTGTGTTGGTTTTTATACCTACCGAGGAGCAAGATCCACTGAAGACAGAAACGAAATCAGAATTAATGGACTGGCCTACACTGTAGTGACCAAACTCATGCCCCTAGGGAATTATTTTATGAAAGGTTTTCACGTTTACGCAGATAATTATTTTCCGTCAATCCCCCTTGCAAAACATTTATACTCACTTGGAACATTTATTACCTGCACTATACGAAGAAACAGGAAGGGACTACCAGATGCTGTGAAAAAGCCATTTAAATTAGTTTGTAATAAATATTTCATACAGGGGCCAATTTTACTAGTGGGATCCAAACAGAAAAAATCTCAGAAAAATCAGGTGGTGCTTATAAGTACACGCGGAGCTGCAATAGAAACAGAAGTGCCTGCAACTGCTAGAAACATTAATCAACCCAAGAGGAAACCTAACGTGATCTTAAGACTATAATCGTTATATGGGTGGCATTGATACAAATGACATGATGGTGTATTTTATTTAGATGAACGTAGAATTTTGAAATTCTGGAAAAAAAGTTGCATTCAATATAATTTCGAGAATGGTCTTAAATGCTTATTTGATGTATTTAGAAAACTGTAACGGAAAGAAAAGGACTAGGCTCCAGTTCTACTCCAGTATAATTGAATCTCTCAGTACTGAATGGTTTGAGAATAGACAAAAGATTATCACGAATATTCCCGTGTGTGGCGTAAAAATTTTGTCAGGTACATTAGAAAGACGGTGCATTATATGTAGCTCTCCGCAACAGAGAAAGAGGTCGCGAACTGTGTGCATCAAGTGCGATAAAGGCCTGCATACTAAATGTGCAGCTCTTCATAAATGCCCTAAATAAACAAAATGTATTTAAAGTTCTACTTGAACAAAAAACAGAGATTTTATATGACGTTGCGTTAGGCTTTTTATTGTTCCTATTAGTGTTAGTGATAAGTGATTAGTGTTCGTGTAAATAACCTTAAGTGCTTCAACAGTGGTCTCAAACTTTGAACAACATTATACAGCGGTGACGAGTCTTCTTCTCAAAAATTTTCGGTGAGTAAATTTATTTTGTCATTTTCCTTCTTTTTTACTAGTGACATAGTAAATTTGTGTTTGCATTTTTTGTTTTTCTTTTTCTCGTTCAGAGCAATTATTCTGTTCATAAATGAATTCTCTATCATTACGTAAATGCCGGTCAACACGGGTCAAGTGTAGTGTGCCTGCCTCTCACTCGGAGGTCATGGGTTCGATTCCCGGACATGTGAACGATTTTTACCTGGGTCTGAGTGTTGGTTCGAGGTCCACTCAAACTAAGTGATGGCAATCGAGGAGAGATCTTAGGCTAAGAGAGCTACCTTGGTCTAGAAAACCATGAATAATGAACGAGGGAATTCGTCTCACTGACCATGCGTCACCTCGTAAACTGCAGGTCTTCGGACTGAGCAGTGGTCGCTTAGTAGACCAAGGCTCATCAGGGCTTTAGTGCCATAGATGTTTTAATTACGCATATTGTATTTTATTGTATTGTAAGATGTTTTTAAAAATAGATACTGAAACAGAAAACTAGAAAAGGGGATTTCCGATTTAAAAAACTATAATCTCAACTATTATTTTTTACTTGTTAATAACTCAGAACTATTTTTATACAATCTACACTACATACTGTATATAAAATTTATCTTAAGTGTTTGCCATACATCGATATATACATGAATTTTATCGGTGAGTAAAATTGTCTTATTTTCATTAGTGACATACGTTTGAATTTTAATTTTTTATATTTTTATTTTTTGCGTTCAAAATAATTATTTTATAGAATTATATTTAGAAATAAATTCTGCATTTAGACGTATATTCTTTTGTATCGCAGATGATATTTTCAAAGTAGATGTTGAGAGAGAAAGTGCAAAAATGTTTTTCTCTTCCTAAAAGTAAACGTTATCGACAACCATAATATCAACAATAATACTTTTTAATTACTTATATCACTCTAAATCAGTTGTTTATTTTATGTAGTCGACGTGTAGAAAATTTCTTGCCGGTATTTGACATACACCGGTAGATACACGCGAATGTTAAAATGCACGTAATTCTACTAAAACCGACCTGGCACTTTACAGTAGTAGAGTGCAGGCGGAGCTCTGGCCTCTTCCAGCTACTAGTGAGCGGCCGACCAGATCGGCTCCTGGCTCCAAGAGGGTTAAGACTACGCCCACAAATGCACATCTCGTGGAATCTGGAGAACCTCTCTTGCATATTCGCCAACAAATACTTGCCACTCAATATTTGCTTTAAAAAATTGCCCTTAATAGCCACCCATTAATTCCTAAGTTACAACTCCTCTCCGAATACTTTCCCATCCAGCGTCAAAGATACCGGCGCATGCCTGCTTTATACTACGCTTACGAAACACTCAAGTCGTATAGAGATTCTTTATTGCAAAGTGTATCATTAATTCCCTACACCTTTTCTTATCCTGTACTTTTTAGAAGCCCCATATGATAATCCCGCATACTAGTAGGTACACTGAGTCAATATGCGCTCACAGACACCTTCAATTGTCGGTTAAAAAGCTGAGGCTTTCCCGTCCTTCTAATACCATCGATATATATACTGATGGTGCTAAGAATGACACTGAAGTCGGAGCAGCATAGTTTATACCAGCCATAAATATCACGGAGCAATTTAGACTACCCACTGATTGTCCAATATTTACTGCAGAACTAGTTGCTATACAACAAGCACTTCTTTTTATTCAACAATATAATTACACACGAGTTACTCTATATACGGATGCTCTGAGCGTTTTGCAATCCTTGGCCTCATATTCTCTATCAACTAATTGGTACATATATAATGTTAAATATCTCATACCATTGACAAATCTGGAATTTACTTAACATTAGTCTGGCTGCCGGGACGTATAGGGATTCCGGGCAATGAGAAAGCCGATTGTTTAGCAAAACAAGCTTCTCAACTCACCGCTCCTATTTCTAATAATGTAGTTCCTCCGCCAGATTATATTTCCAAGATTAAAGATATTGCTTATAATGCGTGGCAGGAGGGCTGGCAACATACAACCCAAGTCAAAGGTAATTTTTATTATCAATTACAACCTGACATTCCACAGAAACCTTGGTATTTGAGAGCGACATATTTCCGAAGACATATCACAAATATCATTCGCTTAAGGTTTAATCATGTCCTTAGGCTTCAATAAAAATTTCGTTTCCATTTGACTCAAACACCTAACTGCTCGTGTGGTACTAGTGATGGAGAAGGGAATCATTTAATTTTTCAGTGTCCCTTAACTGTGCTTCCATGTTCAACGCCTCTTCGTAGTCTTGTGCGTCTTAAACGTGTTTTCCCAACCAGTGTTTCTTGTTTGTTATATAATCCTTCTGCTGATACGATCAATGTCATAAACAGGTTTCTTGATTATGCAAATATTATATCATAATACTATGTGTAGTCATTCTCATGGCTTGTTCTAATATACCCTAGCTTCCATTGGTGTTAATGGCAATATACGTCAAATGAACTGCGATTTCGTATTTTAGCCCAGAGGTGTGTGAATTGCTAGGTTGACAAGTGTTTCATAGATTGGTGTGCTGCTGTTTTACAAGTGTTATTCCTCAAATAAGGGATTTCGGACTGGGCAAAAATTTCAAATTTCATAAACATCACCCAGAAGAAGAAGAAGTATGACTCCTCGTACACTGGTGTGTTGCTCACAATTTATCAGCGCGTTTAACTATGTAGTCTTATATGCTAAACGTAAACATCTCATAGTTTCTATAGTATTATTAAAGGGTTGATTAAAGAGCAAAGTCAATCAAAAGTTTTTGTACGAACGCTTTCAGTCCCGAATTATCTCCGGCGTCGAAAAGGATATTTGCTGTCTAGCAGGCCCCTTGAGGTTCTTCCAAGCCATATTAGGACAAAACATTTTGGTTGCTATTGCTTCAAAAATATTATCTTGTCCAATATATTGGACACTGGGTCTAGAAGGTTGTAAGGCCATGAAATCTTCGGTAACTAAAGTGCAGGTTTAAAAATAGTTTTTATTGCAGAATATGACCAATGCAGTGTTTATGTCAACGATATGTATATATAAATCGTAAAATAATTTAGAATGACTTTATTATTCGAAAGAAATACTCCTGAGAAAGAAAATAATTTGCATTGACTTCAAATTTTTACATTTCTTCCTAGAAATGAAGGGGGGATGTAACCCAAAAAGCATGAATACATTAAAATAATTCCTGTGATATCAGTTTTAATCATAACTCTTTCATGTTGTATGTGCATAACAAGTATATAATACACTATTTTAAAATAAATGTAAAAGAAAAATATTGCATAGGATTATCAGATTTTTACTTTGTATGTAATTTGAAAAACATATGCCTATTCCTCTATAACTAATGGAGCAATTCCTTTGGTTTTCATATTGTTATCTTATGTCCCCTTGATAAGTTATGACCACTAATCCCTTTGATGTAAGATGTATATATTTTAAATCATTATTTTTTCAAATTCGGACTGTTTTTGCACTCGATTTTAGAGTGGGTTATGAACCATACATCAGCTGGTAAGATTCTTTTTTAATCGATTTTAGAGGACATTCAAGAGGCATGCATTATAATGATGCCCTGAAAATGTCATGCATTTGCATTGGGTAGTTTCTGAGAAAAAGGAACATGAAACCTTCACAATATAAGTAATGGAAGAAAGCATTTGAAGTTGTCTCTTACTTCTAAAACACAATCATCTTTCTACAGATGGTAGAAAGCTGCAGTGTCCGCCACATGCACTTTACTAGTTGTCTTCCTGGCTCTTCCTTTTACATCTCCTGACCTGTCTTGCTTTCTGTTGCAGTTTCTGTATGTTTGACTCTGCTTTCGCTATCCACCTTCTAACCGGCACCACCCTCTAGGTCCCCGGTACAACCTAGGGATGATGGGTCAATAACCTTACCCACCAGAGTGAGAGGAGAAGAGAAAGGAAAAAGGACAGAGAGAGAGAAAGAGAGAGAGAGAGATAGAGATAGATAGATATAAAGAGAGAGGTAGAGACCCTGGTGAGAAGGTTGCTAGCGTGTCCGCCCCAAAATAGGAGTTTAAGCGAATACGAGGGAGAAAGATGGGCACAAGAAAACGACAACAAAGGTCCGAGCACAATAAAACAACAAGAAACCATAGAAAATAACCAAAGGATGAAGTTACCACACTTACCGGAAGCAGCGGAGGAAGACGACTTAAGGCCGTGGAAGCAAATACTCAAGAAAATCGGTGACAGTGCTCCACCGAACGTGGCGAATGAAAACCAACACTTAAATGAAATTAAAGAACTTTAATTGAAAGGTAAATTGGAGGTAACAAATTAAATCTTTAAGTTGATAAAACCTATGTTTATTTTAGGAAGTAAAACCAAAATCAGTAAATAAATTCAACGTAAAGTTAAAAAGGGGAAAAGTAAATAACAATTAATAAAATGAATCAGAAAATACCAGGTATAGTTTGAAAAATAATTAATTCATTAGTAATTAACAATTAAGGAAAATAGATATTCTTTAACAGATAATAAATTATAATTATTATGAAAACAGCCGAAGAAAAGAAAAGGATGACCTCCGTACCTATTGTGATTTGAAAACAACGGAAAACAAATTGACCACCTTACATAAATACTACCTTGAATAAGATTAAAATAAAGTGTGATCGATCACGGATAATTAATTAATTAAAATACCATACTCAGTTAACAAGGTTTTCAGTTAAATTGATTTTCAACGCGCCCGGTTCTCATGATTACCATCATTAAATCGTTCAGTTTCCACCGAGGACAGTTTCCGACATATAGAAATTTTTCGTAGAAAAACACAACCACCCGGGCAAAGCAAAGGTAACACAACATTAAAGGGTGGCCAAAATTAATTAATTTACTATTAAAACAGTAAACGATACACTCAACTCAGAAATATATAATTCAAGATCCACACAGGCTCCATGCGCCAGACTACATCAAAATCCCGACAACAATACCCACACCGAACCGTTGCCAAGGTAACAACCAAACAAAAGCAACGCCTCCAAAAAACAAGGAGGAAAACAGGCTAGAGAAAATTTAATTCATAGAAAACCCCAGAAGGGGGAGGGGAGAAGAAAACATACCTAACAAAGGGGAAAACAAATCACAGGAAGGCAAACAGAAACCCCAAAGAAAGTTAAGCCCGCTATCTTGGAGACTGTACCTTGGTTCACAAGGAAAGTTACAAATTAAGGTGCCAAAAAACTCATTTTAATTTTAAATTAAATATCCCAATTCAGTTCACTGTGGACCTTCCACATTAATGTGATTAGTTGCCGAAACTGTTTTTCAGATTTTCATAACCGCACACGCCAATAAGTACCAATTTAACGACGAAGTTTAAATCATTATTATTATTATTATTATTATTATTATTATTATTTCTCCTGAAATCGCCGAAAATATCAAAATCCTCTTCTGGACGACGCTTAAGATGTTTCAAACACTGGTACATACCTTTGGTGGTGAAGGAATTGTGAGAAATCCAAACCTGGCCATTGTTGAAAAAGAATGCAGTCACGCGGCCAGCAACAGCAACAAGACCTTGTTAGCAAGTATCCAGGAGAAATATAGTTGCAAAAGTATGATCAGAGGAAATGGTAGGAGGTCTCCAACTAGTTCTACGGGGGAATATCCCCGTTAATGTAATAGTTACGGCGGTTTGAAGGTAATCCACCACTGCATAGCGTAGCACACAATCACACTCACGTTCATGATGGCTGCCCCAAGCGAACTGAGTCTCGCGTCAGCAGCGAGGTGGAGGCAAGTCTACCCGGTAGCAGGCCGGCGCATGCGCAGATATGCGCAATCATACACAAAGCCAGACGCTGGCGCGCTGTATACAGTAACTTAAAAAATGGTATGCTGGCGAAAAGCCGATTGACACAAATTTTCCATGGCACAAGACCAGTCCAAAAAGGTTATAAAGGGAGGCTCACACTACTTAATATTGTCTCAGCCCTCCCGCCCCGAAACTACAACAAAATCTCATGCATATGCTATCAATGATGTGGTGGTCACACATATACTAAATTTGGGTGAAGTAGTCCAATAGAAAACGACCACCAGGATAAATTAGTTTTAGTTAGGAGTTCACATGACCAGGTTAATAGTTTAAGACACAGTTCCATATCACGTTGTTTTTAGAAATAATTGGCGGGGTGCGATCAACATCAGTGTCCAGAAACGTTAACCGAGCACTCAGAAAATCACCAGAGTAATGTTTTTCATCAAATAGAGAGCACAATGACCAGAGTTCACCAAATATTCAGGTCCACCCGATACACTTTGGTTCAATGCATCACACAATGATATAGTTTTTGACACATGACCCAGTTCACCTTTGAGGTTTGGCAATTCTTACACTAATCACAGATATACTGACCAAAATTAAACGAAAACAACATGATTATTAGTCCACGCATCCAGGTTACTTTCTAAAGCACGGTGGTAAATTAATTTTAATGCACGAATACCTTTACAAGTCTCCTTTGATATTAAGGAAATGCATGATCTCGTGTTGCAAAAAGGTGACAACAGGGGAATGAAACGCACCGGAAGACCCGGATGGGGCAACACTACAAGAAGAGGGAGGAAAAAAGGGGGAACCAGGAAATTTAAAGTAGGTGAGTTTTCAGTTACAAGGATCGATAGATCCGTCAATTAACTTTACATTATGCTAGTTACCAACAGACTAGCTGAAGCCCAGAGCTTTCCACTTGGTCCGATTTAGCCCCGAAGGAAAAGAAGGGTCCAAACAACGACAATAAAGAAATCAACGGGAAACCACATAAAATATACAGAGTTACTCTACCACGAAGGATACTTAGCAATGACACGTAGAGAAACAATTAACAAGAACACATAGAAACATAGGGTACAAACCAACACTTAATACCAACCAGGACTAAGACAGATATCCCGAATAGATCTTGAAAATAACGGAAGGGAAAGCAGTAATATTACTCAAGCACAAATCACCCCATGAAAAATATATAAATAAAGGTACAGGACCACTCCAAATAATAGACGTCCTTGGAATATTTGGTTTAGAATAGCAGGAGTTAAACTAAGAGGACACATCAATGACCTATCAAATTACACTTATAGATACAGGAGTGACACACACACACAAAACCACGGAGTGGCGAACTCGTCAATCGGTCCAAGGGTCAAGAACGAGGTGTTGAGCAAAATATAAACCACACTGGGATCGGCAACTTATCCTAGTTCACCAACAAAACACAGGGAAGGACTCAAGCATAGAAAACTAATATTTGAACAGACCAACGGAAAACCATCAGAGAGAAGGGACGCAGAAACCACTCGAGTTACAGAGAGGTAAGAGAGGCAACAGTAGAATCGATGGGCAATCAGGAGACTCCTATAGGTTACCAGATGGAAAAAATCGCGATCAGTCAGTCATCCATAACGGCCACATCAAAGTACAACTACAAGAAATAAATGCACGGGGCAACGTGGTACAGAATAGTAACCACAAACCTAATTCTGCGTGAGGAAGAACAAGTCGAAAATCCCAGAGCCAACAGATAACTAAGAATTGCCCACCCGAAGGTGTACCTCCAAGGAGTAGTGGATACAAAACCAACAGCCCAATCTACCGTGACACAGAGGTAAATTAAAGGACAAATCACATCCCAACCAAGGTGTCTTGACAGCCAAACAACGTAATCCAAACACGATTACATAAATAATGACAAGCTAGCAACACGGGTCACTCGTAGAAAGATAAAGGATAGCTATCCTCAACGCGTGCTCACAGACCAATAAACAAAAACAGCACAATACTAAGCAGAAATTACAATAGCAAACCCGGTACAGATTAAGGACTAGGTCCATCCCACAGAAACACAATAGGAGAAATATCCTCAGGAAGGAAGTCCGACAGTACCACCGAAAACTCCACACGCCAACCGGTAGATAAGGAAAATTACACAACGTTACTAACTGTCCACAATTCAAAAGGATCCAACAACTCACAACAACATTACCAAGTTACAACACAGGAGATACAACCACAATGCTGGCAGAAGTGCACAAACCGAACGCCCACAGAAAAATCGGAAACAGATTTTCTACATAACCCCAAAACGACCCCCAAAATCAAAAGGTTAGGAAGATAAATTCAGCCCAAAAACCCGTTACAGGAAAAATAATGTGAGGGTTCACGCATAGAATACCACTTTTAGAACAGCCGCGAAGAGTGCCAAAAGGAGGAGTGTCAGATCACTCAATTATGGATGAATACAAACATCAGTATCCGGAAAAGAAACACCTTTAAGACACGCGGTCCATGCAGAAGGCAAGCAGGGAACCTTTCCGACACCAATAGATCGTAACACACCACAATCAGAAATCGTACAATACTAAAATGGCACAAATAGCAACCCAATCATGACTAAGCACCACACATCTTCAGATACACCCACACAATGAAAGGATGACAAAATGGTAAACACTCAAGCACCAGACACACTCCCTTACATTCCATCCCAAGCACACCATACCTCAGCAATGATTAAGTCACAAGATGATCGAAGGGTTCAGCGGAAGGAATCCGACGCGGAGCCACAGAAGAAATAAATCTTTGAAATTACATACTAAACTCCTAGAGAAAACAGAGGGACAACAAAGTACAATTTAAGTTAGACATCATTAGATTTCCCCAATGGAACTTCGGTAGCGCACCACATAAGCATAAGGATTGATAACGAGGATATCTAACCCAAGGTATTAATACCACCATCACAAGACAATAAAGGAAAGACAATTTCTAACTACAAGGATCCACGCCGAGAAACAGTAATATCTCAGGGGCACTAAATTAGAATCACCAACACAAGGCACAGAAAGGACCAGATTGACTCGCTCGCCATCCCACAGCGTGTGCTAAGTTCACTAACGATACAGGTCAGTTACCAAAGGTGCATCCATCCAGCGGAAGATGCGGTACAAATTGCCAGATCAACCAGGTTTAATTTGAGAAACATGACCGCGCCTAATTCGTTTTGCTACAGGGTCACTTACCAAAATTGAAACGGAAGACAAGAACTCCAACACAGTGCACGGACCTTGGTACCTAGGGGCAAGTTTTGCCGAAAACTTATTCACGGCCTTACTTATTGGGTAGCACTTAACATACACCAGATCACCAACATTGAATTTTGACGGTTTCCTACCTTTATCGTACTGCCTTTTGACCTTTTCGTATGAAACGGCTAGATTCCTTTTCGCTTCGTTCCAGATCTTTTGAAAATCATTAGGCCTAGATAGGTCCGGGAGAAGATCCTCAAAACATAGCAGGTTAGACATAGGGGAGTACGGGGTATAGCCAAACATTAAAGACATAGGCGTCTTACCATGAGACTCATGAGTAGCGGAATTAAAAGCATGGGCCAACCAATGCAGACAGGAGTCCCATTTGGACTGGTTGTCATGATGATACGCTATCAACGCAGACTTTAAGTTCCGATTCAACCTCTCTGCATAAGAAGGATTTGGGTAGTAAGGAATAGTGGTGACATGGGAAATGCCCAACTCAAACAGATACCTTTTGAAAGAGTTACTGGTGAAGAAACTAGCGTTGTCAGATACTAAGAACTTAGGTGGGCCAAATGATGCGAAGATGGAATTTAGACAGGAGGTAGAGGTACGTGAATTAGTGGACCTGGTGGGGAAGATCCAACAGAACCGGGAGAAGGCATCTATACAGACAAAAATGAGGGTGTTTCCCAAGGAAGATCGGGGGAGGGGACCTACGAAATCGATGAACAGTCGTTCCATGGGGCGCGAAGCTTGTGATGAAGATAATAATCCCACCCGATTATTCAAATTAGGTTTGTTGATGGCGCAAGATTTACAAGATTTGACCATGTTCCTGATATCACTATCCATTTTCTTCCAAACAAAGAATTGCCTGATTTTCAGACGAGTTTTGAAATTTCCTAGATGACCGCCAAGGGGTGAACAGTGGTAATATTTGAAAATGACAGGTACCAGAACTTTTGGAACGACAATTTTGTAATTATGGTCCTTGCGACCCTTACAACAGAGAACACCCTTAGATAAGGAGTAAGGTTTTACTTCGATCCCGCTACTGATTGTGTCAATGATCCTTTTCAGATCCGGATCAGTTTTTTGATGATCTCCAATTTCTTGGTACAGCAACGGGGAATCGGTGAGGATGGCACTAACTCCAACGGTATTGACAGCAAGCTCATCGACACACGGGTTGGCTTCCGCACAAGGATTACCTTCAAACATCCTGCTCAAGCCATCGGCAATGACGTTCTCTGACCCACGAATGTGGCGAACATTGAAATTAAAGGATGAGATCCGTAACGCCCATCTAGTTATCCTACCGGTCCTTTTTGGTCGGTTCAACACCCAAGAAAGAGCCTGATTATCGGTCTCCAGATCAAAGTTGACGTGTTCAATGAATGATCGAAATTTTTCCAGTGCAAACAGCACAGCTAGACACTCTAGTTCATAAATGGAGTACTTAGACTCCAGATCATTGAGGACCCTGGATACGTAGGCCACCGGCCTACGCCCATCTTCATGTTCTTGTAACAGAACGCCAGCAATAGCGCGCCCGGAGGCGTCAGTTTGCACAATGAAACGCTTCTCAAAATCAGGAATAGCTAACAAAGGTGCATTAGTCAATGCGACCTTCAATGAATTGAAAGCTTCCTCCTGGGCTTTACCCCAAGTAAATTTTACATTCTTTCTCCTAAGGTCGTTCAACGGGGCAGCCACCTCAGCAAAGTTAGGGATGAATTTTCTAAAGAAATTGACCATACCAATGAATCGAGCAACGCCCTTGACATCTTTGGGAGGTGGAAAATCCCTAATGGCTTGAGTTCTGGAATGATCTATGGAAACGCCTTTTGAAGAAACTACATGTCCCAAGAAAGACATGCTGGGTCTGGCGAAAGCTACCTTTGATAACTTCACTGTAAGGCCGGTTTTACTTAACCGTAGCAATACCTCCCTGACGTGCACCATATGTTCCTCGAATGTATTCGAATAAATTACCAAATCGTCCAGGTAATTAAAGACATAGTTGAACTTAATGTCAGAGAGAATGGAATTTAGCAACCACGACAATACGGCTGCTCCACAACTGAGCCCGAACGGAAGTCTGAGGAACTCATACAAGTTCCAGTCGGTGATGAAGGCAGTGAGGGGAATTGATCTCTTCGATAAAGGCACTTGGTAATATGCCTGGTTCAAATCCAGGACAGTGAAAAATTTCGCACCCGAGAACCATCCAAAACAAGTATGAAGGTCGGGTAGAGGAATAGATTGGAGTACAATCCTACTATTTAGGACCCTATAGTCAATTACAGCACGATAACCACCAGAAGGTTTGGGTACCAAGAACACAGGGGACGCGTACGAAGAAGTGGAAGGTCTGATCACTCCGTCTCTCTCCATTTGCTCAACAATTTTCTTTAGTTCCAACATACGGGGTGGGGAAAGGCGGTAAGGAGGGGATCGAACAGGCTGCAGGTCAGACAACTCAATATCATACTCGAGTACATCGGTCAAGCCTAACTTGCTAGTGAACACATCGGGAAATTCCTTGCAAAGATCACGAACTTGCCATGCTTCGGCATCTCCTAAATGATTTAGGTCAAGCCGATCGATGTCACTAGACTCATCTGACCCAGGGTAAGCCGCACACAAAACTTTAGGCATTTTCAAGGGAACGTTAATCAATTCAAATTTCAGGTCAGGAGAAAATTTAAAAAAGAAATTTCGACACTGCGGATCCAAAACAACACCGGCCCAAGATAAAAAATTGGTACCCAGAAAAATGTTACATGATAAATTGGATGTCACCAAGCACTTGATCTTCCAAGTGAAATTCCCAATCCTCAACTTGACCTTCACAGTACACAAAATATTTAAAAACTGACAATTAGCCGAAACACATCTTAGATTAGTGGGTTTTATTTCCGGAAGTTTACACGAGGATTTCTTTTGACAATACCAGGCATAATTCATCAAACATACTACGCTTCCTGTATCGAGAAGGGCATCAACGGGTTCATTATTGACCTCGACAAACGTGCATGTGCCAGAGGAGGGGGCATGAGCAGAAATACTATTGCACATAGGAGGACACACAGGTTTTTTACGAGATTCAGGATTTACAATTTTAGTATGGGCAGACCTTGCCCTTTCCCTTTCTAGTCATTGAGTACCATTTCTGTCTACCAAGGGGCAATATTTTTTAACATGCTCTCTAGAGCCACAGGAATAGCAAGCGCCTGGACCACGTCTAACGTCAGGACAGGCATTTCTTAGATGATTTCGGGATCCACAGTTGTAACATTTACGGGCATTCACTACTTTAGGTGTTGACGGAAGGACGGGACAATTGGTAGTAGTAGGGGGAGGGAAATTCACAGGTCTAGAGGCATCCTCATGTTTGACATCTTCAGCAAAGGAACAGGCCTCTTCCAATTCTTGAAAGGTAGTAGGGCAACGGGTTAAGGAAAGATAGGAGCGATACGCAGGAGATATTCCCTTTAAAATTCTAGAGACCATTTCACTTTCTGGCACAGAAATTCTAAAAACCTTGCAAAAGAATCGCAGATCTAGCACATAAGTTAGCAGGTTCTCATGCAGGAACTGGGTTCGGAAACAGTGTTGGGGCACAAGACTTTGGAGAGCAAGAGAGGGAATAAATTTGGAAAGGACAAGTTCATGAAAGGTGCTAATCGATAAATTTTTAGAGATAGCTTCAGAAATTTCTCTCTTTAGGATCCCTTCACAATGAGGGAAGAGGGCGCGGAAAATCCCCAAATCATCGACTGAGTACACATTACCAGTCTCAGTCAACTCCACCAGAAACCGTAGGAATCTAATACACTCGTCGATAGAATTTACAGAAAAGCACTTCACTCCGCGAAAAACTTACTTTAAACAGTTAGGCGATGACGCCGAATTTAGCTTAGAGACTAAGCTTTCCAGTAAAGGAGCTGTCACACAACACGGACCTTGGGCATGGGACGAGGACGCAATTTGGTGGGAAGGGACACTCAGGGTAGGTACAGTAGGGTTAAGACCAGTAGAAATAGAACAATTCTCCATATCTCTGTTAATTAACAGTAGATCTAAATCAGAGGTGATGTCAGAAACCACCGTTAACAATCTAGCACATTCTGACACAAAAACAGAATCAGGCTTAATGGATAATATGTCCTGAATTCGGCCCGAGTAGTGGTCAGCTCTGGCCCTCAGCCGGTTTACTTGGGCTTTCGACGGAGGCAATTCAATAAATTCTTCACGAATAATGTTAATTTCGTTAAGATTCTCACAGATTAAGTTAAGGTACTCACCCACTCGACTCCTGTCAATAGAAAATAAGTTAATGGGGACCTGGGAGTTGGCTGATAGCAAGGCAGCGCACTCAGCGACAGTACGGGTAGGTTCAAGGCCACGAATGGATAACTCGTACTCCAGTTCGGCACGACGCAGGAAGGAGGGGTTCGTAATGGCACGCGCCATGGTAGCAAACATGGAACAAAATAATTAAAAACATTACACAAGATCCTTGCACTCCCTTTCACAATAGTTATTGACAATAATACTTTTAGTTTCTTAGTCTTTGATTTCCATCCACCAACATTCGCTACAGCACTGCACCAAGCAAGGGTAGGAGGGGAGGAAAGTTAGGCTGCACAAGGCAGAAACAACAGAGATTAGGCAGCAGAGCAACAACAACAACAACAGGTCGGCTACAACTCTCACCGGGTTCAGAACAACAGTGGAACAACAAAACAACCACCGCTCTGATACCACTCTAACCGGCACCACCCTCTAGGTCCCCGGTACAACCTAGGGATGATGGGTCAATAACCTTACCCACCAGAGTGAGAGGAGAAGAGAAAGGAAAAAGGACAGAGAGAGAGAGAAAGAGAGAGAGAGATAGAGATAGATAGATATAAAGAGAGAGGTAGAGACCCTGGTGAGAAGGTTGCTAGCGTGTCCGCCCCAAAATAGGAGTTTAAGCGAATACGAGGGAGAAAGATGGGCACAAGAAAACGACAACAAAGGTCCGAGCACAATAAAACAACAAGAAACCATAGAAAATAACCAAAGGATGAAGTTACCACACTTACCGGAAGCAGCGGAGGAAGACGACTTAAGGCCGTGGAAGCAAATACTCAAGAAAATCGGTGACAGTGCTCCACCGAACGTGGCGAATGAAAACCAACACTTAAATGAAATTAAAGAACTTTAATTGAAAGGTAAATTGGAGGTAACAAATTAAATCTTTAAGTTGATAAAACCTATGTTTATTTTAGGAAGTAAAACCAAAATCAGTAAATAAATTCAACGTAAAGTTAAAAAGGGGAAAAGTAAATAACAATTAATAAAATGAATCAGAAAATACCAGGTATAGTTTGAAAAATAATTAATTCATTAGTAATTAACAATTAAGGAAAATAGATATTCTTTAACAGATAATAAATTATAATTATTATGAAAACAGCCGAAGAAAAGAAAAGGATGACCTCCGTACCTATTGTGATTTGAAAACAACGGAAAACAAATTGACCACCTTACATAAATACTACCTTGAATAAGATTAAAATAAAGTGTGATCGATCACGGATAATTAATTAATTAAAATACCATACTCAGTTAACAAGGTTTTCAGTTAAATTGATTTTCAACGCGCCCGCTTCTCATGATTACCATCATTAAATCGTTCAGTTTCCACCGAGGACAGTTTCCGACATATAGAAATTTTTCGTAGAAAAACACAACCACCCGGGCAAAGCAAAGGTAACACAACATTAAAGGGTGGCCAAAATTAATTAATTTACTATTAAAACAGTAAACGATACACTCAACTCAGAAATATATAATTCAAGATCCACACAGGCTCCATGCGCCAGACTACATCAAAATCCCGACAACAATACCCACACCGAACCGTTGCCAAGGTAACAACCAAACAAAAGCAACGCCTCCAAAAAACAAGGAGGAAAACAGGCTAGAGAAAATTTAATTCATAGAAAACCCCAGAAGGGGGAGGGGAGAAGAAAACATACCTAACAAAGGGGAAAACAAATCACAGGAAGGCAAACAGAAACCCCAAAGAAAGTTAAGCCCGCTATCTTGGAGACTGTACCTTGGTTCACAAGGAAAGTTACAAATTAAGGTGCCAAAAAACTCATTTTAATTTTAAATTAAATATCCCAATTCAGTTCACTGTGGACCTTCCACATTAATGTGATTAGTTGCCGAAACTGTTTTTCAGATTTTCATAACAGCACACGCCAATAAGTACCAATTTAACGACGAAGTTTAAATCATTATTATTATTATTATTATTATTATTATTATTATTATTATTATTATTATTATTATTATTATTATTATTATTATTATTATTATTATTATTATTATTATTATTCCTGAAATCGCCGAAAATATCAAAATCCTCTTCTGGACGACGCTTAAGATGTTTCAAACACTGGTACATACCTTTGGTGGTGAAGAAATTGTGAGAAATCCAAACCTGGCCATTGTTGAAAAAGAATGCAGTCACGCGGCCTTCAACAAGACCTTGTTAGCAAGTATCCAGGATAAATATAGTTGCAAAAATATGATCAGAGGAAATGGTAGGAGGTCTCCAACTAGTTCTATGGGGAATATCCCCGTTAATGTAATAGTTACGGCGGTTTGAAGGTAATCCACCACTGCATAGCGTAGCACACAATCATACTCACGTTCATGATGGCTGCCCCAAGCGAACTGAGTCTCGCGTCAGCAGCGAGGTGGAGGCAAGTCTACCTGGTAGCAGGCCAGCGCATGTGCAGATATGCGCAACCATACACAAAGCCAGACGCTGGCGCGCTGTATACAGTAACTTAAAAAAATGGTATGCTGGCGAAAAGCCGATTGACACAAATTTTCCATGGCACAAGACCAGTCCAAAAAGGTTATAAAGGGAGGCTCACACTACTTAATATTGTCTCAACCTTTGATCAATGTCGTGCAAGATTTTTATTGCCTGTACTCCTGGCTCTAGTCCAGCCTTCTGCAACATCTGAATCCTACCATGATTCCCTTCATTATACCAGAGTACAGCATCATACACAGAAATGTTCAACACATTTAAGCCACAAAATGTGGTTTTAGGAAATCTGATCCATACTAAATTGTTGACATTTTCATTAGTATTTTGCGTTTTGCGCTCTTTTGTCATATTTTGCCATGTTTTGTGATACTAGAGCCATCTGGGGATAAGAAAGTGTACTTCAGAACATAGAGAATGAAACTTTGGAGTAAGATAGACCATGGGACTGGTTCAATAAGTGATAGGATTGTATATATTCATTACATGAAGCGCCGAATCTTGTTTGACATAAAAGGTGGCGTGGAAGTATCAACGCACTGATACATTATTTATTTTCATTAGCTTTCAGTTCCTATATCTTTTTCAAATATTCACTCATTAAAGGAAACGTAATAAGCGACGTAAACCAACACCAAAAAACAATTTTCTAAAATTTTGACCTCAACCGGCTACATCTCCCCTTAAACCAGTTTGCAGTCGGTACCCCTGTAAAAAGTACCGATATTTCTCTTTGGGAAAATTAAATGATCATAAATAATATGTCTTTCAATAAAATGTGTATTGAAATATTACCTAGCAACCGTGCAGGCCGTGATGTGAAGTATTGACGGATGGCCATGGCATACGGATCTACGGACTGTGCAGCTTCCTTTACACAGATCCATGGCTTATTTCCTACACTTATGTGTAGGCAAATCAATGTTTCATTTTACTGGCATTGGTACTTTTGAAATTTGTTTTACCAGACTGCAGGCATAAATATTTGTGTATTTTGCAGAATTTTCAAAATCATCATCTGTGATAAACTTGAAGAAATCAATAGAATACTCTTCAAAACCTTGAATATCACCGAAACCTTGCTGGTAACGAACAAAATAAGAAGATAAAGAACGACGTCATTAAACTTCAGTTTTTTCTTTTCAGTGAGATAATCCTACAGGTGCCCAGTGTTTGTTACAGCTGCCTCAACCGTCCCTAACTGTGCAAGTAAACCAACAGCTTCTTGCCTACCTACTGACATTAGCTGATCTGTCACAACACGTTCGCATCCAATACCATCTGCCAGACCTGTGAATCCCATTTGAGTTTCATGTCTTCCGTGACCAAAAATCTTTGTACGTCCTATCCCGACGCCTCGGCCAACAGCAGTCGGAATATCTTCAAAATCATCCTTTTCATCTGAAATATCAATATCAAACAGATCTCCAGCTTCGAGCATGTCCAGGATCCCCTTGGCATGAATTTCATCCGAACACTGATTTTTTTGCATCCTAGAAGTAAAACAAAATATCACAATTTTATTAAAAATAAAATCATATTTTTATAATTGAAGGGCAAAACCCAATTATTATATATTTTGGAAGAATTATTGTGTTATTTAAGCCAGCAATACGTTTAAAACATTCACAAGACGCGAACTCTCATCAGCATCCATGTCATGCACATCAGAAGAAGTATTACCGAAAGCACTTCCGTCCTCCATGTCGATGTGGTTCACGGCGTCATCTTCTTCATCAACTTCCATTCCTTCCGCCGGATCAGAGTTTTCCTCGTCATCCGGTACCTTTGTGACTTGATGTCCAATATTTTGGACATTGAGTTACATCGCTTAGGCCGCTCAAGTAAACTTGTTTAATCAGTTATCGTATTATAAAACTGATACTTTCGTTACTCTCTTTGGCACACATAATTTCCTGAAGCCACATGAAGCATATTGCTCAAGTGATTAATACAGAAATCTGACTTACCGGATGGTCCTGGCAATGAGCCTGCCATCTTGTTTTATTTTGATGTTTGCTTCATAACTCTATCAATAGAGGAAAGAGATATTCGATGCCTTGCACCAGCCAAACATCCAGAATAATGGTCACAAGGTTTGAAAAGTAGTTGAGCAAGTTTAATGCGTTTAAAATAGGATAAAAGTTAGTGGCCAAAATATTGGACACCAGGTCTGAAAGGGTTAAAAAAAGGAATGCGCACAATGTGCATTATGTTTGCTTAGCACAATAACACAATGATTTTGATCTCCTTTTGCAACATTGCAAGTGGTATCTTCCACAAAACTCACCACACAGTACACACAAGGTTCATGAAGTGCCTTACTGACGCAGACTGCATAATGCAAACCAGGACATGAAAACATTTCAATCCTTCAACCTTAGTGGTGCTCGAACTATTCAGCCTCCTATAGTTTCGGTAGGTACCTTCGAGGAAGGCTGAGGTGAATTCTTGACACCACCTTGATGAGCCACATTCTTTCTTAAGTCTTCAGCCGAAGTAGTCAGTTCCAAATGGAACATCCGTTTTACAGGTCTAATGAGTTCTCCTGCAGCACTCTTAACTCTGACAACACTGGTTTTGCCATCTCTGTCGTTGGACACTACAATAACCTTTGCCAGGGACCTAAAGATTCTCCCCAATCCTTATTTCGTTCTTAACCTTCCCAGGTGGTTGCAATAGCTGATTTAAATATTCTCCTCGTAATCTGTCTTTCAAGTCTTCTCTTAATATCTGCTGGTAACGTATCCTTTTATTAAGGTCCACCTTACCCAAGTGATCCAGATCAGGAACTACCAACATGGAAGTTTTTTGAAGGAGCATTGCTGGGTTAATGGTTGTAAGTCTCGTGGATATTCCGATACAAATGTCAATGGTCTTGAGTTCACTATTGTTCACACGCATACACCACTGTCAATAGTTCTTTATAATGGAGAGAAGCCTGTCCAGACAGCCGCTTCACCATTTGTATTAACCGTTCCTGCAAATCTCCCACCATGCAGCAGTGGGAGGGTTAAATTTAATTCTTGATACAGGAGTCTCGTATTCAATCCCTTTTTAAGTTAGTGCCATCCAAAAGGTTGTTCATTCCCACAAAATTTGTCCCACTGTCGCTGTACATCACCTTGGGTCTCTTTCTGTGAGAGATAAACCTTCTCAGATCAAGCAAAATACTCTTGTAGATAAATTGGCGACGAATTCTAAACAAATGACTCAAATAATTGCAGTGGTATACAGGACTATCCAACATTTCCTGCCATCCTTGAACAAAAGAGGTACAGCCAGGTCGACCCGTGATATCTCGAACACAGCAGCATCCTTCACTCTATCTTCTGGGAGCGGTACAGAAACACTTTGAATTCCCTTTGCTTCATGCCGTTTCCAAGAAATGCATTTTGATATCACTCTTTTGATAACCCGTCGTTCCTTCAATAAAAATAACCTTCTTCTCAATCTTATCAGAAACGTAGCAAATCATGCATGATTCAAATGTGCTCTTCTTGAATATTGGCATCAACTAACTTGTGCTTCATTGGGAACAACATTGGATGCAGAAAATCTTAATCTACACGCAGAGATATTTTCTTTTCACTCTCAAAACTCCTTCTCCATACTCCAGAATGTATCAGGTAGCAGTGTTACTACGTTGTCTTCTTTTTTCATATTTACTTCCTTTTCATTCACTGAAGTGTCTGATTTTGACAAAGTAGCCTTTTCTTTCTTTAGCCACTCTGGCCCCTCCCACCATCTAGATTCTTCACTGAACATCCACGAGAGAGTAAATCTGCTAGGTTTTCTTGTCCTGGGATATGACACCAAGCTTCACTTATAGTCTGAGAAAGAATATTTTTCACCCTATTATTAACACATATTCCCGAACATTCTGCTTTTTTGCATCCAATTCAACGATGTTGTAGAGTCAGACCAGTAGTATTGTTTATGAACTTCTAAATTCAATGCACTCATTACTGACGTAGCCAACCGTGGTCAAGTAAAGCACGCCAAATTTCAAGTCGGGGTATCGTTAAATATTTAAGGGGTTTAACTCTCACTTTCCCTTGAAGTAGTTGTACAGTAAATCTCTCATTGTTGAAATCTCAAAAGACTGCAGCTGCATAAGCTAAACCTGAAGCACCACAATAACATGTAGGTCATATGCTTTGGAGTTATGAAGTGCCAAATACATTAGAAGTTTACTTCACTCAGTCGAGGTAATTCTTATAAACAATTTCAAAACCTCTTCCCGGTTTCATCAGGTATTTTTGCGTCCTAACTAATATTACTCCTCCAAATTTCATGTAGTAGGATCATAGGAAAAAAGAAACTGGACAACTGAATCCTATCTGATCAAACACCTGTTGTGCAATTGAGAGTAATATCCTCCTGGTGTGTATCCCTGACTATATGTTGACATCACGACTACCACAGAACAGAACATCAGCTTGTTTGTCCCATTTCAAACCGAGAACTGAAGTAGGTTTAAAAGTGATTTCCACCATTTTACGCGTAGCATATTCCCAACTTCTCAACTCAAATCTTGCATTTGCCATCAGTTTTGTTGCTTCCTCTAGGAAGTAGTGTAGCCCTTCTTTGTAATCTAAGAGATGTTGGGCACTTGACAACATAAAGGGGAAACTTGAGTTTCTCTGCCAAGGGTGGTACTGATGAATTGCATTCTGTCAAATTGTGATTAAATAGGGCTTCAAAAAAAGCGGACTGCACTTAACTTCGAACACAACTCTGCAATGTTTAAATACTACCAACTTCATATCACTGTAGTTTTGAAAAAATAAGAAATTTAGACGACTCTATGAGGTAGGTAGTGACAATTAGAACATTCAATCATTTGCTCAAGAATGTCCTCAATGATGCACTCTTGCTTCCATTTTTGTAACCCGGCGTGATGGTTATGAAAGCTAAATTAATAAATTTTGTAGATGTAGAAATCAATATTTTCTCTGCAATACACTTTAAGTCAGGTAAGTCCACTCGGTTGTCTTTCCATGAGAGTTTCACAAGATAACGAATCTTCAGGGTCTTCTGAAAATCTCTAATAATAACAACTTCTTCTTGGCATAGTGCTTTACCTTCATCGGGATCAGAAATTCCTAGAACATCAAGTTTCCATAAGTCAGAAATATAATTTACATGTGTCAGCGAAGTCGTCATAGCAAGCAGATTACTGGTACTTAGTTCCCCAACGATTGTGCTCATCAAGACCCATCCAAGGAACGCGTGACCTGCTACTAAACCAAATGATAATTCCTCCTGAATACAACATTCCTACAACACCAGCACCTACAATTTCTGTTGGCGGTTCATCTTCCTCAACATCAGTGACGACTATATTATACCTTTCAAACTCTTAGAGATGCCGACTTATTGATTCTAGTTACGTTCCTCAAATGACCGGCTGAATCAGCACTTCAACATTACAAGAATAATTACCCTTCAGACTTTTCAGCTGTATATCATAATAAGAGTTTTGTTTTATTTTCCTTGAAGTAATTCCGCCAAACAAAGCATGTACAAGCGTACCAGATCCTGCCCATCACTTTGATAGTAATATCTAGGATATATGATCTCTGTGGACCACAATCCATAATTGCTCCCAAAACTCTTTTATTCTTGCTATTTTCAAGCTTGATCAGTAACACCTGTAGTAAAACCTTTCCTTTCTGACAGTGACTGGATAAAATAGAATTCTGTGTCTCATCCTTGTAATGTTCTTCTGCTTCAATTGATGTCTGTTTCTCTTGATATATTGACAGGTGTAGTTGGACTTAGGTTATGTGAACGAATCCGAACCACGAAACGTCACTGTAATATTTGTCCCAAATGGAAGAAAATAATTGCTTTTACTCAAATGAATTGTAAAATCAGGGGTAAATTAAGAATACCACCATTACTAGAGAAACATGTATACGTACTTACGGACTGTACACAAGACTCCCTTATGTTGCATTCCACTGCGCGTGCCGTCTTTTGTTTCTTTCTTCAGGTCCAGGGCTAGGACCGACGAATGAGAATACTATGTATGTGAATTCTCATTATATGTGTCCATATAACTAGCGCGGGCATATCAAACAGCACAATATTATGACCCATAGACCAATAAATATATTACATTTTTGTTGAAAGGAAAATAGCATGATCCATGGACCAATAAATATATCACTTAATGAAAGAGTTAGGGCACAAAACGAATGAGCAACATGAAGAAAAGTCACCTAATTAATTTAAAAAATTTCAGTGAGCGAAGACATCACACACGAAAGTGTTAGACAAACAAAACACATACGGAAGTGCTGCGACGTAGCAGAAAAATAGTTATAAGGTGAAAAAGTACTTGTATGTATCCAAATTAATCTGTACAAGTAAAATATTTCGTACTATTTCTTAATTTACCGTAGATTTTACACTTTATTTGAGTAAAAAATTGTTATCTTCCATTTGAGACAAATATTACAGTGACATTTCGTGAATCCAATTCGTTCACGTAAACTGAACTGTATTTGATTCAATCATTTGATCAGGAACTTCATCAATTATGCCCTCTTGCTTCCAGTCTGCAACACCGCGTCATGGTCATGGAAGCGAAAATAACCAATAACAACATTACTATATGGATGTGAAACCTACACATCTTGCGGTCAGCAGAAACTTATATCCTTCATGAACATCAAATGGGATGACTACATACGCAGTGCGGCAGTTCTTGACAAGGTGCATATGAACAGCATACAAGCATTCATCGGCTTAGATGGGTTGGTTACATCCAGCGTATGAATCAAATACAAACACAATGAAAGTCAAGGTGTCGCGGAAGAAGCTAACGATGACTTGCCCAAAGTCCATAAGATCGTTGCGTGATTGCCAACTTACTGGTAAAACTACATAATGATAACCCCGAATTAATTTTAAAAATATAATAAATGCTCAATATAAATATAAAAGTAATTCAAGTTTTAAAAACAATACCAAAGATGGTTAGTTAGGCCTAAATTAAATTATGATTGTATATTATAATACAATTATTCTTCGTTAATTCAATTCAAATTAAACTCGGTATTTAAAGGAGATCGGTTTTGCGCATATAAAGGATCAAAACCAGGGAGAAAAATGTGTTAGCGATACCTGTTGATTGAATTTAGTAATAAAATTAAAGGACACAGAATTACTAGATGTACAACAAGAATGCAGAGTGAGACATAGACATCTCAACTCTTAAGAAATAGTGTTGATAAAAGAATATTAACCACCGAGCTCGATACCTGCAGTCGCTAAGTGCGGCCAGTATCCAGTATTCGGGAGATAGTGGGTTCGAACCCCACTGTCGGCAGCCCTGAAAAGTGAAATCATCTCAACTAAAACATAAAAGTTGATTGTAGAAATATAACCAGTAAGTCAGTCATTACATTTTTAAAAAATAAAGATCAATCAATTTACGACAAGCATTGAAATGAAAAAGAAAGAAGCGTTACACTTGATAAACAACGAATTTTAAAAAAAGTTAACGGTTGATTACATTATATGTACCCAAAAGGGACAAATCTGGGGCAAAAACCCCAATATAAAACTGATAGTGCATAACGAGTCTGTAGAGGAGACTGTCTCAAGCGTTGCTTACGCTATTATACAAGGCTGAGAAAGGGAGCCATGAGAAGTGGGGTCACCGAATTTAGTTTTCAGTTCTCCTGCTATTATTGCCTTCCTTAGACACAAGTTTTTAATGTCTTCCTATGTTTAGCATGAATTTTGTGACAAGTGCTTGTGGAAATTCGCTAATATATAGCCAATTATGATACGGAGAAACCACGTGTTTTGAATGTTGCTCGTGATCCATTTTTGTTGTAGTGCAAATAATCCCGTCAATATGATATTAATGTGTCCTGTTGGAAACGTATTTACATCAGTATCTTGAGGTTATGAGTCGTCGTATTATGGTCCCACAGTCAACACGAATTTATACATCTTTACATGGATGTTTTAAAGTGTTTGAGAAATATATAGTCAGTTTATACTCACGTAAAAGCTATTACTTAAAATGTAGTATTTGTAATGGGTCTCCAGTTCAGAGTCACCTTTTGAATCTTACATCACTGCCTAGTCTAACTTAACTTTAACACTTCTCTGTTCAAAGGTTTTTGGTCCAGATTCGGAATATTTTGGCACTTTGATGAAATATTCCTTGCAATATTGTCCAACAAAGGCTTGAGTAATTTCTGCAGCAACAATAGTGGCAATGTTTCATTATTGCAGGTCCTGCGCGTGAGTTCCCTTAAAAACCTGTCTTTCAGGTAGTGAGTACAGGTCGGTACATAGTGTTTTGTTGGGAGATAGTGTACTGCTTCAATAACAAAATCGTAACACATTTGTATCAAAACCCTGAAGAAAGCGTTAGGGTACCTTAACCCTCCCCTGTCTTGAAGACGTATTAAGCATACTGCAGGACTATCAGTTGCAGGTAAGGATATTATCTGTAGACAACTGTCAGTGTTAGTTTCTTCTTCTGCTACATGTATCAAATATCCAGCTATCATTGCGAGTCAAATTAATGACAGAATAACTACCGATTGTGAAAGCAGAAAAATTAATTATCACTGCTGAGTTAAGGATCAAATCATTTGTAAGCACTTTTAAAAATGTTTGTTAAATTAGCCTGTAGATGACCTGCTGGACAGTAATATGCAGACCTTTATAGTGTTCTCTCTGAATTTACACTTTTATTTACCAAAAGACTGAATCTGCTCAATCAAGAAATTTGCTTTCAAATCACCTTGTTCAGCTAGTCCTGTAATTTTATTTAGTTGACTGTGAAGTGCATGTTTATTTTTATCATTTTTGAGTTGATGCACCCTTTCTTTTAAAGTTGTAATAATAATGTTTCTGCTTTGCTCTAAGTGCCCTTTGTTTCCTACATTTCCTGGCTATTCTTTTCAGTTTCAAACCTAATTTATTGCAATATACTTTATGTTTAATAGAACACTGAGTGCCTGTGGTTTTATATAATGGTTCACTGATAAGTACAGGTGGAGGGCCATTCTCTTCACTGGCTGTAGAGGTGCTTGGTTCCACATGGAGTTTAATGTTCTTCTGGTTTTAGCTTCATTTCCCATTTCATGGCAGAATGATTGGACTGTTATGTTTTCTTAAGTGGTCTTCCTGTATGTGATTGTGTTTGTTTGTGTCCGGGAAAGTCTTGAAATACGGATGGAATGACGTTTGGAAGTAGGATTTTTAGTGCTGTGCTCACACTGTAATGAGTCTTTAAAATGCATACTGCAAACAGTGGAATGTACACTATGTTTCCACAGAGATCCCAGTCTATTCCCCTGAAGAAAAAATGCCAAACACCATTTAGTTTTAAGTTCCTCGTCTTTCGGAAATCTATGAAATGAAATACCACACCCTTTAGAGATATTTGATTTCCAATACGGAACACTACAGTACACCATGTTTTTTAAGTTTATCCGATGTTCACATTAAGTAAATACGGTCATTAATTTCAATCACTCAATTATAATCACCTGCACTAGCACAAGAAAGCTCACAAAATACAAAAATACGTCTTGAAACGCTCGTGAAGGTTTGAATGAGTATCTCGCCCGCGCAATTTTATGTCTAAGAAGCGCGTACCTAGCGGCAAAACGATTAGTTTCGCAAGCCCGAGCAGGAACCAGTTTCATGACCAGCGAGGCCTTGTATTTCCCAGCCTTGTATAATAGTGTAAGCAACGGTCTCAAGCAATACTGACTAACATGGCAGAGGACACATGGCACGGCCCCTCACAAATATACACAGCGAGTCAAACATCCGCCTCAAGGATGAGCATCAGAAAAGGAAGAAAGGAACACGTACAGGCTTAGGGACTCTTTAAATCCGAAACAAAACCCCTGAATCCATCTGAATTGGAAGCCATCTTCTTCACGACTACAAAATTCACTTGTCTTTTATTTGTATCCAATTATTTTCCGCATTGTCGCAGTGATATATAGTGGCCACTTGATGCGCCACCAATTGAATGAACGTTTAGTTAATAGTCACCCCAACAGATAGCGTTCAAATTCACACCAGCAGCATTACCCCGCAACTTAAGGAAATGAAACTTTAAGGTGTAAAAACACCAATGACACAAATTTCCAAATCGTTCCAAATAAAATTAAATGCCGTAGTAACGTCACATACTCCTCTCGCGAAACTCGAACACGAGAAACACTAGGGAACTGACATGAGTAATTTAACAGTTACTCCTGAAGCGAGGAGAATAGTGGTATTAAGAAGGGGAATTTGGAGAGGATTAAACGGTTGAATTCCTAAAGGAGGTCAAAGTCTCCCTAATTCAATACTAGGTGAAAGACTTCTATGAAAAAAGCTCAGAAAAAGGAGATGAAGGAAAATACTTCAGAGATAATAAATAAAATTATACCTCATCGTAATCCCTTACTTACTGGTAAAGTATGAAGAGTAGTTTAAAGTTTTCGAGTAAACTGTTCGAAACCTTGCACCATAATAGGCAAAAGGCTCTCCAATATAAAATTTCTCCATCAAGAGATATGAAAGATAAAAACTCAAGGAAAGAATGTTCACAAAATAGCACAGTAATCAGTAGAGAACAGTCACCAACCAGAAAAACAATCCTGAAGCATGCGTCTTACTTTAAGTAATCACAAGTTACAAAATGGTATGTCGATATGGTAGACGGCACAGGTTCTCCATGAAGATATGGCCAATGAGGTCATCACATTGCCAAATCTATTCTTATTTCTTTCAATATACCACAGAAAGAGTACATGACAATTTAAACAATGCACCACCAGATCTTCGAAAGCTTCTTCAGCAGTGATGATGTTATTTGGACGCCTATATAGCTTCAACATAATCAGAAGACAAAATCGAAGAGCCAGAGGAGATTACAGCGCCATAAAACTGATCAAAAATTTCTAGAATAAATTTAGAAATATACTAATTGTTTGCTGGACCTAGGGCCGGTTTTACTAACCGCTGTTAAATATCCTCTAACGTTGCGTTACTTAATATTTGATTAACATTTTAACGTGGCGTTATTGAAATCGCGTTTCATAGAACATCTTAACAGGTTGGTTAACTAACGTGGCCTTAGGAGATCTTGCCGTTATCTATCAAGTCAGCAGTGTATAGCATTAACCTTATTTCGCTCTTCTGAACGGCGCCGGGAACAGCGTTATTCGTTTGTTACCTTTCTGTTTACCCTGTTCTGCGCGGAATAAGAAGTCCCATTTGAAATTGTACTTGACAGTTCGTTTCGCACAGTGGTAGAGTGCGGTCCTCCTATCTTGATTGCGTCGTGTGCGACAGATTCAGTGGATTATAGTGCAAGTTCTGAGCTCGCCGTGAAGCACGAAGGTCGTTTTGTGTGTTACGTCGTGAACAGCGAGTTAGTTACCTACTTGTGTTCTCTCGTGTGTACGGTGGTGCTACGAGTGAAGAATGGCCGCCTCCAGCGGGGTGAACAGGCTAATTGCGGGTGAACAGTTAGTAGTACGAAAAGAGATTGAGGTTCCTAATGACGATGAATCCATGGATAACTATTCTCTAGAACATGCTAATAAGGATCAATCACAAGTTCAACAGAGTGACCAACTTGATCGAACGCCTCAGGATAAGGAACTTCCGCCAGTTCAACAAGGTGGTCAACACGGTAAAGTGGCTCAAGCGACAAACGTGCAGGAGTATTACAATTAGTTTCATTATGGCCCATACATAATGTTCGCAGAATCTTCTAATGACAAAAATATCGGTCAATTGCATCCCATGGCATTAAGAAGACATTTCTACGAGAATGACTTATGTGTAAAATCCATATCACGTAAGGGCAGAAATCGTATACAGGTGTCTTTTCAATCAGTCGCACAGACAAATGCCTCCCTGCGCAATGAAACTCTTAAAGTGAAGGCTTATATTCCATCCTCCAATGTCTTACGTGTCGGACTAATACGGGGAGTTGATAAGAATTTGAAAAACGAAGAAAAACTCCAACACCTCGAATCGACTGTCCCGATTAAGGCAGTTCAAAGGCTAAATCGAAAAGTAGTACAAAATGAAAAATCGAATACCTCCCCACTGGATCTATCAAAGTAATTTCTCGTGCGCAGAACTTGCCAAAACTAGTGTCCCTGTATAGAGTTTATTTAGATGTTGATCCTTATATTTTTGCCCCTATTATGTGTCGGAAATGCCAGAGATATGGCCACACCGAAAGACATTGCAAGGCACAGGTCTACAAATGTGGTAAATGTGCTCAACAAAATGCTACTTACCAATGTACCGAACATTTTAAAAAGTGCCTGCATTGCAAACGGGACCATTTGACTGGTTCTCCAGAGGGTCCAGAACACAGATATCAGTTGCAATTGAAAAAAGTAATGAGGACTGAATATTTCTCTTTCGACGAAGCGAAATGTAAAGTAGCACTTCCCGTATATTATCCTCAACAAAACCCAAAACACCCTTCCCCCTTTGTCTCAAGAAAATACCCCTCCTCCTCCTCCTGAAAATCCCAGGAATAGAAAATTCACATAAGTTATCATGGACTCCCCTAAGCCTACTCCTGCCTCAGGTTACGATAGAGCAGGGTATATGGCTCTCCTACTTAATGAAAACATTCCTCTGGAAAGACCCGTTTATCTGTCGGCTACTGTATCTGCCCCTTCAACACCACAACCTTCGACATCTGCTACGCAAAATGTGTTCAATAGTGATGTGTCATCACATCAGGAACACCAGCTACAAAGTAAAAAGTATCATCTCCAAAAAGAAATTCACCAAATTTTAATATTATTATTACAATCACTTGGCAATGAGCTGCAACTTACTCATATCGTTTATCAATTACGGGTCCGTATAGCTAATATCCTTGAGTTTTATGTTAACGTCCTACAGTGGAATGCAAGGAGTGTAATTCCAAAAAACATGAACTACAATTACTTCTTCAAGAAACCTTTGCTCATATTCTTATAATTCAAAAAACGTGGTTTACCGCTCAAACCACCTTCTCTCTTCCGGGATATAATATCGAGCGACAAGATGGGCCAGGCTGTGGTGGTGTAGTGTTATGTATACATAATTCTATTTTATATCAACCCGTACCCATCTTTCGTAAGATCCCGCAAACTTACGTTGTTGGTATTACACATAATAATTTACATTTAGTTAACATATAGTGTCCCCCTAATATATATATATATCGACAACACAATGATCGTCCTTCTTTACTCAATTTGATTCTTTATCACATGTTATTGTGTTTGGGGAGTTAAACTGCCACCATACTGCATGGGGAAGTATAAATTATACCCCGAAAGGTTCACATCTCATTTTCGCTTCACAACAGCATCATTTTACGGTCCTTAAAGATGCATCCCCCACGAGACTCTCCCCTCATGGATCTCCTCCCAGCGCTGTGGATTTAACTTTGTGTCGTGCATACATGGTCCCCATGATTACTTGGAATACTTTATCAGACACTTATTCTAGCGACCACTACTGAAACATGCTCGTTTAGCATGTTCATAACATGTAGGTTTATCTGTGTTTGCTAAGAGCTTGCATTAGCTCTCGTTTGACTTCACTAAACTGGCTATTAACTATTTCCCAAACTGTACCGCAGAGGGCAGCGCCCCTGCTTTGTAAACGGATGGTCCTTCCTTCCGCGAGTCTTTGACTTTTATCTCCTTGACATGATGTCTTTGTTGTTGTTATGACCTAAAAGAAAGAAATATGGAGTCGCCTCTACTCGGAGTAGCATTTTTGAATTATCGATGGGTTTTTATCAGGTTTAAACTCTGCCTGTATTCATATTCAGATTTTTAATTGATCAGCTTCAACCTTAGGCAATGTGAGCTGGTTTTTTTTTTTTACTTTTATCTTATGTTTATCTTGTGGCTGTTTCAAGTGCCTTGTAATCGCGACTGACTGATATACGTCTTTGCGCCGCGATATGAATGGGTGTGTGTTTGCGGGCACTATTGTGGTGGTGGTGACGAGGTAACTGGGTCTCTACGAGAATTGGCATTATGTGAACGACATTATACTTCTTTATTGCCACCAAATGTTAGTAGGCTCTAGGTGTCGACACGGAGATACGTCGTACCCAGCGCCTGTGTTGGTGGGCTTGTACGTGGGCCGTGGGTCCATATCGTCCTGCTTATAACATATTTGCAGTGTGCACGTTTCTACGTCGTGTGTGGGAACTTACTTATGGCCAGGTGAGTCATACTACATGTGTTTACGATCTGTTTTGAAAAGAGGTTATTGACCCTATTGTTGCCCGATATCGACAATGCCTGAATGTTTGTGTGTATGTGTGAGAGCGAGCGAGGGGCTAAAAGGATGTCGTATCGGTCAGTTAATTTATGTTCCTTTTTATTTATTCCTCGTACACTTGTTTTTTCACTTCGAGTGCGGTGTTTATTATTTTTGTCTTGGTCTATTTTATGACCGTTTTGCTCGTTCTTATGGTCGCCATTTTTGTTTCATTTTAATTCGGGTGATGCGCACACCCGCTTTATTTTCTTTGCCTTTTGTGTGCTCTTTGGTACAGAGATGCTGCACCCCTGGCCATCTCGATACCTTCATTGCCTTCATGTAATTATTGTTCGCTCTACTCCGGGAGGCTGCGTAACCTTTTATCCTTGTGATGGTCATTGTTGAAGCTGTAATAATGATGGAGGCTTGAGTAACGTTTGGTAAATAAAATGTGAACTATTTCGCGGAAAGCAATGACCAATATAATAATAATAATTTCGTGTGGCTATTTCTAGCCGGGTGCAGCCCTTGTAAGGCAGACCCCCCGATGAGGGTGGGCGGCATCTGCCATGTGTAGGTAACTGCGTGTTATTGTGGTGGAGGTAGTGTTATGTGTGGTGTGTGAGTTGCAGGAATGTTGGGGACAGCACAAACGCCCAGCCCCCGAGCCATTGGAATTAACCAATGATGGTTAAAATCCCCGACCCGGCCGGGAATCGAACCCGGGACCCTCTGAACCGAAGGTCAGTACGCTGACTATTCAGCCAACGAGTCGGACAATGACCAATATAAGTACGTGAGGATCTTTTCTGTCAATGATTTTTCAATATGTTGTGAATATATATATTAAGCAATGAGCACGTCGTAAGGTATTGTTTATCCATATGTTTATGGTATGTTGTGCTCGAACGGTTATGATGCTAGCTTCTACTAACCTGAAGGACAAAAGCACGTATGTAATTTTTTTTAAATTTTTTCTTTGGTGGCTTCTTTTCTTGCATTTACGTTTTATCTTAATAAACCCTCATTTAATTGTATTTGATTTTTATTGCTGGTAGTTAGTTTCCTTTTCCTTGTCATGAAATATTATTATTAATCAACGTCTTCAGTTCGAGGCTGTTATCTGTCTCTCCTGATCGGAGTCCACGTCCTCGAATCTCCCGTCGTGTTTTTACGTGTTGGGTACGGTGCACTAACCACTTATCATTACATACGGTATTGATAGACGACGTACTTCTATGCAATTAGCTGAACAAGCCAGTAATATACGATCTTTTAGAAACTTTGATAACAATACTTACGTCGCATACCGTACCTAAACAATAATTCTAATAGTCTTCACGGACGTACAATAACATATTCGATGCTGCTTACAGTCCTTAATAATTATATTACTACTTTCCTTCCATATAAAACCATAATCCTGTCTTCCCCGGCCCTTTCAAATACATTGGTGGGACAAAGAGTGTCATGATCTGATTAGACAACGTAAAATCTTATTTAAAACTTGTCGTCAATCATTAACGCAAGCGAATTATTTGAATATAAAGCGTCATATCGCTCGAACTAAAATTACATTTAATAATAAAAGAAGAGCTGTTTGGAGAGCATTCATATCCTCCTTAACCACTCATGTCCCGACGTCCCATTTGTGGAATGCTGTACGAATGCTTACAAGAGCCTCACAAAATCAAAAACAGCAACCTATATCTCGAGATATACTCTGTGCGTTTCTTAACTCCCTTACTCCTGATTATACAGTACCACAACTCTCGTTTCCCTCCTACATGACTCACCCCCCAATTTTCTACTTTACTAAAAACCAAACCAAACCCCATGGCACTACAGCCCTTGAAGGGCCTTGCCTACCAAGCGACCGCTGCTCAGCCCGAAGGCCTGCAGATTACGAGGTGTCGTGTGGTCAGCACGACGAATCCTCTCGGCCGTTATTCTTGGCTTTCTAGTCCGGGGCCGCTATCTCACCGTCAGATAGCTCCTCAATTCTAATCACGTAGGCTGAGTGGACCTCGAACCAGCCCTCAGGTCCAGGTAAAAATCCCTGACCTGGCCGGGAATCGAACCCAGGGCCTCCGGGTGAGAGGCAGGCACGCTACTCCTACACCACGGGGCCGGCTTTTCTACTTTACTACAACCTATAAAATTAGCTGAATTAAGAGTCGTATTGTCTACTGCTAACAGTTTCTCCGCAGGTCCGGATTCAATAACGTACAAAATGGTTCGGTTAGTCCCTCCTCAAGCACAACTTGTACTATTTAACTATTATAACAATAATTTGCAAATCGTGCACACCCCCTGAGTGGAATGATTTTCACTTAAAACCAATATTAAAACCATATACAATTCCCAACGAGCCCAGGAATTACCGTGGAATAGCCATGGGTTCTTGCTTACATAAAACATTTTGTAAGATTCTATTACGCCGACTAGTATGGTCTTTGGACTATTACAATCTATTTCCAAAACTTTAATATGCCTCTTTAAAAGGTCGTAGTACCCAGGATCAGATCAATATTCTTCTAATTGATATTCTATTAGCCCGTTGGAGAAAACACAGCACTATTGCTATATTTCTAGACATAAAGGGTGCGTATGATTCAGTTCCTTTACACCTCCTGTGGAAAAAGTTGGCTTCAAAGGGAATGCCTTTTAAATTTTATCTATGCTGCATCAACTGATTTCTTAACGTACATTAATGATTAAATCGCCACACCACCATATTACTAGACGACAGGCATCGAATGGGTTACCACGAGGAGCTATATTAAGTGGCATATTATTTGCCCTCTATACGTGTGATCTAGAACAGTTCATAACACCATTTGCTCGCGTTTTAGCATTTGCGGATGATTTCGTCATTTACGCCTCATACACTAGCATAGCTGAATGCCGACACTCCATAGCAACTGTTATGAGTAGTGTATTAACATGGTTCAACATACATGGCTTACAACTTTCTATTTCAAAGTGTGCTGCAATGATTTTTACACACAAATGCTCATTTGATCATACGCCTATCAACTTTGATGGATTCAGTATTCCTTTCACTACTCAATATACCCATTTGGGCATACTTATAGATCGTGACCTTAATTGGAAACAACATATTAAGACATTTCGACATAAAGCAGATGGATATCTCAAAATCCTTAAAACAATCACGAGGCGCCATAGGGGAGCAGAGCCCTGAATAGCGTTATCGGTATATCGGGCAACTATCCGTTCATATATGGATTACAGTGCTAATTTCATAGATACGACGTTCGAAGCCACTTTAACTCAACGTAATACAATTCAACATCAAGCCTTACGAATCTGTATCGGCGCTCTTAAAACTTCCCCACCAATGATCTACTCGTAGAAACAAGTGAATGTCCCCTTTTCATTAGACGCCAAATGCTCGCGAAAAATTATATTCGTAACAATTCGCCCTATCCCGTTCCACACTAATACCAAAGCTACAAATTCTACACGAATACTATAGCCAACACCCCCAAAATATGGACGAACTCCCGCACTATATCAGGCTTACGTTGAGATGAGTTTTCTTCGCAATTCATTACTACCCACCCCTCAGCTACCTATGCATTCCTTTTCCTATGATAGCTTACATTTTACTGCCCATATTATAATTACCTCCACATCGATTTCACCAGATCAGTCAAAAGGTGCCTCCTTCCCTACTTCAGCGAACAAGAAAGTTAAAATTTCTCCATTCGACTGTAGCGTTAATATCCATACTGACGGATCGAAATATCATCGGAGTGTAGGTGCTGCCTTCTTCGTTTCCAATACGAACACAACCGAGCGATTCCATTTACCAACTAACTTTTCCATCTATTCAGCAGAAATCTTTGCGATTCGACAAGCGCTTCTATAAGTTAAACACCATTCCCTAAAAAGGCAACCATATATACCGATGCCCAAATGTTTTATCACTCAATCAATCACTACTGATCTGCATTTAGAGCAGTCGCCCAGGTGGCAGATACCCTATATGTTGTTTTCCTAGCCTTTTCTTAAATGATCGCAAAGAAAATGGAAAATTATTGAACACTTCCCTTGGTAAGTTATTCCAATCCCTAACTCCCCTTCCTATAAACAATCATTTGCCCCAATTTGTCCTCTTGAATCCCAACTTTATCTTCATATTGCGATCTTTCCTACTTTAAAGACACCACTCAAACTTATTCGTCTACTGATGTCCTCCCACGCCATCTCTCCACTGACATCTCGGAACATACCACTTAGTCGAGCAGCTCGTCTCCTTTCTCCCAAGTCTTCTCAGCCCAAACTTTGCAACATTTTTGTAACGCTACTCTTTTGTCGGAAATCACCCAGATCAAATCGAGCTGCCTTTCTTTGGATTTTTCCAGTTCTTGAATCAAGTAATCCTGGTGGGGGACCCATTCACTGGAACCATACTCTAGTTGGGGTCTTACCAGAGATATGCCCTCTCCTTTACATCCTTACTACAGCCCCTAAATACCCTCATAACCATGTGCGGAGATCTATACCCTTTATTAACAATCATATTTATGTGATCACCCCAATGAAGGTCTTTTCTTATATTAACACCTAGGTACTTTCATTTATCCCCAAAAGGAACTTTCATCCCATCAACACAGTAATAAAAACGGAGAGGACTTTTCCTATTTGTGAAACTCGCAACCTGACCTTTAACCCCGTTTATCATCATACCATTGCCTACCGTCCATCTCACAACACTATCGAGGTCACCCTGCATCCGCTCACAAACTTGTAACTTATTTATTACTCTGTACAAAATAACATCATCTGCAAACAGCCTTATCTCTGATTTCACTTCTTTACACATATCATTGATATATATAAGAAAACGTAAAGGTCTAATAATACTGCCTTGAGGAATTCCCCACTTAATTATTACAGGGTCAGATAAAGCTTTGCTTACTCTAATTCTCTGAGTTTCATTTGCTATAAATATAGCCACCCATTCAGTCACTCCTTTTCCTTGTCCAATAGCACTCATTTTTGCCAGTAGTCTTCCATGATCTACCCTATCAAATGCCTTTGATAGGTCAATCGCAATGCAGTCCATTTGGCCTCCTGAATCCAGGATATCTGCTATATCTTGCTGAAATCCTACAAGCTGAGATTCAGTGGGATAACCTTTCCTAAACGTAAACTGCCTTCTGTCAAACCAGTTATTAATTTCAGCCTCTCAGCCGACTGACGTAGACAATGAGAAAAAGGATATCTATAATCCAACCATCCCTTTCTTTCTTGAGTCGTATAACCTTAAAAAATTATGGTGACTGGATTTTCTTTGGTGCGAGGGGAACAATTCCCAAATCTTTCGTCACATGGCGACAAAAATATAAACTAGCGAGAAGCCTACAAGATGAGAGAGTCGTCTCACTCATCAAATACTCCGTTTCGATTCTTCGTTACCATTTATACGGAGTTCATGCCATTTAACATGGTTAATTGTAACCTATCATTTTTTAAACATTAATCTTTTTTATCTTCTCTCAAAATTGTTATTGTGTATTATTCTGTGTCTTGTGGCAAATCTAGGGTGTCCTGGATCAGACTAAATATATAAAATCAGTTCGAACACGCAGTCGTACTACTGGTATTTATATAATGTTAAATATTTACTTTATCAACTTGAAATTTCGGGTGTTTATTTAATTTTAATATGGATCCAAGGACATTCTGCAAATTCGGGAAATGACAAATCTGATCTTGCTGCTTAAGAAGCGAGTAAAACACCCTCTGAGCCTATTAGAGTAGCTACCCCCTCTCTCAGATTATTATCCTCTTATTAAAGATGCCGCATTTCAATCTTGTCAGGAAGTGTGGCAATGCTCCGCTCACACGAATGGTCAATTTTATTATCAGCTACAACCATACATTCCACAGAAACCTTGGTATCTTAACGGTTCATATACACGGTGGCATATTATTAACATTATTTTAATGTTCAATCATGCACTCACTCCTCAATATAGATATCGTTTTAATATTACTATCCTCCCCCACTGAATATGTGATAATCCAGAAGGCGACAGTAATCATCTGCTCTTCCAATGTCCTGTGTATTCTTCCTCGCGCCACACACTATTAAAGCAACTGGTACAATTATCCATCCCTTGACAAACTAGTTTTTCTTGTTTATTATTTGAACCATCCTCCAACATTCTTAAAATTCTAAACCAGTTTTTTGATGACTCTAAAATAATTTTGTAAGCAAATGATCCTCTTTTGTTTTACAAATTTTCGTACTCCTACGTTCCATTGCCATATGAACACAGAAACTGTTCAGTTTGATTCATACGTGTGTATAGCATAGTGTTTTTGTGAATGAGTGCTTCGTTATTATGTGTGTGTTTATGTGGATTCTTGTTATAAAAAATAAGTAAAGTTCTACTCCTGATTTGTGACTGGGTAACATTAAGAGAGCCCATACCCCGCCCCCATCAACAATAACAACAAGAACAAGACTATAGTGCAAGCCTTACATTACATGTATGGATGTTTTCAATAGTCGGGGGGGGGGGGCAGTACTAACCGTTCACCGGACATGGACGTTTCCAGTAATATTGACCATGAGAGAAGTATTTCCAGAAGGGTATACAGTCTATCGTAGAGACCGAGGAGATAAAAAGGGTGGGGGGTGTTTATTCTGGTGAAGGAAACTTATTGTTCACATGAATGGTTTACAGATGAAAGGGGTGAAATATTAGGGATAAAATTAGTTTGTGATAATATGAAGGAGGTGGGAATTATAGGAACATATAGGCCTGGAAGAGAGGAAAGAGACTTGGAAATATTTGAGAGAATAATAAATTATACTCATAAAAACAATAATAATGATATGGTAATAATTGGGGGAGATCTGGACTTGCCTGAATTTGAATGGATTGGAGCTTTAAGTGAAGCCCATGAACAGAAACTGGCAAATAAGTTAATTTGGGAGGGAGGATTTACACAAATAGTACAAGAACTTAGTCGTCTCAACAACTTGCTAGATGTATTCTTGGTTAAACCATGGGAAATTGTTGATAAAACTGAGGTAATTGAAGGAATAGGTGACCATAAGGCTGTAATAATGGATGTAGGACTTTTACAAAAAATGCTTAATAAGAGGGTCACACAAGACAAGAAATTATACAGAAAAACTAAAGTTGATGAATTTGGGACTTACCTTAAATCACAGTTCAGTTGTTGGATAAGTGAAGGGAGTAATGTGGATACACTTTGGGCTAAATTTAAAGGAATCATTTGGGAAGGAGAGAAGAGATTTTTACCTGTTAAGAAGGGTAACATGACCTCAGACCCTGTTTATTATACAAGGGAAATAAGGAAATTGAAAAGAAAATGTAGAATAGTAAACAGGAAAATCAAAGAGGGTAGGGAGAATAGAGAAACTAGAAAACAGCTAATGAGGGAATTGAATAGAGTGAAAAAGGAAGCAAAAGAGAAATATATGAATGGCATACTTTAAGAGGGTAATGACCACAAAGGGAAATGGGAAAAGCTGTATTCTTATATTAGGAATCAAAAAGGAAAAGGAATCCAAATTCCTACAATGGTTGGAGAAGGGGTGAACACTATTCAACAGATACTGAGAAAGCAAATCTATTTAGTAGGGAATTCAAAGATTCAGTAGAAGATTGTCTGGAGTTGGAAACAGAAACAGAAGACAGAGAGGGATAGACACATAGGGAAACAAGAAGCTTCTCATTCACAAATGAAGATATTTTCAGAGAAATCCAACTGCTTCAGCAAGGAAAAGCAGCAGGAAGTGATCAAATTACTGGGGAGGTATTAAAGACAATGGGGTGGTACATAGTGCCTTATTTAAAATTTCACTTTGACTATGTCAGAAATAATAGTGTAATACCAAAAGAATAGAAGGAATCTATAATAATACCAATTTATAAAGGAAAGGGTGATAAAAGGAAACCAGAGAACTACAGACAAATCAGCCTGACCAGTACTGTTTGTAAAATACTGGAGAGTTTAATAGCAAAGTACATCAGAGGGATATGTGATGATAAAAATTGGTTCATGAGGAGCCAGTATGGATTAAGAAAGAAATTTTCTTGTGAGGCACAACTGGTGGGATTTCAGCAGGACATATCAGATCAGTTGGATTCAGGAGGCCAGTTAGATTGCATAGCCATAGATTTTTCCAAAGCCTTTGATAGAGTGGAACATGGAATATTATTAAAGAAATTTGAGGGAATTGGATTGGACTTAAGGGTTATACGTTGGATAAGAACATTTCTAAATTCAAGGGTTCAGAAAGTCAAAGTAGGAAATAATACATCACAGGAAGGGAAAGTTTGGAAGGGAATCGCACAGGGTAGTATAATCGGTCCGTTACTTTTCTTAATATACACAAATGATTTAGGGAACAATATAACATCAAAAATAAGATTGTATGCAGATGATATAATTGTTTAGAAGGAAATAAATAACATTGAAGATTGTTCAGAATTACAAAGGGAACTTGAAAGTATCCAACAGTGGGTTGAAGAAAATAATATGAAGGTTAATGGAGGCAAATCAACTGTAACAACATTTACAAACAGGAGCTTTAAAACTGAATTTGAATATACTTTGAATGAGGTAGTTATGCCAAAAGATGGCAAGTGCAAATACTTAGGTGTGAGATTTGAAAGTAATTTGCACTGGAAGGGTCATGTTGATGACATTGTTGGGAAAGCATACAGATCGTTACATGTCATAATGAGGCTACTTAAAGGATGCAACAAAGAATTTTTAAAAAAAGTTACTTAAGTATGGTTCGCTCATTATTGGAATATGCAAACAGTGTTTGGGATCCTCACCAAGAATACCTAATAAAAGAAATAGATAGTGTGCAGAGGAAAGTAGCAAGATTTGTAACAGGGGATTTCAGGAGAAACAGTAGTGTATCAGAAATGTTAGAGGAACTTGGGTGGGAAACTTTAAGTAAGAGAAGGGAGATAACTAGACTTATAGGATTATATAGAGCCTATACAGGAGAAGAAGCATGGGGAGAAATCAATGAGAGGCTTCATTTGGAAAGTAATCATATCGGCAGGGCAGACCACAAATATATTCTCAGAAGGAATTTTAGCAGAAGCGATTGGGGTAAATTTTCATTCATTGGGAAGGATGTGAAAGAGTGGAACAGTTTACCAGGGGTAGTGTCTGATCCTTTTCCAAAATCTGTGCAGGTATTCAAGAAGAGAATAAACAGCAACAGAGAAAATAAATGAAGTTTTAGAGAGCATTCGACCAGTGCAGGTTATTGTAAATAAAAATGTGTGTGAATAAGTTAATTCCATCCCCTGGTCTAAGGAGTTGGACAGCCAAAGTAGGGGACTGCCTGTAGGGGTGAAGTACAGTGGGGACTTCGAGGGCCCTGGGACAGCTACGATAGCTGTGAAGACCCTTCAGGAACTCTCAAAAGTGGTGGCAAAAGTGGCTCTGGTTAAGACGCAGCAGGTCGTTATGCTACTTAGGTTCCAAAATGGGTAAAAAAAAGTAAATAAATGCAATGTAAATTTTAATCTTATACCAGTTGCATAGTATTATTTGATGTAATTCCACATACTGTATATGAGTTGACTATGTTTGTAAGTATAGGAGATATTATAAGTAGAATTTTGTAAACAATATAAATTTATTAAGGATGATCTGTTTGTTTAATAGATAAAAATTGTTAGCATAAATTGTATATTATTGTATTCTAGAAAAAAATTCTTCTCTTGTTAATTTAAAATTTAGTGCTTGACAATAATGTATTTTAGTGTACCATTTGCACAGAGGTAGACACCTCATTTGCAAATAAAGAGATTTTGATTTGATGAAGAAACAGTACATTCAACCAATAATAATGACATCACACCAGCACTCGGTGGTGAACAACCTTCATCCAATATACAATCTGACAAGACCGTTCTACGCAATCCGCTTTACTACTATACAGGACATCGCGGTCCGTATGCAATCTATGTGGAGTCGCCTGATGAGAAAAATACCGGAAATATTCACCCTATGGCTCTTGGTAGGCTCTTCTACGATAATCACATTGTGGGTATAACATCTATCAAACCGAAAGGTGCAAAGCACATTCAAATTCTATTTAACTCGGCTGCCAATGCCAACACTTTTCTAACACACCCCATTTTGAATTCTCATCATCTTAAAGCTTTCATCCCGGAATCCGGCTTGTTTCGCATTGGATCGATTCGGGGAGTCGATAAGAATTCATCCGAGGAGGACATTATCAAATACATTGAATCCCCTGTTTTTATAGTTAAGCAGACGTGTGTCTGTTGATGTACAAACTACAGTAACTTTGTTCCACGGGAACGAAAAAATTAACCTGAAATTGCCAAACTCTACCAGAATTCGTTGCTATCTTCCACGTAATGCTAGAGGTCTAGACATTCATTTTTCGTCATTTTGTTAATTATCTGTGGTAAGTGTCAATGCTATGGGCACACAGCCAAAAACTACCGAGATGCAGTAACTGCTCTATGTCTCACGAAGCTCACACATGCTCCGATGTAATTCGTAAATACCTACATTGTGGGCTGAATCACAGTGTAGCATCCCATAGATGTGAAGTCCATCAGCAACAAATTGCAATCAAACGCATGATGTGTGTGGACAATATTTCCTTCCCGGAAGCCCAAGACAAACTCCAACCGACAGTGTTTTTTCCGCCTTAGCGTTCCACATCACTTTCCACAGCTTAGTGCAAGCAATTCGCCGTCCCCAAGTGAGACTCCACGCAAACGAAAATTCACTGAAAAGATCCACAGATCAATTCGAACAACTCCCCTGCAAGGATTTGATAGAGCAGGCTATCATGCGATATTACGAAATCCTATCTTGGATCATGCTCCACGGGTATCTAGTTCACAGCCCCAACAGCCAAAGGTGCAAGTGGAACAGTCAACTGGCACAGCCTCCCCTTCAGATTGTCATCAGACTCCATTCGATCGCCTTACACCACCGCGATTAACAAAGAGTGTTCAAGCAGAAATACAGCACGATTCCAAGTGATTAGCAGTAGTCATAGGTGAACAAACTAAATGGGATCATTTATTAAAAATCCTCTTTACCAAGGTTAGTCAGTTTCTCGTAGAGGAGGCTGCGAATACTGCAATGGAACAGTAGGAGTATTACTCCGAGAAAACATGAATGAATACTCCTCATTCAAGAATATAGTCCCCATATTATTATATTACAAGAGTCATGGCTAAAATCTTGAATCAACTTTTTCACTAAAGGGTTACAATGTTGAGCGACTGGATGATTGTGGGTATGGAGGGGTACTCACTTAAATTGCATCGAATATACCATATACTACTGTCTTTCTATTTTATGAGATTCCTAACACACACTCCTTTGCTGTGAGTGTACAACATTTCATTATCGTGAACCTCTACTGTCCACCTTCCATACAAGGCAACGCCCTTGAATGGCTTCAATATTTTTCACAATTTTCACTCCCAAGTCCGTTTAAAAATAGCAGTTGATCTCAACGGACATCACACTGACTGATGATGCGTCTATACCACAACAAAAGGTCGTAATATTTTAATGCAGTCTTAAATAACCACCTGTTTATTTTAAATGATGGCTCCCCTACACGGCTATCACCACCCGGGCACCCTAATAGTGCAGTAGATCTATCAATTTGTTCCAAAGATATCGTCTATAAATCAATGTGGTATGCGCACAAAGTCACTAATCTAAGTGATCATGTTTCGATCATTATCGACATTACTATACAACAAGTTCATCAGCAGAATATAGCTTTCAAAACTCAGCGTAGAACACGCAATCTGGAAGATTTTGATTTTGGCCTATTTTAAGATTATATTTTAAACCACATTAAATTCGCATCACAAACATATTCCGCCTACATTGCTTTATACCAGCATATTCAAAACTAACTAGATATTCCGCCTACATTGCTTTATACCAGCATATTCAAAACTAACTAGATATATATCACCCTTTTCATTTTCGCACCTATAGCAATACTACTAGCGTCTTAACATTAACTGGTGGTTTAAGCAATGCGCCGCTATGATGAAACGAAGACGCAGCCTGCTCAAAAGTTTAAATCAAAATTTCACACCTGCCAACTATGTGCAATATAAAAGTACGCTGCCCACCTGAGAACATTCTTCAACGATAGACGAATAGAATCTTGGAAATGTTTTATTAAACCCCTCAATAGAAACACCTGTATAAAGGATATTTGGGCCGCTATCAAAAAACTTGCCCATACGGGTGCAATAAACTCGACCAACCACACTTCGAAAGCATATCCCAATTTTACGACACCTTAACACTGGATTTTGTTGTCCAAGAATATAGGCAGTATCCTGCAGTGCCTCTTCGTGATAAATTTCTCACGCTCTCCCAACCTTATCTTATCTAGAATTCTTTAACATACTCCACAAGGAACCTACTTCTGCTCCTGGAACAGACGATATTATCTATACATTGCTCACCCATCTTCCTTACCATGCACATGCAATAATCATAGCGTATTACAATCAAATACTAAACTCAGCTGTCCCTCCTTCTGCATGGAATACATTTACGCTCGTACCCATACAAAAAACAAAAAACTCGACCACAAATCGCATCGAATATAGAGAAATCTGTAAGGATCATGTTTAAGGAAGGTCATCCTCAGTATTATGTTGGGAAAGCTTATATGGTGTCTCGCTTATTATAATTTGCTATAATATGCCTTTATCAAAGGCGGAAGAACAGCGGACCCCATTAATATATATTATTGACGGATCTCTAGCTAACAAAACAACGCAAACACGGAACAATTGCTGCTTTTCTTGGAAGTCTGCAGAAGTAATATCACTAGAGCATTAACTAATAAGGCATGGTTCATCGTCGCCATAAGACCTATCTGTGTCGGTGCGACGTAAAGCAACTAGCAAAAAAAGGCATGGTTAAATGATCACGACTTGGAATAATCCTCTACCAAAAATATGGCAATGATTTTTACGCATAAATGCAACTATAATACAGACTCTTTCAGAATCGCAAATATTACACTTCCGATCTTAAGGATACATAAATATTTAGGTATTTATTTAAATAATAAACTGTCCTGGAGACCCCATTTTGAATACCTTTCGAAGAAGACTCAAAAATTTGACAATCTCTTGAAAATGACAGTTCGACGGAACTGGGATGCTGTCCGTAACAGCTTTATTACTTTACCGGCATACAATACGCTCGCTTTTAGATTTTGGATCCCTTTATTTTGGTATTGCTTCCTCCACTCTTATTCTCAAACTAAACGTAATTCAACGTCGAGCACTACGATCATGTATAGACGCTTTAACCTCTACCTCGACTAATGCGTTACTTGTTGAAACATATGAAATGCTTCTACACTATCGCCGCTTGTATTTAGCTTCTAAATTTTTACTGAAAAGAAAAGCTACAATTACTGGCGGAATATCGGCAACGTTCTCACCAGCAATCACGAACACCTGCTTTGTTAGACGCTTTCCACTTGACGTGACAATATCACACTAGCATTCAACAAAATATTTCGCTTCCACACAATGTAAATGCCATAAAATATTATGCACTACAAACCTAATATTATAGCGTCTCAGAACATTTCCTTTAATAACAGCACAATGAAAATTTCCGACCTACCTAACCCAACACTTCAAATGGCAATAAATGATCTCAACCCTAATCTCATAATATATACAGATGGATCCAAACACAATGTAGGCACGGGGGCCGCATATTATATTCCGCAGTTCAACGTCAGTGAGCAATTATATTCTTCCAAACCATGCCTCAATATTTACTGCTGAGGCTTTCGCTATCCGATAAGCTTTGCTATACCTAAAACATCACGACATCATCAAAGCGTTCATTTTTACAGATTCCTTAAGTGTGCTTCAAAGCTTAATGCCACACAAGTCCTATAAAAATAGGTACATCTGAAACATTCGACGCCTATTATTTGAACTCGATGAAACTGGATCTGATATAACTTTAATATGGATAAAGGGACTTCCGAACAACGATGGTAATGACCAGGCTGATAAAATGGCAAAACAAGCTGCATCCGGAACAGGCATCAACGCTCAATATTTACTGCTGAGGTTTTCGCTATCCGATAAGCTTTGCTATACCTAAAACGAATTTAGTGTCCCTACACAGATTTCGCCAAGATTATTAAACTTGCTATTCAACACGAATGGCGGCACAACTGGACATAATCAGCTGCAAACGAGCATTGCTAGTCACCCATGGTTTTCAAAAACAAAATATTCACGGAGACATATTACTACAATTAACAGATTACGCTTTGATCACGCTTTGACTCCGGCTTTTAAATTCAAATTAAATTTTATGGCTTGACCCATGCGTTCATGTAGTCATAACATGGCCGACGGTAATCATATTATCTTTCAATGTTCCCATTTCACCCTACATAGAAAACGGGTTTTTTCAAACTTTACACTAGCAAAAAATCCAAGTACCCACAAGAGTACCTCGCCTTGTTCAACAACCTATACCTTCAATTGTTCTTGCTATTCAAGAATTCTTGGATAACTGTAACATTACACTCTAAATTCGTTTGACTAGTGAGTCTTATGCGCTTCTTAACTCGCATCCTCCTCTACATAACTGCAACCTACGACATCGTCAAGTTCTCGTCCGGTAACCCTAGTGTTTCTACAAGTGTTGAACAACTCCACCCATCGCGTGCAAATTTCAAAGTCTATTGCTCTTGAGCATACGCGATAACAAGTGTCGTGCCTGGGCACTGCCTACGAGATATACAAGGCCGGGACCTACTAATATGCCGCTGAAAAGACGGTCCGACCGTGTACACGGTTTGGCCGATAGATGTCAGGTTTATGTTCTGCTCTTGGTGGACTTCAACGTTGTGATGTACGGAGTAATTGTGATGTTGTGTTGATTCTATGCAATTTATTGTGAGTATTGTTTCTGTCGGCGATTGTCCGTGAGGTTGAAAAGCACGGTGCACTGTTGGGTACCTCTACGTAGTTCGGATACCGCTAAAAAGCAAGAAAATGTGACGTTCCATAATTTTCCTTCGGCGTGCTGTTTAAGAGAGAAATAGAGGCAAGATATTTCGAGGCACGGGTATGTAGCTTGCATTTCAACTCATCAGATGTCAGTGTAGGCATATAAATCAAGCGAATTATCCCCAACGAAGTTCCTTTCGTTTTTAGTGTACATCCTGTTCACAGCAGAAAAGTGTCAAACGAAGGAAGGCTGCAGCTCCAAAAAACTACGTATTTTCATCAAAATTTAGTAAAACTTCTTATTCAGATAACGATGAACATACCATATCTTCAGCAAAAACAAAAACGAAGTACCTACAAGTCTCGTTTCTATGTCAAGAAAAGGCTACGACTGTGTTAAATCTAAATATACACTGACTGACAGAGCAAATGCAACACCAAGAAGGAGTGGTCAGAACTTTATGCCAATTGCAGGGTAGACTGACGTCACTGAGGTATGCTCAAGATGTGAAATGCGCCGCTGTGCTGCGCACGTAGCGAACGATAAATGGGGCAAGGCGTTGGCGAATGGCCCACTTCGTACCGTGATTTCTCAGCCGACAGTCATTGTAGAACGTGTTGTCGTGTGCCACAGGACACGTGTATAGCTAAGAATGCCAGGCCGCCGTCAACGGAGGCATTTCCAGCAGACAGACGACTTTACGAGGGGTATGGTGATCGGGCTGAGAAGGGCAGGTTGGTCGCTTCGTCAAATCGCAGCCGATACCCATAGGGATGTGTCCACGGTGCAGCGCCTGTGGCGAAGATGGTTGGCGCAGGGACATGTGGCACGTGCGAGGGGTCCAGGCGCAGCCCGAGTGACGTCAGCACGCGAGGATCGGCGCATCCGCCGCCAAGCGGTGGCAGCCCTGCACGCCACGTCAACCGCCATTCTTCAGCATGTGCAAGACACCCTGGCTGTTCCAATATCGACCAGAACAATTTCCCGTCGATTGGTTGAAGGAGGCCTGCACTCCCGGCGTCCGCTCAGAAGACTACCATTGACTCCACAGCATAGACGTGCACGCCTGGCATGGTGCCGGGCTAGAGTGACTTGGATGAGGGAATGGCGGAACGTCGTGTTCTCCGATGAGTCACGCTTCTGTTCTGTCAGTGATAGTCACCGCAGACGAGTGTGGCGTCGGCGTGGAGAAAGGTCAAATCCGGCAGTAACTGTGGAGCGCCCTACCGCTAGACAACGCGGCATCATGGTTTGGGGCGCTATTGCGTATGATTCCACGTCACCTCTAGTGCGTATTCAAGGCACGTTAAATGCCCACCGCTACGTGCAGCATGTGCTGCGTTCGGTGGCACTCCCGTACCTTCAGGGGCTGCCCACTGCTCTGTTTCAGCAGGATAATGCCCGCCCACACACTGCTCGCATCTCCCAACAGGCTCTACGAGGTGTAGGCTACAGATGCTTCCGTGGCCAGCGTACTCTCCGGATCTCTCACCAATCGAACACGTGTGGGATCTCATTGGACGCCGTTTGCAAACTCTGCCCCAGCCTCGTACGGACGACCAACTGTGGCAAATGGTTGACAGAGAATGGAGAACCATCCCTCAGGACACCATCCGCACTCTTATTGACTCTGTACCTCGACGTATTTCTGCGTGCATCGCCGCTCGCGTAGGTCCTACATCCTACTGAGTCGATGCCGTGCGCATTGTGTAACCTGCATATCGGTTTGAAATAAACATCAATTATTCGTCCGTGCCGACTCTGTTTTTTCCCCAACTTTCATCCCTTTCGAACCACTCCTCCTTGGTGTTGCATTTGCTCTGTCAGTCAGTGTAGATTGATGAGATTTCAATGCCAGATTACGGAAAACAATCTTTATATTGATAAGTAGGATACTGTAATGAAATCAGAAAAATGATTTAAGGTATCTGAACTTGACCAAAAAGTAAACCAAATTGAAAATAATGGTATAAATGATCATTTAGAAGCTTTATTTCTGTTACAACAAACTGAATCTTGCGGGAAGGAAAAGTGAAATAGGGAAAAACGACGCTAAAAATTTGGGTCCTCTGGCATAGGAAAACACCTACCGACTAGAGATTTGAGATCCTTGCACTGCCTAACTGTACCACATCAGGAGATGCTGAAAAATTATATAGGATTTTCTAATGGGGAAACGGACATAAAATCGCTCTTCAAACAGGGGCTTCAATACGAATGTCGCAACATCAGATGTGTGGAGGAAAAGGTAGGATTGCCCTTTACAATCACAGCTTGGAAGCTTTTAGTTTCAGTTAACAGATAAGGCATAGACCTACAACAAGGAATGTTGTGATTAAACCCAAAGTTATTTATGACCGCAATCTCGATCTGTTTATCGGATACACTGAGGCAGAATTAGAGACAACGGGAAGAAGTGTTAAACTCGCTAATAGACTTCTCTTCTTATTTCGTGTAAGAAATGCGTTGTAGAAAGTAAGTCATACAACTGCCCTACGTTATTTATTTATTTATTTTATTTATTTATTTATTTATTTATTTATTTATTTATTTATTTATTTATTTATTTATTTATTTATTTATTTATTTATTTATTTACTATAGAATGTCCCAAAAGCTAGTGGCTCAAGGAGGGATTGCCCTTTACAATCACAGCTTGGAAGCTTTTAGTTTCAGTTAACAGATAAGGCATAGGCCTACATATATAACAATGAATGTTTTACAAATATTGATTTACATCATAATATCATTATTTTACATGGAAAATGAAGATATTCAAAATAAACTAAACGTAGGTGGAAAAATAGGTACACAGTTGTTATCGATTTATACTCCAACATACTGTTCAAGGAAGTACCTGCGTACTTCCTTTTTTAATCTGTACAACTTATTGATTTGCCGGGCTGAGTGGCTCAGACGGTTAAGGCGTTGGTCTTCTAACCCCAACTTGGCAGGTTCGATCCTGGCTCAGTCCGGTGGTATTTGAAGGTGCTCAAATACGACAGCCCCGTGTCGGTAGATTTACTGGCACGTAAAAGAACTCCTGCGGGACTAAATCCCGGCACCTCGGCGTCTCCAAAGACCTTAAAAAGTAGTTAGTGGGACGTAAAACAAATATTATTATTATTATTATTATTATTTATTGATTTGTTTCAATTTTGGAGGTAGATTGTTAAAGGTTGTCTTGCTGAATAAAAATGCTTTTAACACCATATTTGGTAGTGTTTGTTAAATCTTTGTAAAACTGGTTTGCTGATCTTGTATTATGGGTGTGAATATCTTTGCTGTATCGTAGTTTTGTATTAACAGAAATCATATTATTTTTATACCTGAAAATAAATAAAGCTTGAGAGTATTTAATCTGGCATTGTACTGGTAATATGATTGTTTCCTGAAAACTTCCACAGAAGCACCGTGATGAAATTACACTAATAAGGCGATAAAGGTGCGTGTCCTTGGGTTTAGGTCTGAACAAAGTGAGCTTAAAAAGTTTCGTACAACAGCTGTGACTTCATTAGGCATGTCCCCTTTCAAGACTCAGCTTACACCATTACATTTATTCTCTCTGAAATACATCTCAGCAAGTTTGCACACATGAACAACATCTTTCGTAGGAATATCCAGATTATCTTTATTCTTGAAAGAAATTAATGGATGAGGATGTTCTTTTATGTACAACTACTTTCTTACAAGTGTCACATTGTAGAGAATTGACTAACATCTTCACCACAAATTCTGTCCTACTTGTTGGCTGAATGGTTCAGAGGGTCCCGGGTTCGATTCCCGGCCGGGTCGGGGAATTTGACCTTTATAGGTTAACTCCAGTGGCTCGGGGGCTGAGTGTTTGTGCTGTCCCCAACATCCATGCAACGCACATAACACTACCCTCCACCACTAACACGCAGTTACCTACACATGGCAGATGCCGCCACACCCTTATCGGAAGGCCTGCCTTACAAGGTTTGCACCCAGCTAGAAATAGCCGTACGAAATTATTATACCACATATCCTGAGACATATTTAATAATAATCTGTGATAATCCTTCCACTCTAATGTTATCAGTAAGTTTGTCATCCTTACAAGTCTTTAAAAATTAGAAGAGATCGAGGCCATTATTATTATTATTATTATTATTATTATTATTATTATTATTATTATTATTATTATTATTATTATTATTATTATCATCTTCTTTCTTAATCTGTTTACCCTCCAGGGTTGATTTTCTCTCAGACTCAGCGAAGTATCCTGCCTTTGATCGGGGGATACAACAGGGAAGGAGGACCAGTACTTCGCGGAGGCCGCCTCATCCACTATGTAGGGGATGGGGAGATTAGAAGGGATAGACAAGAAAGCGGCCGTGGCGTTAAATTAGGTACCATCTCAGCATTTTCCTGGAGGAGAAGTGCGAAACCACGGAAAACTACTTCGAGGATGATTGAGGTGGGAATCGAACCCCCTCTACTCAGTTGACCTCTCGAGGCTGAGTGAACCCCATTCCCATCCTCGTACAACTTTTCGAGTTTCGTGGCAGAGCCGGGAATCGAACCCGGGCCTCACGGGGTGGCAGCTAATCGCACTAACCACTACACCACGGAGGAGGACATTGTTATTATTATTATTATTATTATTATTATTATTATTATTATTATTATTATTATTATTATTATTATTATTATTATTATTAGTGTTACCGTGTTTTGGTGGATCAGCAGAGGTGAAAGAAGGTGCGGGCTGGAGGTGAAAGAAGGTGCGGGCTGGAATGGGTCTAACTACAAGTCCGGAAGAATATTTAAAAAATTTAAATAAAGGTTATATTTTCAACAGACAACAAAAATTTAACAACTTTTCACTAGGTGAAATAACAACGAAAATTCAGGTACAATGCAACTTTACAAACGAAAGCACAAGTTAAGGGGTTTTTACAATTCTGGGCTACGAGCCCCCAAGTTTAACCATTCCTGAGCTCTCAGCTCACAACCACAAATTACCAAAGGGCAGAAAACCCCTAATTACATGGAGCATTTGCTCCCACCTCGTAATGTCAAGCCTCCTAGAGGCACCTTTCAAAATACCAGAAGGAGCTGACCGCTCTCAATCAAGCCTATTAAAAGGCCATGAACGGACTTTACTACAAACTGCCCTCAAGGCACACTTACAAAGAAACAGGGGTATCTTGTACCCATTCTACTGGGCCTTAGTGGACAAATACTAGGTTAATAAAAACGGCCCAAAACGCAAAAGGAATGGAGGCGTGAATTAGCACTCCTAAATACACATCTTAAAACCTAAGTGGCGCTAGGCCGATACACAGGGGCTATTCCCACACTATATAGGTGACTTGTATAAGAAAATTTTAACATATTAGGAAAGATTAGAAAATCAGTCACGAAAACATAGTCACCTGAAGTCGAAATGAAGGGGAGCTCGAGAGAGTAAAGCACTCTCTATCCCCGATTTACATTTAAAGTAATAAGAAAATGTTTACATAAGCCGGCACTAAGTTACATTTTAAACAGGTAGGATACTTGAAAAGGTTTCGAACCTTCCCCGGGGGTTAAACTGCTGACCAAGAAAGAAATAAAGATGTTACGAGACCATTACCTTTACTGAAGAGCTGCTGCCTGAAGAAAGAGGCGCTTCCCGCCCCCGGCTACATATCCACACACTGAGCTAGATGTTGTTCGAGTGGCCAAGAGCCAAGAAAATCAGCAGTTTTTAAACCCTCGTGGAAGCTTCGAGACCTTTCATGAATAATTAAGACACACTCACTCAACTTTATTGGGTAGCTAAAAGTTATACATCAACATCGAAGAAGAAAGACACTATTGGTCAAAAATTAATTAAAGAAATTCGGGATTGGCTGAGTTCAAAACTGGCGGAAAGAAAGATTAATATTGCCAACCCAAAAAATGAAAGAACAAAATGTAGTAAAGACGAAATTTCGAATAAAAAATTTCTTCAAAAAGTTCCTTCCCTTCGCACCAGGGTGCATGATCATAGTTTTTTAGTAGGGACATCTGTCAGAGAAGGTCCACACTTCTTGATCAACCAAAAAAAAAAAAAAAACAAATCGAAATACACACAGTGGCATCTTCTGAGGAACTCTTGGATTAATTCAGTTGTTAAAGTTCAGAGTTTCTCCGATAGAAAGTAATTTAAGGCGGAAAATTCAAATGTGCGGCGTATAGGTGTACAAACCGGTACTATTATTATTATTATTATTATTATTATTATTATTATTATTATTATTATTATTATTATTTATTTATTTATTTATTTATTTATTTATTTTAGTCTGATCCAGGACACCCTAGATTTGCCATAAGACACAGAATAATACACAATAACAATTTTGAGGGAAGATAAAAAGATTAATGTTTAAAAAATGATAGGTTACAATTAACCATGTTAAATGGCATGAACTCCATATAAATGGTGACGAAGAATCGAAACGGAGTACTTGATGAGTGAGACGACTATCTCATCTTGTAGGCTTCTCGCTAGTTTATATTTTTGTCGCCATGTGACGAAAGATTTGGGAATTGTTCCCCTCGCGCCAAAGAAAAGTCCTGTCACCGTAATTTTTTTTAGGTTATACGACTCAAGAAAGAAAGGGATGTTTGGATTATAGATATCCTTTTTCTCATTGTCTACGTCAGTCGGCTGAGAGGCTGAAGATTCAAAGCGTACCGCAGGATCAATAATTTCTGCTTCGTTCCTCCGTCTGTCAATCGCTATAATATCAATCCTGCGAGTGCTGCCTCCTTCGGCGAGGCAGTGGACTTCTTCGTACACTTCTAGATTTTTGAGACGAAGAGCATTAGCAATCAGGTTTCTGATGATGTTATGGCATTTGATCCTAAGCAGTTCTCCTTGAGGGCAACTCCCCAGCACATGTGGTAAGGTTTCATACTCACTGCAGAGTACGTACTGGTGCAACCATCGCTGTCATCTTCAACATCTCCCTCCATTCCGAACAAGTTAAACCATCTCTTCTGGTAACCCAAGAATTAGCAGCAGGAACTTGAGCAAATAACTCAACACCTCTTCCTTTTTGTGGATATGCACACCAAGCTTCAAATTCGCGTGTTCTAAGTATATCGCGCAGTTGTCTAACAGATTTCGTTGATGTCTCTTCGTTGAGTTGAAGTTCAGATAGGCAGCGAGTTTTTATTGCTGTGAAATTTCGAACAGCATTTACGTGCGAATCATTCACAGCTTCTAGCTTAAGATTGATGTTCAGCTGTTGAAGGTACGCTTCCCAAGTAGCGCGCATTAGTGCTAACCCTTTACATTTGTGGCTCGAATATATCATACTTGTCGGTGTGTCACTCGGAAGTTGTAGAATTTCTTTAAGTGCGCTTCTGATCATGTTGTCGGCTTTTAACAGACTTGATTTGGGAATTTTCTCAACCGAAACAGTCTGGAAGGGGTATATCAGTGTAGGGCCAATAAACTGATTTATTACAGTCAATTTTTGATGCGGTTGGAGTAAGTGAGTCCTGGTAATCTGATCTAAGTTAGCTTTCAATTTTTCAAGTATCTGATGTTCATTGAAGACTAAAGTCTGTCTGAAAGTTGCCCCTAAATATTTTATTTCTTCACTATCATTTATACTTCTAATGTTTCCAGAGACCGGCACGATATCGTCAGAATGAAGTTTACCATTTTCTATAATAATGGCATTTGATTTGTCTGCATTTATATGCAAACCTATTTCTTGAAGCAGATTTATGACAGAAGTGACTAGGATTGAAGCTGCTGCTTGATCTTTAGCTATAATCACCAGATCGTCGGTAAAGCATAGGGATTGAAAACCATACATTTCTGATACTTTGATGTCTGTGAGTTCATCAAGGATGTGGTTTATACCCCAGTTAAATAAGAAAGGTGAAATGGGATCTCCTTGCATCACTCCACATTTGATGTTTATCTTATCTGTATGACCACGAGCAGTTTGAACTTGTGTTGTGTTTTCTGTGAGAAGGTTGACTAGTAACTTCTTAATGGATCTGAGTAGTATAGAGTTCTCTATTGTCACCTTTAAGTGATTGTGTCCAATACTTTCGAACGCTTTGCTGATGTCGAGGAATACTACGCAGCCTGAAATCTTTTTCATTACAGCTGTTCGTAAAATGCCATCAACAATATTCACGTTAATGAAAGAGCCAGGGATCATGACAAAACCTCTTTGGAACTGGTTCAAAGGGATGTATTCCCTTACAATTTTATCAAGGATCTTACTTAATATGCGCCGAATAATGGAGCAAATACTAATCGGTCTCCATTTGGACAGATCATTCTCTTCACCGCCTTTATGTATAAGAACAGTTCTCGCTGCCTTAAGAACCTCAGGAATGAACCCACTTTCAAATATTCTTCTGATGATATAGGCTAAAATATTAGCAGCAAGTGGATCATAAACATATTTCAATAAAACCTTATCCGGACCTGGGCTAGTGTCAATTGCTATGCTCTTGATAATAGAGAAAACTAACTCTTGAGATATTGAAATTGAATCATCTAAGGTTTCATTCGTATAATCGATATAGGAGTCTCTCATGCAATCATTAGGAGTTTCAAATCTGTTCCTAAAATATCCTTCAACAACATCTTTCTCTAGTTTCAAATTATTAGTTCTTTTGCCACTTAAACTTTTTCTAATTGCTTTCCTCCTTTGGTAAAAATATTCATATTGAGTCACTTCATACTCGAATTTAGCCTTCCGACGTTCACGATCATTCTTAGAGGATCTCTGTGGGTTACTGGAGGTTTTATACTGTCGGTTGTTATTTTTGTAAGTGCCACGTTTACGAGCTTCAATATATCTAGTAACTGGACTCTTTGGACCTGGCAGTAGGTCTGTAGCTGTGGCAAGGAAGTTTACAAAATTAGTGACTTGTTCATTGAATTCAGCATCACTCAGTTCATGCTGAAGAATATCTAACCATTTACTCAGTTCGTCGTGGTAAGGTTTATTTTTTTGCTCTCTTTGATCAGAGGTTATTTCCAACATCGTTGACTGACCATTTTTACTAGAAATAGGAATAGGATCTGAAGGTGGAATTTTAGACTGGCTAGGTGTAGTCATAGATGGATTCAACAAGCAGGCTCTGTATTGCTCTGGGTGTGATTTACGTATATGTATCTTAAGGCCTTTATACATTTGCCCGCAAAATTGACATTGTGTTTTGTTATCAGTGGTACTCTTATTGGTGTCATTTGCAGCCATAGTACAGGATGTATAACCTCGATAATATAGTTACAGATTATATTTGTCAATGATGATAATTTATTAGGCCCATAGACATTATTACTATGAAACTGTAGAATATATCAGAAAGTAGGGATGTGCAAATTATTTCGTCTTGTAAATGCAAACCATGAATTGAACGTATTATAGTGGGATATTTAAAGAGAGTTAAAGATGGCAAGAAGAGAGAAACAAAAATACGAAGACCTTTCGTACCTTTACCGAATTTATCGCAGATAGGACAGTTTAATTAATTCGCACGATGAACACAACCACGAGTCAGCAGCGCTAGTAAGAACTTAAACTTCCACATCAGAAATGCCAGCGTAAACTCCGTGAATCCTCAAATGACATATCTCACAGAGAAGTAATTCAATGAATATAACGTCACCTTATTTCCCACACAGATGCCAGGCAATTGTTTTCTGTCTGACACGCACAATAACAAAGAATAACTTAAATGTTGAATATCATACTGGAAATACACGACATATGAATACTAACAAAACATGGCTACCGTTCCTTAGTTGGTGTAAGGTACACCTAGGTGGTGTTAACTAATATAGTATACTTTTCGAAAAGGTCAAGGAGAAATTTTACAATCAACACAAACAAGAAACTATAACAAGATGGCTGCCGTCTTGTTCATAACTAAACTTAAGAATTTAGTGGAAACATCATATTTTAAAAAAACTCAGCCACGGAAGACAACACTATCACGTATGTAAAACACACTAACAAACTTTGCAGTCAGTCGATGAACCCCAGACAAAGCATCATTTGGTTGATTTCAATACAGAAATTGCGTGTCTGAAATCAATGGTCAAATCCACAGCCTCTTATTATTATTATTATTATTATTATTATTATTATTATTATTATTATTATTATTATTATTATTATTATTATTCCCTGTGCCACACTCCCTCACAAGGGGGATAACGCCAACAAATATATATCGGAAGGAAGTGCTCTCTGTCTCCTACATAATTCGGCATCTTTAATAGTGAATTTAATTGCATTAATAAGTAGACAAGAAGTGTACATGAGCACACGTAAGCCACTTACCAGTGTATTGAAACACTTATTCCTTCCTTTTTCTTTCGTCGTGAATAGGAAAAACTACGCCCAAACATTACGCGGGTATTCACCAGTCTGCCACACAGTAGTTTGCCGAAAAATTAATGTGAAATGTACATAAAAACAAGAAAACCAAAACTGCACGTAGCACAGTAACATGTGTTGAGAAAAGTGCTTATAATGTCACGTTAACACAGTTTAACACAAATGCTCCAATTTATTTACATAAAACAAGTTCACAATTCACTGCACTGACCAAGAGATACATTGTACGCCATGATCTACACCACAACCAAAGATTACGCAAGCAAGATAAACAGTGTTGTGTCACTTGTAATGTTCATAGATATGCCAGTAAGATATGACACGGCAGTCCATGGAATAAATGTGGTTCCGTAACAACATGTATGTTTACAGTGGATGAGTAGTGACGTAAGATGGTGGCTGCTGCAAGTTTCTGACTTCACTAGCGCCAATCTTATGAGATACAGCGCTACCAGTCTATTTACTATATGTCTGGGACGGGAAGAAATGTGTTCGGGGAAGTATATAATTTTACTTTACTGGAGAAAGAAATAATTGTGAATTTACTTTCGAAATATGGGAGCGTAATAGAATCTAAAAGGAGAGATGGAATATCGTTGAAAGAAAAGGAAAAGGCTTGGAATGAATTGGCGGCTGAATTTAATAGCCACTCGAACGTGACCAGGCGGTCAGTGAAGGAGATCAAATACTTGTACGAGAATGAAAAATGGAGTGCGAAAAAAGATTATTTGACGGACAAGTTGGGGCGGTACAAGACTGGAGGTGGAAAATTTGTTCCTTTATCACGGAGACGTCATCCAAGATCACCGCTTTAAACGGCGATCAAGTTGAGCCTCTTCACAATGATGACGACTGTGATGCAGGATATCACAGTAGGCCACCATAATTCGTTTAGCGTGAGTTATTAGAGTTTATGTCGTTGTTACTGGGTGAGATATCTCTTTCCTCTTATCACTGAGGTATTTAAGCTGAACCTTATTAACTTTACAGATCATTAATAATTTGCAGATTCAATGCTAGAAAAATTTGGTTTACAATGTTATAGATGGTGTAGGCCACATCTGATGTAGCTCTCTTCCTTTGAATGTAGATTTCAATACATATGTTTCTTCCATAGTAATGAGTTAATGGAATTTAGTTTACATATCTGTTCTACAATTTAGAATGTTGGTATGGTTTATAATTTCAGGAGATATTGGTCCAATGATAAACATAACTTTAGGTGAGATTTTGCCTCCAGTGTCCATAGCTGAACTACAGGATAGCAAACTTAAAATCTACGATCCCAGTTAAATCTGTTAAACGCATTAACCGTTGAGTCACGCAACAAGGTAGTACAGAATATCTACCCACGGGCTCTGTTAAAGTAGTCTTTCGTGGTCAGGCGCTACCTCAACATGTTTACCTATACAGTGTTTATATGGAGGTTGAACCGTTTATTTTTGTTCCTATTCTTTGCCGCAAGTGCCAAAGGTATGGTTATAGAGACAAGAATTGTAGGGCAAATACTACCAGATGTGGTCGATGTTCCCTTTCCCATTCTACTGAAGACTGTCTAGAAACATTCTTTAAATGTGTTCACTGTCAAGGACCCCATCTGACTGATTCTGCCTCCTGTCCCGAACAACAACTCCAAAATTAAGGAAATCATGAGCACTGAAAAATCTCCTTTAATGACGCCTTGTCTAAGCTACATCCCCCAAATTATTCTCCTGATCGTCATCAGCAACAATTTCCCCCTCTATCTCAGGCTACATCTCCTACGCCTGCCGAACAACCAAAAAAGCGCAAATTCACCCAAATTTTTACTCATCAATCTCTGCCTGTACCTATACCAGGATATGACCGAGAAGGTTATCTAAATCTCATACGTGCTCTTCCGGCACCAGTTTCTCAACTCCTTTCATTGCCATCCACTTCAACCACCCAATCTGTACCCTCCGCTTTCGGAGCTCGTCCTGTATCCGGAAGTGTGCCACACCCACCGTTGATAGACAATATCCAACGCCAACGTATACATTTACGACATGATATTACCAATAAACTAGCACAATTAATCCAACTTCTGGGAGATAATCATCAAGTATCTCATGCTCTTCACATGTTAAAAATAGTGTACACTCTATGTTTTCTGTTTATGATCAGACTCACGCAATGGAACGCCAGAGCATCCTAACTGAACAGCATGAATTAAAAGTACTTATCCAACAAACACACCCTCAGATTGTAGCTTTACAAGAAACATGGTTTTTGCCGAGTCATTTTTTCTGTCCCAGGTTATAATATTGAATGATATGATGGGCGAGGATTTGGTGGCGTGGCACTCCTCGTTCAAAATGATATTTCATATCAACCATTACACATTACTACTCAACTTCCTTCCACCTTCAGTATCGGCATACTTTATCGAGATATATACATTATCAATATCGATTGCCCACGGATATTTACCTTTCAGAAGAACAATGGTCGAACTATTTCGCTCAATTTGATCATGCCCCAAAGATTCTCATCCGCGGAGATATTGTCACCATACAGTGTGGGGTAGTGACTCTGACTCGGCAAAAGGTACCCATCTATTAGATGCGTCATATCAACATAATCTCATAATACTCAACGATGGCTCTCCTACAAGACCGACTCCCCCAAGCGCCCCACCCAGCGCGGTAGATCTTACTCTATGTCTTAGTTCTATGGTACCACTCACAACGTGGCATACTTTGGTGGGTATCTTTACAAGCGATCACTTTCCCATCATTATTACGTAAGGCCTCAGTAGACCGAACCCGTCTCTGTTTGACAGCAGACATATTCCTACTGTACGATCGCATAAGAACATTAACGCGAACACCTTCGGCCACTTTAGCGCGACTCAGTTTTCTCTTATGCCTTCTCATATGCTAACATATGACTCACTCCTAGAGAACGTCTTTCACTACATCAATATCTACCACCCTTTTAAAGTCGTTCAAACTCCTCAATCACGGCAACATTGTCGTCTGCGTTGGTGGGATGATGAGTGCCACAACATTATACGAAAACGTAAAAGATTATTTCGCCTTTATTGAAAAAACTTATCGCCTCACAACTATTTTGCTTTAAAACAACATATTGCTTATTCCCGCCGAGTTTTTAATGCCAAACGCCGGGAAGCGTGGAGGAACTTTATTTCATCACTTACAACATCCACACCAGCTACGCAACTCTGGAATGCTGTTCGAATACTGACTCGTGTTTCTCAACATGCCACAAGTGCGATAATCCCGACTGATGTGCTTGAGCAATTTCTTCATTCTCTCACTCTGGACTATGTCGTCCCTGCCAGTACCTTTTCACAAGCCGATTCCAGTCGTTATTCTTCCGTTTTATTTCAACCTATTACACTATATGAATTCGAAGCAGTTATCCCTACATCCTTTCAGTCAGCACCTGGCCCTGATTACATTACCTACAGTATGCTGCACTTGTTGCCTAACGCAGCTATGCAAGTCATTCTTAAATACTATAATACCATATTATCTACATTTAAAGTGCCCTGTCAATGGAATGACTTCTTTCTTGTGCCAATCCTTAAAAGGAATAAGATAGCCTCTGATTTTCACAGTTACCGTGGAATTGTTCTCAGTTCGTGTATGAGGAAAACATTTCTTAAAATACTACTCCAGAGATTTCTTTGGGTACTCGAATATTATAACCTGGTCCCAAAAATCAATATGCGTTTCCTAAGGGTCGTAGCACTCACGATACTATAAATACCTTTGTAATCGACCTAATATAGGCCAAGGCACGTCGCCACAGTACCGGTACCATAGCTACGTTGCTTGATATTCAAGGCGCCTATGACTCTATTCCGTTACATATGTTAGGGGATTGCCTTTCTGCTAAGAACTTCCCACCTGGTTTTATTTCCCTCTTACAGCAATTATTTATATACCGTAATCTTATAATCAAATCGTCTCAACATACTATTTCTAGTCGGCAGATGTCAAATGGCTTACCCCAGGGGGACATTTTCAGCGGGATACACTTTGCTCTTTATATGAGCGATTTTGACAGGTCAGTAACACGCTCCGCCCGCATAATAGCGTACGCTGACGATATCGTTATTTACCTGTCTCACATCAACATTTATACATGCCGCGCGCGAATGTCGCAACTTATGAGTAAGGCTACCTCGTGGTTGGATTCCCATGGTCTTCAGCTTGCAATATCCACATGCTCAACGATGATCTTCACCCCTCGCCGTAAATATGACCGGACCCTCTTCTATTTGATACGTATTCTATCCCTATCTGTAACCATTATAAATACCTTGGACTACATTTAGACCATGAACTAACCTGGACTCACCATATTAAACATTTACGTAACAAAACTTCTTCTTATATAAATGTCCTTCGAACTGTTACGCGCAGAAATTGGGGACGGAACCCGGCCACCGCTCTTTATTTTTATAAGGCCACTCTCCATTTGTTTATGGACTATGGTGCCCATCTCCTAGATATGGCTTCTAATACTACTTTGGCACATCTAAATGCGCTACAATTCAGTGCTCTCCGCATTTGTCTCGGTGCTCTTCACACAACGCCTACTAACGCATTACTTGTAGAAGCTGGCGATCCCCCTCAAAAATAAGACGACTTATGTTAACAAAATACCTCCTCAAGAAATGTTGCCATCATCTCTACTCCCCTCATACCAAAATTACAACTATTGTTCGAACTATACTCTCTTCCCCGTCACCGTCTTCAAAAAATGCCTGCACTATATCATGCATATAGTTATTTACATGGATATCGAGATGCTCTTTTGCGTATGCATACACTGCCGTATTACTCTTTTTGTTATGAATGTTTCATTCATCGTCCTTACATTAATCTCCCTACTGCTTCTAACTATTGCCGCGATGCAAATCAGAACTGCACACAGGCACAGCTTCACAAAAAATTACGTGTCTTCCCCTTTAAAAGTACTGTCGATATATACGCAGATGGCTCTAAGTCAGTGTCTGGCGTTTGAGCGGAATTTTTTGCTGTTCAACCTCAGTTGGTCCAACAATTTAGATTACCTAATCACTTTTCCATTTATTCTGCTGAACTTTTTGCCATACGCCAAGCTCTCCTTTATGCTACACAACATAATTATGCAAAAGCAACCATCCACACCAATTCTATGAGCGTATTACAATCACTCTCCTCCACCTCCTTCTCATACAATTGGTACCTATATAACGTAAAACATCTTACTTACACACTCTATCACTCAAACGGCTACCTCACTTTCGTCTGGGTGCCAGCGCATATTGGAATTTTTGGAAATGAACGAGCTGATAATTATGCAAAGCAAGCAGCACGTCTTCCGCTTCCCGCGTCTACTATAGCCCTTTCCTCCCACTGATTATTTTATACATGTCAAAAACAGAGCTCACTCTGAATGGCAATCAGAATGGCATGATACAGCCATGTATAAAGGTAGATCGTACTACCAACTGCAACCTCTTATTCCCCTACAACCGTGGTTCGTAACAGGCCAGTACTCTAGACAACATATAACTACTATCATCTGTCTAAGATTTAATCATGTCCTTACTCCGCTCTATAAATATCGTTTTCATCTGACAACTCACCCCTCTTTTGAATGCGGTTACCCCGACGGAGATGCTAATCATATCTTTTACAATGTCATTTATAACGTTCAGCTCGCCGACGTTTTTACAGCGCCTTATCCAGCACAAATTTTCATTGACTACCAGTATTTCTTGTTTACTCTGTAATCTGACACCCATTGCAATATCAATAATTACTACATTTCTTGATGACTCCAACCTCACTTTATAACTTGATATCATATTACTTTTTCATTTATACTTGTCGGTATGCTCCTGGCTTCCTTTGTGTATATAACCCGATCGTTTGTTTTGTGGTGACTCTTTCTTCATTCTCAGTTTTCTTCTATTTTGTTACTGGAACTGCTTACTACCTTCTCTAAGAAGCTTATCACTTGCATATTATACCGTTACCGCTCTATGAGTTAATCAAGTCTATCGTGCGCACCTCTTTTTCCAAAGCCCCTGTGTTTTCTGTCGTGCGTATGATGCTGTGCTCCCATTTGTTTATTTATATTTATATAGATATCTATATGGTGTTTTATAACTCTCATAAGTATATTGATTGGATGAAAATCACAAGGAGCCCAACACAACATTTTATGAAGAAGAAGAACTGTACTTCCACGTTCAACGCTCTTTCGAAGTCTTGTGCGTCTTAAAAATGTCAATCAATCAATCAATCAATCAATCAATCAATCAATCAATCAATCAATCAATCAATCAATCAATCAATCAATCAATAAAATAAATCAATCAATCAATCAATCAATCAATGAATCAATCAATACTGGTCTACATTTAGGGGAGACGCCCAGGTGGCAGATTCCCTATCTGTTGCTTTCCTAGCCTTTTCCTAAATGATTTCAAAGAAATTGGATATTTATTGAACATCTCCCTCGGTAAGTTATTCCAATCCCTAACTCCCCTTCCTATAAATGAATATTTGCCCAAGTTTGTCCTCTTGAATTCCAACTTTATCTTCATATTGTGATCTTTCCTACTTTTATAAACGCCATTCAAACTTATTCGTCTACTAATGTCATTCCACGCCATCTCTCCGCTGACAGCTCGGAACATACCACTTAGTCGAGCAGCTCTTCTTCTTTCTCTCAGTTCTTCCCAACACAAATATTGCAACATTTTTGTAACGCTACTCTTTTGTCGGAAATCACCCAGAACAAATCGAGCTGCTTTTCTTTTGATTTTTTCCAGTTCTTGAATCAGGTAATCCTGGTGAGGGTCCCATACACTGGAACCATACTGTAGTTGGGGTCTTACCAGAGACTTATATGCACTCTCCTTTACATCCTTACTACAACCCCTAAACACCCTCATAACCATGTGCAGAGATCTGTACCCTTTATCTACAATCCCATTTATGTGATTACCCCAATGAAGATCTTTCCTTATATTAACACCTAGATACTTACAAAGATCCCCAAAAGGAACTTTCACCCCATCAACACAGTAATTAAAACTGAGAGGACTTTTCCTATTTGTGAAACTCACAACCTGACTTTTAACCCCGTTTATCAACATACCTTTGCCTGCTGTCCATCTCACAACATTTTCGAGGTCACGTTGCAGTTGCTCACAATCTTGTAACTTATTTATCACTCTATAGAGAATAACATCATCCGCAAAAAGCCTTACCTCCGATATCACTCCTTTACTCATATCATTTATATATATATATAAGAAAACATAAAGGTCCGATAATACTGCCTTGAGGAATTCCCCTCTTAATTATTATAATATAGCAACCCATTCAGTCACTCTTTGTCTAGTCCAATTGCACTCATTTTTGCCAGTAGTCTCCCATGATCCACCCTATCAAATTCTTTAGACAGGTCAATCGCGATACAGCCCATTTGCCCTCCAGAATTCAAGATATCTGCTATATCTTGCTGGAATCCTACAAGTTGAGCTTCAGTGGAATAACCTTGCCTAAAACCGAATTGCCTTCTATCGAACTAGTTATTAATTTCACAAACGTGTCTAATATAATCAGAAAGAATGCCTTCCCAAAGCTTACATACAATGCATGTCAAACTTACTGGCCTGTAATTTTCAGCTTTATGTCTATCAGCCTTTCCTTTATACACAGGGGCTACTATAGCAACTCTCCATTCATCTGGTATAGCTCCTCCGACCAAACAATCATCAAATAAGTGCTTCAGATATGGTACTATGTCCGAACCCATTGTCTTTAGTATATTCCTAGAAATCTGATCAATTCTAGTTTTCAACTTTTGTATCTTATTGTAAATGTCATTGTTATCATATGTAAATTTTATTACTTCTTTGGCCTTAGTCTCCTCCTCTATCTCGACATCATCTTTGTAACCAATCTTTACATACTGCTGACTGAATACTTCTGCCTTTTGAAGATCCTCACATACACACTCCCCTTGTTCATTAATTATTCCTGGAATGTCCTTCTTGGAACTTGATTCTGCCTTAAAATACCTATACATACCCTTCCATTTTTCACTAAAATTTGTATGACTGCGAATTATGCTTGCCATCATTTTATCCTTAGCTGCCTTCTTTGCTAGATTCAATTTTCTAGTAAGTTCCTTCAATTTCTCCTTACTTCCACAGCCATTTCTAACTCTATTTCTTTCCAGTCTGCACCTCCTTCTTAGTCTCTTTATTTCTCTATTATAATAAGGTGGGTCTTTACCATTCCTTACCACCCTTAAAGGTACAAACCTGTTTTCGCATTCCTCAATAATTTCTTTAAACCCATCCCATAGTCTGTTTACATTTTTATGTACCGTTTTCCACCGATCATAGTTACTTTTTAGAAACTGCCTCATGCCTGCTTTATCAGCCATATGGTACTGCCTAACAGTCCTACTTTTAAGACCTTCCTTTCTATCGCATTTATTTTTAACTACCACCAAAACAGCTTCATGATCAATAATAATATCTATTACTTCAGTTTCCCTATAGAGCTTATCTGGTTTTATCAGCACGACAACCAGTATATTTTTCCCTCTGGTTGGTTCCATCACTTTCTGAATCAGCTGTCCTTCCCATATGAACTTATTTGCCATTTGTTGGTCATGCTTCCTGTCGTTCGCGTTTCCTTCCCAATTGACATCTGGCAAATTCAGATCTCCCGCTACAATCACATTTCTTTCCATGTCGTTTCCCACATAGCTGACTATCCTATCGAATAATTCCGAATCCGCGTCAGTGCTACCCTTTCCCGATCTGTAAACTCCAAATATATCAAGTTGCCTATTATCTATAGAAATGAGCCTTACACCTAGAATTTCATATGTCTCATCTTTAACTTTTTCGTAGCTTACAAATTCTTCTTTCACCAGAATGAACACTCCCCCTCCCACCATTCCTATCCTATCTCTACGATACACACTCCAGTGCCGTGAGAAAATTTCTGCATCCATTATATCATTTCTCAGCCATGATTCAACTCCTATTACAATTTCTGGTAAATATATGTCTATTAAATTACTTCATTCTATTCCTTTCTTTACAATACTTCTACAGTTCAACACTAACAATTTTATGTCATCCCTACTTGATTTCCAGTTCCCTGTTCCCTTATCACCGCTCCCTAGGCCATCTCGTTTCCCTGAATGTACCTCCGTATTACCCTTCCAAACAAATTTCCTAACTTATACGTACCACTGCGGTTTAAATGAAGGCCATCCTAGCGCAGATCCCTATCTCCTACCCACCCATTAGGATCTAGAAATTTCACTCCCAGTTTCCCACTTACCCACTCCATAGTCTCATTTAAATCCCTAATCACCCTCCAGTCAGTATCCCTCCTACACAGTATTCCACTAATAACAATCTCCGCTTTCTTAAACTTCACCCGTGCTGCATTTACCAGATCCCACACATCTCCAACTATGTTGGTACTTATATCAGCTTGCCTTACGTTGTTGGTACCAACGTGAAACACTACCACCTTCTCCTTCCCCTCCTCCCTCTCTTCTACTTTCCTCAACATCAGCCTCCACCTAATTCCTGGATAACATCCTACCCTGGTTCCCTTTCCTCCACACATTTTCCCCACGTGTCTAACGATGGAATCCCCCATGACCTGAGCCTCAACCCTACCCACCTCATTTGATCCCCTCCCCTTCTGGTCAGCCCTATCTTTCCTGATAGCTGCAGAAGCTACTTCCTCCTCCCTTTCCTCCTTCCCATGACCATGTTCCACCTGTCTTTTCCTATCCTCTACTCTACATTTCCCTTTCCTACCTTTTCCCTTCCTCCTACTTCCACACATCTCAGCAACATTTCCCTGTCTCTCATCTTCCCTCTGTTGTTCTACCTGGAGTGACTCGTAACGATTTCGCACAGACACCTGTCCTGAAATCTGATCCTGAATAGAGCCCTTAGCCTGCAATCTCCTTCCCCTTAGAACATTAGACCACCTCTCTTCTACAACTCCTCCCTTTCCTTCCCCTCCCTCTTGTACACCTACTTTAACCTGTACATTTTTGAGGGAGTCCTATTTTCCTTCCTGTCTTCTGTGAGAATCCTAATTATCTTCCTCAAACTTTCCAACTCCTCCCTCATACCCCTCAATGCCTCGCCACACCCACAGTAAGTACACTCGCGCTCCTTAGCCATTCTTTACGGGGGAAAAAATGAAATTAAAAATAAAATAACTTATTTGCCAAAAATAAATGAACGGAGGGATATGTTGTCTGGGATAGTACACAACAATAAGTTAATTAATATACGACTACACTACAATACAACTTAGTCGTGCTCTATTTTTTTATCCTACAACCCCTAACAGGATAAAAACTGCTGTTAATTACTGAATATCGAAAGTAATACACAAGAACTACACAATTCCAAACTGCAATTATGCCTATCCTAATTACAACAACAGTATTTTAGTAAGAGTTTCTGTGGATACCTCTACTACACCAGTACTACAAAAATATTTTACAATAATAAAATAAGCACACTAAATTCTAATAGAATATTACTCGTATACTACTGTACAGTACACTACAGTAATTTTAAACTACTTTCAGACGTATCCTAATTACGATACCGGTACCGTACCGTATGTCATTACTAAGCACAACAGAAATGAAATTTGCAACATGTTTTCCCAACCAGTGTTTCTTGCTTGTTATATAATCCTTCTGCTGATATAATCAATGTCATAAACAAGTTTCTTGATGATGCAAATATTGTATTATAATGCCTTGTGTAGTGCTGCTGATAGAGTGTTATAATATACCGCTGCTTCCATTGGTGTTGTTGCCAATATACGTTGAGTGAACTAAAATTTTATATATTTTAGCCTATAGTGGTGTGATATGCTAGGTTAACAAGTGTTTCATAGATTAGTGTGCTACTGTTTTACAAGTGTTATTCCTCAAATAAGGGATTTTGGACTGGGCAAAATGTTAAGAGCCCATAAACATCACAAAGAAGAAGAAAAGTTGTTTACGAATATTGAAAACTGAATAAGTTGTTACAAAAATAATGTGTATTTACGACCTAATCAACATATGGCGACCGCGACGGGACTTAACGTTGACTTTGTTGAATGATAATGTGATGATAGGGGGTATAACTGTGTCTGTATATCCAGTATACCGTATCCTGTTGTTTACATTCGTACATCGTAATTATGGCGTCTTCACAAGTAACTAAGAAAAGAGCGGTTATCAACACATTGTTCACAAAAGATTGCATTGCTATAGACGAACTAGTGACGCAGAGGGATGCAGATTTACAGTTAGTAAGTGCGCGTTTACTAGTGCTCGAGGAGAGAAGAAACGAGTTATCGGAACTGGACAGTCAGATTTGTGAAAACATCTGTGATGAGGAAGAGGAGACTGAAGAAGTGCTGATGGCAGAAATGGAGAAAGCAGAGGAGTATACCTTACGTTACCACAGCATTAAAGGTAAGGTCTCCGATTTGATCACAATGAACGGCGCTGCCCATACTTCATCTAGTTATGTTGGTGATCGGTCGGGGAACTAAATATCTCTTCGTCTACCGAAATTGGAATTAAATAAGTACAACGGTGAAATGGCCGTTTGGATATCATTATGGTCCAAGTTCTCACAAATTGACGAGAGTCAGTCGTTAAGTAGGGAGGGAAAGTTTCAGTATTTGATTCAAGCCACGAAAGAAAATTCACGAGTACGTGCGGTTGTTATGAGTTTTCCTACCTCAGGTGAAAATTACGGAGGGGCCATTCAAGCACTTAAGGATACATTTTGGCGTAATTACCTCCTTATTGAGTATTATGTTCGGGAGCTACTGAGTATGGTTCTGGAAAAGAAGACAGTCATCAGCATTTTGTATGGCAAACTAGAAACTCAGTTACGGGCACTAGATGCATTAAATTTCTTCCCGAATAATTATGCAGCATTATTGTTTCCGTTAATATAATCGTGTCTGCCCACAGACATATTGAAAGTGTGACAACGTTCCAATGAACCCAATGGGACACTGCAGGAGCAAATGGATAACTTAATTTTTTTTCGAAAATAGAAGTAGAAGGGGAGGAGAGAGTCGCAATGGCAAATATCAGTCCCTTTCCACAAGCCAGGCTAAGAATTCGGGGATATCACATGATACGGACAAAGTTCATTTTGCCTCTGCGATCGATCTTGCTACTCTCGGAATTGAATCTGACTCTCAGAAGTGTGTATTTTGTAAAGGGGCGAATCATTATTCAACAGAATGCCTCAATGCACAAAAATGTCACTTGAAGACAGAAAAGGGGTTCTGTTTAAAGTTAAGCGCTGTTTTTTTGTACGAAAACAGGCCATTCTGCTCAGCAATGTCGAGTACGGTGTGTTGTTTGACGTGGACGGCATGTGCCATTATTATGCCCATCTGTTGAGAAGAACCAAGCGGAAGAGAAAGGATGTTTTGATGGGAGGCATCCTGAGAGCAAACGAGAAGAGGTTTCCTTGTTCAATCAATACTTCAACTGTTGATAGCAATTTGTCAGTTAGCTCCCAAACGGAGGTCTATCTACAGACTCTGCTAGTTTGTGTAAAGAATGGTGACAAAATCAGGAAGGCCAGGTTACTGATAGACAGTGAATCCCAACGTTCGTACATTTCTAGTAGTTTGGCCGAAGAAATGAACTACTTTCCAATTGGTGAAGAAAACATTATCCACTCTCTTTTTGATGGTAAGTTAACAGGAGTAGTCAAACACAGATGCTATAAAGTGTACTTACTCAGCTATGTAATGGCTTTGCATGCAACTTCATAGCGTTAGCCCAGAGAACAATTACAGCTGCGATTCCATCAGTCGAAGTCAGGGAGGAAGTGAGGGAAGAATTACTGAGAGAACACATTCCGATGTACAGATATTCTAGGGCTCCGATTGACATCTTTATAGGTTCTGACATCGCGGGAAATTTGTGGACGGGCAAAATGAAGACTCCACCTTCTGGACTGGTAGCCATTGAAACCGGTTTAGGATGGACGGTATCGGGGAAGAAAAAGGAAGTATGCACCATAGGGAAAAGCGATCTAGCCAAGCATGCAAGATTTATGAATATAGTCACTCCACTCACTATTACTCAGCTACCTGTATCTGATCTATGGAAAATGGAGACCACTGGGATAAGCGATCCAGTAGAGAATGCAACAAAGGAGGAGAAGAGGATGTCAGCACTCAGATATTCAAAAATTTAATTTTGTAGATGGCAGGTATGAGGTACGTCTTTCATGGAGGAGAGACGCTCCAGATCTTCCAACCAATAAAGAGATTACAGAAGGCAGATTAATTCGAATGACCCGAAAATTAAAGGCAAAGCGTGGACTCTACGAAGAATATAATACCATCTTACAAGACTGGGTGAAAGAAGGCATTGTCGAAGGTGCAATGGATCTATTTGCAGGACACTATCTTCCACGCCGCCCGGTATTGGAGGAAACTAGTGCAACTACGAAAGTGCGTCCCGTGTTCGATGCGTCGGAGAAAGAGAGTGGTTTCCCATCATTGAATGGCTGTCTTGAAGAAGGAGCGAACCTTGTTGAAATCATACCATAATTGGTCTTGAGATTTCGGCAACGGAGGATAGGTATCACAGCTGATATAAAAAGGCATTTTTGCAGATAAGATTACACCCACAGGAGAGAGACTACCTGGATTTCTGCTGCTGCTGATGATGATGTTTTTTGTTTTAAGGGGCTTAACATCGAAGGTCATCGGCCCCACCTGAAGTTCTTGTGGTATGAAGATATTGAGAAAGAGCTGCGAGTCCTTCGTCATGACAGAGTGGTGTTCGATGTTACCAGTAGTCCGTTTCTTCTTGGAGCAGTTATTGGGTACCACCAAGAAAAATTTATGGAATCAACTGATACAAAGGAGGCTAAAATCGCGGCATCATTAAAGAATGATTTTATGTTTTCAATCTAGCGACAAGCCTAGACCGAGCAGAAGAAGTAGAGTAATTCGTTTATCTTTCGAAGACCATCATGGTGAGGGCCGGATTCGACCTTCGCGGATGGGAGTGGATCGGAGACAACTTTTCCCATGAGTCTACACTGCTCGGCATTGGGGGGATCATCGAGATGACACTTTAAAGATCAATATGGATTGGTGGGAAAAATCGAGGGAAATGGAAAATCTGACAAAAAGGGCTGTTCTTTCAATAGTTCGCCGCAATTTTGATCCAATTGGACTAACCGTTCCAGTGACGGTAAGGTTGAAAATGTTAATTCAAGTGTTATGGGCCAGAAAGTTAGGATAGGATGACCCTATTGACAAAGATATTCGACGACATTTTGAGAGATGTTTGAAGGACTTGCCTCACTTGAGAGAAATCGGGATGATGCGCCACCTCGGCAGCAAGGAGGATATCTCACTACAAGTATTCTGTGATGGAAGTCAGAATGCATATGCAGGTGTCGTCTTGATCAGGAGCGGTTACCAGGGAGAGGTACACATTCGGTTAGCGGTAGCTAAAGCAAGAGTAACACCGCTTAAGCGCCTGACCATTCCTCAAGTGGAATTATTAGGAACTCTCATTGGAGCTCGTCTACTGAAATCAGTTCAAGAAAGCCTAGATTGGAAAGAAGTCCCTGTTCATTGTTGGACCGACTCAGGCACCGTGCTAGCCTGGATCCTTGGCAATGAAGACAAGACTGTGTTTGTTAGGAATCGAGTGAAGGAAATAAGGGAACTCACTGATGTACCGAGCTGGAGACACACACTCGGCGATTTGAACCCCGCAGACCTACCCTCAAGAGGATGTACCGTAGCGCAACTTCTCGAATCCGAATTGTGGAAAGGGCCTAAGGAGAAGGAGAAGAAAACTGGCCTGAATCTCACATAATCTATGAAGTGGCAAACGAATATAATCTTATTGCAGTCGCTCACAATACTACGTAGCTGTATCACCGGTTCAGCAAATATGAACAAATTGTGCGGATGGTGGGATGGATCTTCAGATTTCTCAACAACTGTCGACGCACTGAAATTAAAAGAAGAGGTCCGTTATCGAGAAGTGAGGTAGCTTCAGCTGAATATAAAATTGTTCTGCTCATTCAGGCAGAGTCCTTCGAATTCCCAGACGATCAGAGACTTAAGAATTTTCAAGCATTCCAAGATCAAAAGGGCATAATCAGACTCCAGACACGGATAGTCGAACGTATGGACAAGGGCCCCTTCAGACTACCAGCCTTGCTGCCTCCTGAACGTCCGGTGATCAAAAGGTATGCGGAAGAAGTGCATCGTAAAAATGATCACCCCGGTCCAGCAACTCTCCTAGGTTTGTTACGCGAGAGATTCCGGATCATTAAAGGGCGCCAGTTCGCGAGAGGAATCGTCAAGAAATGAATTATTTGCCGGCGTTTTCAAGCAAGAAAACTTTGACATTCAGTCCCCTCCTTTTACTGATCTTCGAGTTAAGGACGCAGCCAATTCGAAGTCATCGAGTTATATTTTGCAGGACCTTTGTATCTTCGTGATTCGTCAAAGACATGGCTTGCCCTATTCACGTGTGCTTGCTACCGGCTGTCCATCTGGAACTAGTTCCGTCTCTGTCAACCGAAGCATTCATAAGAGCACTGAGGCGTTTCATCGCACGGCGTTGTCGACCTAAAGTGATCCTCTTTGACAATGGCACAAATTTTCCAGGAACATGAAATGCTCTGGAAAAGTTCGATTGGGATCAAATTGTTACATACAGCACAGGAGAACGTATAATTTGGAGGTTAAAACCGCCTACGGCTTCGTGGTGTGGAGGCTTCTGGGAACGATTAGTGAGCCTGGTGAAGCAAATTTTACGGAAGACACTGGGGAAGGCTGTATTGTCTTGGTATGAACTTCAGACTGTACTTATTGACTGCGAAGCAGTGATCAGTGCAAGACCATTGACTTATACGGCGGAAGATAATAAAGATCCTGTTTCATTGATTCCATCCATGCTACTACAAGAAGTACGAGAGACAGGAGTGCCTGACTTGGACTGCATTGATTCGGCAAGCATCACTCGGAAAATTCGGTATCTGCAAAGACTGAGAGAAGACTTAAGAAGACGTTTCCGTTCAGAGTATCTGGGACAGTTGGACAAAACGACGTGAAACTCGGAAGCCTATAGTTGGTGAGGTGGTAATAATAGGATCGGACAATCGAAAGAGGATGGATTGGCCTTTGACAAGAATTGAGCATCTCATTCCAGATGAGATGGAAGAGTCCGGATGGTTCAACTAAAGACTAGCAGTGGTACCATTGTACGTCCTCTACAGAGAGTGTACCCCTTGGAGGTCCAGTCTACCGCCGAGAGTTGTCAAACAAAAACCCAGCTCAAGGATGAGGATGTGTCTAAATCCCATGAAGAATTATGAACAAGAGCAGAAAGAAATGTGGTTCCTCCTAAAAGACTAAATCTTTGATTTCATGAGGCAGAGAGAAATAATCCACTTGGCATCCCTTATTCAGTTACTCTCAATGCCTTGATAATTTCCAATTTTGAGAAAATTGTAAATTAGGTGGGAGTATGTCGAGATATTTGTAGATGTTAAAGTTGGCAATGTTTGCTCCTTTATTCATTGGGTTTTAGTATTCTGTGGACTGGTGTTAACGTGTTTTTGATTGTGAATAAAAGTTGTTTATGAATATTGAAAACTGAATAAGTTGTTACAAAAATAATGCGTATACATGACTTAATCTACAATCATCATGTAAACATTACCTGTCATATTATTACATACTTGAATAGTAATGAACAACCTTCATACGTCCTGCACGATTTTATTATTACACAGGAAAGTGGTTACGTATACTATTCGTGGGAAATCTTCAGTAGCTCTTTGTCATCCTGTGTCTGTAAAACACATTAGTAACATCACTCTTAGGCTTGTAAATAAACATCATCAGCTTATTAATTTAGATCAGCACACGCACGTAGCTTACAAACTTCATCTTAAACAAGTATGAAAACATTTCTAAAACGCGGTGTACATCCCGGAGACATACTACATGTTTGCGAAGACTCGACGAGTTGACAGATGTCCATAAGCAGATACTCCAAGATTTAGGTTATACGCTACTACAACAAAATGGAAGAAATGCCAGACATTATGAACACAGTAGAAACTCATTCTTATCAATCTTTTAGGTTTGGACTGAATAACGATGATGAAATTCGCTTTTCCATTAATCAGCAAGAAGTATACACCCTACCACATGAAAGCTACGTCTACATTGAAGGACGAATAGAAAAGTCAGATGGAAGTGGACCAAGCATATCTCAACTGAACAACCATGGTCTAGCTTGTCTCTTTTCTGAAACGCGATATGAAGTAAATAATGCGGAAATAAATAGGTCGAAGAATGGTGTTGTTACAAGTGCAATTAAACTCTAGGTACGCTTCTTTTAGTGTTGAAGAAAGTAATCTTTTACGGATGGCAGGATGGTGTCCAAAAGCTACTAACAACTGGATGATTAATGAGGACGGAACTTTTACAGGTATGTTATCATTGAAACATATTCCTCGCTTGGCAGAAGACTTTAGACTTATTGTAATCAACGCAAAACAAGGGCTAATTCTGATCCATGATCGAAGTGATTACATTTCTCTTAAATCAGCAGAAACAACAATAGACTAGAAAATTACAATTCATTGTATATTGTGGAGGATTCCACATGTAACAATATCTGATCGAGGAAAACTTCGATTGCTCAAGATTGTAGAAAATGATACACCATTACCTATACGTTTTCGAAGTTGGGAGTTGCATGAATATCCAGTGTTACCACCTTAGAACAAGCATAGCTGGGGTTTTAAAACGTCACGTTTTACTGAAAATCCTTTACATAATTTTTGGATTTCAAACCCATCGTAAATTCAACCGTGAAAAAGAAAATTCACTGTTTGATCACTGTATTAAGAAATATTAGACTCTATCTCAACGGAATTACGTATCCATACGAAATCATAGACATTAATCTTGAGAAAAATAAATTTGGATTACTCTATGACATTTTTTTGTAAATTTCAATAATCGTTTTATCAGAAAGAAGATCGCCCGCTATTTTCGCCTCAAGAATTTAAAAATAAAGCACCGATTGTAGTTATACTGTAGACTGCTCTTATTATGAAAAAATCTATATGAGAATCTCCTGTCGATATTCGTTTGGAATTTGAAACATCTGAAAACATTCCGGCTATCACAACAGCCTATTGTCCTATTATTCACATGAGTGATGTCACCGTTCGCTTACGAATATTGTTACAAGACTATAAATGTGGATATCCCTTTATCATGAACATTATTGTGCGCTTCTACACCGTACACTATGGAACAGAAAGAAGAAAAATATTTCACTGTTACAGACAATCGTCTTGATAACAACTAACTAATACGAACTAATACGAACACTAGTATGTAAAGTGTTCTACAGTCCGTCATTGTACAACATAAGACATGAAACAATATTTTACAAAAGTACATCTTGGTCTCTTCTACAAGTGAGTGAGGCTATTAAGATGTTCTATAAACATAGAACCTTATATCAGATGCCAAAATATCTGATTCAGTGTTTACCACTAGGATTTTTTATCTAGGTAGATGCTTTTTGGGACATCCTTCCTCTCCACAGTAAGATGTCAACCGATGTAAAATGAATCACCTTAATATTCGGACACCGGATGGCATGTGACAATCTGAACATTATATTTGTATTTTCTTGAGCATACAGAAAGGAAAGTTTGACAATACAAAACACCAATGTTCCAAATATGATTGCATAATAATACAAAAATGACTTGTAGATAAAAAATCAGTCGTCACCTTATCACATAACAAAACCAATTTAATATTCGGACACAAGGATCATAATGACCGAAACTGTAGCGTAACACGCACGTTAAACCAATCTAGTACTTGGTGGCATTGCCACGTTATTTTATGACGGCTTTCAGTCGTTGTGGCATAGAACAAACTAACTTTCCCGTGTCCTTAGGGCTAACATTAGCCCATTCTCGTATCAGCCTTCGTTGCAGTTCCTTCTTTGACGTTATTTTGGACTTCCTCACTCTCTTGTGAAGTTCACTCCATAAATTCTCAATCGGATTAAGATCCGGGCTCTGGGGTGGAGTTTCAAGCACCTTTGGGCAGTTGAACAATAGCCACATTCGGACATTCCACGCTTTATGCTTAGGATCATTATCTTGATAGAAATGAAATGTGTCCCTGATCCCAAGCTTTGTAGCACTTTGGCGTAAATTCTGCTTCAGGATGGCTAGATACTGTTTATGGTCCATTGTATGTTCATTAAACGACATTTCACCCACTCCAGCAGACGAAACGCACGCCCATACCATTGCATTCCCGCCTCCATGTTTGACAGTTGGTTGCAAATGTTTCGGTTTTAATTCGTCATTTGGTTTGCGCTAAACCATTCTCCTCCCATCCGATCCATAAATATTAAATTTGCTCTCATCACAAAATAACACACGTTTCCACCATTCTGTGCCCTTGTGTACATATTGCAAGGTAAACTTCAATCTTTTCCTTCGGTTCACTTCACTGATAAATGGCTTTTTCCTCGACACCCTCCCGTTAAATCCGGCCTTTCGAAGAGTCCTGCGCCAGTTTCAGGGTTTCCTCTTCTAACTCCCGTGCAAGTTGTGGCGCACTCAGTTTAGGATCGTTTCCTATTTTTCTTAAGAGAAGTCTTTCTTCACGATCAGTAAGCTTTTTCGGTTGACCCGTTTGCGGTATAGACTCAATCCTGTCCTCTTCTTTAAATCGCCGTACAATGTCATTGACAGTACTCTTACTCATACACAACATTCGCGCAATATCTCTGCAAATGCGTCCCTTTTCATTGTGGAAAATAACCAGTTGGCGCTGTTCAAACGTTATTTTTCTGCCTTTGCGCCCCATTGTACGTACAGACTAATCCCTGTCGTTCTGTACAGCGCTGCTCACTGCAGTGAAGTTCAGGGATACGTATTCTACTCCTTACGTTTCTCCCTTGCCGCAATTGGGTCAGGTAGTCACGTGAAAATGGAGTGACGATGACGTGTCCGAATATTAAAATGATGTTATTTCCTTTTCTGTCACTATCAGAACACTTCACCAATTCGCCTGACATTTAATCTTGTTGTGATACGTGCGCTAAATACTCACGAATTGTTGGACGTATGTTTGTTGTATACACATTTGTTTGCGAACAAATTATGTCAGGAAACATTCCATTATCTATGTTGTCCGAATATTAAAGTGACCCACTGTAGCTTTATGCAGACCTTGTCGACGACATTACAAGCATCAAGGTAAAAATGGTTCGGATGATTGGGATTGACATAATCCGAAGATTGTAAACTGTACACAGTGTATGGATAAACTTTTCTCCTTCATTACAGTACACGATAATGATACAGAAAGGAACAAAACACATGTATAACAACAAGGTAAGAACTGCACTAACTTCATTGTAAATAGTATAATATATTAAAAAATAATTTCATAAACAATAAATGCTTTGTTTAATTTGAATGTTGCTGGGGCATTACAATTTTGGAAGCATGCTACCTCTTCGCAGTAAGCTGATAAGTAGTACAGCAAAGTTGTGGGCAGCATAACCAAGACTTTGTATAACCGGTAGTATAATCGATAGTTTGTTTAATTTTGTACACAGTAAATTTCATTAAATTCAACATGTTCTACTTATTGCATTCCCTTTGTCTCCTCACACCTATTGAAAATATTTACACTCATACCATCTATAAAGGCTTGAGTTTACTAGAGTGTAACCAAATACAGTAGAGACAGTCTCTACTGTATTTGGTGTAACCTTGATAACGAACAAGTCTAGACATGCATAACCATGTTGACGTCTTCGCTGCAGGTTAAAACAGAATGATCATAGTATGGCACGTGCTCAGTTTGATTTCGTTGGTTCGAAAACCGATGAAGTAGATTTACATTATTCTTCATTACATTAGATGATTGGTCAACGTTTAAGCCTTCGGTTTACAAAGTAACGGGTTTCATCCCTGTTTAGATAGTATCAAATCAAAATCAAAAATCAAAATCTCTTTATTTGCAAATGAGGTGTCTACCTCGGTGGCAAATGGTACACTAAAATACATTATTGTCAAGCACTAAATTTTAAATTAACAAGAGACGAAGAAAATTTTCCTAGAATACAATATTATACAATTTACGTTAATAATCATCCTTAATAAATTTATATTGTTTACAAAATTCTACTCATATAATATCTTACAAACATAGACAACTCATATACAGTATGTGAAATTACTTCTAATAATAATATACAACTGGTATAAGATTAAAATTATTTACATATTTATATTTTACCCATTTTGGAACCTAAGTAGCACAACGACCTGCTGCGTCTTAACCAGAGCCCCTTTTGCCACCACTTTTCAGAGTTCCTGAAGGGCCTTCACAGCTACCGTAGCGGTCCCAGGGCCCTCGAAGTCCCCACTGTACTTCACCCCTACAGGCAGTCCCCTACTTGGGCTGTCCAAACTCCATAGACAAGGGGATGGAATTAATTTAATCACACACATTTTTTATTTACAATATCCTGCACTGGTCGAATGCCCTCTAACATTTCATTTATTTTCTCTGTTGTTGTTTATTCTCTTCTTGAATATCTGTACAGATTTTGGAAAAGGATCAAACACTACCCCTGGTAAACTGTTCCACTCCTTCACGACCTTCCCGTCCGACTCGTTGGCTGAATGGTCAGCGTACTGGCCTTCGGTTCAGAGGGTCCCGGGTTCAATTCCCGGCAGGGTCGGGGATTTTAACCTGAATTGGTTAATTCCAATGGCCCGAGGGCTGGGTGTTTGTGCTGTCCCCAACATCCCTGCAACTCACACACCACACATAACACTATCCTCCACCACAATAACACGCAGTTACCTACACATGGCAGATGCCGCCCACCCTCGTCGGAGGGTCTGCCTTACAAGGGCTGCACTCGGCTAGAAATAGCCACACGAAATTATATATTACGACCTTCCCAATGAATGAAAATTTACCCCAATCACTTCTGCTAAAATTCCTTCTAATTTTGTACTTGTGGTCAGTTCTACCAATATAATTATTTTCCAACTGAAGCCTCTCACGGATATCTCTCCATGCTTCTTCTCCTGTATAGGCTCTATATAATCCTATAAGTCTAGTTTTCTCCCTTCTCTTACTTAAAGTTTCCCAACCAAGTTCCTTTAACATTTCTGATACACTACTCTTTCTCCTGAAATCCCCTGTAGGGAGGGATTTTATTCGTATGTGATTATTACTTCGACTCGGGGACTGTCTGTTTTCATTGATAGCAACTGTGAGGTTAGGCTTGCTCTTTTATTCAATATCTACGTCTGACACGTGCGTATGTTGATAAAACAAGAGCACGTGGTCTTGTTCGTAAGCAAAAAGCACGAGGAGTGAGGTTTCAAAACCCCTCCAAGATGATGTTTGTGAGGTTAGGCTTGTTCTCTTATTTAAATTCAGGGCCTCACACCTGTCAAACAAAATCACATGGTTTTAATAGTAAACAAAAAGCACGTGAAGTGAGGTTATATCCCTCCAAGATGACATCTGTGATGTTAGTTGTTCTCTTTCTCAAAATCCCCGCCTCACACGTGCTTATGTTGTGCACTCTTATTCAAATTCCGCGCCTCACACCTGTCAAACAAGAGCACGTTGTCGTGTTCCAGATGAGTAGCAGTGAAGGACATCTGACGGTAAAACTGGGCCCAAGATTGCGACTGTGTAGTTAGGCCCTCCAAAATGGCGACACTAAGGGCATCTATCCGTAAAACTGCTCCCAAGATGGCGACAGTGTAGTTGGGCCCCTCCAAAATGGTGACGGGAAGGGCATCTGACCGTAAAACTTGGTCCTGTGTAGTTAGGCCCCTCCATGAGGTTAGGCATGCTCTCTTATGCAAATCCTCCATTGCCTTATTACATAAGATGGTGTCGGGCAGTGCATCTAACTGAAAAAGTGAGGTTAGACCCCTCCATGAGGTTAGGCTTGCTCTCTTACTTGATTCCACATTGCCCTAATACTCAAGATGGGGTGGAGAAGGGCATTTAGTGGTAAAAGTGAGGTTATTCCCCTCCAAGGTGGCGACTGTTTGCTGTCGGGAAGGGCATATGCCCCTAAAACTAGGCCCTGTGAGGTTAGGCCCCTCCAAGATGGCAACTGTGATGTATGGCTTGCTCTCTTATGCAAAAATCCCCATTGGGAAGGGCATCTGGTTGTAAAAGTGAGGTTAGGCTCCTCGTGAGAAAATGCTGATTCAGCACCCATTGTTTTATAATATACATTACCCTATTACTTGGATTCACAGATCCATTTAGACAACTACAGTACAAATACATCTTACCTAATAAAGACCTGAACAGCTGTGGCAACCGGAGAACACACAATTTTATTCGCGAACCGAGCTCGATAGCTGCAGTCGCTCAAGTGCGGCCAGTATCCAGTATTTGGGAGACAGTAGGTTCGAACCCCACTGTTGGCAGCCCTGAAGATGGTTTTCCGTGGTTTCCCATTTTCACACCAGGCACATGCTGGGGCTGTACCTTAATTATGACTACAGCCGCTTCCTTCCCAGTCCTAGCCCTTTCCTATCTCATCGTCGCCGTAAGACCTATCTGTGTCGGTGCGACGTAAAGCCAATAGCAATTTTATTTGCCTTTCTCTCAATAATAAAAAATGCAAAATTTTTAAAATTGTTTGCCAGTACAACATGTTCCCAAGCATTTACAGCCTTAACCTGTAACTTAAGGAAAGCTGCGTTATTAGTTATGTTCATGTTTCATTTCATATCATAATTACAGACTTAAAAACTGGGTAAACAAGCATTTAACTACTTGGTTTACCAATATTATAACAAAAATCACACCCCATGGCGCAACAGCCCCGAAGATCCATGGCCTACCAAGCGACCGCTGCTCAGCCTGAAGGGCGTGCAGATTATGAGGTGCCTTGTGGTCAGCACAACAAATCCTCTTGGTCGTTATCTTGGCTTTCTACACCGGGGCCGCGATCTCACCGTCTCTTAAATAGTATATACATTGAATGCTTCAGAATTTAATGTCAGCTTGAGGCCATGGTGGTAAAGCTCTTTGTAGTGATGAATATTATATTGTTCCTTATTATTGGCCCCGATGTGTGGAGGACTCACTTCTACTGAGGTAAGAGTGTATCTGATTCAAAACAAGTACTGAGTACTTTTTTCCAGTTCTCAAATCAAGTAATCCTGGTTGAGGATCCCATACACTGGAACCATACCCTATTTAGGGTCTTACCAAAGACTTACATGACCTCTATTTTACATCCTTACTGCAACCCCTAAATACACTCATATCAATGGAGATATCTGTACCCATTATTTACAATCCCATTTATATTATTACCCCAATGAAGCTCTTTCGTTATATTAACACCTGTATACCGTACTTACAGTGATCCCTATAAGGAACTTTCACTTCAGTATGAAGTCTTTGCTGCTCCCTCGTAATTTTGTCAATAGGAAACTCCAAAAGAAATAAACATACCATGAATACAGTTTTTTCTCTTTATTTCAATTGCTTTATAATTATTCCATATTGCAGCACTGCAGGATTACATTGGTACAGTGAAACCTTGGAATGCAAGCATAATTCGTTCCGGCAACATGCTCGTAATCCAAATCGCTCGTATATCAAAGCAAATTTTCCCATAAGAAACTATTGAAACTCGGATGATTCGTCCACAACACAAAAACATTTATTCGCATAACATTTCTAAAACAAAATATAACGCAAAACAATTAAACTGCACTTTACCTTACAATAGAATCATTGTTGGTGTGAGGGAGACGAGAGATGACATGAGAAGAGTTACTATGTAGCACGAATTTCACTAACGGAATCACTGCTGTCGGTTGGCTTATTGGAAGTGTATTCTTTTCGTGCAACTTTAACGAGGAACCTGTCCAATGACTGTTGCTTTTGCCTCTTTTTGAGGATTTCACGAAAATGTGACATTGCATTGTCATTGAACAGATTCATCCACTGTAATCATCTCCTTCTTCCGACTGAATTCCTTTTTAGCCTTCTTTTCGTTCACAGGGCCCATCGTTGCAGAATAGTTATATCATAGATGACAGAAACAAAACATGTACACTCGTACGGTGTTGACTATGCGAGTGAGGCACGCCAACTGAAGTCCAGCACGGGAAATGATTACACACACTTTCCCAGGAAAGAGAGTGGCAGGGGGAGGGGAAAACAAAGGCACAGGGGAGGTGAAAACGTACGTAATCGTGACGCTCATATTGCGAAACCTCACTCGCTTATCAAGTCACAATTTATTTAAAATATTTGCTCGTCTTGCAAAACACTCGTAGACCAAGTTACTCGCAATCCGAGGTTCCACTGTATATTGAAGTATAGATTTGTTTGCTTGTAAATAAATTTCAGGTTATATTTTTACAGTAAACGTTAACTTACAATACATACCTCTGCCCTACAAATGAAGTCATTACCAATAGAATTCATGTCCAAAGAGTTGGACTAATCATGATCAACATCCACTATTACAAGATGGTTTAGATGCTGTTGACCTCTTTTCAGACTCAATTTAAATTTTTTTTAGCTAGGGGCTTTATGTCGCACCGACACAGATAGGTCTTATGGCGACGATAGACTCAAAAATGCTTCAGCTGTAGAAATTGATGTGGAGATTGTTCGTAGTAGAGCTGTGCGAAACAGCATGTAGACTTGCTCAAACTCATTTGTAAGAAATGGGTCTTGCTCAATATTTTGAAGCACTGGGCTGAGTGGCTCAGACGGTTGAGGGACTGGCCTTCTGACCCCAACTTGGCAGTTTTGATCCTGGCTCAGTCCGGTGGTATTTGAAGGTGGTCAAATACATCAGCCTCATGTTGGTAGATTTACTGGCACATAAAAGAACTCCTGTGGGACAAAATTCCGGCACCTTCACTGTCTCCAAAAACCATAAAAGTAGTTTGTTGGATGTAAAGCAAATAATATTTATTAATATTTCAAAGTCTAGACTTGTTCAAAGCTTCCTGTTAACACCCTGGTTAACGAGTGTTTGAAAGAACCAAACTTGAAAATCAGCTCAACTTCATGGAACAAATAAGTCTACCAAACTGTCAATGTTTTCTGATCACAATGAGCAGAATGAGTCTGGGCAAATCACGGAGCCTGGAAACTCTGAATTTCAAGTACCTAACTCATTGATACAGTATTGCCGCTGCATTGGTACCAGCACATCTTTATTGTACAGCTGCCTTCTTTGTGCCATCACTGCATATTAACACTTGTCGTATATGGGCTAAGCAAAAACAAGGCAACAACTTGCACTTTGATCACCTATTAATGACTGAACAACCGAGTGGACTGGTATACCAAACCTGTAGGCCTAAATCAAGTTTCAAGTTTAGGTTGATTCATACAGCTGACTGCGACTAAGCAGCAACAAGTATGTCTAGACTCGTTCATTTATGAATCTCTCTTTGTTTGTTCTAGTAGTAGGCTTATTCTCTGATCCAACTAGCTGATAAGTAGAAGTAGAAAGGTACAAACTGATGAAATGAGCTCCGACTAGAGCATGGCTCTAGTTCAAAGGGGTCAAACAAACTTCAATAACGTAGGAAGCATGGTCTTCGTTTTCTTAATTGCCTATTTTAGAAGGGGGGGGGGGGTGGCATGACTCCACCCAGATCTTTTTATGGGATGGAGGGTTTGGGGGGCAAAGGGACCTGAGCCTTATAGAGTTGGTGCCCTTGACTGTGCATCAAGTTTTCTAGTCTGTATGCTTTTGTCTATATTTTGTATATAGCTGCTTGTGTTCTCTATCTTCCTGTATGGCTGCGAACCTTGGTCCATAAAAGCTAAAGACAGGAACCAAATCAACGCCTTTGGGGTGTTGGAGAAGGATGTTGCGAATGCCGTGGGCAGCCAGGCGAATAAATAATTCTGTCATCTGGGAAATTGGAATACAAGAAAGTCTATGTCAAATTGTGTACCAGAGAATCGTGCAATTCTTTGGACACATTGTGAGAAGAGAGGATGACAACCTGGAAAAATTAATTGTCTGAGGAAAAATTTCTGGCACAAGAACACGGGGACAGGTCGCAAAAAGATGAATTGATCAAGTAAGAGACATCATGGACTTACCATGGAGAGTTACTATCCGGAAAACGCAAGTACGTACAGAATGGTATCAGCTTATAAAAGAAACAACAAAGTCCTTGGGTCATGATACTCAGTCATGCGTGAAACAACTGGAGAGAGAGCTATACAATAAATACACGAAGGGAAACTGGGTAACTAATGCAGACATATTTCATTTCAGTTTGTTTAATAATCAGGAGTCTGAAATGTTAAAACAATTGTTTACATTTGAACAGTTGTACATTTGAGTAATAAAGAACTTACAGTCACAATGATAAGTTTACATTGTACACTTATTTGATTATCAACAGATTTTTAAAAAAAGGAAAAGGAAGAATGGATGCTAAACTCGCAGACAATTTTGACATACAGAATCTATCACTATACATCAAAATGAAATATTATTTAGCACTGTAATCATCCATACCAGATGGCATGATTCATTGACAAGAATATGACCATAATATTCTACGTATATACAAACAAAATATTACCATATACGTCAATCTTAAATTAGTTTATCATACTTCATTAATACACAGTCTTTTAAAATGACAAGGATAAAAAAATGCATACTAAGAGAAAGTTTTGAAACTAGTTTTATAATGTAGAAGTTGACACTCCAGTCTACAATATATTAAATAAAATGCCAATAGAATATTCTAGTCCTCTTGGAATGGAAATGCAATGGTTTAAATGTAGATAGATTTAATTGGGGTGTGAAACTTACAGTCCATGAAACTTTTAGTGATACTTCGTTTCACAGGGGTGAGGAGTAAGGAGGGAACTATCCCGGTTCTGGTAATACTGCCAACTGAATGGAAATGAAGTCTGAATGAATCGATAGTATGATCGATTGATATGAATTTTCTAAACTGTTGTTTCCGTGTAGGAGTTCTAGGTTGTTCCTGTGATGTATGGTACTTTGATTTTCCTCACTTATGTTCAAGCTTAACCAATATTTTGACTTTGTTGTGTAAATAACAGTATTTAAAGTGTTGCAATTATACCACCAGATGTCTCACGGTGATGCATAATCGATTCATATTTTTTGTGTTAGAGGTTGCCAATACGAATATCAAAGATAACCAAGGTCTTCCGATTCAGCACTAGGGACCCAAAGTATTACTAAAAGTTTCGCGTACTGTACTTATTAAGATCAACTCAGTTTCAAATATCATCTGGAGCAAAAAGTGGTAACTATTCAAATCTGTGAGAGTCAACAAAATATATTTTAAGAAGGAAAACCAAAGTGATACATGATAATTTGGCACTTCAAGTGAAAGTTATATCAAACATCTGTACTTGGCTGCAGCCTAAATAAAATAAGAAATGAGATAATTTAGCTTTATATAAATTCTGAGAACATAAAACTAAATGAAAATTTCTTCTTAAAAAGCAGATCAATATGATTTTGTGACAACAGAAAGTTTGCTGTTTGAATCAACTGTTCCTCTTTATTCACATGAATACAGCCCAAGAATTACAGCCTAACATTTATCTGCCAATTTTTTTTCACATGTACTGAAAGAGTTGGCTAAGTGTTCGAGGCATGTAGCTGTTTGCTTGCACTTAGGAGGTACCGTACTGTATTTCAAACCCACTGTTGGCAGCCCTGAAGATGGTTTTCTGTGATTTGCTGTTTTCACATCAGGCAAAATACTGGGACTGTACCTTAATTATGACTACAGTCACTTCCTTCACACTCCTAGCCCTGTCCTATCTCATCATCACCATTAAGATCTTGTCTGATTTTATGCCATGTAAAACAAATATAATTGATTTTTCTTTACATTTTTCTATAATACTTTTATTCATTTCTCACAATCATATCTAATGCTGGAATGTTGTATTACTGCAGGGAACTATGACCCAGGCTACGATATGAACAGTGGCATAATTTTAGGGTGGTTAGACTGACAAAAGTCTAGGGGCCCACCAGCTAAACAGGCCCACTGAGTTTAGTGGTCTCTCTCTTGTTCAAAACATTATATATATTTTATAGAATAATCATTGTATTAATTTTTATAAAATATAATATCATTGCAATGTTAAAACTGGATCATATTCACAATTTCTGAAAAGTAATAATGGAATAACATGTAAAGACATGTTGTATGGCGAATGTGACTGCATCAGAGATTCCTACTCCAACCTCCTCTCTGCTTATGTAGCTTGATAATGTTGGTAGTCTGGGCAAACGGTACGAAAACATGGCCAAAGCTTTGTAGTTCCATCGTACATCTGTACAATTGTTGACTCACATGACATGTTGCCGATTATCAGTTATGTCATGTTTTCTATAATACAGTACTTTTATTCATTTCTCACAATCATACCTCATGCTGGAATGTTGTATCAGAGCAGAGAAGTGTGACAAAGGCAATGGTATGAACATACAGTATAAGAAGTCAGTTTCTGTAGTGCCATCCCCTGGTTTAGATATGTATTGCGATTGTATAAGTTATATCCATTTAAAAACTATTATTGATATTCCTTTTTCTCTTAGGTAGGTACTTTTAAAATTGTTAGTCTTAGATTTTACATACATTGTCTACCATAAAGTATGCTAGTGGTAGTGGGAAGAGAAAAGAAAAAAATTTGCTAAACTCCTGAAAATAGCCAAACATATTTCTCCAGTTACAGCTTAACATGAAATAAAAGAAAATGAAACCAATGGAGAAACAAAATTGCTAGCACAGGAATTAAAGATGAACAAGTAGATATACACGCTTATAGTTCTAGTAGTGTTAATTCATAGTGAAAGAATCTACTGGTGTTTCGAGAGCTTGTGAACAGTGCTAGAAGTTTAATGAGAGTTTAAAATGTGTTGCAGGTCCATGTGAGATAGGCAAACAGAATTTAACCCTGGTGAGGGCACATCACAGTCTTTTCGATCGGGTTCAGAGATGAATGTTTATAGTTCTAAACATAATGGGCCGCTAGCTTCCATTTTCTCTGTACCTTGGATTGGACTCATCCACTATCAATGTACATAAACAATTCACCCCTCATGCTTCTCAGTTTCAGCCTAAGTGCCTTCCTTAACGGACCAGGTCTAAAACTCTTGGCGCGCCCCATGACGTAGATTCACAATTAAGTATTTATTTATTTTCCACCTAGTCGATACAACGATTGCTTAAGGCAATTTTTAATGGTCAAAAATGGTACATGTTTCGTATATTATCAACATCTTCAGCCACATAACACTGTTTAGATGAAAAATATATAAAATTGACAAAGTAATGCTTTAGAGGAAGTGTCCTTAAAATTAACATAAGATTGACAAGATTAAAACAAACAAATAACTCAAGAAAAAATATATAAATTATTTCTACATAGAAAGCAGTCGTCAAGGAAACACTTGTACAATATTCCATAGAGAAATTGTCCTAATAAATATTCTTTTCTTAATAAATTCATGAAAAAAGATCAATTTATAAATTAAAAATTATACCATTTATAAGTAATTATCGAAATGAAGAAATCCTGATATCACAGTGTGGCTCTTATTATTAATGTAGATGAAAATATAACTAATTCCTAGTTGTCAAATCTTATTAAGCCTGCTTTCCTTTGGAACAGTAACTCCTGTCATTCTTTCACAGTTTTGCACCGGGTGTAATATTGATGATGCGTTCTTCCTTGCTCTTGCACCTGAGGAGGTGGAGGAGCGCGGGATATAGGTGTGTCAAGAACTTCCTTGCTGTCACCTATAGCTTCAACTGAGGAGGAATAAGTTGTAGGGCTATCTGTAGGTGGAGAAATTCCAATTCTTTTTTCTTGATCCTTCTCAAGCATTTTCAAATATACTAGAATTTGATAATATAATGGATTCTTATATTCTACAGCCTCATTAAGGTTATCATTTTTCTTTACAAGTTGGTCTAGATGAATGTACAGGTCTTCATATGTGTTCATTAAGCTGCCCTTTTTTAACTTTTTTATGATGGTCCTCCTCAGTTGAAGCTATAGGTGACAGCAAGGAAGTTCTTGACACACCTATATCCCCCGCTCCTCCACCTCCTCAGGTGCAAGAGCAAGGAAGAACGCATCATCAATATTACACCCGGCGCAAAACTGTGAAAGAAAGACAGGAGTTACTGTTCCAAAGGAAAGCAGGCTTAATAAGATTTGACAACTAGGAATTAGTTATATTTTCATCTACATTAATAATAAGAGCCACACTGTGATATCAGGATTTCTTCATTTCGATAATTACTTATAAATGGTATAATTTTTAATTTATAAATTGATCTTTTTTCATGAATTTATTAAGAAAAGAATATTTATTAGGACAATTTCTCTATGGAATATTGTACAAGTGTTTCCTTGACGACTGCTTTCTATTGTAGAAATAATTTATATATTTTCTCTTGAGTTATTTGTTTGTTTTAATCTTGTCAATCTTATGTTAAGTTTAAGGACACTTCCTCTAAAGCATTACTTTGTCAATTTTATATATTTTTCATCTAAACAGTGTTATGTGGCTGAAGATGTTGATAATATACGAAACATGTACCATTTTTGACCATTAAAAATTGCCTTAAGCAATCATTGTATCGACTAGGTGGAAAATAAATAAATACTTAATTGTGAATCTATTGAAGTGCGATACGGACCATGAAGCTGATTTTATGTAACCCCATGACGTATGCGTGTTTATGAGTTAAATTTTACTTTATTTTATCAGTTAATATACCAAGAATGTGTCAGTTTTGTTTTATTTTTGTGTAAAATAGTGCCTTTGGGTACAGTGAAGTCCAGCGCATCATGGATAGAAACAGGGAAAGAGAAATCGAAAGACTTATAAAGAGCGTTACTCAGTTTCATGCACAAGCAACCGTTGGCCAATGATTTTGTTTTTTACTATCTTGAACATTACCAAAATTAATTTGTATATTATTTACAAGCATGTGAAAGGTAACTTTAACATTCATAAGCGTAATTATTTGAAAGAACTAAACCAACAGCTTTGCGCAAGATATTTGCAAGAACGGTATTCAAACTCTCCCAACAGGGCTAAAAAAGGAACATTCGCTAAATGTTAGGATTGTCGGAAGAAGAGCAGCCCTCTGGAGCTCTGCAAGAACTAGAGGGGCCTGAAAGACGTGCCTACTGCAACAGGAAAAAACGAAAAAAAACAATAGAAAAACCAAGGCTACAAGCCACGTATGCCAGCAACATATCTACAACACCCGGCATTGACGTATTCGGTGCAGTACAGAAAGTCAAGAATCTAGTGAAGATGCAGAATAAATGCCAATTGTCTATCATCCAATTTTTGTATTGTCAAAATACCTTTGAACATTATTTACAAGTTTGTGCAAAATTATTTACTAGTTCTGTAATATTGAAAATAGTTTTTGCTTAATTTGTGCTATTTTTTCATAAACACTGTCTAAAACACCATGCGCGACTCCTCACAGGATTATTTTTATGTGCCCTTTCCAGGGTTAAAGGAAGTGAATGATCAGGTTAGAAGATTTGTCTTAAAAAGGGACACTGTAAGCCTAAAGGTCCCTTTCATAAATGCAGTAGTAGAACAAGCTTTAAAAAAGTATGATTATACATCAAAATCGGAACTAAAATTTGAAAGAAATTGGTCATGTTATTTACTTGTTCTAAAGAAGTCTTACTGTAAATGTTGGTTGCTTCTTTTGGAGATAGAGTTTCAAAAATATTCCAGGACCTTTGGATAGATGATTACTATGGTGTTGGCTACTGTGTGTATGCTTCGAAGCAGTGTATTGATTCAGCCAACTGTTCAAGTGAATCAAATCACAGTAATGGCGAACTCAGGGCGAACAAGTCTGCAGACTCACAGCAGAATCAGTGCTGAGTGCTCACTTGTGGGTCAGTGAAACAAAACATACGGTTCATTACTAAAACACAGACCACTGACGGAAAGTTGGGCTTTTGCTGTGGGCAAGCCATAAAGAGTCATGGCTCACTAAAAGAATCGTACGCTTGTGTCTTTATAAAGGAACCTCTGTCTCAGCTCATTTGAAAATAATACACTTTGCTCTTGAATATACATCTGAAATAATTCCTGATATGCATTACCGTGCAGCCTGTTATTTCAGTACATGAAGTTTCTGAGAATTGTGGTAAATTACAAGTTAGTATATACATTTTATTGCCTCATTATTATTATTATTATTATTATTGTTATTATTATTGTTATTATCATCATCCATGTCATTTTTGTACTGTAACTTAAAGAAAGTATCGATGTACTAGACAAGTAATTTTCTCATGTTTAACATTTTTAAATGAACCCTCTCTTCTTCCTCCCAGTCTTGTTTTTCAAAATTTTTGGGGATCAGCACTTGATACAGATTTGGCCCAATTTTACAGACTGACGTTTTTTAATATTAATATGTACTTATTATGAATCCATGAACTTTTACATATAATTCTGAATATTTAATTGCGTTGTTACCATTGGCAAAAAGTTTTGAAATGTTGAAATTTCAAGAGGAGAGATGGCTGCAGGAGAAATCTGAAACCTACATTACATGCATAGGAAAGCAGTTCATAGAACAAAGACCAGTTGGCAGCAGTTTGCATAGAATGCTGTTAAGCAAACACAATAGGAATGGTGATTCTAATGTACTGAGTATTGGATCACTGTATCAGTCAGTAATGTGAATGGAATCAAATAAATCTAATATGTTGTTTCTGACAATTCCTGTCACAACTGCCAGTGCAGAGCACTTGTTTTTCAAGATTATTACTCTTGTAAACACAAATAAAGCAATAAATAACCACAAACAGTAAGAAGAGAAATGGATTTCTGTCTTGTGTATGGGCAGTGGCATTTTTACATAGAATACTGAATGAGGAACTTGAAACAATGGTAAAGAAGCACAAGTCATTTTTGCGTCGAGTATTATGCATGCCTAAGTGTTACTCTTACTCTTGTGATATGTAAGTCTACACAAATGTAGTGAAAAAAGTCTTCTTCTTCTCCTACCACTTTTTCCACATCGGTGGGGGGCACAGGTGTGAACTGTGACGCACTTGTTGATTTGGCCCAGTTTTACGACCAGTGCCTGATGCCAACCCTATATGAAGGGATGTAATCACTAATGCGTGTTTCTGTAGTGATTAGTAGTGTGGTGTATTATTTGAATATGAAGAGGACAGTGTTGGGACAAACACAACCTAGTCCCTGAGCCAGAAGAATTAGTCAGATGTGATCAAAATCCCCAACCCAGCTGGGAATTGAACCCAGGATCCTCTGAACTGAAGGCCTCAATGCTGACCATTCAGCCAAGGAGTCAGCCATAGTGAGGAAAGTAATAAATGGAAATTTCATTAGCATTATAGAACTGCTTGCCATATATGACCCAGTTTTACAAGAAATGCTCAATAAACCTAAAGCACAGATTAAATAAAAAGCAACTATGAAATATGAGAGGCTCTGTTCTTTATAATAATGGATATCTCCCAAGATCTAAGAGTGATCAGCTAAAAGAGATTTATCATTACTATATGATCCAAAAATATGAGAATGGGACGTCAAAAGCACTGGAATTTAAAGGATAATTTCTTGATTTTCATTTGGTGGAGGGCCAGTTTGCATCAGATTTAACCGATGAGATTAAGAAAGAAATAGAAAAGAAATTTAGCTATATTGCACTGCCCGTAATCTAAATCTTGTGATCAATGATGCAGTGACAGATTCTGAAGAAATGAGATATTTCTATTTTTCTTATGATCCATCATCAGCATGTATTTTTTGGTCAGAGTATCAGGTTGTGGAATATTCTTAGCAGTCCTTTATCAAACACAGATGAAACTTTAACTCTTAAGGAATTAATCCAATCAGATGGACCGAAAGATATGGCACTGTTTTTACTTTTAAAGTGAGATTCTGAGATGTTAAAAAGACACCTAGTAAGTTCATTCTATTAAACTCCAACAAATGAGATGAAAAAATGAAGTTGAATCACTGGAAGAAAAATAAATCATATTGAAAATTATTAATTTGTTTTGCTTGCTAGTTTTTCATTTCACAATATTGCAGACAATCAGTGTTGTGCCCAAAGCATTTCAATACAAAAGTATGGATTTATCAAAAACAACAGAGCTTTTATAAAAGTGCATTGAAGAACTGAAGAACTAACTTTGAGGATCTGAAAAAAGAGGCTAGCATAGCAGCAGGAAACTGGACCATTCAATCTGAATTTCTTCATAGTACTCAACCTAGGAAAGTGCAGCATCACTACAATGAGCTCTGTGGAGGTGAGTAATTAAAGGATCCTGAAAATCATTTTCAAGTAAGTTACCTAAAGATGTTTTTTTAACATACTGTACCAGTAAGTCATAGCAAATCAAATACAGTGCCGTTTCAGTGGCTTCAGTGGCGTGATATCATACTTCAGTGTAATGGAACCAAGATCTTTACAAAATTTAAGTAACGGTTATCTTCTAGACAAAGCACATGAGTTTGCAGATACATATAGCCAAGATATCTCATCAGCATTTTTACAAGAAATATTCAACATGTGATCAGCACTTAGCAGTGAAATATTGAAAGCGAGAACAATCAATGAGCTAACTTATCTTATTATTGTGAAAAACCACTTCCTTTGGTCGAGTTTCCCCTAAGTTTGTACAGCATTTATGTTCTTTCTGACAATTCCTGTCGCAACTGCCAGTGAAGAGCACCTGTTTTTAAAATTTAAAAGAAATAAAGAATTATCTGATGAATACAATAGGTCAAGAAAGTCTGAAAGGGTTGGGATTTGCTTCATTCAAACAGCTAGTGACTAGGAAGGTGGACTTTGAAGAAGTATTAGAGAATTTTACGGAGGTCAAAGCGAAATGAGGAGAATTTTAAAGTTATGAACAATGTTATATAAAATATGTGGTTCACTCACTCGCTCTCATGATCTGTGGTCTTTGTTAGTAGAAATGTGGGTGCAACTGTAGGCCAACTTATTAACACAAAAACAATGAAGTTATCAAGAAAATAGTTTACTAATACTTCAAAAAAAAAAATTTTTTCTCAGAAAAATGTAACTTGTTCCACATGATTATTTGCATAATCTCTACTAGAGTTGTATAGGTACTTAAAATATGCAGGGTATAAAAATAATTGTTACATATTATAAAAATAAATGATAGTGGCTATTAGAGAAATATAAAATGGGGGACCCAAAGTTAAAAATTTGCCAGGGGGGGCCTGCAAGTCTATAGTTATGCCACTGGATGTGAATTATTGTAGTAAGTATAGACGAAGAAGCTAAAAGATGCCAAAATATAAAGCTAAAACAGATCAAGATAAGTGTTGTCTATACCGGGCGAGTTGGCCGTGTGGTTAGGAGCGTGCGGCTGTGAGCTTCCATACCAATATAAATGGTCCGTTATTGGACATTATAAATTTTCCAGCTAACTCATTCTTGGTTGCCAGCGTTTCGCCCTCGTGTGCTAGGGTGGGCTCATCAGTTGGTACCTAGCACACCTACCAATACGCTGGCTAGTGCATACCGTGGAGGCCACTGCGTAGGCTAACTGGAGCCACCGGCAGTGCCAATGCACTAAGAGACTTTGTCTCATCAGCAAAAATTGATGCCTGCTTGGCCATCAGATTATATAGATATTGATTCCCATAGGGAATCTGAAATATTTGTCCTGAATGAGTAAATTTATAATACCAATATAAATGGTCCGGGGGAGTTAGCTGGAAAATTTATAATGTCCAATAACGGACCATTTATATTGGTATTATAAATTTACTCATTCAGGACAAATATTTCAGATTCCCTATGGGAATCAACATCTATATAATATGAGCTTCCATCCGGGAGATAGTGGGTTCGAATCCCACTGTCGGCTGCCCTGAAGATGATTTTCCATGGTTTCTCATTTTCACACCAGGCAAATGCTGGGACTGTACCTTAAGGCCACGGCCGCTTCCTTCCAACTCCTAGGCCTTTCCTATCCCATCGTCGCCATATGTCCTATCTCTTCTCCAGAAATGGCTTTAGAGAGTATTCTACAGTAAATAGGTACGAGTTGAAAGTATTGGATTCCGTAACAAACATCCTGACACTTGGAGTTTCCTTCTAAATGCATATTATGATTGGTATTTTATTACATGAGAATGTTCCATACTTCAAGAGTTAGTGGATTATGGATTATTTTTAAAAATGTCTTATGAATGCCCTGTATATGAATTAGGTTACTACACTGGTTCTGTATAAAAATTTTACTTAGATTCATATTGATTATTAGCGATTTAAAGCAAACTTAATTTATACTGATGTTTTAAGCTAAGTATTGCTATATAGATTTTTAAACATATCAGTTTCAATAAGGAACTAAAAAATATTTTGTGTTCAGTCATTTAAAGGTTGTGTCATTGCAGATAAACAAACAGTTTGGATTTAGGTGATAATTTTAAAATTTAAAAACATTATAAAAAGATTTGATAGTATCACAGGTTGATGGCATATCCTTACACTTTATAACATTTTGCTCATAAATTTTATGTACAGCAGTGTAGTTGACTTTCACTAGTTGCAAAAGGTACAACTTTTCAGTAAGTTACTTTGTATACTTTGTTTATACTACTGATAACACATCAGCTGCTGATAGGAATCAGAAACCTGCATGATGCTCCATTGCTGCCAATCTTTGGCAGAGGTTCATGCATTTTTATTGCCTTAACCTTTGCTGTGCGCCCCCCCCCCCCCAAAAAAATCCTCATCCTGACATAGGGAATATGACTTGTTTGTGCTATGAGTGCACATAGTCCTCAATTCACTGTAGAATTAGAGGAGCATACATTAATTGTTTTACTATTATGGTGTGCTAAAATTCTGTAGATTCTATTGAAAACACCTCAGTATTATTTCAACAAACTACAAAATGCAGTGATTAATGAGCAGAAACAATGGGTCAATATCTGGAAATCCTCAAGAACTCACATGGACTATAGCATAGGAATTACAGTTTGAAGACATCCTGAATGGAATTAAATATTTTTCCTTGAGACTTTGAAACTCATCCCTTCAGTATATTCTTTCCTGGATTTGGATTTTCTTATGCACTATTGTTTGTCCAATTGGAAGGTTAATGGTCTGGATTTCCTCTTCTGAGTCAACAATTATCTCTAATGATTGTTTCTTCAGTACCTTCTTAGAGCCACTACTGTACCACTATCTTAAAAAATGAAAGGAAAAGAAAATTGTACATTGAATTCCACTAAAAATCACCAGTGCAAATATGCCAATAAAAAGTTGAAAAGTAGTTGAGAAAGTTACATTAAACCAGTCTGACTCAAATATTTGCTGACTTGAATTTTGGAATTAAAGGGGAATAATGTAATATCCTATTCATTTTTTCATGAACATACAAAAAGTGTTTTCCTGTGTTCATAATCTAGCCCATGGATATTTGCACCCAGTGCATATTTCAGAGAGCAGCTATCAAAGAATTAACTGCTTGACAAATGTCTTGTACAGTACAGTATATCACTAGAAATGAAAATATATCCTTGAGGGTCAGAGGGAGAAGAAACAGTATTTTACATAGATATTTTGATAGTACTATTTCTTTTTACCAGCTGTTGTGCACAAAACAAAATATCCTAAAGACAAATGCAATATAATATTAAGTCTTTAAGCAAGTAACAGTCCTCCTTCAATATGCAAAAATGTAGTTAACTAGTTATATATGCTATTTTAAAAATAAGAAGTCAACATTAACAAAATAAAGCTTAAAGAACTTTTAAAAATCATAGCATTATAAGTTATAATTAAACACATAGACCACAGTATAAAATAAATGATTCACATTTCCACATCCAAAATTATAAGATTTGAAGCATCAACTTTGTAACTAGAAAAAATACATGACAAAAATGGTTTCCTTTATCAAAACAATGAATAAAATCATAATTATTATGTTATGTTAAACACTTGCCTAGAACTAATAACAAGTATGATAGTATTGGTAAAAGAAATTTTCAAAGAAAACTATTAGGGAACACATAAGACTGTTCTGGGGAGTAAGTGCTTAACTTTCAGAATAGTTTGTTACAGTTCAAAAGATATTTTGGAATTCAAGTTTCAGCACACTCTTGAAATGAGGTGAATTCGTATAGATTTCTTCAAGTAGGACATAGCAGTAGGACTAAGTGTACTCTAATGATGTTACTTCATATAAATAACTGAAAGACAAAAAACAAAATATAAATATACACAGTGATGAAATATAATATCACTTAGATAAAACAAAAAATTTAAGTAACGTACATAAAAGGAGCAATCAGTGTATAGCTGTAAAATGCATGCACAGTCTTAGTAACTATACATAAGTTTTTCATGTACAGTACTACAATTTATGAAAGTGTTTGGCATTGCTTTAGATAGGTATAAGAGTAAGTAGAAGGATAGTGTCAGCATTTCACAAATTTCAGACACTGGCTATTAATATTAATTTTAAAACCAGGAAATGAGAATTTTAGCCCTTATGGACATTGTAGAGCCTATCCCCTATCACATCACATTACTTCCTTTCCTCATGCATGTCTCTATTGTCACTAACTACACACAATCATTCAAAGTGAAAAAGAATTGTTGAGTGTTTATTTTGGAGTGAAAGTGATTGGAAAGATCATCAGTATAAATAGATACGCTGATGATACTGTTACTGTCATCTTAATGTGATAAAATTGAGGATCTCCAGTACTGACTGAACTGAGTGAATCAAGCATGAACACAGATGGGTATAAACATTAATTCATAAAATAAAATTATGGTTTTCAATCATCAGCAACACCTAAATCTTAGTCTGTACATCAACAGTCATCAAGTGAGTTAATTACAAATATTTGAGTTACTACCTCACCAACCAACTGGATTCTCATAAAGAAATTAAACAATCAACAGAGATAGCTAGAACAAATTTCACCAGTCATAATCATTCACCTCTGATCTACATTTAAGGCTGTCGCTCAGGTAGCAGAGTCTCAAGTCTGTTGTTTACCTAGCGTTATCTTAAATGATTTCAAAGAAGTTGGAAATTTATCGAACTTCTCCCTTGGTTAAATTATTCCAATCACTAATTCCTCTTCCTATAAACAAATGAACATTTGTACAAATTTGTCCTCTTACATTCCAACTTTATCTTAATTTCCTACTTTTTAAAAACTCCATCCAAGCTTTGTTCGTCTACTACTGTCATTCCACACTATGTCTGCACTGACCGCTCTAACACACTGCTTAGTCGAGCAGCTCATCTCCTTAATCCCAAGTCTTCCCAGCTCAATGTTTGCAACATTTTCATAACATTAATCTTTTTTACGAGTTATTATTTTCATATACATATTTATAGTATAACGGTTACAATTATAGATTGGGATTTTCCATATCAATACTAAATTATATTAGATAGTATCTTGCCTGTTATATTTGTGTTTTTCTTTGTATACGGCAATCCTTTCGATCCTCGAGTACGGTAGTTCTTGCAAATTTCAAACTTTAGGCCTAATTGAAATTTTCATTTCTACTTGTGCTTAATAATAACCTATTGTAATTAGGATATGTCTGAATGTAGTTTAAAAACTGTTGTAGTGTATTGTAGTGACTTATTAGAAATTAGAGTACTTATTCTATTATTTTCAGTAGTCTTGTGAATTTCAAACTTTAATTGTAATTTCCATTTCAGTTTGTGCTTAGTAATAACCTATTGTATTATAATTAGGATACGTCTGAACGTAGTTTAAAATCATTGTAATGTATTATAGTAGGTGTCTTATTATAAATTAGTGTGTTTATTCTATTACCGGTACTGTGAAATATTTGTGTAGTATTGTATCTATAGTATCTGTGGTATCTGTATTAACTCTCTTACTAGAATTCTGTTGCAGTAATTAGGGTAAACTTAACTGCAGTTAAGAATTGTGTACGCCTAATTCTTGTGTATTACTTTCGGTTTTCAGTAATTAACAGCAATTTTCATTCTGTTAGGGTGTTTTAGAAAAAAATTTGTTCAACTAAGTAGTATTGTAGTGTAGTGTCTGTTAGGTCATCAGCCCAGAGGCTGGTTGGATCCTCAAATAGCACCACCAAAGGTTATGCGGTTATAAGGAAACCCCAAAAACCAATGGCAGCACCAAAATGAGGCGGACTAGACAAGATGAGGAGTGATGTAGTTTGCCATTGCTTTCCTCACTGGGTCAGAAAGTACTATTGCAGCATGACTGACCCTATGAGCAGCACCTTTCATAACAGTCAGATGCACTAGTCATGCTTGAATGTCATTACTCAGCTCTACCCATACCCCAGCAACTTTCATATTGTCACAGCCATGGATGTTGACTGGGACTTCGGTGGAAGCTACACTTTACTCTGGCCTGCGCCAAGAGATGGATGCAAAAGTACTGTATCCATCAAGAGTTGACAGCAGGCAGGTAGTGTAGTAGTAGCTTATATTAATTACCTTGTTGTTGTGTGATCTTTGTGAACTATCCTAGACAACATTTCTTTCCTTTCATTTTTTAGAGGCACTATTTATTTCCTTTCATTTTTATTTTGTACAGAATAAGTTATTTTATTTTTCCTTTTCTTCCCATTATTCTGTAAATAATGGCTAAGGAGTTCAAGTGTAGGAACTGTGGGTGTGGCCAGGCATTAAGGAGTATGAGGGAGGAGTTGGAGAGTTTGAGGGAGATAATTAGGATTCTCTCAGAGGACAAGAAGGAAAGTAGGCCTCCCTCAGATAATGTACAGGATACAATAGGTGAACAGGAGGGATGGGAAGGAAAGGGAAGATGAGGAACAGGGAACTGTTGCTGAGATGTGTGGAAGTAGTAGGAAGGGAAAAGGTAGGAAAGGGAAATGTAGTGTAGTGGAAAGGAAAAGACAGGTGGAATAGGGTCATGGGAGGGAGAAAAGGGAGGAGGAAGTAGCTTCTACAGCAGTGAGAGAAGATAGGGCTGACCAGAAGGGGAGGGGACCAAATGAGGTGGGTAGGGTTGAGGTTCTGGTCATGGGGGATTTCATCGTTAGACATGTGGGGAAAGTGTGTGTAGGAAAGGGAACCAGGGTAGAATGTTATCCAGGAATTAAGTTGAGGCAGATGTTGAAGAAAGTAGAAGAGAAGGAAGAGGGAAAGGAGAAGGTGGTAGTGTTTATCGTTGGTACTAACAATGTAAGACAAGCAGGTATAAGTACCAACATAGTTGGGGATGTGTGGGATCTAGTAAATGCAGCACAGATGAAGTTTAAGGAAGCAGAGATTGTTATCAGTGGAATACTGTGTAGGAGGGATACTGAGTGGAAGGTGATAGGGGATTTAAATGTGACTATGGAGCGGGTATGTGGGAAACTGGGAGTGAGATTTCTAGATCCTAATGGGTGGGTAGGAGACAGGGATCTGCGCTCAGATGGCCTTCAATTAAACCGCAGTGGTACATATAAGTTAGGAAATTTGTTTAGAAGGGTTATAGGCAGGTACATTTAGGGAAACGGGGTGGCCTAGGGAGCGGTGTTAAGGTAACAGGGAACTGGAAATCAAGTAGGGATGACATAAAAATATTAGTGCTCAACTGTACAAGTATTGTAAACAAAGGAATCGAATTAAGTAATTTAATAGATATATACTTACCAGATATTGTAATAGGAGTTGAATCATGGCTGAGAAATGACATCATGGATGCAGAAATATTCTCACGGAACTGGAGTGTGTATCGTAGAGATAGGATAGGAATGGTAGGAGGGGGAGTATTCATTCTGGTGAAAGAAGAATTTGTAAGCTACGAAAAAGTTAAGGATGAAAAACATGAAATTCTGGGTGTAAGGCTCATCTCTAAAGATAATGGGCAACTTGACTTTTTTGGAGTGTACAGACCGGGAAAGGGTAGTGCTGACGCTGATTCAGAATTATTTTATAAGATAATCAGCTATGTTGGAAATTATATGGAAAAGAATGTGATAGTAGCAGGTGATTTTAATTTACCAAATGTCCACTGGGAAGCTAATGCGAGCAACAGGAAGCATGAACAACAAATGGCAAGTAAGTTAATATGGGAAGGCCAGCTGATTCAGAAAGTGATGGAACCAACTAGAGGGAAGAATATTTTGGATGTGGTGCTGGTAAATCCAGATGAGCTCTATAGAGAAATCGAAGTAATAGATGGTATTAGTGATCATGAAGCTGTTTTTGTTCTAGTTAAAAATAAATGTGAAAGAAAGGAAGGTATTAAAATTAGACTATTAGGCAGTACCATATGGCTGATGAAACAGGCATGAGGAAGTTCTAAAAAAGTAACTATGATCGCTGGAAAATGGTAAATAAAACTGTAAACAGATTCTGGGATGGGTATAAAGCAATTGTTGAGGAATGTGAAAATAGGTTTGTATCTTTAAAGGTGGTAAGGAATGGTAAAGATCCACTATATTATAACAGAGACGTAAAGAGACTAAGAAGGAGGTGCAGGTTGGAAAGAAAGAGTTAGAAATGGCTATGGAAGTAAGAAGAAATCAAAGGAACTTACCAGGAAATTGAATCTAGCAAAGAAGTCAGCTAAGGATAACATGATGGCAAGCATAATTGGTGGTCATACAAATTTTAGTGACCGGGCGAGTTGGCCGTGCGCGTAGAGGCGTGCGGCTGTGAGCTTGCATCCGGGAGATAGTAGGTTCGAATCCCACTATCGACAGCCCTGAAGATGTTTTTCCGTGGTTTCCCATTTTCACACCAGGCAAATGCTGGGGCTGTACCTTTATTAAGGCCACGGCCGATTCCTTCCAACTCCTAGGCCTTTCCTATCCCATCGTCGCCATGAGACCTGTCTGTGTCGGTGCGACGTAAAGCCCCTAGCAAAAAAAAAAAAAAAAAAATTAAAAAAAAAAAAAAAGAAAATTAGTGAAAAATTGAAGGGTATGTATAGGTACTTTGAGGCAAAAACAGGTTCAAAGAAGGACATTCCAGGAATCCTTAATGAGCAAGGGGAGTGTGTATGCGAGGATCTTCAAAAGGCAGAAGTATTCAGTCAGCAGTATATAAAGATTGTTGGTTACAAGGATAATGTCCAGATAGGGAAGGTGAGTAATACTAAAGAAGCATTAAAACTGACCTATGATAACAATGACATTTACAGTAAGATACAAAAGTTGAAAACTAGAAAAGCAGCTGGAATTGATAAGATTTCTGGGAACATACTAAAGGCAATGGGTTGGGATATAGTACCATATCTGAAATACTTATGTGATTATTGTTTGGTTGAAGGAGTTTTTCCAAAGGAATGGAGAGTTGCTATAGTAGCCCCTGTGTATACAGGAAAGGGTGATAGACATGAAGCTGAAAATTACAGGCCAGTCAGTTTGACATGCATTGCATGTCAGCTTTGGGAAAGCATTCTTTCTGATTATATTAGACATGTTTGTGAAATTAATAACTGGTTTGACAGAAGGCAGTTTGGGTTTAGGAAAGGTTATTCCACTGAAGCTCAGCTTGTAGGATTTCAGCAAGATATAGCAGATATCTTGGATTCAGGAGGTCAAATGGACTGTATCGCAATTGACCTATTTAAGGCATTTGATAAGGTAGATCATGGAAGACTACTGGCAAAAATGAGTGCAATTGGACTAGAAAAAAGAGTGACTGAACAGGTGGCTAAGCTTTATTATTTTTTTTTTTTTTTGCTAGTTGTTTTACGTCGCACCGACACAGATAGGTCTTATGGCGACAATGGGACAGGGAAGGGCTGGGAGTGGGAAGGAAGCAGCCGTGGCCTTAATTAAGGTACAGCCCTGGTGTGAAAATGGGAAACCACGGGAAACCATCTTCAGGGCTGCCGACAGTGGGGTTCGAACCCGCTATCTCCCGAATACTGGATACTGGCCGCACTTAAGCGACTGCAGCTATCGAGCTCGGTGAAGCTTTATGTGACCCTGTAATAATTAAGAGGGGAATTCCTTAAGGCAGTATTACTGGACCTCTATTTATTCTTATATATATCAATGATATGTGTAAAGAAGTGGAATCAGAGATAAGGCTGTTTGCAGATGATGTTATTCTGTACAGAGTAATAAATAAGTTACAAGATTGTGAGCAGCTGCAGGGTGACCTCGATAGTGTTGTGAGATGGACAGTAGGCAATGGTATGATGATAAACAAGGTTAAAGGTCAGGTTGTGAGTTTCACAAATAGGAAAAGTCCCCTCAGTTTTAAATACTACGTTGATGGGGTGAAAGTTCCTTTTGGGGATCATTGTAAGTACCTAGGTGTTAATATAAGAAAAGACCTTCATTGGGGTAATCACATAAATATGAGTGTTAATAAAGGGTACAGATCTCTGCACATGGTTATGAGGGTATTTGGGGTTGTAGTTGTAGTAAGGATGTAAAGGAGAGGGCATGTAAGAATTTCTATCAGTAAAATGTAAGAAAATGGCATTCTTTGAACATATACAAAGGTGTAATCAGTACCAACTTCCGAAGTTATGTTACAAGAGAAAATATAGTACACTCATCTCCAAAAGAAATTGAGCACCATCAACAAATCACGTAAGTACAGCAAATGTTGCTGCAGTATTGTCATGGGCTGACATGTGCCTCATTTGCATTTAATGCTGATTGCTTGAACAGAAGTGCCAGTAGGGGGCATAAATGTCCCTTCCTCATTCATAGATGCAAGGCATCAAACAAGGCCTTCATAGATGCAAGTCATAAAACAAGGTAGTAGTAGTAGTAGTAGTAGTAGTAGTAGTAGTAGCTACAGAGCTAAGTTGAGTGAACACGCAGCATGCCCTGAGAACACATTTGACAAGCCTTTGACCAGCTAGATGAGTTTGAGAGAGGCTGTATTGTTGGACTAAGAGAGGCAGGTTGGATGTGTTGTTGCATTGCTCACCACGTGAACTTTTCTGACTACACTGTGCGTTGGTATTGGATGCAATGGGAACGTAAGGGGTATATACACGCACACATCAAAAAGGTTTGGGTCAGACCACCCGGAGGGAGAATTGTTTCAATATGCAACAGGCTGTAATCATCCACAGGCATTGCTGTGTGCCTTCAAGAAATATTACACGGCAGCTGGGGATATGCCTGTGTCCAGCAGTACCGTATTCAGGCGGCTAACACAGCAGGATCTGTCTACCATCAAGACTGAACATCACCAAGCATGTTTGAACTTCTGACAGGCAAGGGCAGCATGGAAGGTTGCAGAGTGGTGATGAGTGGTGTTCAGCAATGAATCACAGTTCTGTCTGGATAAAGAAAACTGCTGAATTAGAGTCTGGAGACATCCCGGTCAGTACAGTGATCCAAGAAGTGACATGGTGTGGGGTGCCATTTCCCACAATTCATGGCTCCCCACTGATGGTGATTGAAAGAACCTTGATGGTGTGGAGATATATCCAGGAAATTCTATGACTGGATGCGTTTCCCTTCTTGGTATAACTCAATAATCCCATTTTCCAGCAGGGTAATGCCTGGCCTCACACAGCACAGGTATATCTGTCTTGCCTTTGTAGTATGAATATGCTTCCTTGGCCAGAAAGTTATCCAGACCTCTTGCCCATCAAGAATGCCTTGGACCAGACTGGATGACAACTTGAGCTAGAGACAACTACAGCAGATTTGGAGGGTCAGTTGCACTAGCTATGGAAGGCTATTTCTCAGGAGAACATCTGATGTCTGCATGCCACCGTACCTAACTATACTGCCGCCTGTTCGACAGACTGAAAAGCTCTTAAGTTTCATTTAACTGAGTCGACACTGGAAAGTTTGGCTTCTTTCTTGACAAAATGTGCCAGATTGATAGCCAACATCAGGATGACCCAAAACAGAATGTTCAAGAAGTAGTAGTAGTTTAATGCTTCTTATAATATTTTGAGTTAATGGGATAGACTGTAAACATATGGAATAAATTCAGAATGTATTTTAAAAGAAAGAATTAACTAAGCTGAATATCAAATACAGTAGAGTCTCGATTATCCGACTTAAACGGGACATGTAGTACGTCGGATCACCGAAAATGTCGGATAATACGGAATAACTTTGAAAATGAACTAAAACAAACAGGAAGGCTATACTGTACTATGTACAATGTTTTACGGGACTCGATGTATTGACTTATTAATTCAATTGTACAGTAGATGCAGTACTCTTTTCTTACTACGCCTGTAGCCAGGTGCAGACGTCTTGGCTTGGGCTGCAAGAGTTTTGATATCAGCATCTTGAAATTCTGCCCAGTCTCATCACAATTAAAAATCTGATCACCGGGTAATCCTTCAGCAAGAATTATTTCTTGAAATTGTCTTTTAAATTTCACAACCTCATCGGATTTAGCTGACAGTTTTTCTCCACAGATATTAAGCTGCCCAATGCCGTACCGTTTTTTCCACCGATCAAGCCACCCAGCACTGGCATTAAAATTAGGGTCCCTTTATTAAACTCCTTCTGGATATACACCGCCATTTCTTGCAGAATGGGGCCAGATATTGATAAGCCCTTTTCCTGGTTTTTAGTGAACCAAAAAAAATAGTGCTTCACTTACTTTTTCGTACTCACATTTTTCATTGTTTTTTTTCTAATTTTCAGTGCATCACTTGTTGCTCTGGTAGAGCACCACTTTTCAATTTTTTCCCTCGTATGTTTCCAGTCTCCCACTGTAACACGTCCAACAGCATAATCTGAAGCCATTTCTCGGAGAGTTTCCCCTTTGTCCAGTCTCTTTAACCCACTCTACTTGTCTTCCACAGAAACAATCACTTTCTTACGTTTACTCGCCATACTCACAGAGGATATGAAAACTATAACATCCGCACCCAACCAGTACTACATTGAACAATCCTACCGCATAACTGCCAGTGCTTGTCCGACAGTCGCACCCTCCACATCCCGTGCCCCAGAATTGCATCCACCTAAAGTTCAAATTAAGACTACCAGTGTCGGATAACACGGAGTGTCGGATAAGCGAAGGTCGGTTGAGCGAGACTCTACTGTACTGAGGTTTGCCAAGACTGTTGTAGCCGAGACAAAATCTAGACCATTTCCCTCTGAATATCTCAATTCCTGTTTGTGATACATGAATGGAACTTGTAAATCATACAAGTACAACTATTACAAAAGAAATCCATTTATGTGCTGCCAACAAATTGAGACACCACCCTTTTACTTATCTCCTGTATACAAAATTATATTGATCTCTGAACTCTGTCCTAATTGTAAATTTGTCTCCCATCTATTATTCAATTGAGGAATATACGTTTCATTGAACACCCTGTATTAATTTTAGAATATCAACTAATAAACAATTTAAAATGTCCATAACAATTTATACTATGACAAACTCTCATCCAGCAAATGGCCTATTACAAAACATTACAAAATTAGTTTGGAGGAAAGTTCCAGTAAACAAATGTAAAATAATGATAAATACTCATGAAGATTGTTTCTAACAAGTGGATTTCCTATTTTTCTTAGTAGGTTTGCATAACAGTGTTTGTCAGTGTTCTTACACAAGTTTCATACCTAGGAAACAAACACAGTTTAATGGAATTATAAATGGTTTTGTGGTAAATATGGTAATATTCTAAACTTATGCAAGAAGTAAGAAGTTACAGCAATAGGTAATTTCACTAAAATTTCAATCACTGCTGTCCTACTCAGGGTATATTTACCACATTTATACTGCACAAACTTTGCTTTTTATTTCAACATATAACATGGCATAATTGTGCACAAAACTTGATATCAAAATTATACTAGTTATGAAATACTTAATATACTAATTATGTTCACATTTACTGCCAGAACAACACATGTTGTTATTAATCAATTACAAAAATAGTAACACGTCTATGAACAGAATCACACACCATTTCACCGAGTACATTATCTCTCATAATGAATATCATTTCCATCTGAAATAATGAAAATATCAACAATGTTTCATTGAGGCAGCATATGCAGTGCATATTTGTGAAGATTCATGAAAAATAACATAATAATTCATTTATTATTTCCTCTCTGAAGTGCAAAAGAGATTTTCTAAACATTTACTCCCCAAGATATGACTTGGTCCATCCATTGAAACAAAGTATAGCTCACTGAGTCTTCTAATAAAGTTCAGTAAATTAAAATACAACAATGCTAGGTGCATCCGAGCAATCTTGCGTGCGTGGCTCCTGATGACAACGTAGCTGGATGACAGGAAGATTGGAGAGAGGGCAACAGCTATTAGTTGCTTCTTTTGTGGCATGGCAAGGGTTTCTTGATAAAGATGATTCTGCCCTTGCCTGTCACCTTTCCACACCTATCTCATCTCTCAGATCAAAGGTTTTGCCAGTATTTTCCTCATGCCCATAACACGGAACAACTGTTGCAGGCTCAAACCCAGGACCACGCATTTCAAGAGTGGTGATATGTGAACGACCACGAAGAGCAAGTACTACAGATCGACCACCGCTTGTTACTTCACAACATGTTACAGGACGATTAGGAGTATACACTGCCAACAGTTCACCTGTGAATGAAATATTAAATATATTGTTAGCTTTGTAGAACAGAAAAAAGGAGACACATTCCTACAAATAGATGTACAATATTTCTCAAATCTGCACTTTTAGACTAGAAGGTACTACATATTTCTTGAACAATCAAGTCGTTTAAAGAAAGACAGAACATGAACAGAAACATACAAGAAATACACAATACTACTTAGTGTGGGATGAGAGAGCAATAGAAGAGGAGGCGAGGACAAATACGGCATTGAATGGCAATCTGCCAAAAACCAGGTAACGATATTCCTCTTTCCTGTTACTCTGTTTATAAAGCATTTTTCTTATCCTACACTTCCTACATCAAGACTAAAATCTGACAAGATGGCTACTCAAGGAGTGCTGAAGTCCATTCACTTAACGAAGCTGGGAAGTAGGAATGAGCTTATGATGGTATTTAGTGTACCAAACCCCCTCAGAAAAACTTTTGGACTGATATTTGTGCCGTTAGAAATTCGTATCAATGAACCTTGTGAAAGAACATTATCGTTTCACATTTAATGTGAAATATCTTGCCATTCTTGTTCAAATTTATCATATCTAGTCGCACTATGAAGTGCTACGCTCTGGCGACTAGGCTTTGAACTTTCGAGTCCGCCTGGGGGATTCTGCGCGCGTGCGTGCAGCAACAAGGTAAGCAACGCTGCCTGGTGTGGGATGCGAGCAGTTGGAGTGGAATCACCATGAGAAGAAGTCGTGTGTGTTGGACTGGCGGTATGCTTCGGGGCAGTAGCTTCGATCCTGGTTAAAACCAGGACCCTGTGGGCATTTGGTGCCCTTATAACCTGTTAGTTGGCCTCGATTAATCTACAATTGGTGTACGAGCAATTAAACTGCATTTTTCTTCTACTTTGAGCCTGTTTGTGTAAGATAACATAATGTAGCTCTCGGCATCTCTTCGCTGTTCATGGATCGAAAACGAAGTTACATTTTAATCTTAATCTACTCATGGGAATTCTACCTTCAAACAAAGAACTGTGAAAAATTCCAAGAAATGATTTAGGTCAGTTGCTCCAAAAGTGATCTCTACCCGGGATAAGAATAACAACAATAATCTCCGAGTTGTGTAATGACTGCATGTTCGTTACATTATCATGTGTTCACCAAGAAGCTTCATCTTAGTGTTTTTAAAGGAAATCAGCAGTGTGGACTGATTATCAAAATTAATTTTAAGTTCAACTATGATTTTAGCTGGTAAATTTTTCTAGAACTTCATGTAAATGGAAAGCCAGCGTAAGGTTCTGTTGATTTTGGTTAAACTTCCTAAATTTTCTTCTTTTGGGCTGGCTTTTCGGGTTAATTTATTGTTATCTGTTCTGATTTTTCTGACTCTTGTAATTTGTTTTTCCTTTTGGGGCTATTTCTGTGTCGGTTTTGTCCTTGCGGACATGCCTTTGTTGTTGTTGCCTTAGAAACGTGTTGTTGATTGGATTGTTGGGCTAACTTGGTTTTTAATCGATTCTTGGCGGTTTAATTGTACCTTCAGTAACGTGGATGTGATTGATTTTCGTGTGCTCTAAGTGTAAAGTTATTCTAAATTTTATTTGCCATTTATTTTTCTTGGTTTGGTAATTTTTGAACTGTGGATTCGAGTGTTTTGGTGGGATAATATTCTATCCCTTGCATAGGCTCGCCATGATATAAAAGAGATTCCTTATTGGTGAATTCTACTGCACCCTAGGCCTAATAATTTTCTAAATTTTAAGTTTAATCAATTTTAGGGTAGGTGACTGGTCGTGTAGGTAAGCTTTAATCCTTCTTGTTTCATTAGTTTCCTTATCGAGGTCAGCACCTTATTACTTTTTTTCTTTAAAAATCAATTCTATTTGACTTATATTTTATTGTTCCTGTAAATTAATGTCAATTTAAGTAACTATTCATTTTAATTTAACTAAGTTAATGGGTTTTCCACTTGTTGGTTTTTGAGCATTCCAAAACAGAATGATTTTTCCATAGTTTACTGGAGTTATCCAGAGAGTTTTAATAACATTCAAGAATTTATAATTTCAAGCTGAATTTAAATTTTCTCTTTTAACTTATTGAAACATTTTTCTTAAGTGAATTAAAATCATTTGTATTTAGAAATCGTGGATTTTCATTTCACTAAATCAATGAAGCACTGTCACTGTTTCTTATTCAATTTCTGACGTCGGCCTTTTCTGTTTCCTGCCACCTTCTAAGCTAAGTGTGCCTTTTCCTCTTGTTTGGTGGATTCTTGTGTGTTGTCGTCTTGCTCGACTATTTTTGGCCTCTCTATGGTGTTCACTTTAACTCCCTTTTTGGGGCCGACACGCTACCAACCTTCTCACCTGGGGGCCTCACTCCCAGGTGGGTAAGGTTATAAACCCATCGTCCGAAGGTTGTTTCGGGGACTTTGAGGATGGTGTCGGTTTGAAGCTTGTTGGTAGCTTAGAAGAAAAGAATGTAGAAGAACTGGGACTGGTGAGGAGAGAGTCCATCTATGTGAAGACAGTAGCGTTTGAAGATGTATGTGTATTTTCATGCTTATCCTTGTCTCATATTTCTGTTACTCCCTCTCCTCACACTGACTTGTCAGTTTATACCATACAAATATGTATATGAAGGGCATACTATATTGTTTTACATTTCATTTTTATCTAATCAAATGAAGTATATTACATTAGTTGTTTTGTCCACCTTCTCAACATAATTTTCTTGTAACTGTATACACTTTTGCCACCGATGTGTCAGTCTCTTCAGACCTTCCTGAAACCATTCTTTCAGAGTGCTGCATACCCATGCCTTGACAGCTGTGTCCAGTTCTGCAAAATCCACAAAACAGCGACCACGCAGAGGTTTCTTCATGTTTCCGAACAGGTGACAATCACTCGGTGCCAAGTCGAGAGAGTTTGGCGGGTGTGGCAGCACCGTGAATCCCATTTGATCAATGGCAGCGGTGGTCATCACCAGTCGCAAACCTAGCCACGAAGTCAACTGGATCTTGCTCATGGTGTTGCAAAGGTTCTCTGCATACATCCACATGCCTCTGCTTTTCCCCTGCAGACAAGAGTCTAGGCACCCACATGGATGACACCTTCCCCAACTGTAAGTGGCCATACACGATCCGCTGCAGGGTGTTTTGGCTAACTCCCGTGGCTGCCTCCATTTTCGTAAATGTGATGAATTTGTTTCTTTGGATGGCCTGTTTGACCCGTGCAATGTTGGCTGGTGTTGACACTGTCACATTCCTTCTAGAACTGGTTCCCTTGTTCACTGATGTGCACCCTGTTTTCTAACTTTCCACCCAGTTGTAGACTGTTTTCCGTGACGGCGCATGTTCTCCACAGACTGCCACCAAGCGCCGATGAATTTCTGCAGTGGTCCCAAGTTCTTTCCATAGGAACGAAGTCGTATAGCGCTGTCCCTGACAGTTGTTTTCCATGTTGTCTGCTCCTACGCTGACAGTGCTACTGACAGAGGAGACAAGGATAAATGAAGATGTGTCAAGATGCTCTTGATGAAGCTGAGAAGCATTGGGGGCTGAGAAGAGATGGATGTAGAAGAATTGGGATTGAGGAAAATAGAGCCTATCTATTCAAAGGTGTGGAGATTGTCCTTGTCCTTTTGTGTTTTCATGTTTGTTCTTGTCTCCTCATTCAGTGCTCCCTCTTTCCACACTGACCTGTAAATGTGTCCATCCTATTATGTGTTCCTTTTCTTGTTCTTCTCTCTCTACATGTCTTGATTTAACACTTGTTTCTTTCCATACTTATAATATATTTTGTTGGTCTGCTGGGCTGAGTGGCTCAGACGGTTGATTACAAGCTATCAGTTTCATTTTTGTTTTGTACTGAAGTTCAATTATAAGAATAAATTGACATGAGGGTCCACCTTTGTAACACAATATATCAAGTAAATTATATTTCCGTAAATGTGATGCATTCGTTTCCTTGGATGGCCTGTTCGACCCGGGCATTGTTGGCTGGTGTTGACACTGTCATATTCCTTCCAGAACTGGTTCCCTGGTAAGTTATATTACTTGATATATTGTACTGAAAAGGTAGACCCTATTGTCAATTTATTCTTATAATCAGATGGTTGAGGCACTGGCCTTCTGACCCCAACTTGGCAGGTTCAATCTTGGTTCAGTTCGGTGGTATTTGAAGGTGCTTAAATACGTCGGCCTCGTGTTGGTAAACTTACTGGCACGTAAAAGAACTCCCGTGGGACTAAATTCCAGCACCTCGGCATCTCCAAAAACTGCAAAAGTAGTTAGTGGGACGTAAAGCAAATGACATTATTTTTTTTGGTCCTCTCAGATTTCCTATGCTCACAATGTATTAAAATTCTCAGATTTAATTTTGCAGCATTTTATGCTTCCCACCATTCACACCAATCAGGCTGTTCTAGAGAGGGAAAAATCAAGGTAGAATGGTGTTGCAAGTAACCTAGAATGCTTTGAGTAACCATGGTATGATCAAATCAAACCACCAGCACGTAACTTCCGTATTCCCTAATGTATTTGCTAGGCATGCGGTGGCACTTAACCCTTGCATGTTCATTCTTTGAGAAGCTAAAGTGGTGTACACTTGTGAAGTTATCAAGCAATTCAGCATTTGTCTTATGCAAGTTCATTATTTTCTGGTTGTTGTTTCACACTTGATTTTGTTGTTACAGTTGTTAAAGTTATTGTTGCTGATTCATCACATTTATTTTTGTCATGTTACATTTTTATTCTTGTTATCTGAGTCAGTAGCAACCCATACCACACGGTAAACTTGTTTGTTAGTAGCTGGCACTATTTGTGGTTCAATTCTTTAATTCAGTGAGAGGAACTCATCCTACATTTAAAATGAGATTGATGACATAAAAAAGAGCAAGGTAAAGATGTGCTGTTCCAAACAATGCCTTAGCAGGTAGAGCTCCAAGAGCAAACCTGAATGGAAGGACATGTCAAAGTCACTGAAGCCCGAGGAATATCTCGAGTTGGACTTGTTCACAAATATATGAGAGTTTAGTCAATAACAAAGCAATGGCAAGAAAGAATGTGAATAGAATAGCTTACCAAAAGATCTCTTTAGCCTTTTCTAAATCTACAACAAGTAGAATTGTTGGATGCCTAGTGGCAGGACAGAGTCCTTGCAACTATTTTTCTTGTTCATCAGTGCTTGTCCTGCCAAGTGAGTTCTTTCTCCATTTGTTTTGGGCATGGGACATGCCGAGGTATAGATTTATGCTCTTCGTGTTGTTTAGTAGTATTGGCTATTGAGTGTATTGACTCATTCAAATGTACAAGTGAAATGAATTGCAGAAACGGTGAGGACACGGCACAAGATTCAGTTGACTCGCAGCAGGCAGTGCTGAGTGCCGCACTCACGGATCAGTGAGACAACACACACATGGTTATTATCAGAACATTGGACATTGGTGGGGAGCCGAACTTACGTACCAGGTGAGTCATACAGAACCATGACTCACTGAAAGAATCATACGCTATAACAGACTCTCGCTCTCAGCTCATTTGAAAATAATACCAACTTGCACAAGTGATAATGAATTAATTATAATATATTTACAGTCATTCATTGTAGTGTTGTCGTATACGACCTCTCGGTCTAAGAAAACGGAGAAGAAACACACCTAGAGGCCCTTTTCAGGGTCCTCAAGTTCATAACATTGGCCCTTCAATGAAAATATGCCAGCTTAACATCGAGGGCATAAGCAGAGCAAAGTGTAAACACCTAGCAAAGGTTCTCAAAGAACACCAGACTCATTTCATCTTGCTTCAAGAAACCTACATGGAAAATAATCTCCAACTGCAATCCAGAGGGAAAATTTCAGGATTTAAATTAGTGCCCACAATTAATCATATGAAGTACGGGATTGGCACCTATGTGAGGAGTGATATCACCCATTATCAAGTCTTGCCATCCTCCTCAGATAATGAAATATTTACTACCTCAATCAAAGTCTGTGATTTGACAGTAGTCAATGTATATAAACCTCCTGGAACTCGCTGGCCATCTCTGCCAATTCCAACTCTGCAAAATCTAAGTATAATTGCAGGTGACTTCAACAACCATCAAACACTATGGGGATACAAGGAGAATGACAGTAATGGGGAAAAGCTCACTGACTGGATGGAAACTGGAAACCTTAAACTTATCTATGATGCCAAGGATAAGGTTTCCTTCTCTTCTGCACGATGGAACAAAGAATACACCCCAGATCTCTGTTTTGTAATGCAGTCATAAAACCCACTCAGCAACATACATTGCACAGTGCTCAATAAATTTCCTCACAGTCAGCACAGACCAATAACTCTCCAGTCTGGATTGCTTGTGCCTATTGTTCTCCTGCCCAAAACAGAGATGGAATTAAAAAACAGCCAATTGGGATGAATTTTCTAAACAGATTGACTCCAACCTGTGATGGATAAAACCTATCCATAGTAACTACAGCAGATTCATTGGTGTAGTTAAAAATGCAGCAAAATGATATGTCCCAAGAGGATATCATAAACAATACATCCTCAGCTGGAACGAGGAGAGTAGAAGGCTCTTCAAAGAATTTGAGGCCAATGGTTACCCAGATACAGGTACAATACAGATACAATCCCTAGATGAAAACAGGAAGAGATTTTGGCAAGAAACTATAGAGTCCCTCGACTTCACTCACTCCAGCAGGGAAGCTTGGAACCTGATCAGAAAATTCAACACACCAAACAGCAATATTACACAAAAAATAAACATCAGTCTAGATGACATGGCCAAGCGTATGATCTCTACCTCAAAGGTTTCAGTTGAAAAGCATCATAGAAAGCACGTAAAGCACCTCTTGATAGAAAAGAAATGTTTGGCTCTGCAACCCTCTGAGCCCCATTTCAACCACCCGAAACTAAGCAGGGCACAGAAAGTCTAAAACTTGGGAAAGCAGCAGGTGCTGATGGTATACGAGGTCATCTTGGACCAGCTACTGCTAAATGGCTTACTAACTTTTTCACAAACATACTAGAGACAGGTAAGCTACCTTCACTCTTCAAGAAAACAAATATAATAGCGGTATTAAAAACATCTAAGGACCCAACAAAAGTTGAGAGTTACCGGCCAATAATACTCCTCAGTGTTACAATGAAGCTTCTGGAAAGGGTGATACATTACACAATCTCTGCGACAATCAATCAGCATATTCTAGTTGAACAAGCTGGATTTAGACCTGGACGAGGATGTGACAAACAGGTTTTATCACTAGTTACCCATATTGAAATTGGCTTTGAGAAGAAAATGATAAGCACGGGTGTCTTCTTAGATCTGACAGTTGCATATGACTCGGTGTGGCAAGATAAGCTCCTTCTCACATTTATCAGCATCATCCCTTGTCTGAAACTCGTCGCATTACTCAGTAACATGCTGAGTAATAGGTACTTTTTTCAGAAGACTCCAGAAGTAAAGTACATAAGATAAAAGGTGGACTCCCTCAGGGCTCCGTATTGGACTTTCTACTATTCAACCTGTACTCATATGACCTCCTAGTAACCAAATCCAGAAAATTCATCTACGCAGATGACATCGCATTGGTCGCCCAACACTAATGCTTCGATGAGTCTGAGTCGATGCTTACATCAGATTTAAATATTCTAGACAGTTACTTTCAACAGAACAACCTTAGACCAAACCCTCAGAAAAATGTTGTGTCTACCTTCCACTTGGGGAATAGAAGTGCTGGGTACAAACCAACCATACCATTCAGAGAAGAGAATCTACAGTACTGGGAGTCAGCCTGGACAGGTCCTTGAACTACAAGAATCACCTCTGTAACGTGTCAGCCAAGATCTAGACCAGGAATAACATCCTTCAAAAGCTGGTGGGTACATCCTGGGGTGCTAATGCTCAAATCCTGAGATTCACTGCTCTTGCACTTTCTTATTCCGTCACTGAATATTCCTGCTCAACATGGCTTAACAGTGTTTTCACTGGACTAGTAGACACCCAGCTGAACCAAGCAATGCGCATCATTACAGGGTGCATCTGACCAACTAACACACATTGGCTTCCCACCCTAAGCCACATACCACCTCCATCCCTAAAAAGATCTCGGTCACTGCTTAACTTATGGAAGAAAATAGAAAACAATCCTCACTTCCCTATTCATTCTGATATAGCAGCTTCTCCAGCTAAACAACTGAAATCCAGACACCATTCTTGGTGTACTGCAATGAACCTACAGAACACCTCCTTTAATGTATCAGACACCTGGAAAGAACAATGGCAATAGCAATCCTCATTACCACATTATTACATCATTAAGAACCCCTACAAGTGCCCAGATGGATATTTCCTTCCCAGATGGCAGTGGAGGATGCTCAATCAAAATAGGACCGGCCAAGGTAGATGTGGAGCCACCCTCTTTAAATGGGGATGGAAGACATCACCGCAATGTGAATGCAGATTAGAGGAGCAGATAGTGGATCACATTGCATTTGAGTGTTCTTTGCATGCTTATAGAAGCTCTATAGAGGGCTTACACTGTGTCTCAAGTGAAGCTCTTTTCTGGCTCTCAACTTCTGATATGGGACTTTGGTTATAAACTTGAGATGGTTGTTATACATATTGTATATAATATTGTATTCATCATATGCTAAATAAATAGTAATTGTAGTGTTTACATGCTTTCTTTTCTTTGTAAAGTTGCGGTAAATATCATGCGTTTATAGTACTGTAGGTGGTATTACAATACCAGTTTATATCAGCAATATGGAATTGTGTTCAGGGCTTCAAAAAATCCATTCGATCACTTAAATGAAACCTAATTTCAGATGAGGCACAGGTTAAGAAAACAGATAGTGGTGAGGTACACATCAAATTGGTCAAAATATTAGACCTGAAACACACCAAAATCAATCTGTAAGTTCATTAAATCAAAGCCTGATTACCCTAAGGTTTCTGGCAACAGGAACTTTCCAAATTTTACTAGGTGATGACATTAACCTACATAAATCTACGACATGCCGCATATTGCAGAAGGTGCCCCCTCAAATTCCTGCTTTGCGGGAAGAATTTATTTACATACCGAGAAACCCAGTAGAACTTGCAGAAACAAAAAGAACCTTCCATGCCACTTCTGGGTTTACATCTGTAATAGGATGCATTGATGAGACACATGTGAAGATTTAGTCTCCGGGTGGTGAAAATGCAGAATGGTACAGAAATAGAAAATCCTACTTTTCTTATAATGTTCAAGCAGTCTGCGATAAAAATCTGTGCATCATGGATACTGTTGCGCGCTGGCCACATCTGCATTGAATCTCAGATTTGTTTGAGGAGAATTTCCAAACTCTTTTTTTTTTGCTTGCTCACAGTGCATACAAGCAGAAGAAATTCATTCTTACACCAATTCTAAGCCCCCTCAAAATAATGCGCAAGAATGATACAATTTAGCACATATATAAACAAGAAATTGCATTAAACGGTGCTTTGGAGTTTTTAAGAGACAATTCCCTATCCTGGCTATGGGATTGTGCTTTAAACGACAAACAACTTTAATAGCAATAGTGGCAGCTGCTATATTACACAACTTAGTGACAGAGGAAAAAGAGGATATGCCAGTTATGGAAATGAATGCGGATTAGGACGACCCAGTACCCACAGAAAACCTACCTGATAATGAGGATATTGCTGTGCATGCTACAATTGTGGAGCGCATTTTCAGATAACGTAAATATGAAACACTTATATTCTAATATAAATTGATGTATTATACTATAGATTATCACAAGTTATAATATATTAACAGAGGCTAATCTCCAGATTAATATGACACGAAAAAAAAAAAAAGGAAAAGAGTAATATTTGTTTTTGATTGTTTTTATATCATTTCAAATTGTTTTAATTTTATTTTGTGATCAAGTTCCTTAATTTTAAATTCATATTCTTGTTTTTCCAACTCCTTAAGAGCAATTTTCTTTCGAATGTCTAATATTTGACATTTTTTATTATGCTTTACTTCCTTCATATCAGATTCCTTCTCTTTAATTATCACCAGTTCTTCATCTATATCAGTTTCAGCTTTTTTCTATTCACAATGCTTTCACTGACGCTGTGGAAATAATTTGATTTTCTTTTAGGTGCTGGTTTAGGCCTAGGGTGTGCTGGAGTTGACAAAATTTCGTTCACTACATTTACTTCCATGTTATCACTGGCTTCAGTTACTGATTCCACTTGCATGGTGTTATATGCCCTTGCTGTTTCAGTTACAACCTCCTCGGAGCATGACACCTCTTATAACTGCATTACAATTGAGATGACTGTGTAGATTTTCATTTTCATTATAGAAAACTTCTGCTGGTAAAAGTAACTAGATATTACAAAAAAAAACACTAAAAAACATTTGCATAGAGACATCTACTTGGAGAATGAGAGATACTAAACATGATGATATCTGTACTGTTTATTGCCAGAGTTTATAAATCTGGATTTAAGTTTACAGAAACTCATTAAAGTTAACAGCACAGTTAAAGTTACAAGGCCATTTAGGTAACTCACAGATAACTGTGGTGTACCAGAAACCGGCCATTATTTCTCTCTCAGAGTTCTATTTTCTAGAAATGTAGCCACCCATTTAGGCACTCTTTTGTCTAGTACAATGGCCCTTACTTTTGTCAACAATCTGCTGTGATCTACACTATCAAAAATCTGGGATGGGTCAATAGTGATACAGCCCATTTGATCTCCTGAATGTAAAATATCTGCTTTATCTTGCGGGAAGCCTCACTGATTGATGTTCTGCCTCTTTCGCATTTGGCCGCCATTCACTTCATAATACTATAATAAACATTTATATAAAAGGAACAAAGTGCTATTTTTAATATATTTGAGATAAACTCGCATGTGAACACGTTAAATTCATTCAACATACATGTTTTAAATGTAGTACAAGAAGATGGACAATGGCATAATAGATGTAAGAATTGATGTGGTCTTTAATCTGGTGAACACAGGTGAAGACTATTATTGTTTTCATCCAGGTTTCATTAATCCTTGTGTTAACTTCATTGCTAAGTTTGTCACTGTAGCAACCATAGATTCAAGATATCTGAACTTTATCAGTCATGACAGGTCCATGAATTGTTCCATTTTCTTGTGGGTTTGATGTCATATTCAGTCCTCTTTTTGTTAAGTTGAAAGCTATACTATATTAAATGATCAGTCCATTTTTGTGTAATTTCTCTGGATGGGACAGTAAAATACATCCATGGTATTTCCTCTGCCTGTTGTAAAAAGGGGAACCCCCACAGGCTCTTAAATTGGAAGCATAGTTTGGCGACTACAGGCCCCTAGTTTAGTATTGCTATATTAAAATAGGCGAAAACCGGTACATGTAAAAAAAAAAAAAAATAAAAAAAAAATTGATTATTATATAATAATATATAATAATATAATATAATAATATATAATATATAATAATTGATTATTATTATTATTATTATTATTATTATTATTATTATTATTATTATTATTATTATTATTATTATTATTTAAATACGACAATATGATAGGTTTTAAAATTACATTAACTCAGTCAACACTGAAAAGTATGACTTTGTTCTTAACAAAATAAAAAGCTCACTCAAGAGCAGTGATTCTCTTCAAGAGAAGAGGTCTTTAAAGAAAGTACTAAAAATATGATGGCAAGTAACTTCAGAAAGTACACCCACCTTTATTTAGGTTCCACAGTCTTAGAGAACGGTCTCTGCAGTTTGAGTCTGCAGACATGAACGATCCACCCAGCGGATCCAGCCGCAAGAAGTTGACGGGTGCAGTATGTCCACAGAGACTCCACCTGCAGTTACCTAGGTCAGAGAAGAATAACGGAAAACAATATAACATTAGATATGATGAAGAGATATGAAGAGCAGGATCTTTTCACCTTAACCCATTCACCTCAGATGACTAGGCAGACCTGTTCCATCTTCCATGGCCTTCAATTTGGATGACTGATCTCACCTTCTGAGCATAGGCTGTTGCATTTCTGCTTGTAGTTTGGCTACCTCTGCAAGTACCTTTGATGTTTAAGGTTCTTCGAATAGCTAAGGAACGTGAATGTCTTACTCTTATGTTTGTTACTGACTGCAACATTCTCTTTTATTTACTTAGAACGTAGAAGCAATATTCCCATAGTTCACATACCTCTCAGTTCATTATTGCTAGGGGTAGTATATATATATCCAATTTGCTTTACATCGCACCAACGCAGATAGGTCTTATGGCGACAATGGGATAGGAAAGAGCTAGGAGTGGGAAGGAAGCGGCTGTGGCCTTAATTAAGGAACAGGCCCAGTACTTGCCTGGTGTGGAAATGGTAAATTATAGAAAATCACCTTCAGGACTGCTGACAGTGGCGTTCGAACTCACTATCAGAGTCTGTCTGAAAGTGTTTCATTTAGTGGATCAGAAGTAAGTAAAGGTGATAATGAAGACAGTACTCGTGATAATGATGATAATTTAAGTGAGTTGATATAATTCAACCACAATGAAACCATGCAGGAAAGGATGGAGGTGACTGGATATGAATGGCAGGGAACACAGTCCATTCATTCATTCATTCATTCATTCATTCATTCACCAGAAACTGTGAAGAGTCTCAAGTGCTTCAGGTTAAGTATCAATATTTTCCTCTGTTAGAACATACAGTGTTTTAAAATTATTTGATCCCAATAAAATATGAATAGACGGTAAGTGGTTTGACACTAACTGGGGTAAGATGAAGGCTTATTTTGCTCCCTGCAGTCTAATGTGACAAGTTCAAAAGCTCCATGATTTTTACCTTTGCTAGTGCTTTAATGTTGTACCAACTCAGACAGTTATTCATTTTGTGGCAATGTTACAGGAAAGGGTTAGGACTGGAGAAGAAGGAACTGTGGCCTTAATTAAGGTACAGCCCATCCATTTACCTGGTGTGAGAATAGGATATAACAGGAAACCGTCTTCAGAGCCAATTAAAGTGGGGTTCGAACTCATCTTCTTCCAACTGCAAGCTAACAGATACATGGCCCCAACTGTGCAGCCAACTTGCACAGTAGCCTTGTATGAATACTGAGTATTTTTCAAGTTTATCACACCAAACCCTCATTCTGAAACTTTGTTACTGGCGAGTACAAATCCTCTGCTTGCTAAATTAAAGAAATAGCATGAAAATATTCCTACTGTATGATTATCTGTGATTAATTTTGTTTTAATGTGCGCTGTAGTGCAGTGCAGAGCTTTAAATTTGTATTTTTTAAATTTTTATTTGCTTTACATTGCACCGACACAGATAGGTCTTATGGAGACGATGGGATAGGAAAGGGCTAGGAGTTGGGAGGAAGCAGTGTGGCCTTAATTAAGGTACAGCCCCAGCATTTGTCAGGTATGAAAATTGGAAACCATGGAAAACCAACTTCAGGACTGCCGACAGTGGGGTTCAAACCCACTATCTCCCGAATGCAAGCTCACAACTGAATGCCTCTAACTGCATAGCCAACTCTCTCACTAAAATTCATAAGTCATGAGATTTAAATCCAGTTTCTGAATAAACTCAGTGGCCTTTTTAAATAGAAGGTAAATGGGTTAAGTGTTATGAATTTGAGACAAGATGCATGAACTTGTAAAAGTAGATTCGATCTGGTTAAAAATGGTTCATTTTATAGATAAACTCATTAATTAATTACGAAATCCCAAACCAGAATATGAGTATCTTACCAACATTTTACAGATAAACATGTTACCTGTAATGAGATCCCAGACAAGAATACGAGCATCTTCTAATCCACTCAGAACACAACCATCTTTTGACGATATATCAAGTGATACGGTATTGACTCCAGGTTTCCACTTTTTAAACAATGTTCCACTTTGCAGGTCATAAACCACTATGAAATTTGGGCATGGTTCATCAACTTCCTACAAGAGAATATTGGAAGAATTAAGTACAATCTCCTTGAATGATATTGTTCAAATACTGTTAAAATAATCTTCTTACTTCATGAGGTATCAAACTTTAGTAATTTACCTTTGCAACACAACACACATAATGGCCTTCATGTGTGATTGCAGCTAGACTGGTGACAAAATCATGATGAGGTATACGAAGATCATAAAGCAATTTGCGAGAGGCTAGGTTCCATACCAGTAGAGGAAATGGTTTCTGTGTCTCATCTCCACAGACTAGTACTCTGCCAAAAGAAGGTATGACATTAAACAAACATTTCTATTTTACAAAATTTTAAAACAATAAAAATCACTAGAATTTGAAACTCTAAACCACTTTTGCATTTTAAATACTGAAATGTATTCAGTCCCATATGGATTTTAAGTCATTTTTATAAAAAAAATGATTAGCAATGTATGTTAATGTCAAAAACTGTAACAACTAAATGGTTCTAAAAGTTGATTTTCCATACCAATTATGGCAGAATAAAAGAATTCAGTTCAGTGAATGAAACTGGAAGCTAGAAATCTAGTTATCTTTTGTACACCTTCTGCAATACATTGCAAAAAATCGGAATACATTTAGGCATTAAAATTCTGTCTTAGGCAGCCAGCCTAAATAAGCATTAAAGGGTTAAAATATGCACCATCAAAATTTGAATAAAATGTATTAACTTCTAGTGTTTTTTCTTCCACTTTGTCCACACCCTGGTGGAGTTGTGGGTGCAAACATGCAAGCTTGGCCCTATTTTACAGCTGGATACCCTTACTGACACATACCCTACGTGGAGTGATTTGTTTGGTGTTTCTGAGATGGTTGGTAGTGCGGTTCATTGTGTGTATATTAAAGAGAGAGTGATGGGACAAATGTCAGTTCCTGAATTGAAGGAATTAACAAGATGTTAAATCCCTGACCCAACCAGGAAAAGAATCTGGGACCCACTCAACAGAATGTCTACATGCTGATGTTTCAGCTAAAGAGATGAACTTAATATTCACCCTTATACGACCAGCTGACAGTATATCGTCGGTGACAATCCTTGTGAGAAAGACCAACTGATGATATATTGTCAATGGTCGCACTGGCTAAAACGACCAGCTGGCGATATTTGGTCGATGGAATAAAACAAAAGCTGTAGGTCACATATTTTAACATAATGACCAATATGATGCTGTATTTAGTGATTTGAAGATCTTCTGGGACTGTTAGATTATGGTTTGATTGAGTATGAGAGTCAAAGCACCAAATAAACACCAAAAAGTAGAGTGCAGCACATCTAGTGCAAAGCGCCAGCTTACGCTATCCTTATCACTGAGCTGTCCATTCTGCTGTTGCTGTTTCAACATAAACCATGTGTGGCGGCAAGTATCCTAGTGCGCTCTTGTCAGTTTTATCATTTGTTTATTTATGGTATTTCCTTCCAAAGCAGATAATTATTTCAAGTGCTGATTTCCATTTCGAGAGATATAACCAATTGTTTTTATGGATAACAAGTGTTTCTTGTGAACGTATGACAAGTAGGGAATCGGAGGCAGATATCTAAGAGAACTCTGACGATTTGTTAGATGATTTATCAGATTTGTCTGATGACAGTGATCTAGACTCATGTTTTAATCCAAATCAGCTTTTAACATCTGGATTACAGCACAAGAATGCTGCTCGCAGTGAGTATGAAGACAGTGACAGTGCTGAAGTTAGATCTTTGCATGACTAATAACACTGACAGATATGTGCTGGGAGTGGCTCAGACAGTTCAAGGTCAGATGAAAGTGATGACCATGATAACTGGATAAAGATGTCTGAAGCTAGAAAGCCACAGCTTTCTTACAGTTTTATCTTAATGGAATTCCCAGAACCTAACACTGCCCTTCACATGATTCAAAACCTGTGACTTTTTATTTATTTATTTTTTTACAACTAGCCTCTTTCAACTTATGGTTACAGAGACAAATAGGTATGCAAAGAGCTTTATAGCATCTCAAAAAATCAGCCTTTCTCAATCCAGAAGATTTCACTCATGGATTCCTGTGACGATGGCAGAGATGAGGGCCTTCCTTTTGAATATGAACTTGAAGAGGAAACCGACAATCAAGTCATAATGGTGTGTCAATTCTTTGCTAAGTTCTCCCTGGTGTTGGCAAATATTCACTACAACTAGATTACTACTTACTACTTAATTCTTACTACTTAATTCTTCCATTTAGTTGACAATAGTAAGTTGGACAAGAAAAATGAACCAAATTATGACCCATGTACTAAATTTTAACCTTCGGTAAATCATGTGGACAATCCAATACTTTTACATCCCTCACCAGCAAATATCAGTTGATGAAAGATTGATGGGTAGCAAAATAATATGTGGCCATTGTTGAACAGTAGTGAACAGAAATCAGTGAAGCAACAGAAGTCCTTATTATGTAATGTTATGTAAATTTTGTATTGTCATCATTTTGGGTAAACAAAAACATTTAAAAAACTGAATAATTTATGCAAAGCAAATTATTGTATGTAGCTTTCTTATTTAAAAATTATAACATATTTAGGCCTATGAAGAAATTGACTATGAAGAAGATTTATTTTCAAAGAGATCTGGGTATTTACATTTCCTGTTTTAAATTGACTTATTCTGTAAATGATATAAAGGGATGTGGATTGTTATACATGACTTGTGAGGCAGGGTGTGCCACGTGTAAGTGGCCCTTTCCTGTCGTTTTGTTATATCCGCTAATATGCGGATTCAGCAGAAAGGATTATTCTAGAAGAATATTGTCATTGGCCAAAATACAAATGTTTTTTTATTGGCCAGTATATTAGGATTTTTAATTGGTGAATGTGGCAAACTAGAGTGTTGCTATTGGTTATTTGCAATCACTCGATTTCCTGTTTGCGGCTCCTCGCATGTGCGAGTTAATTTGTCCGCATCTTTGAATTTGGATCACTACAGCGGGTGGACGCGTTTTGCGTCCGTCCCACAATGGGTCTTCAGCCGGCAAGGGTAAGCGCTATGTTATTGCCTTATGTTCTTTAAATGCATTCTTGTGTTTCGGATTTCCCACTTAATGTAACTTCAGTAATTATGTAGAATTTCATCTTATGTGCCGGAGTTTCCTCTAGTTTTCCACATTTTCCAAAATAGAGCATTTGTATGACTTAGCTATTATGCTAGTCCGCAACGTGTTGTTTTCGGAGGCAGACCTTCTTTTGTAACTCTAGTTGTAATTGTAAGTAACTGCAACATTCTCTCTTGAATAGTGTAATTAAATTTTGATTCTTCCGAGGTTGCCTCCTTTCATTCCATAAATTTAACTTTACTGTGAATCTCTATGTCAAAGATTGTTCGTGACTGAAGAGCTTCATTGTTTCCCTTACGCATCTTTTGTTTTGTGTCTCAAGTATCAGTTAATCTGCAGTTCATTTATTTTTTCATTTATAATTGTATGTTCATTTTCTCAATAATTATTTGTCTGTTGGGTGTATTATTGTAAGTCTTTTCTCCCCCATAACGTCATATGTTCCCATGGACCTCATAGGTTTCCCGCACGTTCCACAATCCTTCTTAGTTGTCATTTTTAGGCCTGTAAGTGTTCCATTGTATATGATTTAATTTGGCATATGGAAAGTTATCCGTCACGTTTCCATGCTCTGTTGTGTATTCATTGCCACTGCGTCATTTTATTATTTCTTTATTCTCATTTATTTATGTCAACATTTATTTTTATTTTTGCATTATTATTATTTATTATTCTGTGGTTTTATTCATATTTTATTATTATATTTATGTCAATGCATTTATTATTATTATTATTATTATTATTATTATTATTATTATTATTATTATTATTATTATTATTATTATTATTATTATTATATGTAGGCGTAATTGTCCAGCAACGTTACATAATATATATTGCAACGCAATATAGGCCCTATTCCAAATAAACATCACCACAAGTAGAGTATCAAAATTCAGGTTTTTTGTGATTCACTTTCAGACTACTGTATGAATTCTAATTGTTATAAAGGAGCAAAATATACAGAAGATATACAAAAGAGTTAAAGAAAAGGCTTAGGTTACGCTGTGGTAGTGAAGCTGTTAAATTTGTACAGCCTCTTAAACAAGGGTTACCATATATTATTCATGGACCACTTTTTTTTCTTTTTTTCAAGTGTCCTCCTGCTAGTTACCTTCACAGATAAGGACAATTTTTACGTATACTCTGAAGCTTATTAGGAAAGGTACTCCAGAAGAATTGACACACAATCTAACGCAAGAAGGAAGATATATTATAGGTGTGTATCAGTGTTATTCAGAGGTTCTGGGTCTGTATCAACAAAGTGTAGGTAAACAATGTGTACTTGCTGCTATGCCAAGTTTTTGGAGAGGTCAGGGCAAGTTGATAACAGCAGCATTTTGTTAGTTACTTTCAATCCAAACTCCAACAAATTTTGTCATAATAAGAAAAAAAAATCACAAAGAAACCTTTATTACAACCTAAATTACAGATTTCTGAAAGGAGATGTGCAAAATATGCCTCAAACACCTTGGTCTTTTTTACCATACCACATGCTAAGCAATTGGTCTTCTTAGGCGTGCCCTCCTTTAATATACCCGGTCTTAAAAGTGTTCATTATTTAACCTTTTCACCAGTGTAGCAAGAGCGGAGACGTGGCCTTGAGGACAAAAGCCTAATGCGCAGGCTCTGCCCTCTGTAAAAGATATCCTTCCCACTCAAATTTGTTCTCCTTAAGACATGATAGGTTGACTTATATTTAAAAAGAAATCTAACTTGGTCAAATATCATTGCATATTTATTTTCATTCACACAAAGCTTCCCATCCTCCTTTTAAATCCATGGTGTTGGACACAGCACTGTTTGAGTTAAAATACTTTCCATCTTCATCTCTTTCAAAGTCGCGATGAAGTATAAGGGCAATAGCTTTCTCAGATGTCATGGGATATGGTACCAGAGTGGTTTGAAGCTACCTATATAAGTGCTAACACATTAGCAGTGAACAGAAACTATGCGGCAAAGTTATGACAGAGAAAGTCATCGAACCCTTCCATTTGAACTGATTGCCCCCAACATCTGGAGATTATGCTAGAAACTACACACTCTCAAGACATGACATGAAGGTATGTCATGAACTTCTCCAGCAGTCCACCATAGCGAAGCACAGAAAAGCCGAACGACTCAGGATTGCTACATTCACCAGCTGTGCGGCATCACTTTCATGTGACTGCTGGAACAGTCCACTAGCTACCAGAAAAGCCTCTCACCGGACTGCTACACCGGAGTGAAAAGGTTCATTAACCTTCCAGCGGGCGCGTGGGCGGCAATTTGGCCGCCTTTTGGGGAAAGTCACGAGATTGTGCCATTCATGGACAACTAGACAGGCGGGACCCCCGGTTATTCTTTAATTACTCATCGTTACACGAGACAGCGTTTTCGTACTTTTTCCAGTCTGCACCGATCAGCCGCTGTTCAGCTTCAAAGTGGTACCTGCCCTTGTCGTTCGAGTCAGGCGGCCAGTCTGCCGCCACGCGCCCGATTGTTTTCGTATTCTCTCATACCCAAATGAAACATATAAGTAAATATATTTCGTTCGTGTGTGCGCGCGCGCGTGAGAGAGGAATGTTTGCTCTTATGCAGAGTGTTCAAATATATTTATATTTTGATGTTTGCTTAGTTTTCTGTTCGATTCCCCCCTTTCTCCTATTGTTTCCCTTCAATAATATTGACGTAATTATGTCTTATTACGCGTTTCAGGGCACGATACAATGATCCTGTATTTTTCTCTTAATTCTTGATGAATTGGAAGAAGAAGAAACGAATGAAGGCGAAGATGTTTGGGACGATCCTTATGATATTGATTTCGAACCCGAAGTTATCGAAACGGACAGTAGTGACTTTGAAGTTGGGATGGACAGGGCTGATGATGTAAGCGATGACGACCGCGATGGCAGCCCCCTACGTATCTTCATTGGGGACATTATAGGCAAATAATCCCATAGGAAGGAGTACAAAAGAAAAGAACTTGATAAAAACAAGCTCGCCAGTGTAAAACTGAACTAGAATGCTTTTTCACCATAATAAATTCAAATATGGTCTAAGAAATTGTTAGACACACACATACGTTTATTGACAGGGTAAAGATGCAACATGCAGAAGGTCGAGAAAGAGATTTTGGAGAAACAACAAGATCAGAAATTTTAGCTCTTTTAGGTGCCTTGTTCATGATAGCCGTGAAAAGAGTAAACCGCACAAACTTATTGGAATTGTTTACTACCAACGGAACCGGAATGATAAAACTGCAGGCTAACTTCAGTGAACGTCACTTTCGATTACTGTTAAGAAGTCTTCGATTTGATGACGTAAAAGAAAGGGCGGCCATTTAGCCGCCACGCGCCCGCCTGGGAGATCCAGGTATGCGCGCCCGCTGGAAGGTTAATTCTCCTGAACAATGTTAGGGATTTTACTGTATTTAGAAGTGCCAGTTTGTTAATGATCTCAATTCTGTTAAGACAGAATGAAACTGCACTCACAGTACTGAAACAACTTACTCTCTACCTACATTACAGTTGACAATTGTGTATTTCTCAAGGTTTCTGGTGTACATTTATGCTTTGTTTCAGTCAGGATATTTCTAAATATAGAGGCTGTCTTCTGAACCTCATAGGAAGTGAACAACAAGTTTTATTAAAGTAAACAATGAAATTCAAAATAATTTAAGAGTTTAAATAGGGATTTATTAGTAAATTGATGCTAATGGTTAAACTAGGCATTTGTAAGTACTAACAAATCCCTTTTATTCATCATAATTTGACCTAAAGTGGATTTTTTATTTTACTCCACATGTTTAGCATTTTCAAGAATAAATGTGCATTTTGGGAAAAATCCTCAGCTTAATCCAACATAGCAACTGACAATAGTATTCCATCATTAAAAAAGTTAGTCAAGTTTCTCTGTAGCTTTTATGCTTTGGTAACATTTTTTGCCCTTCTCTATCACTAACATAAGTATGTTGAAAAATGTGAATTCAAAATAACATTTCTATGACATGAAACCCACACTTTTCTTTTTGTATACATATAGCAAGTTCTACAGACCTTATTCATTGTCAAGAGACTGTTTTACAAAGAAAGTCATGATGTGCAAAAAGGGAATCTTGTTATTTGTACAAATTAAAGAAGAGACTGTAGAAAATGGAAAGCAGTGGGCCAATATGATTAGTAAATTTTAATCTCTAGTCAGTACATAACAATATTAAATATGGAAAATAATTGTGTGTAAAGGTACTTATTTCCTTATAGAATAAAAACTTTCTTTGTTTATATCTTACCTTCCATCTCCTGATACTAGGAGCGAGTTAAGGAAGCGATCTTCTCCAGCCTTAAATGTTGTCACACAGTCACCACTTTCTAAATTCATCAAGTTTACATACATTCTGTTACGAGATAAAGCTACAAGATGACCATTATCGTGTAAACCATAATATGGCATCTTTTGATTCATTACTCCCTTGAGACGGGTCACGAACTGACCTAAATTGAGATCGTAGATACGCAACTCACGGCGACACAGAACAACACAACGTTGTTCATCTATAGGTTTAAGGTTTATGGGATGTGTCACTCCCAGTAGTGTTCTCACAGGAGTTGCCTTATGAATGTCCCAAACGGAAATCTCTTCTCTTTCTGTAGATACTGTCACTACAAAATCAGGGTTGTCACCAAGACGAGTTACAATGTTAAAACGAGATTGATCAAAAACTTCACCATCAGTTTCTGTTGTGCGTATGCTATCTGGAGTGGCTTCAGGTGCTTTCTCTTGACCGTCCAGCGGTGCAAGAGGAAGTAAGGAAGGAACAGGAGGATTTAAACATATTTCAAAAAGTTTTGACATAAACGTGTAACCGGCAGAAGACTCTGCAAAAACTTTGGCAAGATTTTGGTACATATGGGAATAAAACTGTCGTCCATCATAACTTAGGGCCAGTGCACTATCTTCTAGGCATTTTTTGAGTAGTGCTAGATCCTTGTCTTGAGCTGCTTTCTCCTCCAGTGCAATATCTTCCAGTACCTAGGAAGAGGAAAGAGATTAGAAAAATATCAATAATGAGACCTACACATGCTAAACCTGTTGAGGATGTGTGAATAAGTTCTAAATATCATTTGGAATTTAAGTTTGTGATTTGTCAAGTTTACAATGATAGCATTATATTGTATAATAATCATTATTCCACGACTACCTTTCTATAGAGTATATAACTATAATGCATTATACAGTTCAGATGCATTCCAAACATTCAATATTAAATTAACCGTAATGAAAATGTGAGGCGGTCCGTTCCAAAACTCGTCTTATCCATCATAAGTGATTTTTCAGGAAAAGCAAAAAACCTGTAATTTTTGTAATATAAGGCTCACTTGTTTAAATGTATTACGACGCGTTCAAGTCCAATGTCATAGGGTCGTCTTACTGAAGAATTATAAATATAATTAATAGAACGTCCATAAATTACATTTGTATTTTGGATAAGACGAGTTTTGGAGCACCCAAAAAATTCAAAATATATTACCTCACACAACTTATTTTTAAACAAGAAAAATGAAAGGATTGACAATATAATCTTGTAATAAAACTCACCAGTACACTCATGCACCTTTTTGCTATCAGTATAATGATATTCACAAATAAATTAAACACAGCAGTGTGATTTATCATACTCACATCCTATCCATAGTATTTGGAGAGAATTCTTCCTTTATAGGCTACACTGTACTCACAATATAAGTAACTTGAACAATAAAACATCACTTTGTTGTTAATCAAACTCTCAAATCTGTTCCCTCCTCTTGAGATCCATCACAAAGAACTTCTGTTTCTTCAACACGATTGTTTTCGTCTACAGAAATTATGGTGAACAGATTCTTATAAAAAGAAAGCAACTCATTCCTATCCCAATCCATTCCAAAATGCTTTTCAAGCAAACTTTTTACGTCCTTTACTTTGGCGGGATTCAAGTTTACTCCTGGCAATAATTCAGGTGGCATTAGCATATCTCGCAGGCGTTTTCCCTTTTTCATTACGAATTTTCCTAAACCGATGTCTGAGTTGTAATGAGGTTCTCCCCATAAGGGTGACATTTCCCAGTGAGTCTCTAATAACAAATCGTTTCACTGAAGAAAATTCAAAGTGCCAAGATGCAGGCATTTTCATCATATTTTCAGAAACCATTTTCCAATTGTTCACCGAGCAGTCTCTGTCAAACTTGAAGACTTCAGCATGTTTGCTAAAGATGCCTTCATATTCTGCTGGATTACAGGTTATAGGGCATTTCCGTATCTCTCTCTCTCTCTCGACTTGAGCAAATACCCTGTCAGAGGGCAGAAATGAGTGGCCTGTCATAGGAAAGACCAATTCAACAGTTTCTATATTAGGCAGAGCTGTGTGTGTCAAGAAATATGAGTACATTGCAATCATTGTAGATTTGCGGTTCTGTCCTCCGCAGCCATCCGCACGAATTCGTATAGTAGTGAAGTTTGACAAATCAGTTTGTGATAATCGATGGTAAACTGCAGATGACGTTTCATTAGACCCCTTGTTGAATTCATGATCCATCCATGTGTATGTAAAAACATTCTCCTTTGTCAACTTGGCATGTGAGGTACCCCTCACAATGGTAAAATTATAGGTGTACAATTGGCGACTGTAATATGCAATTTGATCTGGAACTTTTGGATTCACAAGATTCTTTTGGCAGTCAAATGAAAATATTGCCATGCTGTCCCTTTCTTCTTGGAGCTTTTTGAAAAAAAGCTGCAGCCCTTAGTTTGTGTACTCTAAGTTCCAAGATTAAATAATTCTTCAGTGATACGTTCGAACTTTCAAGTTTAATTTTCTCCTTGAGCTCTATGCACTTTGAGCAAGCGTCAGTAACTGGTGTTCCGAATCCTATGTTGTAGCAACGCGTAAAAATTTCACGGAAGAACCACAGCTTCACCCTCACTTCTTCAGGTGATTTTTTGTTATACATTTTGTAAAGCTTAGCGATGCTTAAATTTCTGGGTAGATACTGTCTGACCGGTGACTTTCCGCGGCAATAGTGACTTTCACAACACTGCAAACTTTCATTGAAACGTTTCAGGGAGTGCCTCTTTTCAGTGTACTCTGGTTTGATCCTAGCTCCTCCCCTCTTTTCTGTTGGAAGTTTCCCTGTCGTGAAGTGATTTCTGGCAAGCCTCTGAACCCGATCTTTGCTGACATGCAATACATTCAAGAATGTCTTTTGGCAGAACTGAATGTGAAACTGTTCTGTTTTAGCAACTTTTATATACCTTCCACAACAAGAGCAATACTTTCGTCATCTTAATACACTCTATTCACAGCACAAAACTGCATGAAAGACTAACACAGTTCAAGAGCAACTCAAAGAGTGGAAAGACTGGCATAAAACGCGGGTATATTGTAGCGTGAGTCACGTGCTGAAATTATCCATTCCTGTTGGTTGATTGTATATGGCGAGTTTTGGAACGACAAGCGCCGTGGATAAGGCGAGTTATGGAACAATACCCTAAGTTTGATGACAGATTTCTATGGGAAAAGGAGAGTTTTGGTGCTCAATTTTGTGTTAGAACTATGACAAACATCACCGAGAAGGCAATGCTACCTCTAACTCATTTTTTTTTTTAAATTGGATAAGACGAGTTTTGGAACGGGTCGCCTCATGTATTCACTACTAGTACAATTTTATGCTAAGTTTATACCAGTATACTATACCGTACTATATACAGTACTATACTATGAAGTTATATATATGTAAGTGAGTGAGTGAGTGAGTGAGTGAGTAATGAAGACATATTTGATAAAGTTATCTGCAGAAACATACTGGAAACTGTCCTCCAAGTTTTCCTTGGATAAACTACCTGTAAGCTGTAGTGTTAAGCATTGGAAATAAGTTATAAGTTATGTGTGAAACTGTATACGATGATGCTGGATTTAGAATGTTAAACTAGTAATATTTCTCTAACTAAATACATTATGACCTTTGCTGCCAGATGCAATTCACACTACTGCAAGAATGGTACTGAGAACTCCAAGAAGACTTGTCAAAATGTGAACAAGAGAGAATGTTGCTACTGTAGGTGGGTAGCTGTGTACAGGCCAGCTCAAACTAATTTCCAACACTGGGTTGCTTACGATATTGGTACCCCTATTTGGTTTTTCGAGGTCTGGTGTCTCTTAAATTCTTCTTCTTATTCTTCTTCTCCTCCTCCTCCAATTTTCTTCGAATACATAGGATCACTTTAGTCAGTCTGTTATCCAAGTCTTCAAAGGGACTGGACCTTGTGGTTCTACCAGCACCTTTTCATATGTTCCAATCTTCGTGCCCTTTCTAGTGTTGAAAATATTTGTGTTGTTTCTTGCAAGTGTGAAGTGGAGGATTTTTTATTTTATTTTATCTGTGGTGTCTTCTGGTGTAGGGCTAATTTCCTTTGGATCCTCTCTTATTTATCTGATACATCTGCAGCCTGTTGTGGTATTTTTTTTAGTTGAGATTATACTGTACCATTTGTTTCAGAAGTCTCGAATCCTGCACATTATGTGTCCAAAGAATCCCAGTCTGCTTTTATGCATAGCATCAGGGTTTTGTATGCAATTCTAGGGGTGAGATTCCCCTGTAGTTGTTAGGTACTGTTCTGTCAGCTTTTTTTTATATAGAGGGTGGATGATGGAAGTCAACCAGTGTTCTAGTAGTATTTCTTTAACACTAGAACGGCCACACCGGTCATTTTGACCGTTAGCGAATTTCAAGGTATTTCCACGCTCGTAATTTTTTACTCACGAGGTTGTTCTTTTGTGACTTTTCATCTTTTAGGGTTATGTACATTCACGCCAAAAATTACATCCGTAGATAATAAGGGAACACCGATATTGTCCCCTATACCTAGGAAGGCCATAAGCGGTCATCTTGACCGCTTCACTTCCTTGATACGGAGAGCTCTATTCTGCTCACTGCTTGCTTCCTGTGATATATTTACAAGTAGCGCTATAGGGGCGTATGCTATAACTAAATAGTATGCCTCTAGCAGTGGTTGCGAGTGGACGAGTTAGTGCCTGTCCCTTGTGTCGTATAGTGCGTAATAATGGCTCGGCGCCAAAAACTTACTCCTGTTCAATTATTAGCAGAACTTGAAAATCTAGGAGAAGACGAATCAGGTGACGAAGATACATTATCAGATATAGACGCAATGAGTGACGATGAGGATTTTATACCTCAACAGTGTGATAATATGTCGGATAGTGATGGTGATTCGGCTGATGAAAATATGTACACAGTGGACTTCGCACCTACGATAGACGCAGTTACTTCTTCAACCAGCCGTGATCAATCTTGCAGCAGAGGACGATCCCTTAGCAGCAGGCAACCTATTCGAAGAGGAAGGGGACGAGGTGGGAGAGGTCATGAACTGGTAAAGTCTTCTTCATTTGCACCAGGGGATCAGTTATGTGGTAATGATGGAACAACTATTTGGACTGTTGTCGACAGTAGTGGGAAAACCCCTGGAAGGATGGCTGCTCAGAATGTACTGAAAGAGGCAGCAGGGCCTACTTCTCACGCTAAGCGTAACGTAGAGACTAACAGCAAGGTTAGTGCCTGGCGTTTATTCATTGACGCATCCATGTTGAAGCATATAAAGATGTGCACAGAGTCCGAAGCTCGTAGACAGACAACGGATAATAATTGGTATATTTCTTTGGAAGAATTAGATGCTTTTATTGCTTTGTTATACGCCCGTGGAGCTTATAAACTTACTAGTCTAGCTGTAGATCATATGTGGTCTTCTTTATGGGGCCCCCCTGTGTTCACTAACACTATGGCAAGAAACAGGTTCAAAGAAATTCTAAGGTATTTGCGCTTTGATCTCCGTAAAACTAGATCCACTCATTTGCAGACAGATAAATTTGCTTTGGCTTCGGCTATTTGGAATAGATTTATTGAGAATTGTTATGTGTGCTAGAAACCAGGAGCTAATGTCACAGCTGATGAACAACTCTTCCCCAGCAAAGCTCGGTGCAGGTTCACGCACCAGATAAATTTGGCATAAAATTCTGGCTACTGGTAGACGTTGATTCTAAGTATGTGTGCAATGGGTTTCCTTATCTTGGGAAAGACGAAATGCGACCCGCCAATGAGTCACTGCCTGAAAATGTCATGAAACTTATGGACCCATACCTCATGAAAGGACGTAACGTGACCACTGATAACTTCTTTACATAGGTAAAGTTGGCTGAGAGACTGAAAGAGAAGAAAACTAGTATTGTTGGAACAATCAATCGAGTGAGGAAGGAAATCCCGGTGTCAATCAAATCATTACGTATGAATCTGTACGAGACTGTCGTACTTCAGAAGGAAGATCACACTACTCTCACAATATATCAAGGAAAAGTGAACAAGAATGTGCTTCTGCTAAGCACTCTACACCCAAGCGTTCAAGTCAGTGAAGATAACAAGAAGCTCCCTAGTACTACTGAATTTTATAACGGAACTAAGTATGGTATGGATGTAGTTGATCAAATGGCGCGTAATTACTCCACTATAGCTGGATGCCGAAGGTGGCCTGTACATGTATTTTACAACGTACTTGATCTAGCAGCAGTAAATTCATGGATAGTCTACAAGGAAGTTACGGGACAGAGAATCTCTCGACATGATTATATTCTTGAAGTAATACAAGAACTAAGATCTGATTTTGTGAAGACAAGATCCCGGTTGATTGAACTCCCTACACTTCAGCCTGAGCCTCAAATTCAGCTTCAACGTGCCAGTTGTAAGTGACGACAATGTCAAATGAACTCCAATTGTAAACAGAACAACACCTCTGAAACATGTTCTTCGTGCAACAAAGTAGTCTGTGGAAAATGTTCGTGTAAGGTAATAACTTGCATAAATTGCTTGTCAAGTGCCTAAAAAGGCTTGTAAACAAATAGAGACCGTTATTTTTATCATAATTTTTCGCAAAGGCATTCAATAGCAAGTCCGCCGAAATATTTCATTGTTACCTATTAGAAGTGAGAGAATATGAACAATTATTAATATTTAATAATGGATTGATCTGTATACAATACATCCTAATGGTTAACTGTTGTTTTAAAATAAATTATTGAACATTCTCATGTTTCCCAGGTCCTGGATCCTAGGTATATGTCAGTAAGCAGCAGCGGTCAAAATGACCGCCTGCGGCCTTTATGGGTATGAAGAATGTTCGGCCGTTCTAGTGTTAATCCATATTCTGACATGCTGCTGATGAAGGGCGAATTTTGCTGACCTTCCTGTATGTTTCCAGATCTCTACAAGGGTCTGATCTTCTCATGGCACTTTGTAGTTTTTCATCCCATCCAGTGCTTGGCAAACTTCTTTTATTTTGTGTGTGTGTGTGTGTGTGTGTGTGTGTGAGGGCAGGGGAGGGTGGGGGGTGATGTTTCCCAGAGGTGCTGTTATTGGAGTGATATGTTACATAACTTACTGAACTTGAAGGCTCCACCCAGTAACATGCATGATCAATGATATTGTATTTTAGTTCATCCAGCTTGATCACATATGTTGTAAATACTTTTATGGTGTTGCTTTCAAAACTTCACATTAACTTTTAATTTATGCAAAAATTGTCAAGAGATTTTTTAAAATAGACACTTCCAATTCACTAAAAAATGTTGAAATACAATATATATTCACACTCAATTTTCACACCTGGCTTTGCTGCTAAAGCCGACAAAGGGTCCTGGCTCATTGCAGAGTGTAGATATGTTTTGTAAAAGATACAGTGGAATCACAAGATCGCAATATTAGTTACAAATCCAAATAAAGATTAGAAATCCACAGGATAGCTTCATTGGATGCGAGATGAAGATCTGCCAAAGCACTTTCAAAGGCTCAAAAGTGGGCACTCAGAGGCTATATTGAACTATCTGCACACAATCGCAGTTTGGTAAGGTCCGGCATACTCCACTAGCGAGTGTGGTAACATGTCACCACATCTGCCAGCTGCTTCTGTGGATCAGTGGTAGAGTGTTGGCCTCTGGATCCCAAGATAGCAGGTTCAAACCCAGCACAGGTAGTCAGATTTTTGAAGGGAGGAAAAAAGCCCATTCGACACTCCATGTCGTACAATTACAAGTAACAACTCTCATTATTGTTCCATATTAAAGACTAGCAAGATACCCCTGCTTCGCTATGGTATTATACTGAAATTTATAATTGAATGCTTATTGTTTTATATATAAAATCCATCGAAATTCGTGATCTGACTCGTTTTCTAATAGATTACGGCAAGTTTCCTCCCATTTTTCAATCTTTCTTTCCAGCAATTGATTTTGTACTTCCCAGGCTAGGTCCAGGTATTCCACCCGGTCAGTTGGGTCCCTAAATCTTTGCCATCTTTTTCTATAAGCATTTTTAATATCGATCAAATCCTTGAGGAGATCCGGCGTGGTGTCGTCTTGGGTGCCTCGGCGGTACTGAACCCGCGGCCAAACTGCATTCTTAGTCATTACCTGTCCAGGACCCATTCCAGCACAGTCCGCACTTTTGACGATGGTCCAGAACATTATTATTATTATTATTATTATTATTATTATTATTATTATTATTATTATTATTAATTATTATTAGATGTTCTGGACCCCACAGCAAGATGCAAGACCGCTACTTGGCGGTAAATTACATCTGCTGCCATTGTCATTGTTGACAATGTGACCAGCCCCATTGTCACACGTAGGCAAGTGTGCAGGATTTCTGGCGATACGAATGACATACTTTCGTGCATTATTGACCTTATTATAGAGGTGAACAATTTGACGGTCAATCTCATTCCCATCGTTTATTTCAAATGTGTTTACATTTTTATTTATATGCCAGGAGAATCTACTGTAATCTAAGAACGTTCTCCCAATCAAAAGATGGCTGTTGAAAACGAACCCAGGAAAGATTAAAAATGATCAGTTTATGATCAGAATAAGTACATCGAAAATCTACAGCCTGTTTCCAGTCATTCAACAGGGTCAGGAATGGAATGAATAAAGCCCCATCTAGCGGCGACAATAGGAATTGTGCCAGCTGCCGAAGCACACCTCTGGGGCAATGATCGATGAATGACAAATGAAATGAAATATTGGACAGTGTTGCTGGAATGAATGATGACAGGGAAAACCGGAGTATCCGGAGAAAAACCTGTCCCGCCTCCGTTTTGTCCAGCACGAATGTCACATGGAGTGACCGTGATTTGAACCACGGAACCCAGCTGTGAGAGGCTGGCGCGCTGCCATCTGAGCAACGGAGGCTCCTGATAAGTACATTATGAATAGTAAAATCAATTGGTCTCACCTCCTTTTACACCCCACCGCCGTTAAGTTTATTTAACCCCCACCAAAAAAAAATTAAAAGAAGGCGTGTTTCTTTATGTTCAAAGGAGATTCCAATCACCAATGTTCACGTCCATTACCTTCAGTTTTGAGATATAAGTATTCCTATAAAAATAATGAACTTTTTTCACTTCCTTTCACACTCCTCCACCCCCTCCCCCCCTAAGTGAATTTTCCGGCAAAAATACTTGTTTCTTTAATAGTAAAGGATCTTCTAAATACCAATTATCACGACTCTAACTTCTTCAGTTTTTGATTTATGTGTCCTCATGAAAGGAATTCAACTCCTTTTCACTCCCGCCCCCCAAGATGGTTTCCCCCCAAAACGCGTTAATCACTGTTTTTAAAGGAGATCCAAATACCAATTTTCACGCCTCTAACAACTTTAGTTTTTATTACATGTATGTATTCTCATACAATTAAGTCAATTAATTTTTCAATTCTTTCACCCCCCTTCATTGGATTTTCCGAGAATAAGTGTTTCTTTACTTTTAAAGCAGATTCCAAATATCAAATTTCACGTCTGTAACATCTTCATTTTTGAGATATCAGTGGCCTAATTAAAAGAATTCAACACCATTTTCAGTCACTTTACCCCCCCCCCCACTCCACCCAAGTGGTATATCCGAAAACTAAAAATACACGTTTCTTAATTTTTAGTTGAGGTAAAAAATACCATTTTTCACTTCTGTAACATGTTATGTTTTATGAGATATACTGTAGAAATTCTCATTTTAAAATTTCACCCCTTTTTAGTTCCCCTTAAGTGGAGTTTCCAAAAACAAATCACCTATGTTTCTTTACATTTACAAGAGATTCAAAATACGCACTTTTTACATCTGTAACATTTTACGTTTCTCAGATATTCTGTAGATATAGTCTTTCAAAAAATTCTTCCCAATTTGTCACTCCTGTTTAACTGCCATTAATTAGATTTTCCAAAAACAAAAAATACTTGTTTATTTTTAAAGGAGATCTCATATACAAATTTTCAGTTCTGTAATATCTTCAGTTTCTGAGATATATGTATCCTCATTAAAGGAATTCAACACATAATTCACCCTTTTACACCCCTCCTATTGGGATTTACAGAAAAAAAAAAAAAAAAAAAAAAAAACGTGTTCCTTTATTTTTAAAGGAGATTCTAAATACCAATTTTTACATCTGTAAACTTTTGAAGTTTTAAGATGTAGACACACTCATTTTAAAATTTCACACCCCTTTTCACCCCCATTAATTGGATTTTCCAAAAACAAAAAAACAAGCGTTTCTTTATTTTTAGGAGATCCCAAACACCAATTTTCAGGTCTGTAATATCTTCAGGTTCTGAAATATAAGTAGCCTCATTAAAGGCATTCAATCCCTTTTTCACCCTTTTCCACCCTTCCTATCGGGATTTTCCGAAAACAAAAACATACACGTTTCTTTATTTTTAAAGGAGATTCTAAATACCAGTTTTTTACATCTATAAACTTTAAAAGTTTTGAGATATAGATACACACATTTTAAAAATTCACCCCCTTTTCACCCCCCATTAATTGGATTTTCCAAAAACAAAAAAATACCTGTTTCTTTATTTTAAAGGAGATCCCAAACACCAATTTTCAGGCCTGTAATATCTTCAGTTTCTGAGATATAAATATCCTCATTAAAGGCATTCAACCACTTTTTCACCCCTTTTCACCCCTGCTATTGGGATTTTCCGAAAACAAAAAATACGTGTTTCTTTATTTTTAATGAAGATTCTAAATACCAATTTTTACATCTGTAAACTTTTAAAGTTTTGAGATATAGATACACTCATTTTAAAATTTCATCCCCCTTTTCACCTCCTTAGCGACAGATTATCCAAAAATCCTCTCTTACCGAGCACCTACATCTTAATATGAATATATCCCCAAAATTTTATTTCTTTATGTCCAGTAGTTTTGGCTCGGCGATGATGAATCAGTCAGTCAGTCAGTCAGGACAAGTTATTTTATATGTATAGATGACGCTAGGCACGGAATCTCAAGGATAATTTAATGAAACCACCTATTCAATACTTTCCATGTTTAATGTGGTTTGAATCTACATGAATTTATGTAGACTTATCAGGTCAGGTACATGTTTCATCCATTATTTGGGCATCTTCAGCCTGTAGACAACTTTTAGGTCAAGTTTGGGACCTTTTTAACCATATATAGTACAATATATTAACATTAATAATCTCTTAAGACTAACATCCCAGGATAATAATTTTAAAAATGTGAACAAAACGTAACTGTGGGTAACATAAATTAATTGTGTTTTAACAAAATTAAAACTTGTCAGTCCTATTCTATCTAATGTAAAAATATGTTCAAAACTAAAATGCATCTTCTTCCTCTATCATAAGTCTTGAGAAAAGAGGATATTGATACTGGGGCTTATATTTGACCCACATATTTAATTTTCATATTCTTGACATAACTAATGTTGAAATGTGTTGCCATACACTAGTGGAGATTTAAAACTGATTGTTATATATAGACTGGTCAAGAACGCTGTTGTGAATGAAACTGTAAGAGACATGACGGCAGCTCTTATGTAACGACAAGGAATTGTAAAGAGTACAATATTAGGCTGTTTCTTAGTTTTAGGCTGCTGCTTAATTGAGAAGGAACATCCTAGACACTTGATACAGTCTTGTATGAATATCATTCCCATTGATGTGTTGCTTGGTCTTTGGGAGGGGTCTTAAGATTATCTGTAATGAAGTAAAAAAATAAATTTTAATGAACAATTTAGAGCACGCGTTGTGAGAAAATGTATTAAACTAACACCTCATAACTGTAAAATGACTTACTTGTTCAATTCTTACTAGGTGGGTCTGTCTATTCCAGCAGCGCCTGTCTAATTGACATTTCTACTTCTGCTGTTATATTGGTGCGGTAATGAAGGGGTGGGGCATGGAGGGAGAGTAGGGGTAGGCTGGTCTATGGGCGTATGTGCTATTGCTGGAGGGAAGTTTCTAGAAGCGATATGGGCAGGCTTAACATTTGGTATGGTGGATGAAGCATTTGAGCGTAGAGATTTAAGTAATTGACGAATTTTGTTTTGATTTGAATTCACAATATTAATTAATCTAGGTGTTAATTCGTACAAAGGATTTTTAATTTCACTGACATTGTTAAGAATTTATAGGTCTGGTCCAAAAAGATGTGTAGATTTTTAACTTCGTTCATTAATTTCCCTTTACTTATGCTTCTAATGATGGTAAGATCTTTCTCTATGGATGTAAAGTGATGGCCCATTTCTCTCACATGTTGGCTCATCGCGGAAGCACTTGTTGTGTTTTTGAGCGTTATAATCTTCCAAATACCTCGTGTGAAAGCCCCATCCAGTTTGACCTATATAAGAAAAATCACATTGTGTACATGTTAATTTATATACGCCAGACCTTGAATAATTGCTACTGTAATTGACCTTGTTGTGGTTAAAAAATATGTTTTGATTGGTGTTAACTGTCCTGAAGGCTATATTAATATTGTGCTTCTTTAAAGTATTTGTGATCTGATGGACGGATGGGTTATTATATGTAAATGTGGCAAAACAAGTTTTTTTTAGGTTTGTCCAGGACAAGATTAGTGGACAATTTAAATTTGATTTTATTAATTAAACAGTTAACCATATCAATTTTAAACCCGTTGAGTAGAGCAAGATTCCTTATGTATTTCAGTTCAAATTTTTAATTGTTGGGAGAAAGAGGAATTTTAAAAATATATAATTAAATTATAGAAAGAGGCTTGTTTTTGGGACTTGGGGTGTAGGGATGAATTTATAATAGTTAAGGGAGAGTGTGTAGGTTTCCTGTATATTCAAAAATCGAAGGTATTATGTCCGCGTGTAACTGTTGACGTGGATGGGTACGTCCTTCTACGAAATGACCGCGAGGGTAAAGGGGGTGGGGGAGTAGCTGCTTATGTTGCCAGAGACCTCAACCCTAAAGTAATTAGCCATTCACCTTCACAGTATGAACATAAACCGGATTTTTGTTTGTAGAGATAACACTGTTTAGAGCAAAATGCTTGCTAGGAGTGGTTTACAAGTCTCCGAAAGTAGGGTATTTGACCGACCTTAAGACAGAAATATTAAACCTTCTGCCGCCAGACTATGAACACGTTATTATAATGGGAGACTTCAACACAAATTTGTTAGACAGTACCGCAGCTTCAACTCGACAGTTTCATAATATTTTCGAAGCATGTAACATGACAATTTTACCCCTCAGACCAACCCACCACACTAATTGCAGTCACACCCTTCTCGATCTAATAATAACAAACAATTCAGCGAAAGTCCTGCAACATGGGCAAACATCAGCCCCAGGACTATCTGGACATGACATAATCCACCTGTCCTACCAATTACAAAGCCCGAAACCAAGGATGAAAATATTATCATTCAGGGACCTCAGACGAATTGACGCAGATAAATTAGAAGAAGATGCTCATTCCATGCCGTGGATGGAGATACCCTAAATCACGCCAATAATGTAGAGGAAATGGTCTCAACATTTAATAACCTAGTAACGCAACTCTACGATCGGCACAGCCCAGAGCATACGGAAAAAGGTTCCAGAACTCCTAAACCGTGGATAGATGATAAAATTTGCCACTTGATGGCTAAACGAGATGCTGCTCATAGACCATACAAGCACTACCCAACGGAAGTGAACCACCAGACTTAAGAAACACTGTGTAATGAAATGACCTCTTACGTTACGCCCATAACTTTATTAGACCTGACGTACACCCTGCGACGATGTGGAAATCTATGAAATATTTTGGCATCAATAACCAGAAATCTGATGTAGAACTAAATGTTAATGTTGTGCCCGTTCACACCTCCGCGACAGCGTTCAAAATGGCGCCGAGTGAAGGTATGGCCCATTTGATCTATAGGAAGCAAAGAATAGACACCAGTTGCGGTGACATAGAAGGCCATACACGTCATGGAACGTGTCGAGTATTGAGAGTGAAACGGACAGTGGACTGTCTACTGTATTGTTTTACGAAAAAAGTAGAAAACTACGGATTGTTAAGAAAACTCCATCTTAATTTTTTCAACAGAGAGTGAAGACGGAACTGCCGACCGCGCTATAATTTTAAAGGAAGAAGAAGCGATCTGAGGCTATACTAAAGGAAAAAGCATCGGAAAAGAGAAGAAAACAAGTTAATTCACCGGAAAATAAGCAGAGTTGATTAGAGGTATTAAAAAAAAAGAAATCAGCTAGTACCACGAAATATGCGTGGGCGGATACAGAGCGCACTTGCAAAGGAAGACCAAGCCAGCATCTAAAAGAAAAGGATCTCAAACAAGAAGAGATACATCTCGATTTATTGAAACAGAATAAAAATAAGTTTTCAAGATCCACAAGAAGCAGCCGACAGAGATAGATTCACTGAAATTAACACCAACGAGACCGAAGATATCCGGCGGAGACCAACAAAAGAAATAATAATTCAAGGATTACAAACTTCAAAAAGGATTATATAATGGCTGTTCACTGCGCTGTAATCCATATTTTAGTTGCTGACAAGAATACCATGAAGAAGATGTGCTAAATATACATGATGGACCAAGCTGGGGACCAGTACATCTTGCCATACGACAAATATAAAATTAGAAGGAATTTTAGCAGAAGCGATTGGGGTAAATTTTCATTCATTGGGAAGGGTGTGAAGGAGTGGAACAGTTTACCAGGGGCAGTGTTTGATCCTTTTCCAAAATCTGTACAGATATTCAAGAAGAGAATAAACAGCAACAGAGAAAATAAATGAAGTGTTAGAGGGCATTCGACCGGTGCAGGTTATTGTAAATTTAAAAAAATGTGTGTGAATAAATTAATTCCATCCCCTGGTCTAAGGAGTTTGGACAGCCAAAGTAGGGGACTGCCTGTAGGGGTGAAGTACAGTGGGGACTTCGAGGGCCCTGGGACCGCGACGGTAGCTGTGAAGGCCCTTCAGGAACTCTGAAAAGTGGTGGCAAAAGGGGCTCTGGTTAAGACGCAGCAGGTCGTTATGCTACTTAGGATCCAGAACGGGTAAAAAAAAAAATAGTAAATAAATAAATGCAATGTAAATATTAATGTTATACCAGTTTTATAGTATCATTTGAAGCAATTCCACATACTGTATATCAGTTGACTATATTTGTAAGTAGTACAGGAGATATTATAATTAGAATTTTGTAAACAATATAAATTTATTAAGGATGAGCTGTGTGTTTAATAGAAAACATTGTTAGCGTAAATTGTATAATATTGTATTATAGGAAAAATTTTCTTCTCTTGTTAATTTAATATTTAGTGCTTGACAATAATGTATTTTAGTGTACCATTTGCCACCGAGGTAGACACCTCATTTGCAAATAAAGAGATTTTGATTTTGATTTGATTTTGACCGAGCCATGATGAGGAAGGCGACGGGAAACCATTCGACCAATCCATAATGAGCAAGGGAATGAGAAACCAGACAGCAATTCCGTGATGAGGAAGCGGATGATGTACCAGATGTCCAACCCATGACCTGACCGCAGACCCAACTACATTCATTTGGGAAGCAGAACAGCTGGACCAGGACCAACCATGAGCGAGCTAAGTCATTTACAATACTTAATCACATAATTTTTGGTTTGCCTACACATGTGCCTTAGGCATGTGCCGATAGGTTGAATATAATACCGATATATAAGAAATGAAAGTGAGTGTTACCAGTGAAGTGTGAGATACTTAAGTCCGTAGTTACATGATCTAGCAATATAGCATAAGATTCTAATGTGTTGGATATATACGTCATCGTATATCGGTCAAAATACACGTATGTAGCGAGAGGTTTGAAAAAGAATTTTGGAAACAGCTGATAGTAATGACATACTGGCAGATTACAGAGATTTCGTATTGGTAATGCTACAAGTCGACGTCACGTTTGGTTGCGCGCGGTGTAAAATAAACATATGAAATCACGCATTATTTTGCTTCGCAATAAGGGCATTGAACTCAATCATAGGTTATGATATATAGCAACTTTAAAATGTTCTTTTAAGAAACATAGTGTGGTAGTTTTGACATGGTCATGTATATGGGAACGCGACGAGTTAATATTGAGGCTACAATGTTAAGATATTATATGAATGTTGAAATAAGGTTACAATTGTGCTAACTTGAGGAAAAGTATGAGTTATATAGTGATATAAGGAGATTTATACGCACTACGTAGGGGCCATTGAGTGCCTGCAGTTTAAGATATGCCACGCTACATTCTTTAGATTCGTATATGTGAGATTGCCCACACCGCAGGATTGACCTAAGCCAAGGTATGAATAGAATTTACTATTTTAGAATTATGCTTGTGACGGGATCGTATGTCAACTTTAGATGTGCTGTAATGAATATCGGAATACTACGATACATTTTATAGCTGTGTTTTGACCAAATGCATTCACGACACTGATAAATATGATATTATGTTTCTGAATACAACGACATAGCACTTGCATTGTAACTGCGCGTATGAATAAAATAGCTTGCATTGAAGTAGAATGTTATGGAATATAACGAAGGAAAGGGACATTGAGCCTAAAAGACCTGTGTATGACAGCCAAAGGTTATGTTGAAGTTAGTTAGATAGCTGAATAGATTAACATATACTCTGTTTGGACTTGCATTTTCTCAACGAACAACATCTAGGGAAATGTTAGAGTAGGAGCCAAATTTAACAGGCACTAGGAACAAATGCCTTAGTCCGTAAGTAGTTGTCCATGCACAACGTGAAAGAAGTAATAAAGCATGAGTTCGGATTTATTCATATGGATTTATACATTCAAATTTACGCATCCAGATTTACTTATTCGAGTTTACTTATGTGGATTTACTTATTAGTGACTCGTCATTTACTGAGTATCAGCTAAGATTTACTATTTAATATTCTCAACGCTCAATTCTAATATGATTGGTGATTAAATATAACGTGATATGCAGTTCAGTCCTGCAATTTAAAGTTATAATTTGGTTTAATTTCAAGTTTGAGCTTATTAGTGGACTTTATATACACTTCAGCTTAACCGGGTGTTTTATTCAGACTTGTTTAATTAGTCTTAAAGCAAACGAGCTCTCGTAACAACTTAATTATGTTGGTGTTGTATCTATGACTTAACTTCAGAATGGACCTTAGATGTCCAGTGATCGATTGTAAATATGTACATACTCAATTTTGATTTCATGATGGAACTGATCTACATAGTTTAATACTAGATATTATTTCTTTTTCTATGAGCCAGCGCTGACTCACAATCCACACTTGTAAATATGCAAGGACAAGTAATGCCTTGGATAAAATTCCAATTTAATAGTCCAATATTTAGTCAGTAAATATCTTGTTTATTTTTCTACAATTTTATGTGTCATGAATTCTTTCATTATAGCTTAGTTGGTAAGTTAGTTGCTTAGCTAAGTGAATTGTTGATTAATTAAGTACTCCATTTAGTCATGACCAGTTCTCACGTCGTTGAATACTTTGATTTAAGAAATTGGTTAATGATTATTACTATTATGTCATGAGATTCTATAGGCGTCTCCCGTGCGTTGTTAATCTTTTCATATTCACGTAAAGCGTAACTTGAAGTAAGATTTCATGTCTTACTTGGCATCTGAACACCCTGAGGTATCCGCCGAGTGACCCCATTTCATCTGATTAGGCAGCCCAACTACGAGTTCGAAATGGAGGTATCGGGTAAAGAATGTAAGCTTTGGTTACAACGTAGATGAATTAAACGATCATTTCATCTCGCCAACGGGAATTAATCTGGTTGTGAAAGAGAAAACAATTATCATGTATGATAATACGCCATCACCACACACAGAGATAAATTTTATTTCAGTCACGTCACACCGCAAGAAGTGTTTGACTCGATAAAACGCATCGAGACCAAGGCTAGGGGCATAGATAATATAGGCCACGCAATGCTCATGAAAATTTAATTATTCACCGCAACAGGGGACTTATCTGGAAATATGGAAAATGGCCATAGTTCACTCGCTTCCGAAAATACGACTGGCAAAGGACGTCTGTGACTATCGGCTGATTAGCATCTTATGCATATTGTCAAAAGCTTTAGAATTCATAGTTCACAAGCAGATTACCAACTATCTTACTCAACACAATCTTCTTGACATCCACCAGTCCGGCTTTAGACTGAGACACAGCACTTGCAGTGCATTAACACATGTGACGGATGACATAAGGCAAGCTATGGACAACAAACTGACAGTTCTAGCATTATTGGACTTTAGTAAAGCTTCCGACATTGTTGACAGAGACATACTTATATCCAAATTAAATAGTTTAAATTTCTCTGTGAGTGCATTCCACTGGATCAGTTCCTATCTCACAGGCCGCCGGCAGTGTGTAGTTAATAACAACAATGAATATTCAAATTGGCATACGGTTGACGTAGGAATACAAGAAAGATCTGTACTGGCCCCCCTATTTTTCTCTTTGTATATAAATGGCATAGCTTCCGGATTAAAACACTGTAAATACTACTTATACACAGATGACTTACAGATATATATACACAGTAAACCCGAAAACCTACACTCAGAAACACTTCACCTGAACAAAGACTTGATGACCATAGATATATGGGCCAAAAATCATGGATTAAAATTAAACCCATCAAAATCCCAGGCAATAATTATTGGTTATCCTAAATTATTTAGTAAACTCAATTGAACAGCGTTATCACAGTTGTCCATAAGTGGTACTCCCATACAGTATAGCCAAAATGTAAAAAATCTTGGTATAATATTTGACGAACATCTGTCCTGGTCTGCCCAAACTATATCTGTGTGTAGAAAAATATATGGAACGCTACACTGTCTCAGTAAATTCAAAATCACTTTCCCTTTAAAACCAAAGAAAATTCTTGTGGAATCACTCACATTACCTCATTTTGATTATTGCGATATAGTTTACAACAACCTAGGAGTAAACTGGGGAAGGAAATTACAGTGTGCTCAGAATGTTTGTGTAAGATTTATCTGTGGACTTTGTTACGCTGACCATGTCACACCGTCTTACACACGACTCGGGTGGCTTCGACTGCAAGAACGACGCACACTTCATACTCTTTGCTTTTTGCATAATATTCTTAAAACTTCTCAACCAGCCTATCTCCGGGATCGCATCAAGATCCTTTTCACACACCATAACAAGAATACCTGATCCTGCAGCACCATGTGTTTATCCCTTCCTTTACACAGAACAGCAATCTACACAAGATAATTCACCGTTACCGCAGCCGAACAATGGAATCTCTTATCAGTGGATGTCAGAAGCATGTCCAGCAGCTCAGCTTTTAAACATGCCTGTGTCAAAATACTAGGTAAACATGCATGAATCATCAAATTATGATCTGAAAACACCTCCTCCTACTGCCTCTTCATCATTATTTTCCTCTTCCTTTCACAGATATTCTTCCTTTTCTCCTTTCTCATCTTCTTCTTACTAATCCTTCTCTTCACCTCTCATTGCAGGCGATATTTCGGTGTACTATAGAAAAGTATACATTTTCTAATCTTCCTTTTAAGTAGTAGTTATAGTGCTGATTATTCATAAAATGTTTAATGTACCGGTACTCTATGTACAATGTGTATTATATAGATATGATTTTTTTTTTTAAGTGTGGTTACTTTTATTAATACTATTACTGTTTCTATTGTTAACGTTATCATATTATGATCATTAGTTATTATTAAGTGTTCTAGGTTAAGACTGGTTAAGTGTAAGAAAGGGAGTACATCCCTAACTTTGCCAGAATAAATAAAACATATTATTATTATTATTATTATTATTATTATTATTATTAAATCCAAAAAGTTCAAGGAATTCTTGACCTCGTCCTGCTTAGTAAACTTAACATTGGGATCAATCTTGATTAGGGACTCCAAAATCTTGTCACTATTAACGTTTGTATATTATACTATAGATGGTTCAAAAGGTCTCAAACCTTGACTGAAAGGTTATCTACAGGCTGAAGATGCCCAAATAATGGGTGAAACATGTACCTGACCTGATAAGTCTACATAAATTCATGTAGATTCAAACCACATTAAATGTGGAAAGTATTGAATAGGTGGTTTTATTAAATTATCCTTGAGATTCTATGCCTAATTTCGTACAATGTCGGCCTGTAAAAGATCTCTTGTGACACATTTGGTGTTTACCCAACAAAATTCATTAAATCTCAGCCATAGGCTGTAATGACTGAACAATTAATTAGCGAATATTTTACGAGGAATTTCTTTTACATACAAACTGGTTGCTGTAATTAGCCCATTGGCCTTTCTAGAATGATTACAATACTTTTTAAAAATGAATCTAGCTGTAACGATTGTGACAGCACGTACATTGGACAGACAGGTAGATCCTTTAAAATTAGATATATGGAACACATAAATGCAATTAAATACAAGAGATTTTCTGCAGTAGGTCAATACGTGAATGACTATTAACATGAATTTCATGGCATCAACCATGATATAGACATCACTGAAATAATAAATAAGGGCCTGTTATTCGATCTAACTGAGCAATGTTACATCCTTCTTGATCAATACTACAACCCAAACCTTAATCTTAACGACTTATCTGAAAACCCCACAATTTTGTTTGATATACTCACTTCAATATTAAATAATCTCAAATTACCTAAAAATTGAGCAGTTCACAAAATAATTCATAACACGCTTGCACATTACCCCTACTGCAGTCCACACCCTCCTCCACGACGACTTCCCCTCCTCCGACCTAGTACTCCCTGCCTTATCTGGCGGTCTGCTGCCTGTCACACAGCTCGTCAGTTCATCTCTAACTTCTCTACCTTCAACTTGGTGCTCAAGGTGAGTTTGTTTACAAAAATTCCTCCCTGTCTTTTGCTTCTTCCGTCGTGTTAACAGGTGTCTTAATATCTTCTTTTTGATTCCATTTCTGGTTCGAGATTTTTCCAGAACTTTATAAGATCCACTTGAAATACCACTTCATTCAAGAACCTTGTCTGTTCCTTATATTAACTTACATTCATCAGTGTGTTATGTATTTATGGACATGAAAACTAAGCACATAATGGACTTACTTATTTTACTCATTGAACTTTTATTCATATAACAACCTGTGATACACACACCAATCATATATATTTTATCTATTTAAGATATATTGTATTTAAAATTTATAACTTGTCTAGTCCAAGTTGAATGCTCTGAACAAATAATTAATAATAATGTTATTTGCTTTACGTCCCACCAACTACTTTTTAAGGTCTTCGGAGACGCCGAGGTGCTGGAATTTAGTCCCACAGGAGTTCTTTTACGTGCCAGTAAATCTACCAACACGGGGCTGTCGTATTTGAGCACCTTCAAATACCACCAGACTGAGCCAGGATCGAACCTGCCAAGTTGGGGTTAGAAGGCCAGCGCCTTAACCGTCTGAGCCACTCAGTCCGGCGAACAAATAATTCAACAATGATAAAGGTGTTTTTATTTTATTCCACCTATTCAATACTTATATTATCACGTATAGTTGTTACATAATTAAATTCTTAGTTACATGGGACATGTTTCGCCCTCAATTAAGGGCATCTTCAGCCTAAATACAATAATCAAAAATACAACTAAATTAAAAGTGGACGTTAAATACAATCATCAAAAATACAACTAAAATAAAAAGTGGAAGTTAAAAGTTTAGTCTGTTCTTAAAATACAGAACAATAAAATTGTGAAAAATGATAAAATAAAAAGATGCTAATGGAAAACTGTCTTATGATTAAACTATAATCTTGTCAGAGACTAAAACTTCTATTAAAATTCGAATTAAAACAGTTCATATAAAATATTGGAAAATCAAAGTGGTAGTAATAAAAAGCCAACGACATGAGGGCGTGTACACAAGCATAAACTTGATTGTCATGAATACAATCTTTTCAAGGCCGTTGATGAAATTCGTAGTAAGGATGAAGCATCTATTGAAAAATTGTAAGAGGCCGTTAGCACCGGTAGGTAATAAAATGGCTGAATCCTTGCCAGAAAATGTCAACAGATGCAGAAATAAGTTTTCTGTAAGAGAAGGAAAAGAAGAAATAAGAAATTGAACGTAAGGAGAAAATTCAGTCTTACATAATTTTGAAACAGATGAGGACTTACATGTAAGTGGAAGTTGTTATTTCTTAACTACTGTTGAGTTGGTTGCTGCCCGTCTGTTGGCTCTAAGTCTGGTGTTATAACTGTGCTGCAGAGGCGGTAGCGAACTCGGAGGGGAAGGAATAGGGGAGTGCGGAAGGGAGGAGAGGATGGGTGGAGTCAAATGTGACGAGGCTGACAAAGGGGCGGAGTCAACTGCATTGCTGGAAGTAGGCCTAATATCTGTAGGTATGGGAGGAGTATTAGGGTTTGAAGAATTAAATATATTAGGTATCCTAAATTTATTCGAACTAACTGACTTTAATAATTTCGGCATTAATTCATGTAACATACTTTTATTGTCCGTGGTTTCATTGAGATTCTTTTGCTTATTGTACGTCTGATCTAAATAGATGTATAAACTTTCTAATTCATTCAGCATTCTTCCTTTTTGTATGTTTCTAATTATCGTTAAGTCTTTCTCTATGGATTCAAATCTGTGGCCAGTCTCCCTCATATGCAAACTCATCGCTGAGTATTTCCTATGTTTTTCCGCGTTAACATGTTCCATGTATCTTGTCATAAAATTTCTCCCAGTCTGTCCAACATATGAAAAATTACACTGAGTACATTTAAGTCTGTATACTCCCGATCCTAAATAACGATTCTTATCATAATTAACTTTTTTATGATTAAAGAATATGGACTGGTTAGTATTAGTAGTTTTAAAAGCTATATTAAAATTATGTTTCTTGAATACGCTAGTAATCTGGTGTATAGCTGGATTATTAAAAGTGAATGTAGCATACTCAGTTTTTTTGGTCTTTTCTGGTATCAGATTCGTAGATAATTTGTTCTTAATTTTATTGATTAATTTGTTGATCATTTCTATTTTGAAACCATTTTGTTTAGCGAGGTATCTAATATAATTCAATTCTTTCTTCAAATTCATGGGAGATAGAGGGATTCTAAATGCTCTATAAATTAGACTGTGAAAAGATGCTTGTTTATGTGAACTCGGGTGTAAAGAGGAATTGTTTATAGTTGTAGATGATTGTGTCGGTTTTCTAAATATTTGGATATCAAAAGTGTTAACCTTACGCATAACTGTTATATCTAGAAAATTCAATGAGTTATCGACTTCGTCCTCTTTCGTGAATTTCAAATTAGGTTCGATTTCATTTAATTTATTTAAGATTTCTTGACTATTAGTGACATCTTTGTTTATGATTACAAATGTATCATCTACATATCTCAACCATAAATCTATTCCTTTAATTTTTGTTATTATTTCATTGTGTTCGATTGAATCCATAAATATGTCGGCAAGGATGCCCGATATTGGGTCACCCATTGCTAATCCATTCTGTTTATAAATATTATTGTTAAATGTGAAGTAGTTATTGTCTAATACGAACTTTAACAATCTAGTGAATTCTTCTACTTCCATTTTACTAAGATTACTGTGTTTACAAATATTATCATGAATGATATTAACAGTTTTATCTGTCGGAATATTCGGGAACATATTCACTACGTCATACGAACACATCATCTGGTTTGGAAGTACGCCAAATCCAAGCAAAATGTCACACAAGTCAATGGAATTTCTTAATGGTTGTTCACGTTTAACAATAATATTTATAAACAGAATGGATTAGCAATGGGTGACCCAATATCGGGCATCCTTGCCGACATATTTATGGATTCAATCGAACACAATGAAATAATAGCAAAAATTAAAGGAATAGATTTATGGTTGAGATATGTAGATGATACATTTGTAATCATAAACAAAGATGTCACTAATAGTCAAGAAATCTTAAATAAATTAAATGAAATCGAACCTAATTTGAAATTCACGAAAGAGGACGAAGTCGATAACTCATTGAATTTTCTAGATATAACAGTTATGCGTAAGGTTAACACTTTTGATTTCCAAATATTTAGAAAACCGACACAATCATCTACAACTATAAACAATTCCTCTTTACACCCGAGTTCACATAAACAAGCATCTTTTCACAGTCTAATTTATAGAGCATTTAGAATCCCTCTATCTCCCATGAATTTGAAGAAAGAATTGAATTATATTAGATACCTCGCTAAACAAAATGGTTTCAAAATAGAAATGATCAACAAATTAATCAATAAAATTAAGAACAAATTATCTACGAATCTGATACCAGAAAAGACCAAAAAAACTGAGTATGCTACATTCACTTTTAATAATCCAGCTATACACCAGATTACTAGCGTATTCAAGAAACATAATTTTAATATAGCTTTTAAAACTACTAATACTAACCAGTCCATATTCTTTAATCATAAAAAAGTTAATTATGATAAGAATCGTTATTTAGGATCGGGAGTATACAGACTTAAATGTACTCAGTGTAATTTTTCATATGTTGGACAGACTGGGAGAAATTTTATGACAAGATACATGGAACATGTTAACGCGGAAAAACATAGGAAATACTCAGCGATGAGTTTGCATATGAGGGAGACTGGCCACAGATTTGAATCCATAGAGAAAGACTTAACGATAATTAGAAACATACAAAAAGGAAGAATGCTGAATGAATTAGAAAGTTTATACATCTATTTAGATCAGACGTACAATAAGCAAAAGAATCTCAATGAAACCACGGACAATAAAAGTATGTTACATGAATTAATGCCGAAATTATTAAAGTCAGTTAGTTCGAATAAATTTAGGATACCTAATATATTTAATTCTTCAAACCCTAATACTCCTCCCATACCTACAGATATTAGGCCTACTTCCAGCAATGCAGTTGACTCCGCCCCTTTGTCAGCCTCGTCACATTTGACTCCACCCATCCTCTCCTCCCTTCCGCACTCCCCTATTCCTTCCCCTCCGAGTTCGCTACCGCCTCTGCAGCACAGTTATAACACCAGACTTAGAGCCAACAGACGGGCAGCAACCAACTCAACAGTAGTTAAGAAATAACAACTTCCACTTACATGTAAGTCCTCATCTGTTTCAAAATTATGTAAGACTGAATTTTCTCCTTACGTTCAATTTCTTATTTCTTCTTTTCCTTCTCTTACAGAAAACTTATTTCTGCATCTGTTGACATTTTCTGGCAAGGATTCAGCCATTTTATTACCTACCGGTGCTAACGGCCTCTTACAATTTTTCAATAGATGCTTCATCCTTACTACGAATTTCATCAACGGCCTTGAAAAGATTGTATTCATGACAATCAAGTTTATGCTTGTGTACACGCCCTCATGTCGTTGGCTTTTTATTACTACCACTTTGATTTTCCAATATTTTATATGAACTGTTTTAATTCGAATTTTAATAGAAGTTTTAGTCTCTGACAAGATTATAGTTTAATCATAAGACAGTTTTCCATTAGCATCTTTTTATTTTATCATTTTTCACAATTTTATTGTTCTGTATTTTAAGAACAGACTAAACTTTTAACTTCCACTTTTTATTTTAGTTGTATTTTTGATGATTGTATTTAACGTCCACTTTTAATTTAGTTGTATTTTTGATTATTGTATTTAGGCTGAAGATGCCCTTAATTGAGGGCGAAACATGTCCCATGTAACTAAGAATTTAATTATGTAACAACTATACGTGATAATATAAGTATTGAATAGGTGGAATAAATTAAAACACCTTTATCATTGTTGAACTGTTAAATTTTCAATACGGACCTAAAATGAGGTTTATAACATGTAATGAACAAATAATTAACGAATATTTTATGAAGAACTTCTTTTACATAAAAACTGGTTGTTGTAATTAGCTCATCGACCTTTCTACAATGATTATAATACATTTTAAAAATGAATCAAGCTATCAATAAGACAAGCCATATCCTGTATCTATTATAATGACTGTAAAGCAATTAATGACCTATATTGTTACTACATAGTGGAAAAATCATTCTAGTTTTGGTATTTTTTAATTGTTTAAATATTTGGTGTACACCTCTCTATGCAAATTCTCTTACAACATATCTTGTAACATATGCAAATGTTTCAGTTCTCATACAAACATTTTAAAATTATTTGCATATATCATTTTTAAGAACCTATGTTAATGTAGCTTTTTAATGTCTTTGTTATACTTTCCTAGGCTGATGATGGCATACCTTATTGCTGAAACTCGTCCCACAAATGTGAATAAATAAAGATATGTTATGATTTAATAATTATCACGATTTTTAGTATTGAATAGGTGGTTCTCTATAACTAATATTTTTGAATGTTCATTAGTAAGGAATTTCACGACTTTTTCCATATCCATAACTAGGCTATTACAAGACAAATATGCACCACGCTAGTCAATTTCACACCATTATGTTCCTAATCCAGATATAGGCTACTGTATCAAGCGACAAATATTTGCTATACTTCATTGTACCACTCAATACAAAATAAATTTCTAACTTCTGAATGGAATGTGAAATAGAAGCACAAATAGACTCACTGTGTTATTCAGCAATATTGCTGCTAACCGGCAAGCAAAAATGAACATTCCTGAGGCTAACAGCTTGCTCCCCAAACGTGCAACTTATCCTGTGAAGTTCAGGAATTTAAGGCCTTTTTCCGTAATCATGCAACTGTGGCGACGGATCTTACGCGAGTTGGAAATCACATTTATTTCACAAGGGATGACAAATAACATTTTCAGACCTAGGAAAAATGTGATTGTACTAAGCGGTAATAGTGAAAATTCGTGACTTGTTAAGTGAGGAATTTTTTATAGATTTAATACGATGAGAATCGGAACTTCGAATTTACAGCAGGAAAAAGTGTTAATGAGGAACGCACTAACAAGGTTTCACTGTACTTTGATATGAACATTGTTTAGCCAGGTTCAGGAACAGTATTCAGTAACAGAATAACAAAGAGCCAGAGCAATGGATCAAAGGATACAAGCATGAGCTCCCCTACAGGAGACGGCATTTAAGTCTCTGGTGAAACTAAAATATTAGAGTATGGTCCAGTGTATGGGACCCACACCAGGAGAACTTGATATGAAAACTGGAAAAGATCTAAAGGAAACCAGCACAATTTGTTATGGGTAATTTCTGACAAAGGAGTAGTGATATGAAAATGTAACAAACTTTGGATTGGGAAGATTTGGGAGTAGCTGCTTGATTAAGCACTATGTTTTGAGCAGTCAGTGGAGAGATGGCATGAAATGACATGAGTAGACAAATAGCCATGAGTGGAGCCTGTAAAAGCAGGGAAAATCATAATATGAAGATAAAGTTGGAATTCAAGAGGACAAATTAGGGCAAATATTAATTTATAAGGAGAGAAATTAGGTACTGGTACTGGAATAATTTATCAATGGAAATGTTTGATAAATTCCAGGTTCTTAAAAGGCTACGTAAAAAATGATATGAAATCTGTCACCTGGGTGACTGCCATAAATGCAGATCAATAATGGGGTGCCTTTTAGTCAATAAATGCAGAAGGTGTAATGGAAAGTCGATAATGCAATAAATTAATTATTGTATTTAATTTTCTACTCTGAAATAACCTAATAGAAGGTCTCAACTATTGGAAATAGTTTTTGTTATGAAAATACCTATTATTTATTAAATAACACAAATGTTTAATGCGCTGATGCCATTTCAAATTGGCCCCAAAGACTGTGACCCTCTTGGACCACCACTTGGGACAGCCCTTGCTATCTAATGTGGTTTACAATATATGTATACTGATATATATGGCCCAGTGATTTATGTATTGATCTTGTTTTCAAAAATATATCAACCTTGACTGGCATCGAGTCCCATGATCTCAGGCACAAGAATATAACTTGCTAACCAGTGAGCCACCAGTGCTGTAAAAATGAGATTAGAGATATAATAGAACAATTAATATGCTACTTTTAAGGAGGTAACTGAAGAGTTTCAGTATGTCTCAAGGAAAGTAAGATTTTCAAAAATTATAACATTTTTTAAGGAATGTAATTTTGATTTTCAAGATAAATTTCAGTTTATATTCTTCTAATCTTTAATGTAGACTAAAAATTTCATGAAAGTGAAGACGTACAGTGCTTTGACATTTACTGTTCAACAAACAGCTCAAACTAAATAAGAATAAATGCTAGGAAATATCAATTTTTGAAAGAATATTTTTTTAAACTTTCTGAAAGGTGTAGTAAGTTAATGGTCCAGGAATACTCTTTACCAGTAAATTAATGTTTAAGAAACAAACTGGAAAATTATATAGAAATGCCCAACGGAGACTTGGTTACACTATGACCTTGGCTATATAACTAGATATCCAAAAGGGTTCTTATTCACTTGCAAATGTTTGTATGTGATAGTGTACCCATTAGTGCAATAGTGTAATCACATATGAAATTCCCATTATTGAATTCTTTCCAGAATAAACTTTATACAACATGTATTATGCAAATTATTTCATATTATCTGGGTGTTCTATATGAGAAATAATAATAATAATAATAATAATAATAATAATAATAATAATAATAATAATAATAATAATAATAATAATAATAATAATAATATCACCGGTTGGTGGGACGGAGAACTGAAACTACAGTGTGTTTGGAAATGTAAATTTTAATTTTTTTATTTGTCTGAAGGATTTAGTTTTTTTTGCAACTCTGGACTCTACTGGAATTTTATGTAACCGCAAGAAATATTGAACTGTATGAACATGCAAAAATGTTTTGAAGTGATTTTTTTTTTAAATGTAGTTTTTATGTAATCTGATGTAAAATTTGTAAGGTGATTTATTTTGGAGCATCCTGTACCTGTACTGCAAGCGCGGTTTCCTATGATGAAATTTTGGTGTTGTAATCGTAATGTTCCAGAACTTGTGCAATTGCTAACGATGTTAAAATGACCATATATGGTCACGAGATTTCCTATTGGCAAAAAGGTCCAGGAATCTAGGGTAAGTTTGATCCTATTGTTAATTGTAATCGGGCCATTTCCGGCCTTGTGGCCGGCTTCGAGAAATTGATGCGTGAGCTCGGCGTCAATTTCCATCCGACCGCCCAAGTGAGCGTTCGCGCTCGAGGGCTACTACCCTCGGGAGCTCCATCCTTCCGCGGTAAGTGTTATTTCAGTGTTTTTGCAATGTTATTCTCAATGTTTTCTGGTTTCGTTTCATTTAGTTTAATTGCTTTTGTGTTTCATTATTTCTTTGCTTAATGTCATATTAAAAGTTTAAATTAATGTGTCCGAGTTTACCCTATGTTCCAATTGCCGTAGTTTCAATTCTTTCATCCATTAAATACTTTCGCTTTAAACTATACCTTTAATGTAGCATCACCTTCTTTGTTAAATCAAATTTTATGTTAAGTTGTTTAAGTATGTCTTGTTTCCGTGTCGTGGAACTGTATTTTGTAAAACTTTGTCGTTTTTAATATAGTTGAGCTAGAGGGTGTTTCTTGCAAGTCTTTTCTCCCCCATAACATCATACGTTCCCATGGACCTCATAGATAGGGCTTCCCAGCACGTTCCACTATCCTGTCTTAGTTGTCATTTTTAGGCCTGTAAGTGTTCCCTGTATTTGGTTTATATGAATTCTCCGCCACTGCGTCATTTTCCTATCTCATTATCATTATTTTTTTAATGTTATTATTATTATTTATGTGTAACTGTACTTGTCCCGAAACTAGCGGTTACAAATAATAACAATAACAATAACAATAATAATAACAATAATAATAATAATAATAATAATAATAATAATAATAATAATAATAATAATAATAATAATAATAATAATAATAATAATGGAGGAACACTTATTGAATTTCCAACCTCTTTAAATGCAGCAGCAATTTTGATATAGTTTTTCTTTGTAAATTGCTTAATTTAACTGTCAACTACTTAGAGTTAAAGAGAGTTACCTGATGTACATTTGAACCACATAGTTTCTCATACAGCCAAGTGTGGTTGAAGAGAAAGTCTTTCTTGATAGAGCCATGCAACTGATACTTCTGATATGGAAGCTCAACCAAACTGCGTCGGTCATAACTGGAAAAAAAGAAAAAAAGCAGCTAATCAGCAAATTTGAACAATTTGTCCAATAAAATATAACTGGAGGATATTTTAGAGGAAGAAGTTCACTGAAGTGAAAAGATAAAATCTGAGTTATTTTGAAATACCACTGGATCATACACAGGGCTATTATACTTTATTTTAATCTGATCTCATCATTTCACATTTAATTTCCATGAGTTTATTTTCATTTCTTTTTAATTGTATGTCTCCAGAGCATATGAGAACAAGTAAAGGACATTCTTGTAATGGATTATATACACTGTGAAGCTCAGTATTTTGGTTTAAATATATATGGCCAAGAAAAAAAAAAATAATCTGCTCACCACTTATCAACAATACTGGGTTTCACCACGATTCGTGCAGATAGTCCTGTTCGATTCTGGACCCACGTACCCTAAACATACAGTAGTTGCAGAATATTAGTTTATTACAGCAAATGACTTAACTATGAAGCATGTTTGGTAAATGAAGATTATTTACATCCAAGTTAATAAAGAATTGTTTCATGCCAGTAGCGACTTTAACATCAACCATTTGACTTGAGCCCGTTACAATGAGCATTGTTGTTCAGACTGATTGTGTGTGATGTGCGTTTAAAATATCTGAGCTGATCCAGCATTGTGCTGTTTGAAGTTTTGTTCCGAGATGTTTTATGTGTGAAGAAATGAGCACAAAGTAGGAAATTCAGAAAAAAAATGTGGCTGTTGATCATGACAATCGAGGAAAACAATAGTAAAACTATGTTTGAGTTTACAAAGTCTTCATACTAGTTTTAGTTAAAAAAAAACCTTAACCAAAAAGAAACTGTCCTTGCTTACTTCATTGATTAAGAAGAAGCTTTTAACACCATTAAACAAGATATCCCTATTCTGGACATCAGCTGAAGATCATCATCACTTTGAAGATGTGAACGTCATTAAGAAGCTATATTGGGACCAAACAGCTCACATCAACATTGGAGACCATGTTACTGAAGAGATCTTGGCACAAAAAAGTGTGAAACAAGGTTGTATCCTCTCTCCAATCTTCTTTAACTTATACTTTAAAGTTATTTTTCAAACAGCTCTTGATGAAGTTGATAAAGGAATCAAAATGAATGGGAAGCAAATAATGATACTTCACGACTATTAGACTTCCAATTCCTTTGAACATCGTCAACAAATTAAGCAAGGCGTTTGGCCTTAAGATAAACATGGTAATCAGCAAATAGAAAATCTCCAATCCTTTTACCACTCTGGCCAAGAACAACATTGCAAGAGTGTCATAATGTAAGTACCTAGGATGCCAGCTAACACAAGAACAGGATCCAGATGTAGAAATCAAAACCAGGATTGGCATGAAGTGTGTTTCTTTTTCTTGTGTGCAACCATGACCTCTGATTCAAAACTCAAAGTGTTGTGCATTGAAGGTGTTGCTTTATGGTGATGAAAGAAGAACTGACTGCAGGCCTTTGAAATGTGGGTGCACAGGAGGAGGAGGAGAATATTAGCAAAGCAGTTTGGATAAGTGATGCAGTCATTATTTGGAAGACAGAAATGATACTATAAACAAAGGAGCAGTCAGCTATATGTGATTTCTGAAAGCTTTTTGTACCATATTGAAGCAGACCAGAGAAATGTAATAAATGAATCCAGCAACTGCAGTTGGGTGAAGACAAAAGAGTACAAAAGAAATTGATAGCAAATTAGAGAAATGTTATGTTTGTAATAGTGATGAAGGATAATATTAATACTACAAAACCATACGGGGGTACAAGAATTAACATTATAAATTTGTTATTAATCCTGAGAGATGGAGAAATAATGAAAGAGATATCCAAGAACAACTTGAAAGAGTGCGTGGAAATATTCAACAATGAGGAATGAGAATGAGTGTGGAGAAGAAAGAGGGAAGGAAGTGAAGCAATAAAACTCAAGTAAGATATTGAAGGAATGTTAACTTATCTACTATGATGTGTATAACTGAAACCTGGCCAGTTACAGAGAAAGATGGACATTGACAAAAGACAGCAGAAATGACATTTCTGAAAAAGATGTTCTCAAGACAAGGATAGGTAAAGACAGAAATGAAGACATATGGAAGCAATTAAATGTGAAAAATTTGAACTTGCAAAAGTTGGGAAAGAGAATTGTTCATATTGCTGTTATTGGAGCCTATCTGTTCTTTGACTATTCAAAACCAAGAACAAGCTGGAAAGTTTCATTCATTCATTCTAGTGCTAGTTTGTTATTGCATTGAGAAAATATATTCCATAGTATCTCCAGTAAATATTCATTTAAAAAATAGTGTTTCCTTGTGAGTGTGTTTTACATCGTATCATCTCAGATAGGTTTTTTGATGATGATGGGATAGGAAAGGGACTGGACTGGGAAGTAAGAGACAACAATCTGGTGTGGAAAGTAGGGCTGCCAATGGTGGGGTTCAAACCCAATATCTCCCAAATGCAAGTTAACAGCTACAATGCCCAAATCCCATATCGAAGTCTCTCAGTCAACAAATGTGCTAAACTTAAACAGGAATAATGTTTATTATTTAACAAGCATGAATTTGTAAGAGGGACATAAGGGCATAGCAAATGGAAAGAAAAGTGTGATCTCTTCCCTAGTCATTGGTTCCTCCGCTAGAGGGCTCTTCCACTGGTAAGCGAGCTCTAGCTTACAAGTCAGCATACGGATAAAAGACAATCATTGTATGCAAAATATTACGTTTTTGCTAACCATTCCAGAGTCAGTTATCAGATAGTTTAGATAGCTTCCAAGTAGACTTTGTGGTCTTAAAAAATTTCAGATCCTTTATCATCTGTCTTGTTACAAAATAAAATTGACACTTCATATAATGTAACACAAGTTTAGCAATAATGTCTACAACATCGTCAACACAGCGCACTAATTCTTTCGAATTAATAGTGATAAGCCTGTTCAAACAGTTGTAAAATACATTACCCCATAGACTATGTTTACAGCAAAGTTTTTGTTCCAATACACTTTCAACTTGCACAAACACATTATAAACTGCTCTTGAAGGATGGATGAGGAAAGTGTTGTCTTTTTGCTGTATTTATTGCTCTAGTTCCTAAAAAATGTGAGGGCTGCAGCAAGTATTTCTTCTGGAGACTTTCCATGAAGCAGGCTGACATATTTATGATATTTTGTGACCTTGGATGAATTGCATTGCATATTGTACATCCTCTTAGATAATAAATTGAACACTCCTCAGCAAGACTGTGGCTATCAACATTAAGTAGGCCTAAATTGTTCTCCCAGTCTAATAAGAGATCATCCATGTTCTCAGTAAAGTCTAGTGCTGGCCTTATTTTGTTCTGTGCTTTTACTCCTACAGCCTTATTTGTCTCTTCTATCTTCTTAGCCAGTGTGCTCATTTGATTGACGATTGATGTCGATGTCAATTCAAATTTGGGCTCACAATTACTACCCGATGACAGGGTAAGTTTTATTGGGATATTATTTATCGATCTATTTATTTATTTATTTATTTATTTTATTAAATATCCTGACAGTTTAAACCCCATTGTAGACGAGTATATTAGAGTTCTACTTTTGATCAGTTTTTTAAATTATTGGTACTTAACACAAAATTAGGAAACTAAGTTATTGAAGATGTGGTGAATGAACTGAAGGAACTATTTGTAGTACCAGGATTTCCTGAACAGATGGTATAATGGCTTTGAAAGTTCCACATTGCAATTGTTCAGGTGACACTCAAGTTCTAATCTTGTCCTTCCAAACATGGCACAGTCTAACAGTAAATGGTCCACCATTTGTGAAGATCCATAAAACCTGCAATGTTAATTTTGAAGCGGTCAAAGTAGCACTTAAACTGTCCATGGCCGGAGAGAAACTGAGTGAGAATGAATTCAGGCACTAATGTTTTGTGCTGGAGTCGGGTATATATGTCAGCAAAAAATAATTATCTTGTTGGGATATAAATAGACTGCAAAACGTGTAAATTCAGAAAATCTATTGTTGAAGGGTGGTCGTCACAACTTAATGAGCGTAATATACCAAAGTGCCATTCTAGCAGATCATGATTAAATTTGGCTGCGAGAGCATATCAGAACACATTATTTCATAAATACTCAAGACACCTGTATGGTGCTCTTAATTGTTACTCTTACAGATTCAAGAGTTCTTTTGGAAGCAAAAGTATTTTGTTCCCACTGAGGGTCTCTTTCCATTTTATTAAGGTTTGATGTCCTATTGAATCTTTATAAAGAGCTCCTGCTGATGTAGAATTATTTAATACATCTATTAGGATATTTAATTTCTTACTGAACATTTATGTCAAATGCTTCTGAGTTTGTCTGTCTAAAAGACTTTATGCCATTTGCAACAGAATTACTAAATAACTGAAAAGCAAGTCTCACTTCATGCATTGAAATGAAGTGGGGTATATATGTGTGCAGACATTAGTTAGTGGCAAACTTACAAACCTGCAAATTTATAACAGTTCATCATCATCATCATCATCATTTCCCTTTATCCAGCTGTAGCCGGGTAGGGGCAAATATGGTTCCTCTCCACTTTCTTTGGTCTTTCCACCACTCCTCCTCCAACACTGTGTCCCAGTCCAGGTTTCTTTCTATAATGCTGCGTTGGATGGTATCCTTCCATCTCAATTGTGGTCGTCCACGGCCTCTCCTTCCTTGGATTTGCATTTCCATCACCTTTTTGGCATTCTTTCGTCGCTCATTCGCTTTATGTGCCCAAACCATCTTAGTCGGCTCTTCTCTATTCTATCATTCATTTTTTCCACTCCAATTTCTTCCCGGATTTTCTCATTTCCTTTTTTTGTCTCTTCTACTCTTCTGTATCATACTCCTCAAGAATTTCATTTCGGCTGCCTGCATTCGACTCTCATCCTTCTTTGTCATTGTCCAAGTTTCTGCTCCGTAAGTTGTTATGGGTACGTAATACATCTTGTACATAGTATAACAGTTATCCATTTAAAAAACCTGTCGATAGAATTTGAAGTCCACATCTTCATTATTATAACAGACTTACCTGATGCACTTAATAATATGTACAGCATCTGAAAAGGCCCAAAATCTCCTATTAGAATTTAAAGGGTTAGAAATAGAGTATATGACCTTCCCTTCTTGTCCATTTATTCCTAAATATTTCCACACCTTTTTATTAGATCGACTTCTGTCTGAGGTGAAATAACACGACTTGAGAGTTTATTTTTCCAGTGTTCTTGGGTGTATTACCCTAAGTTTACAAAACCATCAACTTTTAATGAGCTGGTAAACCTGACCCTTTTCTCTTAGTTCTACTATGTCAGATATAAGAATTTCCATGTGACTTGTCACCTCATCGCAGATATAGTTCTCAATAGCACTAATGGGATTAGTGTTCACCCCGTAGGGGCACTTGAAATCTTTAACTAATTTTCACAGATGAGCCTCCAAAGGAAGGGGAAGCATGTCATGCCTTAAACAGTGCATAGGCCTTAGGTGATTTAATTTTAAATAAGAGACTATCTAAAAGGAATTCATTGTCATATCTCATCCCTTTCTTATTCCTTAGCTAACATTTTTTGAGCATGGTGTCAATAATCATCTTTTGGATTCTGCTCAATGTTGGCTCACTTACATAATTTGACTAATGTGTAATCTCTTAATTGTTTTTCTAGCAACAAAATCTTAGCATTACCTATTTCCAGTTCATTACAGATAGTCATTACATTATGTTCCTGTCTTTTTGTAAGTGACCTTGTTGTCATTTTAACTGTCTCTGAACCTACTTCATTTCTTTTAGCAATCTCAGAACAAGCATCAGAATGTAATCCATGGTGAGGCCTGTGCAATTTGTTTCTTGAACTTTCTTCCATCTTCAGAGGCTGTTTATGGGGTGATTTTTGTTTCTTTGTTTCATGAGATAATGTGGAAAATTGGGGAATATATGGGGGACAACACCAGTTTTTAGTTTCCATCTATCTCTATGGATTCCTACCGGTTTGCCTTGTATTACAAACAAGTCTGATTTAACTATAAATTCTTTAGAAAAACATAAATTGCACACATAACACTTATCAGAAAGATTTTTGACTTTTCTGGGAATCGCCTTTTCCCATTTTGAAAACTTTGACTTCATCTTTAGGTGATTTGAAGAAGTGCTTATCTTTCAAAGTTTTGTAGCCAGACTTACAGTCTGGAATGAAACAAGTAAGCATTTTTCCTCCTCGGTATGTTTGAGAGTTTTATAAGCTCAGCACTATGTTTACAGTAACTAAATGAATACCATCACCAAATCACATGCTCTTCACTTTCACTTTACAATAATCCACGGCCTTTAAGTTCTTGCTTTCCAGAATAACACTGCTGAACATAAACATTATAACTACATATACCAACCCTCACATAGTAATGGTGCTACCCCTAGCGGATGATTTATCACAGCCCCTATACTAGCCAATAGTGAACATCTTAAGAGCTCACACTTTCTCTTCCATTTGCTATGATAAAGGTAAGAGAACAGTGCGCATGCTTGATACATAAACTGTTAGCAGACAAGATCAAGAAATACTGGATTATACAGTACACTGGTGTGGGCTCACAGCCGATGTCAACTGCCAAGCTTTGAGTTTCTTCTGGGGTATTAACCATGTTGACTATTGTGCAGAAGCCACTGTCAGAATGAAATTACATGGGCTGGGTGAGCTCCTATAAATTTGTAGCAGTGAGATAGCTACAGGGTGGTATTCGTATCATGTGCATCCCTACCAAGAATCTACCAGTATTAAAATAATGGAACGTGACAACTGTTTCAACAAGAAAGAGTGAATACAAATTAGCAGAGTTTGGTAGCCAGTATTCATCACAAAATGACAGAAAAATGGCCGTATTGCATCAACTTGTGCAAGATTTGATAACCATCAATTTAAGAGAGAGGCAAGCTGATACTGGCACCACTGCCTAGCGTTTTTGCTGCTGTAAAAGTATGGGTGTCCATCCAGCCCAAGTCATTTCATCTTGCCAACAGGGTCTACTACCCTGGAAGAAGATCAAAACACTGGATTATTTGGGTACTCATTTTTATCAAACACCTGCTCTAGGAAATAAAGTATATTTCTGGATTCCATCAGACTGATGATGAAACCTGTACAGTGGAGCCTTGATTATCCATTCCCGGGAACTACATTTTCCCGGATTATGCGTTCAAATTACGTGGTTCCACGAGCATCGCAATTAAATCACTTTGTAAAAATCCTGCATTATCCGTTTCTTGAAGAAACGATTTCCCGGATCAAGCGTCTAACGCTAAATCCTCGATCAAGCGTTTTTCAATAAACTGCATTTCACGAGAGGACGGCTATGTCATACTTATGGATCTTGGCTTTAATGCCCCGTCATTGCGATAATTAGAGCAAGTATTGTACTGAAAAAGCGATCAGCGGTGAACTTGCATAAGGGACCATCTTAGCATCGCATTCGGGTAGTATTGTTTAGAGAATCTCAGAAATCATAAAGTAGAGACTGGCCACAACAATCGTAAGGAGACATAGCCCTTTTGTTAAATGTTCACGCTTATAAAACGTACATATTATGTCCAGGGTTAGATGTTTATATTTTTACTTTTTTCGATTGTATTGCCAAACAGGTTTCCGGCACTTTCCTCAGGGCACTAGTAACTTGGTTTTCAGGCAGGAATCTAAACTGCTCCTTCTTAACACAAATGTAGTATTTTAAGGTTATCGTACACGATTATGTTTTCGAGACCAGAACAGATGTTGCACCTTACATAAAAAATAAAGCCATGGGAGTTCTTGGGATTGCCTATTACTGTTTTAGTCCTAGTGTAAGACTGGAAATTTTACATTAACCGCAGTCGTTTTATTTGCGCACATTACATTTAAATGGTTTGTGTCATTTCCAACTCGTACTGACATGTGCAGCGAGTGCACTTTCCAGATGAGCTCAAGGTCACGAATAACCGTAATTCCTGAAGTTTTGATGATATTTTTTTACTCTTTCCAATTTGATTGGATTAGTGACATGCAGAATTGAATATAACGCATTCGAGAACTTTTGAGAATCGATACTTACATTCGAAACCATGTTCTCGAGTTCTTTATAACGGAAGATTAAGAAAAGAAGTGATTTCACCAACATGTTGGGTACTTTTGTATCTAATGTGCTTTATTTTATTAGATGAGAGAATTACAAATTACTTATGGTCGATTGTTGTTTGGCTTGGCATTATTAGATTTTCAAAGAGTTTGGCCAACCAAAGTTGCTGAACTGAAAGAAGTTTTCACGGGAAAATGACGAAGATTCCTCTGTTAAACTGAATATAAAGTATAGAGATTTTGAACTTGCGTACCGGTAATTAATGTGGTTTCGCGGTCTAACTTGCCTATCTCTCATCTGGAGGGCCCGGGTTTGATTCCCATCCAGGTCAGGCAATTTTATCTGGATATAAGGGCTGGTTCCAGATCCACTCAGCCTATGTGATTACCTTTAATTGAGGAGCTATCTACTAGTGAGATGGCAACCCTGGTCTACAGAGCCAGGAATATCGGCCGAGAGGACTCATTACGCTGACCATGCGTCACCTCAATCTGCAGGCCTTCGGGCTGAACAGCCGTCGCTTGGCAGGCAAAGGCCCATTGGGGCTGTAGTTTGGTTTGGTTTAGGAGTTTTTGTAAGATTATAATTACTGGTATACATATTTCATTTTTCTTATGTTTAGCCAAATTATTGATGGTTTTTATTCATTCTCAGATTTCTGTTTTTGCATGTTGTACGTTTTATTTTCATGGCCCCTCCAAAAATGGAGAATCAAGGTTACACAGTATTTTTTTTTTTTTACCAGAATAATAGTATGCTTTAAATGCCCCTACACTTGTTATAGATTTTAAGAGATGCCAGGGTGCTAGAATTTTGTCATGAAAGGTCTATTTAATGTGCTAGTAATTCACTGACAACGTTCTCCAAAATTAATGTGATCTTAAATGCCAGCTGACTGCATCAATATTCTGTTTCACAATCTTGATTAGAGAATGTGAGTGCCTGTCTATATTACCAACCTGATTTTCTTCACACATTTGTGATTCAAAACAGCAGTGATAAGATTACATTTCCCTCATCATCATCCTTTCTCCGTATCCAGCTCCTGACAGGTCAGGGCATTCACGGCACTTCTCCACCTTCCTCTCTCCTCCCACCATTCCTCTTCCATCATTTTGTTCTAGTCCAGGTTTCTTGTTCTTGCACTACTCTTTGTTGAATTGATCCACCTTGTTCTAGGTCTCCCTCGCACTCTCTTTCCCTCTAACTTCATCTTCATCATCTGCTTTGGTATTCTTTTCTTCTCCATCCTCTTTACATGGCCAATCCATCTTAATTTACTCCCATCAATTCTCTCATTTAGGTTTTCCATTCTGACTTCCTTTCTTACATCACTTCTCAATCTGTTTTTCCTTGTCTTTTCTATCATATTTCTTAGGTATTTCATTTTGCTGGCTTGAATTCTACTCTCCTCCCTACTTGTCACTGTCCAGGTCTCAGCTGCGCAAGTCAATATGCGTGCATAATACATTTTGTATTATCGTCTGCAAATAGTAATAAATGCAGCTCCCTATTCCTATATGCTTCCTTTGTCTCCTTCACAATTTTGTCCATAACTACACAGTTCAAAGAAATTAGGGGAACATGTTTTTGAACATATCCCATGCTCCACAAAACAATACCTCACACCCAGGTATATTACCAACTAAACCTTTATTCTTTACTGTTGAAGTATATAAAAAAACATTGATGGACACAGTATTCTGGTGTATGTCCTCCACGAGCATTTATCACAGCTTGGCACCTACATGGCATGCACCGTATAAGTCGACGGAGGTCATGTTGCGGTAACAGGTCCCATTCTTCAATGAGAGCCTGTTCGAGGTCTTTGAGTCTGTGATGGAACAGGATGCCCACAAACACTTCTGTCAAGCCTATCTTACACATGCTCGATAGGATTAAGGTCGGGACTCACTGCTGGCCATTCCATCTCTTGAATGTCCGGTTCTCGCAAGACAGCTCTGGAGATGAGCGCTACATGAGCCCTGGCATTATCGTGCACGAGTAAAAATTCAGGGCCAACACCGTATGCAGCAACCAACACATGCTGTAGCAGTATGTGTTCGATGTACCCCGCAGCAGTAAGATTACCACGGACAACCATGAGATCCGTATGGCCATCAATACTGATGCCAACCCACACCATCACAGAACCTTGTCTGATTCGGTCGCCTTCCTGGACAACATTTAGCATGTACTGCTCACCACGGCATCTCCATACACGTTGACGTCCATCATGCTGTGTCAGGGGAAATCTGGACTCGTCTGTGAACAACACAGGTCTCCATTGGCGAAGTTGCCAGTTGACATAGATACGGGCAAACAGAAGGCAAGCTGCGCGGTGTTGCTGCGTTAAACAGAGCACTCAAACAGGACATCTGGGTCGTAAGGACACTTCTCTTAACTTGTTCCGTACTGTCTGGTCAGACGCCGTGACTCCAGTGACGACCCTCCTGAGGTCTTGTTACAGTTCTCTGGCAGTTGCTGAATGACGCCGCAACACACAGATGGTCAGATATCTGTTATCCTGTGGAGTTGTCATGCATCCACGACCTTATCCAACCCTCCTTGTGCACAGGCCTGTATCACTGTAGTGATTCCACAAGCATTGAATAACTGATGGAGAGACATTGAGATCCACAGCAACACGACGAAATTACCATCCTACCTTGATCAAAGTGACGGCCCTTGTGACTAGAACCTCATTAAGATGTCTCATGGGATGTGCTGATTTACGTACAACATGCTCAAATGACCGCAGTAGTCTGTACACCTCACAACAACACACGGACGCACCGCTATTCACATTGCTTTGAGGGGTCACCTGACATTTTAATGCATGGCTATGCCTACAGATGGAGTATAACTTCGAATTGATATACCCTGAGTAGCTAAGGTCTCAGGGTACGCTGTACAACCATTGGAACCCCATCTGCCAAATTAACGTTCATATACCAGACGTTACAAAACATGTTTGCCTAATTTTTTTTTTGAACTGTGTATTAGAAATAAAAGAGGTGATAGCACACACCCATGTCTTCCTCTAGTTTCATTTCTAAACCATTCCTTATTTCCAAACAGAGTCTGTACGCTGCTGACACAGTTTGTTGTAGCTACATTACTTGAACCATTTCTGCAGTTTGTGTACCCAGTCTCTTTTTGACCATGGTTTCCCAAACCTTATCCTGTGAACATTATTGTATGCCTTTGATAGATCTATGAATGGCATGACCAGGTCCTTTCCATATTCCCAATTCTTTTCCATTAAATGCCTCATGCTGAAGATTGGGTCCACAATAGATCTTCCACTTCTAAAGCCATATCTTCATCTTGCAACTCTCCTCCTACCTTTCTTCTCATTCTCTTCGCTAATATCCTTTCCAGTATATTTATCACTTTTGATAAGAGTGTGATTCCTCTATAGTTATCACAAACTTTTTTGTCCCCCTTCTTAAAGACTGGTATTATTTTCTTTCCTCAGCCTACTGGCAAATGTTTCTGTCTTCGTATGCACTTCAACAATCTGTACACCCATTGTAGTCCAACTGGTCTAGCAGCCTTTATCGTTTCTACACTAATTTCATCCAACTCTGGTGCCTTCCCCATTTTCATTTTACAGACTGTTAATTCCACCTCTAATACTGTTATATCATCTTCTACTGTTGAGCCATCACACCGTATTACTACCGTCTACACAGCACAATTTCTCACATTCAGCAGTTTATCAAAATACTCCTTCCATCTCCTCTTTATTTCATCTGGATGTGTTATCAACTCTCCACCTTCCTCTTTCCAGCTTTGTATAAACTCTTTCTTTCCTATTATTTCGTATAATTTCATACAACATTCTTTTACTGCCAGTTCCATCTTTAGTTTCAATCAATCACTACTGATCTGCATTTCTTAAATGAGTTCAAAGAAATTGGAAATTTATTGAACATCTCCCTTGGTAAGCTATTCCACTCTCTAACCCCCCCCCCCCCCCCCTTCTGATAAACAAATATTTGCTCCAATTTGTCCTCTTGAATTCCAACTTTATCTTCATACTGTGAACTTTCCTACTTTTACAGATACCACTCAAACTTATTCGTCTATTAAGGTCATTCCATGCCATATCTTCACTGACAGCTCAGAACATACCACTTAGTTAAGCAGCTCGTCTCCTTTCTCTCAAGTCTTCCCAGTCTTAACTTTGCAACATTTTCGTAATGCTATTCTCTTGTCGGAAATCACCCTAACAAATTGAGCTGCTTTTCTTTGGATTGTTTCCAGTTCTTGAATCAAGTACGGTAATCCTGGTGAGGGTCCCATACACTGGAACCATACTGCAGCTGGGGTCTTACCAAACTTACATGTCCTCTCCTTTACATCCTTACTACAACTCCTAAACACCCTCATAACCATGTGCAGAGATTGTACCCTTTATTTACAATCTTATTTATGTGATTACCCCAATGAAGATCTTTCCTTATATTAACACCTACATACTTACGATTCTCATAAGAAACTTTCACCCCATCAATGCAGTAATTAAAACTAAGAGGACTTTTCATATTTGTGAAACTCACACTTCCCAATTTCTCAGTTTCTTGTATTTCCTTTTATTATCAAGATTCTTTTGCTTTCTTTTTTTATCCCTATTCCATTCTTACCATGCTTTCTTCTTTTCTTTTACTACTTCTCTCACCTTCTCATTCCACCATGGTGTCTCCTTTTCTTTTACTCTCATTTCATGTTCTACCACAGGCACTCCCTGCCCCACTTACAAATGCCCTTTTGAAGTTGGACCATTCATCTTTCCCACTTCCTACTCTAGTAATTGGAATTTGTTGTTTCACTCTCTCCTGAAATTCTTCCTGTACATTCTGATTTTTTTAAATTTCTGCACTTGCATTTTACTATCTCTTATCTCCTTTAATTTTTCTATTTTTCCCACTCTCATTTCTGCTATTACAACTCTATGATCTTCATCGAATGCTTCTCCTGGTAAATCTGTTACATCCATCAACTGTCCGCAATTTGTCCCTTCCACCAAAAAGTAATCAATTACTGATTTTATTCTCCTGTCACCCTAGCCATATCTTGTAATTTTTATGCTGTTTTTCTTCTGAAACCATGCGTTGCCCACAATCATTCCATTCCTCTCACAAAACTCAACTAGTTTCTCTCCTTCTTCACTCCTTTTCCCATATCCATATTGTCTAAATTCTTCCTTTCCTTGAATTTTTTCCCCCACCTGTGCATTTAAGTCGGCCATTATAATCCCTTCCACATCAGTTATCTTCTTTTCTTCAGGAATTCCTCGAGATCCTCCTCTTTGTTCCCTGCCTAAGGTGCATACACTTGGATGAAGTCCTTCACTTCATTCTCATTCTAATTTTCATTATCCTGTCACTGATGTACTCTACCATATCCACACACTCCTCCAGCTGTTTTGAAATTATGAGGCTCATTCCATTTTTTGCCTCTCGACTACCACTCTAGTGTAGTGTATATCCTTTTCTCATTTTCTTTCCTTTCCCCTTCCATTTAACTTTGCTCAATCTCATCATTTATATACCCTCTTCCTTCATAAAATCCACCACTTCTTCCGCCTTTCCTGTCAGGGTCATAAGGTTGATTATACCCACCTTCATGATGTTGGCTACTGGTCGCCCAATTTTTACAGTTCCCCCAGAACCCAAGGAAATGTGCACCCCTCAGGGCATGCCCTAACCTTTACCAAGGGAAGTGTAGAAGTATCATATTCATATTTAGGCTATTATTATGGAGGGGTTACAACTCCCAGAGGCATGATTACATTTACCTACCATATAGAAATTGAATGACTTCTGATTTTAGGGGCAGAAGAGGCATTTTTATGGTTCACTTCATACCATCACAACTAATACAGAAATATTTTGTAGAACCTGGAGATGACTTCAGTGAACAATTCAAAACAAGAGGAGAGGAATGTTGATAACAGCCAGTTTTCTTCTCCATAATAATGCACAATCACATATACCAGGTGTATACACAAGTCTTTTCTGGATTCGCTAAGATATGGCGCCAGGGATGAGTACTCAGTGTATGAATTTGACACATACGTCAGTTTGTTTGTCTGACATTAACCTACCAACACACACAAGCTGAGTCCGCCAAACACTACCGTCTACAGTATGTTATATCTTTCAGTGATCATGTTGACATTTGTGCCTGAAAAAGAACATTTGCGGCATGCATTATTTTTCTTATTTCATCAAAAGAAAAAGATTGTGGAAAGTCATCGTTTGCTGGCAGAAACATATGGTGAACACGCTCCATCGATTAGAACATCTGAGACAAGGTTTTGACAATTTAAACGTGGCGATTTTAATGTGAAAGACAGTGTACTCTCGTAGACCATGAATGTGCAAAGATGAACAATTGCAGGCGTTACTAGATGCTGACCCAACTCAAACTCAATGCTACCACCAACAAATGATTAATTTAAATCATGTATTGATCGAAAGATGACTGGAATGGGCCAGAAGACATGGCAAAGTGATATTGTTACATGACAATGTGTCGTCTCACACAGCAAAACAGTGAAAGACACCTTGAAATCGTTTGGATGGGACATCCTTCCGCACCCGCTGTACTACCCCAACCTGGCGCTATCCGACTATCACCTCTTCGCATCAATGAAGCACGCGCTCGCAGAACAGCACTCCAGCAATTTCGAGGAAGTTGGAAAATGGCTCGACGAATGGTTTGCCGCAAAAGAGAAGAAATTTTTCTGGCATGGTATTCATAACTTACCAGTGAGATAAGCGAAGTGTGTTGAAGCCAATGGCCAATACTTTTGAATGAACAAAAAATAGATTTCCCTTGAAAATTACATGTTTTCTTTACCACAAAAACTGGCAAAAAGTTATGCATACACCTGGTATAATACATTTCACTACTGCTCTCCTGGAAATTTCCTAGTGGAATATCTTGGTCCCCCACCATTAGCTTGGATAATTGGTGTGTAATTTTGATATACATTTTTAATAGCTAAAGAAATATTTGATGGGAAAAGGCTTTAGTGGTGATGATAATGATGAAGAACTAAGAAAAGAGGTAATGAGAGCACTAAAATTCAGGGATAAGGATGTTGACTAATAGTGACCATGTGAAGAAATTTGGATTTGCATCAGATGCTCATTATCAGCATATATTTTACAGTTAAATACTGTATAATATTAATCTTGCATAATCTTTTTTTTAAATTCTGGACATCTCTCATAAATAATGCAACAAACCACTATACAATTATATTTTCTGGTACAGTATAGAAATCCTTCAGAAATTTGTAAATGGTAACGTAGATTAGATAAAGAGAACAACATAATACCATACCTGGAAATAACTGACTAAGGTCTCACTAGCCCAGTGTTTTTGTTGCTGGGTACCCAGATATCGTTGCTTGATGGCGGCCAATAATGTTTCATCTTGCCACTGGAGAGTGCTAGAATCACCTGAGGCAGACCATTGCAGGAAAGGAGCAAGGTACTTATTCAGCCGTGCCCAGAATAGACAAGCAGGAGCCCAGGACACTGAGAGGATAAAAGAAGATTGAACTATATAAGTTATAGAGTGAACTCAATCCCTCTCACATAAATACAGGTAGCAAAGTGATGCAGAGAGACGATAAAAGTAGATCGTGATCGAAACTGACATGAAACAGTCAGTAGCTGAACTTGGCTTCCGATACCAACAGACCAAGGCTTCTGATACCAATAGACCAAGTACAGGACGCAACACTAAAATCGATACACATATGTTAAGATGGGGATAATCTTAAATAAGAGGGAGTTTATTCAAATGAAAAGGAAACACAATAAAAATTGCCTTACCCTCATAACAGAGAAGAAAAGAATACAAAGGGGTACGTTACTTACGTGTAACATACATGTACATCAGAATATGTATGGTTGAGCCACATTAGGATCGCTCTCTCTCTCTCCCCACTTTTCTTAATTTTATTTTTTACAATATTATCACAATGAAATATGAATGCCACCAAATTAGAAAGTCGCCTCTCTCATGCAGAAAAAGGCTATTACAACAGGGTATTAGAGTATTCCCCTTGTATATTTTGGGTCAATGAAGTGACCTCAAATCGAAGTGTCTTCCTCCTTTTTACCACATTACCACCCTTTTTTTTTTGTGGCAACAATTTCCAAAGAGAATATCTATTATCCTTCAGGCACAAAGACAACATATTATCAAATAAGAAGTAAGATGAGGCTAGGTGGGTGAGTCAAGCCAGTATGCAATGAATACATACATGGAGAAAACAACAAATACGAAATTTCCATGGTTACCTTCAAAATACACAAATGAAGTTAAAAGATGGCAGAGCCAAAAATAAAATGAGAGAATGGCTGGGGAAGCCAGAAACAAGAATGAAATAACAAAAGACTAGAAATTTGACACCTAAAATGTAATGTACATCCAGATATCAAACTCATTCATACGAACAAACATACAGACTAAGCACAGAAATGTAGGGCAGAGGGACAAGCCAGTAAAGCATGTCTTAATAGTACACAACAAGTATGATAAAAACAATCAATTTGCTTGTGAATCTGGTCTGGTAAGACAAACACAGAACCAGGCCAATAGGGAAAACGTGCACCACACCAGCAACAATGTATCATGCAGTCAAAACCCTCGTTATCAGTACACATCCATACCACACACCAAGAGTGGACATGAATAGTACAGAGTGGACGAGCAAGAAAACACCAAAGGGTATCGGAATCGAGCAAAATATAGAATACCCATGCGTACACAAAATAGGTCTCCACACATGTATACATACACACGAACCAATCAAACTGAGGAGAAAACACAATGGGATCTTCACTGCCCTTGGTTTCCAAACAGAACATAAAAACTGGCAGACATACGAGAATATAAGATCAATGAGAAACAAGTCTGCAATAAAATTAAAGTAGAACAAATACGTAACCCCAGAAAACACTTAAAAGTAACCATGGCAAGTCTTGGGAGGACCAAAAATAGCAAAATAATTAAAGGAAAATATTTACCTGATGGATAATAAGAACAAGAAGTCTCTCAAAAGAACCAAGAGTTTCACAATACCATATTTAAAATGGTTAAGGTATCTTTTATAGGATAGATAAGCCATGTCAGAAACCTCACTCTCCATTTCCTTTTTCAAAACTGAACAAAAATAAACAAGAGGGCAGATAAAAAGGACAAGACTAGGCAGAAATAAAGAATGACGAATCTGGGAGCGAGAGTCATCATATGTCTACATAGAGATGAGTTGTTCGATAATACAATAGAGTGCAAGGCGCAATACATGTAAAAGAAGGGAAATAGTATAATGAATAGTAAGGTGTGGTTGAAGAGTTAGGAGTTATTTACATAACAGGCAATAACAACACATGAATTCTGTGTGATAACCTGTGAAATTATGGTGTCTTCACTAGTAAGCATATTTAAATCTAATAGATTATGAAATTTGGTGTGAATAAATGTCTGTTTATATTTTAAGATTGATATTGAAGCATTATTATTTGCTTCTCCCAATGTATAAAATGTGCCATGTCTGCTTAGCAGTCTACAATGAAACTGGTTACTTAGATTTTGAATTCAGCTTTGTATGAAGGAAGATTTTACTGTAATAATTAAACTCTATACATTACCTCCTATCATTTTTGAAAATTTCATCTAACAGATATAATTTATACATGTTTCAAACTGAACTGCCATGTGACAATATTGTAATGAATTAAAAATAAAACTGTATTCAGAGGTAGAAAATAGTTGAAACATGTCAAGCAGGTTTTAAAAAATTAGGAGAGAACAATAGTTAACAGCCGGCCCACCTCAACACTCGATGAAGAGCACCGTGGTAGGATTTCATTGGGGTCTACCTACAGCGCGCAGGAACCGCATGCAGACTAACCAAGGCGGCCACCCACTTTCGGCTCGCCACCACTGGCAGGACATCCCACAAACCATGCCAGTTAGACACCAATGAGCAATGAACCGACAGTGTGGGACACAAATCCAACTACAAGCCTTTTAACCATAAAAACTTTAATATACGCTATTGGAGCTGGAATTACTGTGGCAGCTGGCACCAGACTTGCCCTCCAATGGATACTCGTTAAACAATATATTTAATATTTGCTGTACTCGAGAAATATTGTATATCTGTAAATACGGCAATATAGATCAAAAGAAGAAGAATCGAAGTGTCCACCTATTCAATACACAAATATAACAATTTCTTAGATTAATTTACATAATTGTGGTATATGTCTTGGTTCATTGAACCATCATCAGCCATAAAACTTCCCAGTTGACAAAGATATGAAACAAAATTAAGAACTCTTAGTCAACTATGTTATACATATTAAAATACATGGGACAAATATGCCATAATAATTATCATTCTGACTTTTGACATAAGACAGCACTGATTATCATTTAAATAGTGATTGATTGATGTCAGATTTGAATGTACTCATTGCCTTAATAAAAATACTTGATTTTAGTTGAGGAAGTAAACATAACATTTAAGTAGCTTAGTGAATTTCCATGACGTAATAGTATATTACCAGGCGAGTTGGCGTGTGATTTGGGGGTGCTGCTGTAAACTTACATCCGGGAGATAGTGGGTTCAAATCCCACTGTCGGCAGCCTTGAAGATGATTTTCGGTGGTTTCCCCCTTTTCACACCAGGCAAATGCTGGGGCTGTACCATAATTAGGGCCATGGCCGCTTCCTTCCCACTCCTAGCCCTTTCCTATCCCATCGTCACCATAAGACCTATCTGTGTCGGTGTGATGTAAAAGACAGTTGAAAAAAAAAAAAGTATATTCTCATGTAATATTGCAAGGTAAAATAAAACTAATATTGTGTAGAATATTTCAAGAATTGATTGATCAATGGTATATTGTACGAGGGCAAGTCAATAAGTATCTTCAGTCAATTTTTATAATTTATTACAAAAAGAGTTCACACATTTTATTGATATTTTTCAACAGAGTCACCCTGCTTTTTAATGCAGATGGTTCCAGCATTTCACAAGCTTTCTGATACCCTCTGTAAAAGAGGTTTTTGGTAGCGCAGCAGGCCACGTATGCACCGCTTCTTTCACCTGTTGATCGGAGCTGAATCGACGGCCTCTTAGAGAATTTTTGAGTGGACCAAACAGATGGTAATCCAATGGGGTGAGATCGGCAATGTACACAGGATGCTCCAACACATCGAAACACAGCATCTGACGAGTCTGAGCGGTTTGGGCAATGGTGTGTGGACGTGCATTGTCATGCAACAAAAGTACTCCTTCCAACAATTGAATTCTGCGTTTGATGAAAATTGCAGGTTTAATATGCAGAACCATAGCTAATGTGCGTATGGTTTGCCATGTCATCAACAGTCACTAGTCTGTTATTCAGAATCATATCACGCACTTGTTCAATATCAGCATCAGTTATGGCTGCAGGTGGACGCCCAGATCTTTCCTCATCCTTCACACTTGTGCGGCCCATTCTGAAATGTTCAGTCCACTGGTAAACACTTTGCTGAAGCAAAATATTGTCCCTGTATTGTGCTGAAAGTCTTCTGTGAATTTCCGCTCCTGATACACCCTCAGACTACAATAAACGGATTACGGAACACTATTCTTCCTTGGTGCAAACAGAGAGTAGCCATCTTTACCTCGGAACAGCGCAAGCTGTACTGATCTGATAACGCTGAAATCTACCACAGATATAAAAAACAGTGCCATCTAGTGGCTGGTGAGTGTACAACACAATAGAGCCAACCCAAAGATAATTAGAGCAAAATTGCAAATACTTATTGACTTGCCTACATAGAATCTAGGCTCTGAACTTTAATTTTTTGGCCAGGAAACTAGGGAAATATAGTACTTTAAAGACTGCAAGGTAGACATAAGAAACCTAAATTAAGCTTCGCAATTCCCTGTTATCCAAAAACCAATCTACTAACAGTTCACCCACAGAAAATATATAAAGTTTAAAAAATAACCAAAAATATGAGAATTAACTTTAAATAATACAAGAGTACTGTAAATGAGTGTATAATACATGCTTAAATAACTTTTAGAAAAGCCACATCAATTGATAAAAGGAACATGAAGTTTTTTTTTTTTTTTTGCTAGGGGCTTTATGTCGCACCAACACAGATAGGTCTTATGGCGACGATGGGATAGGAAAGGCCTAGGAGTTGGAAGGAAGCGGCCGTGGCCTTAATTAAGGTACAGCCCCAGCATTTGCCTGGTGTGAAAATGGGAAACCACGGAAAACCATCTTCAGGGCTGCCGATAGTGGGATTCGAACCTACTATCTCCTGGATGCAAGCTCACAGCCGCGCGCCTCTACGCGCACGGCCAACTCGCCCGGTGCATGAAGTTTTAACAATAATGAGTAATACAACAAAAATTTAATGTTACATAATTTAAGAATAATGTAAATTACAAGCTTAAATAACTTGTATGAGAACTTCTTCCCACATGTGCCCCATTTTGTAAACTTTTAATTTCAGCATGTTCTTGCTCCAATTGGACTAGTATTAATTGAGCATATTGTGGAACAGATTGTGTCTGCATCTTGTACAGAAAAGTATAACCACATGGAACTCGACTTTTCCCCTCTCTGTAACTCTTGTAATGCTAAAAATGTGTTTACTACTCAACACTGGTTAGTAAAATACTGGTTATTGCGGTGGTTACTGGTAGCAAGTACAACTGCACACTACCGTTGTTAGTCAAGTACACATGTACCCTCACCAGTATTACCTGATTCAAGAACTGGAAAAAATCCAAAGAAAAGCAGCTCGATTTGTTCTGGGTGATTTCCGACAAAAGAGTAGCATTACAAAAATGTTGCAATGTTTGGGTTGGGAAGAATTGAGAGAAAGAAGAAGAGCTGCTCGACTAAGTGGTATGTTCCGAGCTGTCAGCGGAGAGTTGGCGTGGAATGACATTAGTAGACGAATAAGTTTGAATGGCGTTTATAAAAGTAGGAAAGATCACATTATGAAGATAAAGTTGGAATTCAAGAGGACAAACTGGGGCAAATATTCATTTATAGGAAGGGGAGGAGTTAGGGATTGGAATAACTTACCAAGGGAGACGATCAATAAATTTCCAGTTTCTTTGAAATCATTTGGGAAAAGGCTAGGAAAGCAACAGATAGGGAATCTGCCACCTGGGCGACTGCCCTAAATGCAGATCAGTATTGATTGATTGACATGAGTATTGCCGAGGCGCTGTTATTTCAGTAACTGGACATCCCTAGTAATTGTCCATCCTGTAATAATTACAAGTGTTTTCTGGTTAAAAGTACTTCTTACGTTATTTACCAGCCACCATGTTCTTCAGCATGTTCTTGCTCTAATTGGACCAGTATTTAGTCAACATATTGGAGAACAGACTGTGCCTGGCTGGCACCCCACTACGGTAATGAGTAGGCTATACAGCCGGCGTCTCAATGCCAAGTGTTGGATGGTGATAAATAATCCAATCCACTAAGGTGAAGTGAACTCGTGTCCTCATCCCGAGGTAGTGCAGCTCTTTTCAAGCACACCCCCATTGGAGGTGAGCTGCATGTACCATTTTAACCACATACCAGCCCTCCTGCCATTCTTAAATTTCTGGCAGTACCGGGAATCGAAGCCGGCCCCCCGAGGATGGCAGCTAATAACACTAACCGTTACGCTACGGAGGCGGACATCCACTAAGGTGACCAACCGCTTTGGGTGAGGTGAAGGTCCCCTCAGTGTAGGAAATGACACTGAAACCCATGGAGTAGCATCTGACCACAGGTTAGGGGCAGCAGCATCTGTACTCCATGTTAGAAGCAGTCTGGTCACCTGATGGCAATAGCACAAAATGTATGTGGGAATGGTGACCCCATTGTAGTAACAGCCTAAAATGAAAATGACACTTTTAAATCAGCCTCAGAAGAGGCTAGAGCGTTCCCTGGAGAAGACACACAGTTCTTATGCTGGGGGAATTCTGAGAAGTTGGCAACCAGTAGGGAACATTATGAAGGCGGCAATAATTAACCTCGAGTCACTGAATGAAAAGTCAGAAGAGGTGATTGATTTTATGGAGAAGGAGAATATAGCTATAATGGGATTGAGTGAGGTTAAGTGGAGAGGAGAGGAAGGGATACACTCTCTACTAGGGTTGAAGACATAAGGCAAAGGATAGAGTGGGGATAACAACCATCAAGACCTTATATGAGTATGTAGATAAAGTGGACTGCCAAAGTGATAGAATAATAAAAGATAGAGCTAAGGACAGAGAATAGTATAAAAGATTTCATCCAAGTGTATGGATCTCAGAATGGATGCAAAGTGGAAGATATGGACAAATTTCTGGAGACAATGAAGAGACAAAGGATGTGGTGCTTGTTTAAAGGGGCCTAACATCTAGGTCTTTGGCCTCAAAGGATGTGGAAGTGACTGTCCTGGGAGATTTTAATGCTATTTTGGGATGCAACAGAAAAAAATGGAAGAAGTAATTGGAACTTTTTGGATATGGAAAGAGATGAAGAGGGAGAGAAGTTGGTGGATTTTTTTGTGAGAAACGGGTTAAGTGTGAGGAAACAGAAGTACAAATATTAATTGATTACTTCTTGATGGAAAGAGCAAATCACAGACAGTTGTTTGATGTAACAGCCTTGCCAGTAGTAGTCTTTGATGGAGATCATAGAGTAGTGGTAGCAAAAAATGAAAGTAGGAAAAAATAGCAAAAATGAAAGAAATAGCAGAGAAGATAAAAATACGGAAATTAAAAGACATGGAAGGGTTATTTTTTTGCTTAACGCCACACCGATACAGATAGGTTTCATTGCGACGATGTTATAGGAAATGGTTAGGATGGGAAGGAAGTGACCGTGGCCTTAATTCAGGTACAGCTCCAGCATTTGCCTGGTGTGAAAATGGGAAACCACAAAAAGCCATCTTAAGGGCAGCTGAAAATTATAAAATAATTGACTTAAAGAATATTGAACTACTATTATGTTCTTTGTACAAAAGTATTACTAACTGTTGATCCACAGGAAAATAAAGCATATCATCAAGAAGGCCCAGATAATTTTGATTAGAGTTATTTATGCAGTGCTCCAGATCAGCAGCAAATACAGTACATGGCCATGCACCTAATTCTATTTCAACAGAAGAAGAAAATGAACAATTTTATAACCCTTTCAGACCATGTACGCACTATTGTGTGGGTTCATATTTTATTTATGTCTGAGAGTCTTTGACGTTTTCTTGGCACTAGACCAGACTGCAGTGCTTATGCGGGACACGTAGCATGTATTTCAGTTGTTTTTATTTAGTGCTTGACTGCCAGGGTGCAGGAAGAACAGTTTAAAAGTACAGTTGATCGGTAAGATGGCAGGAAGCAGTAATCTCAAAAGTACCGTATAATCTCGAATACCACCTGCACTGTTTTTCTGAAAATATTGCTTCCAAAATTGGGTGCAGGTCTTACTTAAAATTTTGGGAAATTTATCTTTCTGAATGCGTGTAAATCGGGCATCACCGCCGGCGTGGCTTTGCAACAATGATCTCTCCGCTCTCAGTATACGCTACTTCCGCGCTTGGCGTCAGTCTCATGCACGTTCTCGGAGTATCAACATGAATTCCACAAGGTGTTTGCGATCTTTTACTGGGAGTGAGAAACTGAAAGTAGTTCGGGAAGCCGAAATGATTGGAAATCGTGCCTCCAGTAGGAAATACGATATTGACGAGTCGTGTAATTGCGATACCTGGAGACCTCATATGGAAGAGCTTCAGGAAATGTAGCATTTCTAATGCTAAGGATGGCAGTGATGACGACATTTTGTGGGAAGGTGATGGTGATGAAAGTTCCGAAATTGGTACTGATGATGATGATGATGATGATGATGATGATGATGAATGAATGAATTCGTTGGATATCATTCTGGAAATATTTGTTTACTTTTATTTGTATTTTCTAATCATTTGATATGTGTTAGTAAAGATTGTAAATAATTTTGACTAGAGTATTTTTTTAAAATTTGTTTTTTCAAAATAAGGGTGCGAGTCTTATTCGGTGGCAGATGGTATTCAAGATTATACGGTAACTATTTATTTATTGCATTCATATTAATCTAGAAGCTTTACCGAATATCAGAATGTAATCAATGAAATGTGTAAATCGGTTAGTGAACGTGAATTATGAAGATCTTTTTGTGATCATACTTAATACCATGAGATTTTGAATGTTAATATGCACAATTGTGCGGGCTAGGTTTCCCTACAGGCAATGCATATGGGAGTGCTGGGTGCTGTCACCAAAAGGACTGAAAACGCAGAACTCTTACTCAATGTACGAAGTGTAATGTATAAGATTTTAATTGTTTTAAATCGTTCCACACTGTAAAATAGAACATTTGATCATGTACATGTGTATATTCACATGTACTGAGCTGAATTTTCATGTTTTATTTTTTGTAAGTAGTGAATTATGTTCTGACACACACAATTGTGTGGGTGCTGTTTTTCAGACGTTATTCTTTATTTTGTAAAATAAACTACAAATATATGTATTTAAGAATATTTTAGTTAGTTTTTGACATACAAACAAAAATTCACACCTTCAGTTCCCTTTCAGGTCTGACGGCAAGGTACTGCCGCCAAAAGAACTGTAAAAGCAAAACTCATACTCAGTGTAAGAAGTATAATGTATACGTGTGTTCCAACAAAGATTTTAATTGTTTTAAATCATTCCACACTGTAAAATAGAACATTCGATCATGCACATATGTATATTCACATGTATAGAGTTGATTTTTGTTGTTGTAAGTAGTGAATTATGTCCTGACGTGCACAATTGTGTGGGTGCTTTTCTTCAGATGTTAATTTTTATTTTGTAAAATAAACTGTAAATACGTGTATTTAAGAACATTTTAGTTAGTCTTTTACATACAAACAAAAATTCAAACCTCAAGTTTTCTTTCAGGTCTGAAACGGATAAAGACCTGATAACTGTAAAGAGGGCAAGAAATGCACTTTAATGCCAAAATTGGAGCAAAAACTACACCAATCCTTCACACACTGGCACCTTTACTATGGTTGTCCGATGGTTGTCCGACGAGAAGTCATGTGCATGCGGGGTAAGGGCTGCTGTGCATGCGCCAATCTCAGGTCTCGAGGCCTGACAAGAAACATCAGTTCTGTCCATGGTGATTCTTGTGAACTGAGGTGCTGCTATAAAGTTTCAAATTGGTAGTGCAATCGTGCTTTACTTACACATTTACTGTAAGTACTGCATACCGAACAGTTTAATAATGAACACGCATCTCTTTCAGAGAGCTTGCACTGTTTATCATGACTAATGTTTGTAGCTTAGTGCAGTATCTGTTACTCATGCCATATCTACAAGCTGCTGCAACTTCTTGTGAGATGCAGATAATAGCTTGGGTGAACAGAATTCGAGAGGGCAAACAATGGTCAACTTATTTAGCAAAGAGAGAACCTCTTGCCTCAGTACCTGCTTCAGAATGTACCTGTATAGGAAGTGGACATGGTGAAGCTCAGACAACACAGTCAAAAATGAAACCGACTACATCTTGACCACAGATAAATCATTTGTGTGGATCTGTCAGTTCTAAATCACTTTGATACTGGCAATGACCATAGAATGGTAAGGCTGAAACTCCAAATTGACATGTGTTGGAGAAGAATACCTGGCCTACATTCCCAGACTTGAGGAATGAGGAAGAGGGGTATGTCTGCCAGATACAGCAAACTACAACCAACTGATGAAATTCAGGACCTGGAGCTGAACATATTGTTGAGAAAAATCAGAGAAAGCATTAAGACTGCTGTAAAGAAAATTTGCTCACAGAAGAGACCAATGAACCTAAAATTTACCCCAGAAACAGAAATACTGATCAATAAACAAATGAGGACTGATAGAGATTTGTTAAGGTATGTAGACCTGAATAAGATAGTGTAGAAAGCCATCAGGAAAGACGCCAAGCCTACAACACACAATGCATCATGAGAGCCAAAAAAAAAAAAAAAAAAAAATTAATGGTAACATGAGAATCTTGCGATGCAGCTTGTCAAGATGGAAAACGATAATCCACAAAATGAGGAACAAATGAGGAGAAGTTGTCAGAGAAGGACAAGATCACAGATATTATCCAAAACTTTACAGCCAGTCAACTCCAATCCCACAACATCTGGAAGAGTTAAAAGAGCCCCAGATCTGAGGATCTACAGCCTACTGATGGACCAGAACTGAGAGAAGCATTAAATCAACTGAAAAATTGCAATACACCAGGGGAAATAGGATTATAACTGAAATTCTGTAAGTTGGAGGAGCAACTCTGCAGAAAATATATATGGTACTCCTGAACAACTATCGCAAGGAAGAGTGAATTCTTGATTCATGGATTATTCTACTACTTTGTAGTTTTTCTACAAAGCTAAGAGCTTTATCCCTTTAATTTTATAACTGACTATTTCACAATCATAGTTGTAGTTTGGGGATGGGTTTCATAATTTTTTTACAGTTTAGACTCTTCTGTGAATTCTTGAATACTGGTAGTTCTTAGATTGGTTACATAACAAAATAATTTTGTTAGCTTCATAATTTTTACGGAGTGACACATGATTCAGTTTCTGTATGTATATGAGAAATTCATACACACTAAATTTAGAATTAGAAGATTACCGTACACTCACACATTTCTTAGTCATAGAAATCTTTTAGAAGTTGGAGGCCACCAGAGTTTTATTTTGACAACTGAGAGCAGGATGACACACTGCATTATCTAAAAAAACAAGATGTGCCTTTTTTGAGAAAATCCCATAATGGCATGTGGCCTCCAAGAAGCCTGATGCAGGTCTTTCAGCTGACACCTTATAGGTAACCTGCACATCTATGAGGAGACTCATGCAGCCCTCGAGCTATCAGAATTAACCAATGAAGTTTAAAAATCCCTGACCCAGCTGGAAATCATACCCGGAACCATTTAGCTGTGGAACTGGATGGAAAAACCCATGAATGAATTGTACAGAGCATCCCTGTCTTAGTTTTCTTATAGCATGATGTATGTAACTAGCAGGTATGCAGATAGTCAAAGAATGAATTTGAAACTAACTGTGCATATCTTAACAGAAATTTCCCATTTTATACACTAATGCTCTGTGCATTTTTTGCCGAATTTAGTGCAGAAAAACTTGGGTGTGCGCATTAATTGAAATAAAGTTGGTACCGCTTCGCATCAAACAATGGATCCCGTTATACTATAGCACTGCCTGGCCTTGGTCTGTGTGGCATCAGTAGCACATTTTTGCACCTTCATATTCAGTGTTTTCAGACATTATTTCTGAATTCATCCACACTGTTCTGTTAGAACACCAAATAACCTTAAAGAACTTGTGGTTTTTCCAGTTTCTGGTGGTTTTCACCGTAGTTGGAGAACATCATGTGAAAAGTCCAACATAATAAAAAGTGCTTGGGTTTGCAACATAAAGAACATTTAGTTGCAACACAAAACCATTATATTTATGAACTTACTGCCATAGTTTTCAGATGTAAATGACTGATAAGCTTATTTTATTTACATTACAAAAATAGTTTAAATTTACTGATTAATGCAGGCTTATTTTTAAAATCTTGCAACTCACCATAAGTGGCGTGGCTGTGGAAGACTTTATCCTGGGCAAGTAAATCAAGCATCTCTGAGTCTGTCAGTCCAGTCTTGGAAATGGTGGCCAAAGCAAGGGCATGTTCAGTCTAGAAAAAGAAAACAGATTTTAATACATAGAGACATGTATACGGTACAAGATACTACTGTAAGTCGAATTATCACTTCCTGCCTGACTTCGCTTCTCTTCTTCTCTAAGGCAGCCCATTTATCTCCAAAGTAACAACAACAACTACCACTACTACCACTACCACTACTACTACTACTACAGGAGAGTTGGCCATGCAGTTAAGGACACGCAGCTTGCATCCAAGAGATAGTGGGTTCGAACACCACTTTATGTTGCCCTTTCACATTAGGCAAATGCTGGGGCTGTACCTTAATTAAGGCCACAGCTGCTTCCTTCCACTCCTAGGCCTTTCCTATCCCATAGTCGCCAAAAGACCTCTCTGTGCAACATAAAACAAATTGTAAAAATAATACTACTACCTACTACTAACTCTTCTAAGCCAGCCAATTACACATTTCTTACGTAGAATAATTCAATCTTCTCCTCTTCTCATTCCCATTATCAGCCATCTTTGCACAGGCCTCAGAAGACCCTTAGAGGAGTAGAAGGTAAAGACTTCCACTTTCTATAATCTAAGCACTAATTGGGACAATATGGTTAGCCTTATTCCCAACTGCCTCTCCTTAGAATCTAACCTGTTACTCATTTTAGTTATAGGTTGGGTGAACCTCAGGGGCCTGTTCCAGAAGTGGAAATATTATTTCTAAGTTTTCATTGCTGGCAGAGAATTACACACACATTCTGGGTGAATATAGCATGGCTTTACTGCCTCAACTAGTCAGCCTCTCGCATCATTCTTATCATAGAAATACTTATTTTTTTAGAATGGAAATATTCCCAAGGAATTATAAATCATAGCTTTTACACTTAAACTCTGTATCTTTGTAAATTGTAACACAAAAATTATGATGTGTCAGTTTTCTCTGAATGCATAAATATAAGAAAATAAACCTGAATGTTTATATCGAGTGCATTATAAATCAAACCAGAATACGTCACACCTGTGGACTTGGCTGGATACCCTTTCTGACACCAACACTATATGGAGGGATATATTTTAACTAAGGCAGTGAGATGTGTTGCATATAAATGGAGAGGTATTATGACAAACACACTGTCCTTGCACTAAAGCAGAGTTGCTCAGCTGGGTGGCGCTTGAGGCTATGCCAGTGTGGCCGGGCTCACCTGACGTAAATGCAGGCAGCTTACATAGCATGTATACATCACAGTGAAGCAAGAGAGGGAACACACTTGTCAGGGAAGTAAAGCAGTGTCGTTCGATTGTGATTATGAAGCTCTCCTCCATTGCTCAGCGAAATGTTGATTGGATAACATATTTAAAAAATAGATGCTATAATAGCAAGAAAACTGACCTTTTCAAGATATTCCAGTTTGATTTATACTGCACTTGATATAAACAGTCAGTTTTATTTTCTTATATTATTATACATTCAAAGAAAACTGAGACGTTATAATTTTTATGTTACAATTTACAAAGATACAGGGTTTAAGTGTAAGAGCTATGATTTATAATTCCTTGGAGGACAATGAAAATATTTCTATTTAAAAAATGGAAAATTCCTGTTATTTGTTGAGCAAAATGTAATGTACAGTGAGTTTCTCTCATCGGTTGGCTGGTAGGCGTGCCCAGCTTATCTGCCTCCCATTGACTCATCACTTCCCGATACACAGCGCAGTGATAGCACAGAAATGCCCGCACTTCGCAGTTCAGGTCTATGCTTAGAATGTGTATTAACTGTTAATCTGTCGCTCCAGTTGTTCTCGAGTTGTGAAGTGTTACTTCAGGGTATAATTCTTGTAATGCCTCTACATGTGTACATGGTAGAGGAAAAGGTATTTACGTATGATAATTACATGAAAACAGAGTCTTGCAGGGAAGTCATTAGGCAGTTTGTAACACAATTTCCAGGCATATGCCCTCCACATAGAGAGACCGTGTGGAAACTCTTAAACAAATTAAAAGGAACTGGTTCTTTACTTGATAAGAAGCAAAGTGTTAAAAAGACGTGTATTTAATGAGGAAAAAGTAAATGAAATCTCAGAAAGATTAGAACACATGCCTACAAAATCCTTAAGATGACTTTGACAATAAGCTGTTGTTTCAAAGAGCTCAGCATGGCGGGCTATGAAAATGTTAAAATTGAAACCATACAAAGTAACTGTAGTACATGAACTGCATCCACGTGATCATGACAAACAGGTATGTTTTTGTAATTGGGTGTTGCAAAACATTCATGATCAACTAATTGATCCTTGTTTAATATTTTTCTCTGATGAAGCATGGTTCCATTTACACGGGTATGTTTCGACGCAGAATAACACGATATTGGAGTACAGAAAACCCCCATTGCATATACAAAATTCCTCTACATGACGAACGGATCGGAGTATGGTACACAGTGAATGGATACAGAATTATAGGACCTATCTTTTTTTTTTTCAGGGCACAATTAATGCACAAAGATACAGGGATATTATACTCAAACCAGTTTTTGATGAAATGACACCCACTCACTGTCAACATGGATATAAGACCGTGTAATTAGTACAGACTTATGGCCACCATGGTTCCCAGATTTAACTGTTTGTCACTTATTTCAGGAGGAGCTTAAAAAAATAAAGTGTATGCAAGAAACCCTCACATATTGGAGAAAAACAGCCTCAATTACGGAAGACAAATTTATGCGTGTGAATCAGAGTTTCCTAAGACGATACCAGAAATGTGTGGATACAGTTGGAGAACATTTCCAACACCTCCTGTCATAAGGTACAAGCTTATTTTCTTAATTCTTATTTTCTTAATTTTAATTGTTATCTCATGCCATGTACGGATAAAGTGAGCGAAGTGCTGTCCTTGTTGCTATGCCACGGAGCGGGTAGTGATGAGTCAACGGGAGGCAGATAAGCTGGGCGCGCCTGCCAGCCAACCAATGAGAGAAACTCACTGCATTTACATAATTCAACAAGTTTACTCCTTGATTTTGCACAGTGTTATAGTGTTATGTTGCTTTCCCTGTTCACTGAATTTCTGAAAATAGTATTTAAAACTTATCATCAGGCGTCCGATGATAATAGGTAGCCTCTAAATGATGAGGGAGCTTCATCATTTGTGAGGACGTAGATATTTACTTTCTAAGATTAAAGTACAACAACAATGTAAATGCATCTATCAGATATATGCACAGTATGCCTTCAGATAAATAACATGATTGATGTTATTCCCAGTAAGCATAATTGGATTGTTGACGAGTTTATCAGATAATAATTTAAACCTAAGCAACCAAAAGCCAAAGCTTATTCAGCTTTAACTCCATATTATATTAGAAATGTTTCTAAAGCACCTCTAAAAATGTAACAGTAAAAATTATAATTCAGTATAAAAATATTTGAGGTTGCAGGCCTAACTCTTTATTGTGGCTGGTCAAAATACAGTACATAAAATGCAATATACTGAAGTAATTGCCTGCTGCCATTTCTTGATGGATACAGTACTTTTGTATCCATCTCTTGGCACAGGCCAGAGTAAAGTGTAGCTTCCACCGAAGTCCCAGTCTCATCCATGGCTGTGACAATATGGAAGCTGCTGGGGTATGGGTGGTGCTGAGTAATGACATTCATAACACGACTAGTGCATCTGAGTGTTATGAAAGGTGTTGCTCATAGGATCAGTCGTGCTGCAATAGCACTTTCTGACCCAGTGAGGAAAGCAATGGCAAACTACCTCACTCCTCGTCTTGCCTAGTACGCCTCATTTTGGTGCTGCCATTGGTTTTTGCGGTTTCCTTATAACCGCATAACCTTTGGTGGTGCTATTTGAGGATCCAACCAGCCTCTGGGCTGATGACCTAACAGACAGACATACTGAAGTAACTTATTTCTTACAACGTAAATTGAAACTGATTTCTGCCCTCTTTATTTAATTATTTTCTGCCTCCACTTCAAACTCGGGTATCGCGGCAGTGAACGAGAGTGACTGGAAGAACTTCGCCCTATCTTCAAGGCTTGTGACGTAACCACAGTCTCACTGTGGTTGAATAGCGTACGTTCATCGCCTGCCCACCCACTTCCCATGCTGTGTGCCCATGGGATGAAATGCCCAGCATGAGCACCTCTGCACTAGAGGAATTAACTAAGCACCACTAAAATCCCTGAGCAAGATTCTAAATCAGGACCATCTGAACCAATAACTGTTACATTCAAGGAGCTAAACTCCGATTTTCATAAAATACACAGGTATTTCTTGACAACTTCGAAGTTATTACAATGGAAGTTCTTGCACAGTCTCTGACAATAACCACATAATTATCCATAAGCCAAACTCTTTATAAGATTTCCTCCTTGCTTAATTGTACTAAATTTTCCTTTAGTATGTAATTAAATCAGTTTGAACTACATTGAATGTTAACATTTGTTTAGGAAGTATAATAAAATGTATTCATTTTTCTGTTATTTATTCTTTGATGCATATACAATTCACTTGAGTTATGAAAGTCAAGAATGTTATAAATTAGAAAACTTTAATATAATTCCATACCATTTCCTTGCCCAGGATGCCCTCCAGTTCATTCAGCATCAGAATCAGCTGGTCATTAACATTACCCTTTGGAGAAACATCATGTTCAATATCCGACCACCAAGATGTCTGCCATGCCAGAACCTGCAAAAGGAGAAAAGGTAGGTGTTTTACATAAATTTATTGTCAGAATGGCAATTCAAATAGTCCTTAGCTATCTCCAAATTACGATGACATACCTTGACATATAGAGGTAGAGTGCAGTCATGAACAGAGGATTTAACACAATCTTGGACCTTACTATCTACACTGTGGTTATATTGCATAACAGATGACATAAGAATAGTCTGAGCTTCAGGTTTGCCTAGGTCAGGCATCTGCAACAATACAATTATACAACTAGTTAGATTACATTACATTATGCTTACATTCACAAATTGTGCCTGCACTTATACCCCCTCAGATTCATCCAGACATCACACAGAGCACATTCAGGGGGCTTTTGGCTACTGTTTATTGATGATCAAGTACTTCCTGCTATGGACAAGATGATGCCATGTATCAAACGATAAAGTTAGTGGATGCATATACTGTAGTCTCTGGAGATTAATAATCAATAGGGGTAAAATAGAATGCAGTATCTTGCTGTTGGAAGTGAGCAAAATGAGGATTTGAGTTTTGAGTTTGGCTGGATGAGAAAACAATTTAGGCAATAGTATGCTTCCTACACTGTGGCAACAGTTCTGAAGTAGACCTTCTCTGTATCAACATGATAATACTCCTGTCCACAAAGCAAGGACCACTGCCTCATGGTTCAAAGAAAATGAAGTGGATGTGTGGACTGGCCTACTCAAAGCTCCAACCTGAAACCCATTGAACATCTTTGGGATGAACTAGAGCATTGGTTGCGCGCCACCAGCAACTATTCACCATGCTAGAGGAAGAACAGAAAAAAATTCAATCTTCTCTTTTTTAAGAACTTAGTGGAAAACCTTCCATGATGGAATGCTGTAACAGTATCAAAAGGAGGTTCTATGCACTATTAGTTACATGGCTGGCATCTTTGGAACAAACTGCAACGGGTGTCTGGGGACTTATGGCCACGTAGTGTATTTAAGTGTATAAGAATTTTTTTCTTCGTATTATTAATTTTATAATTAATATGTACCTTAATGAGATTGCCTGCACCTCCGAGCTTCTTCAACATCAAAGGAAACATTGAGCTGTCTTCTGCTACTGACAGTACCAGCTTAACATTGTCAGGTAATGCTGTAGGTAGCCAGTCAAGGGTTTGTGTTCCATACTCTCGAACCTGAAAAGATTTGCATTTTTAACATTATATCAGATTTCAACAAGTTAAACAAGAAAATAACTGAATACAATTAAGCTTAAGTGGTAAAAGTTTAACTGATTAGAGTTAATTTCAACCAATAAAGGCAAAAGTTCAAATTGAATAAATGTTTAATTATTAAACATTAAATCAGATTAAAGTAAATGAAATTGTCTATTTAATATGGTATGGATGTGCCAAGTATATGTCTAAATGTTTTAGAAAATTCCCTGTTGATTGTAAATTACCATTTATATGGAATTTGTGAAGACTTTTTTTTTTTCATTTGCTATTTGCTTTAAGTCGCACCGACACACATACGTCTTATAGCAACAATGGGATAGGAAAGGCCTAGGAAATGGAAGGAAGTGGCTGTGGCATTTGCTTGGTGTGAAAAATGGGAAACCACAGAAAACCACCTTCAGGGCTGCCGACAGTGGGGCTCAAACCCACTATCTCCTGATTACTGGATACTATACAAAAATAATAAAGGTGTTCATGAATCCACCAATTAACACTATTTCCACTTATAGTGGTTACATAAACACAATAACACTTATTTGGGACATGTTTCGCCCTTAATTTAGGGCATCTTCAGTCTAACATAATCTTCAAATGTACATATAATATTACAAACAGAAGCTATAAGATTAGCTAGTTACTAAAATTTGGTACATATAATTTGAATATTGTTACATTAGGTAATACTAAATTCCCATGAAGGGAATTAGATATTTTTCCACCAATAGAGCATATCAAAAATCAGATCAAAAATTGGATGTATGGCTTTTCAGGCGTTTGCTCTATTAACCAGCATTTCGTCTTAGGTCTGACACTAGACTTGTCAGAGTGGGATGTGTCAGACCCTACCCACTGATGCTGGGGTGTATGCAGGTGAACTTATCAGAAGCCTCTTATGTGGCACAGTCTGATAACTGCATACGGGAGATAAAACTCCACAATGGAATTAATGCCCGCCTAGCAATTCCAGTTATCAGACTGTGCCACATAAGAGGCTTCTGATAAGTTCACCTGCATACACCCCAGCATCAGTGGGTAGGGTCTGACACATCCCACTCTGACGAGTCTAGTGTCAGACCTAAGACGAAATGCTGGTTAATAGAGCAAACGCCTGAAAAGCCATACATCCAATTTTTGATCTGATTATTGTTACATTAATAAAAACGTGTTAATGGAACACTGTCAATGATAGTTTTAGTACGATCTTGTCAGAGACGAAAACTTCCTCCATTAAAAATACGTACAGTAATTCTAATTAAAATAGTTCAAATAAAGTTGTTTGTGGATTCACCAATGTGATAATGCATATAATGCCAAAAAAATGAGGGCGTTAACTTAAGCACAAAAACGTATGTCATGTACACAATATGTTCAAGGCCGCTGTTAACGTCGTAAGCATGAAGGTGTTAAAACATTCAAAGGTAGATATACGTAAAGGCGAAAATGAAACATCAGTTGAATTATCGTAGAAGACGTGGCCCTTTGTACAGGTAGGAAATATTGTCAGAGACCTTTGTCAAGAGATGCCAGTAGATTCTGGAATAATGTTCAGTGTTTGCTGTAAGTTGTTACTTGTTATCTACTGTTGTGTTAGTAACCGCCCTTCTGTTGCCATAACATAGTGAATACTTTCTCTAGGCTTATGCCCTTTAGATGTACCTAATAAACAGAATTTACGGTTTCACCTTAATTTGGCTTGCACTGAGACATGCATGGCTTAATCTTTGAGACAAGCATATGACTACTGGCAGGATCAACCAGGGAGCTGGCTGGCTCGAGAGCCGAAACCGAGCATCGTAGCCCGCCGCTGACGAGTACGGCCTGCGGGACACAGACTTGCTTTGCTCCGTTGGCCGACCGAGTGGCCGCCAACTAAAATTTCATAGGCCGCCGAGTACGGCCGGGTGTGCCTTCACTAGGGATCGGGTCCCTTCACCATCCATAGTCACATCTCCACTTCGACCGCTGCCGAGGCCGGCAGGACCGTACGAGAGGCGTACGATACTACATTTTCACGCCTGAGCAAGGGCGAGCGGTTACCAACATTACTGAGCGCCGCATATGAGCATGAACACTGGGTGTGCAGAGGCTTGCAGCATTGCAGTCGAGGGCAGGCAGCCTGCCGCTCTCAGTGTATCGGGCGGCGAGTATCTCAGGGTACTAAGGGGGTCCGGCAGATCACAAAATGGCCTCCACAGCGCCAGCGCTTGGCCGCCGCTTCGACCAAACTGGGCAGTCCACGTGCGGGTGCGACCTATATGGTGATGTGAAGTGGTATCGTAAATTACGATAACCACGCCAGGGTGATGTAACCCAGACGGGTGCACTACGTGATGATGGATTTAATGCCAAATAGAAAGTAATTAAGAAGAGATTAGGGAAAAGGTCGCGACCGAAAGCTTTCTTCGCTTACGCTGCCTGAACTGTCAGCGTTAGGCCCAAGGTGTAAGCGTACGAATTATAGAGCATAAAAAGCTGTACAAAAAGTATACTGAGTTTTAATTCAGTTAGTTTTAATTACATTTCTACTTTACTTTTAGATTTTCAATTAAGCTGGACTTTTGTTAATCCAGCCAACTTACCGGTATCCCCCAATTAGTACAAACTACTGTACATGTAAATAACATGTACAGGTTCTTACCAAATTGAGTTACTATGTCTGCATTAGTATAGCTGAACAAATATATAGAACAATTTCACTTCAATAATAATTTTCAACTCCTGTTTCTATGCATATGATCAGAACAGCCTGTAATATAAATATGCAGCAAAACGGATATCTTGTCTGCTGATCAACAAGCATGCATATGATGAACAAATTTGATCAAATTCTTGCCTTTTTCTTAATGTGAACACTTACCTGGTCAATACCATCGATCATGATAACCTGAGGTCTCTGTATTCCAGAAGCTCCAAGAAGTGTAGGAAAGTACTCTTTAAAACTCTGGATGTTCTGTAAAGATAGAAAAGTCTGATCAGTTCTGCCTCTAAGAAAAACTATGAAGCATTTCATGCTGATTAAGGACATCTGACAGAGTAATTAATGATAAAACCAAGAGCATACAAAAAGCTTCTGTACATTAAAATCAATTGAATATCATAAAAAGTATGTACCATACTTGCTGAATCAGAAGTACACAATTATCACTGGTAAAATTGTGAAGAATTGTTATCTTGTCCTTAAAAATGTACAAGAAGTCAAGTAGGTCTGTATGAAAACATTAAAGAATAAGCATATTAAAAATATATAATAAAAAATACTTTATTGTTACAAAGAGTAAAACAATATGTTTATCTATGGACAAAACTCTATATCATTTTTACCATCTATAGATTCAATAACAGGTGAAAAAAAGAATTTGTTAGCTATGAAAATGTTCAGGATGACAAATATGAAATTCTAGGTGAAAGGCTCATTCAATAATAATAATAATAATGATTTTGAGGTGTACAGATCTGGAAGGGATGACGCTGGTGCTTATGTGGAATGATTGGTAAGATAATCAATTATGCGGGGAATAATATGAATCATTTTATGGTGACTAAGGTCATTTGACAGAATAATTAATGATAAAACCAAGAGCATACAAAAAGCTTTTGTAAATGATATAATGAAAAGTATGTACCATACTTGCTAAATAAGAAGTAGGTTCACAATTATCACTGAAAAAAATGTCAGTCAGTCAGTCAGTCAGTCAGTCAGTCAGTCAGTCAGGTCAGTCAGCCAGCCAGCCAGCCAGCCAGCCAGTGAGTAAAACTGAAAATCAAGATGCCATGGAAAACTTTTCAGAGTGTTCAGGCTGGCTTTTCAGATTTTGAAGATGCATAACATAGCAAATACTTTCTATAGACTTATGCCCTTTAGATGTACTTAATAAACAGAGTTTTAATTCAATTAGTATTAATTTAATTTCTACTTTTCTTTTAGATGTTCAGCTAATCTGGACTTTTGTTAATCCAGTCAACTTACCAGTATCCCCCAATTAGTTTGAATTAACGATGTTCTACTGTACATGTAAATAACATGCACAAGTTCTTACCAAATTGAGTGAAGTGAAATAATGCAAGATGCAAGTTTGGATAAGGAAATCAGCAGAAGGGTATAAGCGGGAAAATGTTCTACCAGAATGTAAGGAACCTGGTGTGGAACAGAGAAGTTCCTATGAAATGTAAAGAGATAATGTACAAGATGTACTATACCTGTATATTAACATGCATCAGAGACTTGGACTTTGACAGCAAGAAATGAGAGTAAAATCAGGTCAGTGAAATGAAGTTCCTGAGGAGTATGGTAGGGAAGACAAGGAGAGAGAAAGAGTAAGAAATGTTGAGGTCAGAAAAGAGATAGGGGTAGAAACACTGAGTGATATGATGGAGAAGAATAAATTGAGATGATTTGGACATGTTATGAGGATGGAGGAAGGAAGGATACCAAAAAAGTGTTGGAGGCTAAGATAGAAGGAAAGAGGACAAGATGGAGGGACTCTGTCAAGAACAGTATAAGAAAAATAAGACTGGGTTGGAATACAATTACTGAAGAGGAGTGGTGGAAGAAGGGGCAATGGTGGAGAAGTGTCATTGACACCCCGACTTGGCAGGAGCTGTACAAGGGGAAATGAAAATCAGTTGTGTGAGGAATGCCTCAGAATTAAATGTGATTGTAGCAGATTTCAGATTACCAAATGTTAACTGGGAAGGTAATGCAAATGACAGAAAGCGTGATGAACAAATGGTAAATCAGTTTATCTGGGAAGGACACCTGTATTGGAAAGTTATGACATCAGCTAAAAGAATATTCTAGACAAGGTGCTGATAAAACCAGATGGGTTCTATAGAGAAACTGAGGTGATGGATAGTATAAGTGATAACGAAGCTATTATAGTTAGACAGTAGGACATCAATTATCCAAATGTCAATTATCCAAAATGTCATTTATCCAAACTCAAATTTTCCTGTTTCTTTTCTTCTACCTTATTGTTAAATGCATGGTACAATAATGTTTTCTCTGTCACTCTGTAACAGTACAGTTATGGGATTACACTAGACCCTCGGATTCCAGTCTGTCAATCATCTGACGCTAATTAGCTTTCAGCTTGGTCAAGAAACTTTTGCAAGGAGAGCTTGTCATCTCTCCATTATCTATAGTTTGCGGACAGGCCAAGTTCCTGTCTAAGTCTCTTGGAACACCTATATGTGTTAAGAATAAAGCCATACTTTTCGGTGTTGACTTAGTTAAATGTAACAAAAACTTTTCAGTCTGTCAAACACACTGCATTTACAATATAAATTATAACACTATAAACATATCTGTAAAAATACACACTGTAAAAATACACACTATTTTACAAAGAATGGCATGTTTCATTTTACAAGAACATCCTCAGATTCTATCAAATCACTTAAAACATGCTTATATACGTACAGTATTGTTTACATTGCGTGAACTTGTCAATGATAGAGAGTTTAGTGATAATATGAACCAGTAATGACAAAAAATAAATTTACAAGTACTAATATAATGAAAAACTTCTGTACTTATTTAGACTGCCGATGCTAAGTTCATTGTCACCAAGCACTATTTCAGAACTGTGGTCATGTAGAAGCAAATCGAAAGTGTTGGGTATAGCACACTGCTGGCAGAGAGTAGAGGGGAAGCATGGGAGGGGCCGTGTGGAGTGTTGTGGATCCCTCCTATTGGATGTTAAAATCTAGTATATTCTACCATGGAGAGGGGAGGGGGAAGTAGGGCGGAGCGAGTGTAGCACTGTGGAACCTTCTATCAACACTGGAGAGCGAAGAGAAGGCTATTAACCTACTTCATGTTATAATGTACTTTTATGTAATATGGATGAATAAAAGTTAATGATTTTAGGTGAATAATGTAAGAAATTGAAATAAAGACTTACTATTACATGTTATTATTATGATAAAATCTAATTTAATGAGTAAGTGTTGTCCAGTCCGGCCCTGCGGTGTTGGGGACCTTTCACCCGGCGGCCCCAGGTTTGATTCCTGGCCGGGTCAGGGGTTTTTAATTGTAAATGATTAATATCCCATACCTGGGGATCGGGTGTTTGTGTCGTCCTTAATGTTCCCTTCCTCACATTCAACACTTTAAACTTCCTCCATTTCCAAAATAGACGCAGGTTCACAACATATGGTGCAAAGTAGGGGCAAAAGATCTACTTAGGTCGACACCCCAAATAAATAGCATTGAAAAAAAAAGTGTTGTCCAGATGTTATGTGAGTAAAGCGAAGAGGGGAGCTGAATAACTTCGAAAACATCATGTTAATGAGCCAGGATTCAAAAGGAATCTTACACTGGAGCAGGTTTGTAGATGACGTCATATGCATATATGATAATGACATCACTAATGCACACCAGTTATCAGGTTCACAATGGAGCAAAAATTAACAAGAAAATAAACTATTTAGACATCACAATCAACAAGAATAATGACGACCTATCTTACAAAGTATACAGAAAGCCCACTCGGTTGTCTCACACTATTGGCAATGAGTCAAACCCCCCATACACACACAAAATAGCAGGTCTGAATACAATGATACCAATGAGCACAACAGATTTCAATAACAGATACAGATCATTAAACAAATTGTGAAAGAAAACAACCACCCTCCACAGTAAATAAACTATTAAATAAACATAAGCAAAATCATCGGAAAACCACCACACATGACAAAGAAAAATATGTGGTTCTCAACTATGTTAACAAGAACACACACAATGTAGCTAATATTTTCAAGAAACAAGGTTTAAAAGTGGCATTTAAAATGAACAACACACTACAGAGACACATCAGCAAGTGCAACCAAAACAAAAAAGACCCTTTCTCAAAGTCAGCAGTATATGAACTCAAGTGCCAAGAACCTAACTGCAATGCCACGTATATAGGTCAAATGAAACATAATTTCCACACAAGATGCAAAGAACACAAAAACACATCAGATATAATCGGCATTCAGCCTTCAGGGAGCACATATACAACTGTTCACACCATTTCACATACATCAACACAGATCTAACAATTTTACATATCAAAATTAAAGTAAATCTTTGAATATAAAGGAAGCAATCAAAATTTACATCGCAGAAAATGCTAATGTAACCAACCTAAATGACAATACACACTTAAAAATCCTCCCTTCTTCGCTGTACTCACATAATATCTGGACAACACTTACTCATTAAATTAGCTTTTATCTATAATAATATATTAGTCTTTATTTCAATTCCGTACTTTATTCACCTAAAATCACGAACTTGTATTCATCTAAATTACATGAAAGTACATTATAAAATGAAGTAGGTTAATAACCTTCTCTCCCCTCTCCAGTATTGATAGAAGGTTCCACAGCGCTCCACTCGCTCCACCCTACTTCCCCCTCCCCTCTCCATGGTAGAATATACTAGATTTTAATATCCAACAGGCGGGATCCACAACGCTCCACATGGCCCCTCCCCTTTCCGCGAGCAGTGTGCTATACTCAAAACCTTCCATTTGCCTCTACATGACCATAGTCCTGAAACAGTGTTTGGTGACAACGGACTTAGCATCGGCAGTGTAGATAAGTACAGAAGTTTTTCATTATATTAGTACTTGTAAATTTATTTTTTGTCCATACTGGTTCATATTATCACTAAACCCTATCATTGACAAGTTTACACAATGTTAACAATACTGTACATATATAAGCATGTTTTAAGTGATTTGATAGAATCGGAGGATGTTCTTGTAAAATGAAACATGTCATTCTTTGTATAATAGTGTGTATTTTTACAGATATGTTTATAGTGTTATAATTTATATCATAATTGCAGTGTGTTTGACAGACTGAACATCTTTTATTACATTACACAGACATGTACAGTTGTACACTGTATTTTGATCACTTAACTTCAATAAATTCTTACATATGTTTTGGTTTTAGACAGTTGGTTGAAGAGTCATGTTGTGCTGTGTTTTGTGGTTTATGAACTTGTGATCTCTGTGTGTTGCTTATGTGTACAGTAATAGTGCATCAGACATGGCATCCTTCATTAAACAAAATCGTAATATGCTGACAATCGAAACAAAATTATAAATTTTAAACCAGTTAGAAAAAGGAGAAAGTCGATCTTCTCTAGCAACAATGTATAATGTAGGTAAACCCACGATATCACATATAAAACAAAACCGGAAAAATATTTTACAGTTTGTGTCAAAACTTGATTCAGAGGATAATTTAATTTAAAAAAAGTAAGTGCCGACTTTGGGAAAATTTCACTTTTTGCCATCTGTAGCTCATACACTACTTGTTTGGAAAGAGGGATTTTTTCTTCTTCAAAGAATATTGAGAATCTCATTGCATTATACAGAAAATGAGCAGGAAGTTTTAACAGTCCTAAAAATCCATAAAGATTCTCAAAGCTGCTCAGAAACTTCTTTCTCTACCACAACAACACTGCCTGATTCAAGATGAACCTACACGATGGAATTCTACTCTTAATTCTTTATATGCTAAAAAGACTTCAAGAACAGAAGAGAGCCATTGTATTTGCATCTGATGATCTCACCCTTCTAGTAAATCTTACAGTATCACAATGGAAACATAGTGATTTACTGACCCCTACATTAAATATCTTTGATCAAGCAACACTCACCCTTATAGTTCTTCAATAGGACAGTATCCAAGACAATCCCCATTGTGAACAATGTCATATCTCATCTTCAGAAGCCATATCACAGTGGATCAGGAACTGTGACAGTAAGAGAGTCACTTCCGGATGCAATTAATATGCGATACAAAGACGTTGCAGAAAATTAAATATGTTCCATCACAAAATTGTGGGACCCCCACTTAAAAGGGCGAGTTTTTCGCAGTTCGAGTGCTCTCACTGCTGCTACAGACAAAATGCTGCAACTTGCTAAACAAGAAGATTGTCCTGAATCTACAACTGAAGAGATAAGCTTGTAACTCCATTTTAATATGCTGTGTATTAAAATCTTTAGCAAATTCATAGGTCGCACTCAAATAATTCATCATCTGTCTAACTTCCAGGGTTGGCTTTTCCCCTATACTCGGTTTGGGATCCCATCTCTACCAACTCAAGGGTGGTGTCCTGCAGTGTGAGACTTTGGGTTGGGGATACAACTGGGAGGAGGGCCAGTACATCACCTAGGCAGAGTCACCTCCTATGCTGAAGAGCGGCCTTGTGGGGGGTGGGGAAGATTGCAAGGGATAGACAAAGAAGAGGGAAGGAAGTGGCCATGGCCTTAAGTTAGATATCATCCAGGCATTTGCGTGGAGGAGAAGTGGGAAACCATGGAAACCATTTCAAAGTTGACTGAGGTGGGAATCGAACCTCCCTCTACTCACTTGATCTCCTGAGGCTGAGTGGACCTTGTTCCAGTTCTCATACTACTTTTCAAATTTCATGGCAGAGCTGGGAATCAAACCCAGGCCTCTGCAGATGGCAGCTAGTTACACTACTATAGGGGCGGACTAGGTTGCACTTAAATACTCACTAAAAATAGTAAAGATTTATTTAATAAAAATTATTTCAAATGACCCACTCTCCAGAGCCAGCACAATTGCCTGGTATGTGGTGCTTGTACAGCAGCATTATGCAAGAAAATGACACAAAAAATTCATTATCAGTCAACACTTCTGAAGATAAAATCATCACACACCTGAAAGATCTGTTATCCTCCCTTTTAAGTATTTACAATTATAGGGAAATACATACACCAGCAACAGAGTAGTTATTATATAAGAGCCTGTTTAGCATAGCAGGACTCCTCTGTGGCAGAAAAATAAGTAGGCTCGAACCTGAAAGATTGAGAATGCTTGTATTTTTTAACAAAAACTTATAATGCTATTAATTTACTGTTTTATCATCCATCTGATTGTTTAAAATAGTGTCAAATACTTTTTTTTAACATTTCGGTTTGTGTTAAGATGTGTAACTAACTAGAACTATATACCACAATATATTTTAATTTAATTTACAATTATACAGATATTGGTTAACATAAAAATGCCTATTCAATAAATAATATTGCATCTTACTATTTTATTTCAAGAATTAAAGTATTGGACTATCAAGTATTTAAAAAAAAACCATATATTGGTACTGAGTGTTGAGTATCATCCTATCTCTAGTTCCAGTGTCTGGGACCCCTTACCAGAATTACTTGATTCAAGAACTGGTAAAGATCCAATGGAAAGCAACCCGATTTGTTCTGGGCAGTTTCCGACAAAAGAGTAGTGTTACGATAATGTTGCAAACTTTGTGCTGGGAAGACTTGGGAGTAAGGAGACAAACTGCTCGACTAAGCAGTATGTACTGTAACTTTTTTTGATGGAAATAATAAATAAATAAACTCATGAATAAAAATATAATAAATAAAATTACTCAAAAACTTAATAAAATTAATAAGCATAATTAACCGAAATGTCCGTAGTGTGGGCGCCAGAGTTCACCAGAATGGATCCCTCGAATTTAGATAAGAGCATGATAAACTTTATATCCCAGGGCGTGTACATAATGCTGCGTACTGGTACATCTGCTGCAGGCCTTACCTAACCTCCTGAAAACGACTAATTAGGTAGGAACTGCACCTAGGTTCATCAATAACACTGATTCTAAAATAGCTAACTATATTCTGAACAAATTCCGTGCATGAGCACCTCATCAACATACAACATTATACATATAATACACACATAAAATATTGCTGGAAGACTCCATATTTACAACAACAACAATAATAATGAAAATCGTGGGAAAACGAAAGCGAGAACTAAGTTACCATTTGTAAATAGTCCGATGAACAATGTACATGTATGAAGATAAATACCCTTCACTGTCTCTATATCAATTCGACTTACCGATTCTCATAATCGGCAGTTATCACATCACACAGATACTGTACCTTGTACTACTGTGTTCACATATTTTAACACTTGTTGTAAAGATATATACACACGTCTGTCGATCCTCAACATAAATTTATGGAAAGTCTGAAGCTTTCACCAACATATAATGCTAGGCCGCCACAAGTGCTACCATACTTAATGCGCAAGCACTCTCCACAATCAGCCACTTTCCACAAACATAACAAGACTACGCTCCACGAACGTTTTAAGTCCAGTCCATTGCAGCCGTGTCACTCCAGTACCGTGTATCAGCACCACTTCCTTCCCGTACAGTGCGTCAGTTGTAGTTCTCTATTCCAGTGTTACTGCTTGTAGTTGTAGTAGTTATCTTCCTTCTCGTTCCTTTACCTTCACCTTTACAATCACCCTTACAATCTCCTGTTGCAATGTCCTTTTACCATGTTTTTGGTTGCCGCTGTATGATCAACCTTTATAGACATCAGCATCCCCCTCCTCTCAGATGAGACGTCTCGATTGGTGCTTGCTAGCCAATCATGAGTGATCTCTAGTCAAGACCAAGCCCTGAACTACTTCTTCCTCCCAAGACAATAACAAACTCTTGGGAGTTTTACATGAATCACCAAACTTCCCTGGTACAACAACAAGCTCATCTCATCAGGCTGGGATATATACATGACTAATGGAATTTCCTGACACAAGTACATCACAACACACACTGGGATAGCCAGATGACTCATTCAAATTACCAGAGTTATTAAAGCAATGTTTTCCCACTCGTGCAAAACAAATTACTCATACCTACATATGTGGATATCTTCCAGCTTACCAATATAAATGGCAAAATATATAAATGAAATAATAATAATAATAATAATAATAATAATAATAATAATAATAATAATAATAATAATAATAATAATAATAATAAATCGAATACTGACAATAATATCTATAACTTCTACATATAATTCTGGGGTGTGATATATGTACTATCACATAACGCCCCCTTGGTGAATCGATGATATCACATATTATGATTCACCATAAAACAGAACTTCATACATAACCTTATAATGGCATAACTGAACACATAATTTACTGTAATAATGATATATACATTGCGTCTACTGCATTGTATTCGCACACACGAAATACAATTTGTCCAAACAATAATAATAATAATAATAATATGGCTACATACACACAACTCCGATTGTTTCATATACCATTGAACACAATCCCTTCATGCTACTGTACACATAACTCATAATTGATAATATATACATCCAAGGTGCAGATCCTATCTCTTATATCTGCGAAGGCTATAGATATCAAATGTCCCAAGGACCTAGTCGTCAGAAGTTAGAAGTCTATAAGCACACTTGCCTATTCTACTGTCCACAGTATACGGGCCCTAATATAAATTAAAAAAACTATACATAAACTTAACATTGGCATCGATAAGCGAGGAATGCGTACCGCAATAAAATCCGAATACATCTCTAATACAATCTATCTCACACACAAACATTCATCCCATTCGGTCACACAAGAATTACACAAACTTTCATTCGGAACATTCATAAAAAGGAAATCCCTATTTCTGAAATGCGCAGGAATCTCACTACGTTTACTCTTCCACAAAACCATAATTAATGCAAGCAAACAGATCACATACTTTTTCACACATTCCACATCGATATCACTCAGCAAGTCATTCACACAACTCTCAGTCTTAAATAAAACGTTACACACTCGCTTGGATAGGCTTTCCTTCATCTCACGCACATTTCCATTCTCACACACGCTCACTCTATTACTGAAATTCTTACCATAATACACTTCGAAATTGCTATCATTACTACTTAATGACCCAACAATTAATCCATCTTTACCACCTTCCATATCAGCTCCTACTTGCACCACTTTCATGCCAACAGCACTGCTACTCTCGACTCTCTTACCAGAAGTTTCATTAATCTTAAAGTCACCATTTTCACACATAATGGTCCTAACTTTACTCTCCTCACGTACACTTAAATCAACAAAAACATCCTCATGATGTATACTCCGTGAACACTCTTCACTCACCAAACAACCTTCATCAACATCACAAAAAACTTCACTTTCAATTTCAGAAACTTCCACAAGATTATCGATCGCAACACTGCTATTACCATCACCACTAGCACAAAGTAAGACATCCGACACATCCTTCTTACTTTCATCACGCCCCCTATTCTCAAAATCTCCCTGAACACAAAACACATGGTCATACAATAATTCCTCTTTCACGTCTACCTCGTAACTTACCTGTTTCATCGCGTGAATAGGAATTTCGGTATCGGACTGCCTATCTGACCCAACTAAGAAGTCCGATTCTGGTTTAAATTACTTGACGTGGACTGTTCACTATTATCATGTCTCGGCACTTGATCTGGAGGTCTTTGATCCGTACGCCCCCTACTTTCTGATTCCCCTTGATTAGGTCTTCTGCCAAAATATTCCTGGTGATTAACTCCCTGATTAGACTGTCTGTTTCCCCTTCCGGAATTACCACCCTGATTCCCTTGCCTAGAATGACTGAAATTCTGATTATTCCTATCTCCCGCTATCTGATTACCTTGTCTCCCATTATCCCCGTAATTTCTACCTTCACTTTGCCTAGTCCTCCCCTGCCCTTCCAAAGCATCAAACCTCTCTAACAGCTGCTCTAATTCTTTAATCGTAACAATATTCTGCATACATGCAGCTAATCCGACCTTCTCAGGAAAATGCCTCAACATCTGGCGGACTGTATCTCTCTCCGATGCTAGACCTTTAATATTCTGGCTGATCAGAACATGCGCCAAGAAATACTCCGTCATAGATACACCTTCCTGAGGTTTATACTTGCCAAATAGCACGCGATCTCTTTCCCTTCCCTGAATAGCATCACTCCAAAATTTAGAACTAAATTTCTCCCTAAATTCCTCTAAACTCGAAATACCCTGTCTATAAACTTGAAACCAAGATCTCGCTTCTCCAACAAATGCAACATACAAGAGCTCATCAACCATACTCCACTCAATCAAACCATCGTCAAGATTCTTGGAAAACCGTTTCTCCACCGTTTTCAAGAATTCCATCGGATTAAACTGCCGACCATTAAACTTGGGTAATTCAGAGTCCTTCGTACAAGATACGTACCTATTACATATGCTGCTACCTACTTGGATTTGACTGATCTCCTGCCTTAATTTCACATGACATGATTTAATTCCTTCTTCCACTACCATTCTGGCATTTCCTTCTATTGACTTGAGGTCATCTTTTACCGACTTAAGGCCTTTCTCCAATTTCTCATTCTTTTCATCTATACGCTTCGCTAAAACGTTCTGATTGGTTTTAATTCTATCTATTTCTTCGACTTTATCTTCCACTATTTTTATTCTCTTATCACATTCCCTGCTGTTTTCCACAAATTCCTTCCTAACTACATTAAATCGACATTCAATTTTCTCAGTCAATTCCAAGCATTGAGCTTCTACCTTATTGACTTCCTGAATTTCCCTGCTTTGATGGTCAAACTTCTGGTTTAATTCATCTATTCTACCATTCACAGCACTACTTAAACTATCAATTTTATTAGACAATTCAACACTCACTAAATTTAACTCCTTACTTTGATTCTCAATCTTACTGGACAATTCCGTACTAACTGAATTTAATTCACTATTAATACTGTATATTTCATTACTTAAAAAACTCAATTCACTCTTCAGTTCTTTACTCTGACTATCAATCTTACTGGACAATTCAACACTCACTGAATTTAACTCCTTACTTTGACTATCAATTTTACTAGACAATTCAACCTTCAACTCTTCATTCTTACTGTTTAATTCACCCTTCAATTCATTAAGAAGCGATTTAAGCATAATGAGCATTGAAGCCTCGCCTTGATCCCCTACGTTCTGAGTTTGAGACGGGTTACTCGGTTCCTCACCTATCGTTACCGATTGATCTTTCCTACTATCAGCCATTTCGCTTTTCTCACTTAAATTAGATAAACTCAATGTGGTGGAATTCTTTTGACTTCTCTTGTCCTGATTCATAGTACTAGTAACTTTAACAACATCTCTATTTCTCAGTTTTATAATACTCGACTCACTACAACATTTCTTCATATTCCAACATACAAATCACGTACATATAAAACACTTCACTGACATAGTTTTCAGAATTCCATCCACACCTGACAAGTGCACCTACGCTTATAAGCCTAACAGATGTACCAATCATTCAGCCCCACGTTGGGCGCCAATTGTAACATTTTTTGATGGAAATAATAAATAAATAAACTCATGAATAAAAATATAATAAATAAAATTACTCAAAAACTTAATAAAATTAATAAGCATAATTAACCGAAATGTCCGTAGTATGGGCGCCAGAGTTCACCAGAATGGATCCCTCGAATTTAGATAAGAGCATGATAAACTTTATATCCCAGGGCGTGTACATAATGCTGCGTACTGGTACATCTGCTGCAGGCCTTACCTAACCTCCTGAAAACGACTAATTAGGTAGGAACTGCACCTAGGTTCATCAATAACACTGATTCTAAAATAGCTAACTATATTCTGAACAAATTCCGTGCATGAGCACCTCATCAACATACAACATTATACATATAATACACACATAAAATATTGCTGGAAGACTCCATATTTACAACAACAACAATAATAATGAAAATCGTGGGAAAACGAAAGCGAGAACTAAGTTACCATTTGTAAATAGTCCGATGAACAATGTACATGTATGAAGATAAATACCCTTCACTGTCTCTATATCAATTCGACTTACCGATTCTCATAATCGGCAGTTATCACATCACACAGATACTGTACCTTGTACTACTGTGTTCACATATTTTAACACTTGTTGTAAAGATATATACACACGTCTGTCGATCCTCAAAATAAATTTATGGAAAGTCTGAAGCTTTCACCAACATATAATGCTAGGCCGCCACAAGTGCTACCATACTTAATGCGCAAGCACTCTCCACAATCAGCCACTTTCCACAAACATAACAAGACTACGCTCCACGAACGTTTGAAGTCCAGTCCATTGCAGCTGTGTCACTCCAGTACCGTGTATCAGCACCACTTCCTTCCCGTACAGTGCGTCAGTTGTAGTTCTCTATTCCAGTGTTACTGCTTGTAGTTGTAGTAGTTATCTTCCTTCTCGTTCCTTTACCTTCACCTTTACAATCACCCTTACAATCTCCTGTTGCAATGTCCTTTTACCATGTTTTTGGTTGCCGCCGTATGATCAACCTTTATAGACATCAGCATCCCCCTCCTCTCAGATGAGACGTCTCGATTGGTGCTTGCTAGCCAATCATGAGTGATCTCTAGTCAAGACCAAGCCCTGAACTACTTCTTCCTCCCAAGACAATAACAAACTCTCGGGAGTTTTACATGAATCACCAAACTTCCCTGGTACAACAACAAGCTCATCTCATCAGGCTGGGATATATACATGACTAATGGAATTTCCTGACACAAGTACATCACAACACACACTGGGATAGCCAGATGACTCATTCAAATTACCAGAGTTATTAAAGCAATGTTTTCCCACTCGTGCAAAACAAATTACTCATACCTACATATGTGGATATCTTCCAGCTTACCAATATAAATGGCAAAATATATAAATGAAATAATAATAATAATAATAGTAATAATAATAATAATAATAATAATAATAATAATAAATCGAATACTGACAATAATATCTATAACTTCTACATATAATTCTGGGGTGTGATATATGTACTATCACAGTACCAACATAAATGGTCCGTTATTGGACATTATAAATTTTTCCAGGTAACTCATTCCTGGTTGCCAGCGTTTCGCCCCCAGTGTGCTAAGTTGGGCTCATCATTTGGTAAATAGCACACTCACCAAGACGCATGGCTAGTGCATACTGTGGAGGCCACTGCGTAAGCTACTTGGAGCCACCGGCAGTGCCAATGCACTATGAGAGACTTTGTCTCATTACCAAAAATTGATGCTTGCCTGGCCATCAGATGATATAGATGTTGATTCCCATAGGGAACCGGAAATATCGTATAATCTCGAATACCACCCGCACTTATTTCCCCAAAATATTGGTTCTAAATCTTGGGTGTGGGTTGTATTCAAGCCGTTCATTCTCGTAAATATTTACTACGTTTACATGGAGTATTGAAATAGATTTGAATACAGTTACCGTACTCAATATACCACATGTAAATGGGCATTCAGATCTTATTGTGCTTTAGTTGCGTTCTAGAAAACAAGATCGATTTTTCTCAATACGTAAACGCAAAATGTAAGGTAATGAAATACAGTAAATCAAATAATATGGGTAAATATGTGGTAAATTTGAAAGCCGCTGCTGCGGATGCTCGATCGTCATTTGTTTCACAAGTGTTGCTGGCATGCTGGGTGCGCGAATAGCTGATCATGCGGGATATCATACTTTGCGAGAGTCGAGACTGTTGGTTACGGAAATCTACCTCTCTCACATTCGACTTCTGTATCTGAAAGTGCTGTATCAAAATTGTGCCGTTGGCAGAAAATATGATATTGATGAATCGTGTATTTGTGATTGGAGGAAGAAGGAAAAACTTCTAAAAAGTAATGGCGAATGCAGAACGTTCCGCGGGTGGAGTGCAGTGTTTCTGGAAATCGAAGAATGACTCCACAAATTTGTGATAGAAAAACTTGAGTTAGGATGTGGTGTTTCTAGTGAAATGTGTCAATTGAAAGCACTAGAGATCTCAAAAGAACTCAAAACACAGGGTTTTACTGCAAGCCGCAGATAGATCCAAAACTTTTATCGGAGAAAGGAATTGTGCATTCGGAGACGTACGCCTATTTCACAACGCCTCCATGGGGTGTATGAAGAAAAATTAATGACCTTTCAGCGTCACATTATTCATTTGAGGAAGCAAAATTCTTATTTGCTGTCGCAAATTGGGAATGCTGACCAGACACCTGTATATTTTGAAATGCCGTTGGAAAATACAGTGGATACGAAGGGTTCTAAAAGTGTAACCAACAAAATAGGTGGTAAAAAGAAGCAACGATGAATAGTAATGTTGTGCGTATTAGCGGGTGGAACTAAACTCCCTCCATATGTGGTTCTGAAAAGGAAAACACTTCTGAAAGGAAACTTGCCATCCGGTGTTATTGTTAGAACACATGAGTCCGGCTGGATGGACAGTGTGTTAGTTGAGGACTGGGTGAAGTGCCTTTGGCAATGTCGCCCAGGAGCTTTGTTACAAAAACGAAACATGCTTGTGTTGGACAGTTACCGAGGACACACAACTGACGCCGTAAAAGATATGATGATGAAAGGAAAAACCGATCTTGCGATAATTCCCAGAGGACTCGCTTCTATTCTACAGCCGTTGGATGTGTGCGTGAACCAGCCTTTCAAAACTGCAATAAAACATTTGTACACCAAATGGATGTCTGATGGTGATCACGCATTAACACCAATCAGACGAGTGAAGGGGCCTGAAGTGGGACTAATATGCAGCTGGATCAAGACCGTATGGGCGTGCATGCCCAAATCTAGTGTTCAAAAGCTTTAAGAAATGTTGAATTTCAAATTCAGTGGACGGTAGTGAGGATGATTATTTGTGGAAAGATGCCAGCGACGAAAGTTCCTATGGTGAAACTTCAGATGATGATGGTGAATTGTGAATGATCTGAGTATTGAACTGATTTTATTTATGATTTTTGTGATGATTTTATGAATTGTAAGCTGTTTGAATTTATATTTGTGGTATATTTGAAAAAATTAAATAGGCAAGTAAGTTATTTGATTTTTTATTTTTTTCCGTATTTTACAGTCTCAAATTTAGGGTGCGGGTATTATTTGGTGGTGGGTGGTATTCAGGATTATATGGTATTTGTCCCGAATGAGTAAATTTATAATACCAATATAAATGGTCCATTATTGGACATTGGGCCTTTGCTGGCGGGACCTAGTGTTTACAGTGCACTGTGTCTTCTGGTATGAGCTAGAGCAATTTTGTTACTTTCATTGATCTGTCTCAGCTTTATCCTTGGCTTTGACAAAATGAAAGTGACTGAGGTATGAGTGATACTAGTAATGTCATTTTTTCTGCAGCCAGTCCCTGCTATGAATGGTGTGAAAATATTGCTCATAGGGTCGGTTGGTGCATGCATTTCAGTGGGTTTGGCAGGCTGATATGTAATAGCAACTTCTGGCTCAGCGAGGAAAGCAAAGGGAAACTACCTCACTCCTCATTTCCCTAGTACGCCTCTTCAGTGATGCCTGTTGAGGATCCAAACAGCCTTCGGGCTGAGGACTAAACATACATACATTGGACATTATAGCCGGAAAATTTATAATGTCCAATAACAGACCATTTATATTGGTATTATAAATTTACTTATTCAGAACAAATATTTCAGGTTCCTGGGAATCAACATCTACATCATAAGCAGTATGTTCTGAGCCAGGGATGGCGAACCTATGCCACGCGTGTCACTAGGTGACACGCGAACACGATTTCGGTGGCACGCCACATGAACATAATAATATAATAATACAATACGTCTTGACTACAGACAATACATATCTTATAGTGTTTCACGTGTAAGAAATAAATATCGAACATCTAAATACTAGTTTCATTCGGACGTGCAATATGGCAACACTGCTACACTGATAGGTCCGGAAGAGAAGTGAGATAGTGTCGTTTTTTGATGGTTTTTTTACACGGACATCGCAAACATGTTCTCGGTGCCGAAAAGAACAGAAACTTAACACAGGTATTTTTCAAGAATTCAGACTGATAAAAAGATGTGTTGCCTATGTTCGGAAACAATCGTATCCCCCACATTTAATGTAAAGCGCAATTTCGAGACTGGTCATTCAAATGTTTGTTCCATTTCAAATGAAGAAAGAAGAGAGTTCGTTTCACAAAATATGGAACATTACACAAAACAAACTAGTTCTTTTGTATCATCTTTACGGCCAAGGAATAATATCAGTGCGGCTGTTTCTTTCTGTCTCACTGCATAGCACAGCATGCATGGGAAACCGATTTCTGACGGTGAGTTGTTGAAAGAAAGTTTCTTATTGACGTCCGACACATTATTTAAAAACTTCCCTAACAAACAACTAGTAATTAACAGAATAAAAGGAATGCTAGCCAGCTGAACTGCTGTCAAGGGTAGAATAATAAAAATAAGTGAAGAAGTTTTGGAGCAGTTGAAAGCTAATTTGGATAACTCCCACATGTATGTGGTATGTTTTGGTGAACGCATGAATGTGATAGCTGTTTTTTTTTTTTTAGATTTCCTTATGGAAATGTGATGAGGGAGAAATTAGTTTAATTGCTGAGGGTACAAACTACAATATGGAAAGATAATGAAGCTAATGGAGAAAGTGAAGTCCATTAGCAACATTAGTACTTTTGATTTTTATATCTAATAACTCTTTTTTTTTTACAATTTGCTTTACGTCACACCGACACAGATAGATCTTGTGGCGACGATAGGGTAGGCCTAGGTGTGGGAAGGAAGCGGCCGTGCCATAATTGAGGTACAGCCCCACGGAACATGCAATCATATGTATTTACAAGATATATGTATAATAAATAAATAAATGAATCAGTAAATGAATGAATAAATAACATATAATGAAACATAATCGGGAATTTAGAAAGGAAGTCGCGGGGGGAGGGGGGGGCGAGGTGTTGTATGTTGTAGACATTCCTTAATGGAAAACAACAAGTGGCACGGTCAACAGATGAGAATAATAAACCAGACTTAAAATGGCACACTAGTTGGAAAAGGTTCGCCATCTCTGTTCTGAGCTGTCAGAGAAGATATGGCAATGGCATTATGGAAAATGGTATTACCGTTAATAAAGTATTATTATTAATTATTGAATGGAGTTTTTAGAAGTAGGAAAGATCATATTATGAAGATAAAGTTGGAATTCAAGAGTACAAATTTGTTTTTACGAAGTGAAATTAGGGACTGGAATAATTTTCAAAGGGAGATATTCGATAAATTTCCAACTCCTTTGAGATCATTTCAGTAAAGACTAGGTAAACAAGTGATGGGAATGCTGATTGATTGATTGATTGATTGATTGATTGATTGATTGATTGATTGATTGATTGATTGATTGATTGATTGATTGATTGATTGATTGATTGACTGGCAACAGAGAATTTTTGTGACCATCTTCAGATAAGTTCTACAGAATGCTCTAATTATTGCCTGATCTGATTTCTGCACCAAATGATGAATTTTACTGAACTTATTTTGAACAAATATATTTGAAAAATTATTAAAATGACCAAAAGCTAAACTGAAGTACAATTGATGCAATGCATGCTGTATGGCTCATAGTCAAGAAACACCTTGTGAAGAAAGGCTTCAGATGCATACTAGATTACTTGCTTGGGTTTGGTTTGCATTTAGACAACATTGTGTGGCAGAGTACCACACATACGAGGTGCTCAGACAGTCAGCTGGTGTCACTGGTTGGATTGTGTTAAGAATGTAGATGCAAGGAAATGATCTGACATTGTGCTGGTACAAGAAAAAATATCTATCAAAATTTATGAACTTGTTGCAATTTGTGGTCCTCTTGTATGAAGTGGTGAGAACAAGGACAGAAAGGTATTCATAATGATTAATTAATTTACAGAAGCTTACAGACTGAATGTGGAAAGGTGTAAGAGACTATAATGGACATGTATGTATGTATGTATGTATTGTACCAGGAAAGCCTAGGTCCTGGTCCATATTAATTGAAAGAAACATTACTTCAGCATAAAAGATCCGACCGACGTACGAACATCTATGTAAAGAATGTTCCAGTATGTGCCAGACCCTACGAGTGCACTAGGCGGAGTCAAGTGACGTCACCTGTCGCTTGAAGCTCACCTCCCCTAGAGATATTTCTCGAAAGAATTTTTCTTTTACCAGCTTTTTAACGCCTTAACCAATTTCAACGGGACAAATGCTGAATTATAGTGGACGTCATAAAAGTTAATCCCTGTGAATTTCGAATTAATTCATCCCATGGTTGTTGAGTTATAATAATTTAAAGTTTCAACGCAATTACGTAATCACGGTCACATGGCCGAGAGAGATGCTACCCCTCCCAGCGCTGGTATCTATATATGCCAAGGCCAGCCAGACGAGTTCGACAGCCGTAGTGGAAGGACGTGTTCCTCCCGCTCGCTCTCTCTCTCCTTGCCAGGCGCTCTGTACTTTCCCAGTACTAGTCAGGCAGCTGTACTTGTTAGTACATCTTCGAAAGAGCATTGTCTGAGCTGAGCACTTCTCAGTGCTCGCTCTTTCTCTTTCAGAGTTTGTTACAGGAGGACCAGGATGGACAACCAGGCGGATACGATGACGACCCAGGAACGGGCGGTGGCGATCGGGCACTTGCTCCGAGATCTCTTCACCGGCATGACACCGTCACCGGAGAGCAACACGGAGCCGCAGACGCTGGAACCTGTGCCGGAGACCCCGGCACCCGAGCCGGAGCTGCCACAGGAGGACCCGGAGATCGAGGTGGAGACGGAGCCTTACAGGGACGGGTGTGACCCCCCTAACGGCTTCTTCTTCTCCGAAGGCTACACCGACCCGGCGCACGAAGCGCTGCTCGTGTACTACAGGCCGGGGCGCCCTGTAACTTCTGAACGGGGCCTCGTCCTGGACAGAATGCGGCGCCCTCGCCGAGGAGGCAGGATCATCTCGACAACCATGGCCGTCGAGAGCTTCCTACCAGGAGGCCTCATCATCAGGCATCACGACCAGGAGCGGATGCGCGACGCAGAGAGGGAGCTTTCTTCTCTGTTCCAGGTCATCCGTCTACCAGGGAGGGACGGAGTGCCAGGGATGAACACCGGCGCAGTCAGGGCCGCGACGGAGACCAGGGAGACGCCGAGGAGGCTAAGGAATAGGGCGGTTAATACCGACCTAGTCCTGGCCACCCAGCCGGCGACCAGCGACGCCACCACGGAGGTGGGGCATGACGCCCCCTGGCGTCGCGACTGTGCGACTTCTGTGGAGGAGGATGCCCCCTGGCGTTCTGAGGTTGCTGTCCAGGCCCAGCCTGACAGCACGTCTGTCGAGCTGCAGACCTTGATGTGCGCCCCACAGGACAGGGAATGCAGTCAAGCGTTAGCAGCGACCGACGCCGCCGCCGCCAGCCAGGAGAAGGAAGAAGACGGCGACGCAGCGGAACCATCAGCTACCCTGGGGTCACCAGGCCGGGAGGAGGGCCACCAGGACGAGGCCTCTTCCCCCGCCGAGAAGCAACCCCTGGGAAGAAGAAGAAGAAGACGACGCCGCACCAGGAAGCAGAAGGCGTCGCTGGCTCACCAGGAGAGGACCGCCAAGCCGCAACCCAGGACTGCTTCCAGGACAGCAGTCAACCGAGGAGCCAATCAGGAGAGGACCTCAGCGGGTAGCGGCAGTCACGTGAGAGTGAAACGTCCCCCTCAGCAGCTCTTGCAGTGTTTCCGCTGTCTGAGGTGGGGCCACCGTCAAGTTAGCTGTGGACTCCAAGTGAAGTGCAACCGCTGTGGTGGTGATCACCACTACACGGCCTGCGCAACACTTAAGGAGGCGCCGGTGTGCGCCAATTGCGCGGGGGGCCACCCGGCCTCCCACCGCAGTTGCCCAGTCTACAGGGCCATGGCGCGGGCAGAGAGGAGGGAGGCCCGGCGCCATGACCCACCCCATTCCAGGAGGCCCCCGCCTCGGCGGGCTTGGCCTCATTCTCCGGGATCGGAGACTGGGTACGAGGTACCCCAAGGAGGTGGAGTCGTGCGACAGGCCCTAGTGGTACTTGACGCATGGCTCCGCAGCCGGCAAGGACCGCGCTAGTCCCAGCAGTGCCCAGACGGACTGATCCCCAGGCGATGGAATGGCGAGGAATTGGTTTATGTTTTTGTGCATGTTACCTGTTCCTAACTAACACAACCTCTGGTCTTTTTCCAGCCCACATCCTTGCATGTGCTATCACAAGATGTCAGGTTTTACATGTAGGCTCTTTCTTCTTTCTGCCTATGTGGTTTTTCCCTGACCCTTCAATACCATACCTTAACACTATCCAACCAACACAAACTTTGCCGTGGTAGCGAGTCTGACTCGGAAACCGGCAGATACTCCTTGTATCACTTCCCACTCTTCCCTGCTATCTCTTTCTTCTTCTTCTTCTTAGAAATAATAGCATGTCGGAGGCCATGTAGATTGAGTCGTTGGTCACGCGGGGGGAGCGGGCTTCGGGGCCCCCCCCCGAAAAAAAAAAAAAAAGCCAGCAGGCAGTACAAGGACGAGTAGACAGCTGTGTGAGTGAGATAGAGGAGAGACCGGCCCGCGTACAGTATGCTCGCGCAGTCACGGTGAAAGTACTTTCCGTCGTATTTCCGGAACGCGAAATTATATCGCCGACAGAATTATAGAAGACGTCGCACTATATTTAGTATATCGCGTCGCGACTACAGTCTAATCCTAAAGACATTTAAGAATGTAATACGAGTGAACTTATTGAAGTGCAAACATTAACTATTTTACGTTCACAGAATATGTCATTACGTGTAGACTTATGATTTTGAACTTCTGCAGAAACTAATGTGTAGAATCACCAGAACTCGTTTCTTTCCGAGTATTGAACTGTATTCCTTTATTCATGCCACGTCAGTATACGACTTACAGTAATTTGAGTGAAAATTAAGAACTTTTCTGAGGTAATATAACATTATAATAACAGGATAAGCAGAAAATAATTCTTAGTGACTTAATGACTGTGTTCAAAGACTGTGATTATCGACTTGCCTTTTCAAGTGTGAACTGTGCATTTATGAACGTTTCAATAACGACTGTAAATAGTAATTCATACAGGAAGGACTGTGATTCTTTCAATTACGCCATAAATAGTGTTCAACAGTCAATGACAGTGTCAGTGTTAACTACTCGCACTAAGTGAATTTTTCGTGTGCGAAAAATCACCCTAACGAGCTGCAATTCTACATGATCCAGTTCCAGCCGTCACCACCTCATCGGGAACGTCAACATGGTGTGTCAAGGGAACATCGCCGATCCTGATTCTCCACGGAACATTCCAGATGTCCATCCTTCGACATTTTGTAGCAACATTTCTTGCCATAAGTGAGTAGTAACAAACTGACTAAAATTTTTTTTTCTCATTAATTTGTGAACAGTGGAAACTTCAGTGCCGCGTGTGAACAAATATTTCAGAGTTCTCATAATTTCTCAGAAGTGATTAATTTAATTTCAAATTTCAGTTTCATATCTCGTAGAAAGACTTTAGGTTTTTCAAGTGTGCTATATATCAAGGGTGACGAACTGAGAACTGAAAACTATTAACCAAAATTTAATTTCTCATATCAACTTACAATTATAAGTGTGCTTAGGTTTAGAAAGACTTTAGGTGGAAATTCAATACCGCATATTCTCACATATGAAAGACTTTGAAATCAGTAGTATTTATGCCATTTTCTTGAACAGAATTCAGGAAGATTACTTTCAAACTTTTAATTTCAATGCCAGATTTGAATCAAAAATCATATCGCAGGGTGAAGAATTAATAAATTGTTTAGAAAAAGATTTTTTAACCATCTATTATTCGCTCTGCGAGTCTATCCTACTCTGTATCAGCTCCAAAACCAAGTTCCACTCCCTGAGGTCCTACTCATGCCCTTTGCCCACAACTTTTCCTGGTACAGAGAGAGAGAGTGAGAGAGAGAGTGTGTGTGTGTGTGTGTGTGTGTGTGTGTGTGTGTGCGCGCGCGTGTGTGCATGTGCGTGTGCGTGTGTGTGTGTACCAGAACTCTACCATCTCATTTCATCACACAAAAAATCAAAATATACCAGGCCTTTGAACCTGTTGTTGTTTTACCTTTGAAAAATAGATACCACTGCTGTTAACTTCTGACCAATTATCAATTCTGATCAAATACTTTGATCTTCTGCAAGCATCAACAACACAAGATGGCAGCACTAGATTGAATTAATCAAAGATGACCTTTCATTTACATTGTCAACGACTATATCTAAGAAATTAAAATGGAGGTAGTCCCAAGTTTTTAAATACTTATAACATTTGTGTTTAGGGATTATTAAATTCCTAATTCCTTATTTTCCTCCTCTGCGAACCATGTGACCTTGCCGCGGTGGGGAGGCTTGCGTGTCCCAATGATGCAGATAGCCGAGCCGCAGGTGCAACCATATCGGATGGGTATCTGTTGAGAGACCAGACTAACGAATGGTTCATCGAAAGGGGGGTAGCAGCCTTTCGGTTGTTGCAAGGGCGGCAGTCTAGATGATTGACTGATACGGCCTTGTAATAATACTCAACATGGCTTAGCTGTGTTGATACTGCTACACGGCTGAAAGCAACGGGAAACTACAGCCGTAACCACCTCCCGAGGACATGCAGCTCTCTCTGTATGAAAGATGTACTGATGATGGCTTCCTCCCGGGTAAAATATTCCGGAGGTAAACTAGTCCCCCATTCGGATCTCCGGGTGGGGACTACATGAGAGGGGGCGATCATCAGGAAGATGGATACTGACATTCTGCGAGTCGGAGCGTGGAATGTTAGGAGTTTGAATCGTTGTGGTAGGTTAGAGAATCTGAAAAGGGAGATGGATAGGCTAAAGTTAGATGTAGTTGGTATAAGTGAAGTACGTTGGCAGGAAGAACAAGATTTTTGGTCAGGCGACTACCGAATTATCAACACGAAATCAAACAGGGGTAATGCAGGAGTTGGTTTAATAATGAATAAGAAAATAGGGCAGCGGATAAGCTACTACGACCAGCATAGTGAAAGAATTATTGTCGCCAAGATAGACACCAAACCAATGCCCACCACAATAGTGCAGGTCTATATGCCTACTAGTTCAGCGGATGATGAAGAAATTGAAAGAATATATGAGGAGATAGAAGATTTAATACAATATGTCAAAGGTGACGAGAATCTAATTGTGATGGGAGACTGGAACGCAGTGGTAGGCCAAGGAAGAGAAGGTAGCACAGTAGGAGAATTTGGATTGGGACAAAGGAACGAAAGAGGAAGTCGGCTGGTTGAATTCTGCACTGACCATAATTTAGTCCTCGCCAATACTTGGTTCAAACACCACAAACGGCGGCTGTATACGTGGACGAGACCTGGAGACACTGGAAGGTATCAAATAGACTTCATTATGATTAGGCAGAGATTCAGAAACCAGGTGTTGGATTGCAAAACTTTCCCAGGAGCAGACGTGGACTCTGACCACAACTTGTTGGTCATGAAATGCCATCTGAAGTTGAAGAAATTGAAGAAAGGAAAGAATGCAAAAAGATGGGATCTAGACAAGTTGAAAGAAAAGAGTGTGATGGATCGTTTCAAGGAACATGTTGCACAAGGACTAAATGAAAAGGCCGAAAGAAACACAGTAGAGGAAGAGTGGAGAGTCATGAAAAATGAAGTCAGTAGGGCTGCTGAAGAAATGTTAGGAAGGAAGAAAAGATCAACTAAGAATCAGTGGATAACTCAGGAGATACTAGACCTGATTGATGAACGACGAAAATACAAGAATGCTAGAAATGAAGAGGGCAGAAAAGAATACAGGCGATTAAAGAATGAAGTGGATAGAAAGTGCAAGGTAGCTAAGGAAGAATGGCTGAAGGAGAAGTGCAAGGATGTCGAAGGCTGTATGGTCCTGGGAAAGGTAGATGCTGCATACAGGAAAATCAAGGAAACCTTTGGAGAAAGGAAATCTAGGTGCATGAATATTAAGAGCTCAGATGGAAAGCCACTTCTAGGGAAAGAAGACAAAGCAGAAAGATGGCAGGAGCATATCCAACAGTTGTATCAAGGTAACGATGTAGATAATTTCGTTCTGGAACATGAAGAGGCTGTTGATGCTGATGAAATGGGAGACCCAATTTTGAGGTCAGAGTTTGACAGAGCTGTGAGTGACCTAAATAGGAACAAGGCACCTGGAATTGATGATATTCCCTCTGAATTACTGACTGCCTTAGGAGAAACCAGCATGGTAAGGTTATTTCATTTAGTGTGCAAGATGTATGAGACAGGAGAAGTCCCATCCGATTTTCGGCAGAATGTTGTTATACCTATTCCCAAGAAAGCCGGTGCTGACAGGTGTGAAAACTACCGCACTATTAGTTTAGTATCTCATGCCTGCAAAATTTTAACACGTATTATTTACAGAAGAATGGAAAAACAAGTTGAAGCTGAGTTGGGGGAAGATCAATTTGGCTTCAGAAGAAATGTAGGAACACGTGAAGCAATCCTGACTTTACGTCTGATCTTAGAGGATCGAATCAAGAAGGACAAGCCCACGTACATGGCATTCGTAGATCTAGAAAAGGCATTCGATAATGTTGATTGGACCAGGCTATTTATGATTCTGAAGATGATAGGGATCAGATACCGAGAACGAAGAATTATCTACAACCTGTATAAAAATCAGTCTGCAGTGATAAGAATCGAGGGCTTTGAAAAAGAAGCAGCAATCCAGAAAGGAGTGAGGCAAGGCTGCAGTTTGTCCCCTCTCCTTTTCAATGTTTACATAGAACAGGCAGTAAAGGAAATCAAAGAGAAATTTGGAAAGGGAATCACAGTCCAAGGAGAGGAAATCAAAACCTTGAGATTTGCCGATGATATTATTATTTTATCTGAGACTGCAGAAGATCTCGAGAAGTTGCTGAATGGTATGGATGATGTCTTAGGTAAGGAGTACAAGATGAAAATAAATAAGTCCAAAACAAAAGTAATGGAGTGCAGTCGAACGAAGGCAGGTGATATAGGAAATATTAGATTAGGAAACAAAGTCTTAAAGGAAGTAGATGAATATTGTTACTTGGGTAGTAAAATAACCAACGATGGCAGAAGTAAGGAGGACATAAAATGCAGACTAACACAAGCAAGGAAGAGCTTTCTTAAGAAAAGAAATTTGCTCACTTCAAACATTGATATCGGAATTAGAAAGATGTTTTTGAAGACTTTTGTGTGGAGCGTGGCATTGTATGGAAGTGAAACATGGACGATAACTAGCTCAGAAAGAAAGAGAATAGAAGCTTTTGAAATGTGGTGTTATAGAAGAATGCTGAAGGTGAGATGGATAGATCGAATCACGAATGAAGAGATACTGAATCGAATTGGTGAGAGGAGATCGATTTGGCTAAATTTGACGAGAAGAAGAGATAGAATGATAGGACACATCTTAAGACACCCAGGACTTGTTCAGTTGGTTTTTGAAGGAAGTGTAGGTGGCAAGAACGGTAGGGGTAGACCAAGGTATGAATATGACAAACAGATTAGAGCAGATGTAGGATGCAATAGTTACGTAGAAATGAAAAGGTTAGCACAGGATAGGGTGGCATGGAGAGCTGCATCACACCAGTCTATGGACTGATGACTCAAACACACAATTCCTTATTGTTCCAGTCGAAGAGAGCCCTGTATGTATGTACAATGCCAGCCAAAAGTTTCCGGACAAAACATATGTGCCTGCACGAATATGTTTAATGATTGTTTAATGACAGAATATATTACTGTAACCAAGTTTCTAAGGTCTTCAGGCAACGGCAACGAACACCTACAGTGAAACATGGAGGGGTCTCTGCGATAGTTTGGGGCGGTTTCACATTCAGTGGAGTTGGTACACTGCACCAAATTCAAGGAACATTGGACAAAAACGGCTACCATTCCATCCTATCTAGTTATGCTCTTCTGTCTGGACAGCAACGTGGGTTTGTCCTCCTAAGAAGACAATGACCCCAGACACACATCTCGCTATTGCATGAATTATCTGCAAAACAAACAAAACTGTGGGGAATTGTTTTTAATGGACTGCCCCCCCCCCCCAATCCCCGGACTTAAAAATCCAATTGAGCTGCTGTGGGAGGAGTTGGATCTGCAAGTTCGAAAAGAGTGTCGTCCTTCATCGGAAAAGCTGTGGGATATCTTGCAGATTGCCTGGCAAAGTATACCTGGATTAGTGTTAGAAAAACTTGTTCTGAGAATGCTGAGAATAGTTAAAAGTGTACTTGCAGCAAAGTTGGGTTTCTTTGATGAGAGGAGAGTCTGATGTGTTCTGGTGATCTGTGGGATTAAATGTGTACATACTGTCTATTTATTGCTCAGATGTAATGCAAAAATGTAGTTTTAATATAAAATGTTAGTTTTAGAATATATATTCGTCAATTCCTTGCATAGGTATGTTGTTTTCTTTTAATCTCAGTCCATTCTTTAACAGTTCAATGCTTGTCTGGAAACTTTTGGCTGGCAGTGTATGTATGTATGTATGTATGTGGAAGTAATTATGGTAAGAAAGTATTTTTTTATTTATTGTAATACGTCTTTAAGACTTCAGGCAGACATTTATCAAAGAGGAGGTACAGTGCATTGTCACTACATCATCCTTCAAAGAGGCTTGGAGTGATATCTCAAAGGCATACTATCTGCGAGCATCTTGGAAAGCCTGCTGCTACCCTGGGGAAAAATGCTAGTAATTTCATGAATGAAAAGGCCTAAAGGGCTTAAGTAGGCTACCTTAAAAGTTGTTGGAAAAATGACAACAGGTAATTCACTCAAATTGATGTAGTGATTTAACTTACCTGAGTATCCCAATATTGATGACCATATGTTATAATAGATACTTGGTCTATGATACTTCTTAACAGTTGTTCTGTTGTTCGACTTTCTGCAGAAATACCCACGAATCGAACAGCCAAAGCAGCATCAGGAAGCCAAGTATGGAGGCACTGAGCGGCTCGAGATAAGAGTGTGCTCTTTCCGCAGCCTCGAGGACCATGCAGCACTAAGGGAACTGCACTCTCACCCACTACATAGCTGAAATATGTCATAGTTATTTAAGGGTATGATCACTGTTCTAAAATTAATTGCTAATCTACAATAGTCTTACCAAGTTGTCTCAAAGTTTTCGGTGAATTGGCACAAGATGCTGAGATATATTTGAAAAATTCCAAAGGTATACATTATATACACATGAATACTAATCACACAAATCATTAATCACTATTCAAAATGAGCACTTCTGGCTAACAGGAACCTAATACAGAGTAGAACCCATTTTTAACAAATCTCAGATGGATTTGATATTTCTTCCTTAAAAAGGGGTTTTCCTTAAAAGGGGGTTCAAAGAAAATAGGCTATATTGCACCTTCAGCACTGGGAGACCTCTCGATACTCAGGGTCTTGACAGGTTCTTCTCGTTGTGGGGCTATTTCAGAGGGTTGCAGTACCTCGGCTAGCTAAAGTGTCTGAAATGGTGCGTAACTTTGGTTGGATCAGGTGTCTACGCTCTAGTGGAAGCAAATCGCGTCTGTCGTGGGAGGTTGGATTTGGAATCCTATCGGGCTACCTAGTTCCTGAATCTAATTCGCAGAGTATCTCTGTAATTTTGTGACTTCTATGCATTAAGGTTTCTGGTTCGTTGCTGTTCTATTTGGATTTCCTATTTCCATGACATATATGATGCATGTAGCAACATTGACCTTGTTATTCTCTTTTGTGGTTAGAGTTTCTCATAATTCATTGTGACCATGAGGGTAGACCTTGATATAGTTTACAGGTAAGGTTATTTACGACTAATTACCAATGAAAGGATGGAGATATTCTGGGTAGGATCTTGTTTATTCATTGAAATAAACCTTAGCTAAGCAAGACAAAACCAAAGTGTAATATACTGTAACCTTTAACTTATGAAATAGTTTCCATCGAAACCAATTAATTGACTTATCCCTATCTCAACATAATGCAGTGATATTGGCTGAAGCAATTCATATTCTCCAAGAGCTAGTTGTGAACACGAACACAAGTTTACAATTATTTATTAACTTACATTAACCTTGGAATTGATAACCATATTTTGAGATCTCATTTAACCTGTTCTGTCTGAATGAATCAACCTACCTGATAATATTTATTGCTTAATTTCATTGACATGGGTACCTTCATGTACATTATAGGAAGTTTGCTTTTATTTGCGTCGAATGAGTCCAGCCAATAATGCTTTTTCATGTGTTAATTACCCTAACTGAAATCAATGATCATTACTCTATACTAACTGAATTATATTGTCCTGAGGATGCTCGTCATAACGCAACAATAACCGCATGATCATCCTCACACATACCTTCGAGGATCACCTTAACTTAAAACTACTGCATGAAATGAATGATAGGAAAACAACACATGAAACAGCAAGAAATATTTACACACATATATCAATCAACATCACATAATATCTCTACTACTTAAAATTAATTAATATGCCCATGAAGTTCTACATTTACTCTAACTGATATCATGGTACGTATCCTCACAGCCATGTGTGTGGTAAACTCCCTACACCGCAAGCATATCGCCATCGTACCGGCCGACAATTGTAAAAATGGAACGTGAATTTCAAATACAGCATCCGTAGTGTCGTAGTAATAGATCGAATCACAGTAATCAACATCGCATTGCAATTAGTAATCATCAACATCACTACCTTAGCATACACTTACATATGAGCATTACAATCTTAGCATTTACATAATCTAAATCCATAATAACCATAACACAATTGAATGGCGCGCTCTTCATGACGAATTTGCACGGTGAACTTTCACTATCACTTCTCAAATTATTTCACAACTTTCATTTCGCAGCACATTTCACTACATGAATCACTTAAATACACGTGAGCTCATCCATACCTCATTAGCATACCTCGATATCACACTGCACTGAATCATACACCACCACAATAACTATCACCATTACAGGCACTTAATACACGTTTGGCACTCACATCATCATTGGTATATTCACTTCACGTCGACTCATATTCTTATTATCACTCGTAGCTTCACTATTTATTGTATTACTTACCTGTACAACATATTCTTTGATACCACGATATGTCATAGCCTTCTTCTCATTATCATAATCATAGTAAACATGCTGCATCTAATCATTGAAGAATAATTCGCCCTTGAAGTCATGGAGTTCACCATCTCGCTACTTGAAACAAATCACATCTCCATTATCCATGCGTTATCGGTATTTACTTCATAATAAATATGCTCAAATTCTGCTCTAACACAAGTCACATATGCATGCATAATCTCGTACCTTTCAGTAATTACGATACGATACAATGCAAACAATGCTGACGTCGACTTCTACGTAAACAATCATACACTCACAAGATACCGTAAAATTTCCAACACCGTGTCGCCAAACATGTATATAAATTACTACAGGCCAACTAATTCAATATCACATCGTTCATCGTGCGCTTATTCTTGCGTCTTAATGAACTACTTCAGGACATGTATTTACACTACTATCTACATCATGATTACTAAGTAATGCAATAGGAAACAACATGAAAATGCATTATTATTAAGATGAAGATTACTGACTTGGAGACCAGGGTAGAGGAAGCACATGGTCTATGTGATCCTTCCCCGTAAGCACGCCATCGTCTCAGCTGGACCCGCTTTTACAATTTAGCTCTCCATGTTTTCGTATTTGTTACCTGGGTCACTGGTGTAGCCAAGGAGGGGGGGGGGGGCAGGGGGGTCCGCCACCCCCAAAATATTTCCTGAAACTAGAGCGAGGATCAGCTGTTGTTTTACGTACGGTACGAACAACTTAAAAACTTACGCCGAAATGTGGCGACAAAGAATCTACTAGCAAGGCTCAATAGGGCCATACATAATTCTCCATATTTGTACTGCTTGAATGAAAGGAAGACACTTAGGATTGTGATGCGTGGGAATATTTCCCTGTAGAGGCCTCGGTATTGGGAATGTACCCGTGTGTAGACAAATGTCAAGACATGAAAGGGGCAATTAGCAAAGGATTACTTAGTAGGGGGACGGAACGTGACCACCGAGATAGCGGGAGCCACGTCCAAAAACAGTTGCAAGCTTACAACATCGTGCCAGATTTTGCATATCGGTTCCAGGAAACAACAATGTCCTAGGGATCCTTGGGTTATACTGTGGTTGAGAGATGTGCTGTGTTTAAGTTGCAGCGCTGGGAAGACTGTGGCAGGATTGTGAACTGCACGTTACTTCCTCATTTTGTGCCATATAAGTAACCGTTTTTGAACAGGGACCGTTTTGTCACTGAGAAGCCAACACTATGTGCATCCTCGGTAAGTTATAAAATAGTTTTTTTATTCTTACAGTAGCAAGACAATCGCGGATGAGTGCCTAAGTTCGATAGGTAGGCATTTTGTGAAATGCCTGGGGACTGATTGGAACCTCATATGGCACCATCAAAAGTGCGGGTAACCATTTTGTAATTGGCGGGCGTGATAAGTCAGTTTCAATGGTTCTATCTTCTCATCAAGACGGCCCAGGCTTGGATCGCAGTCGATACATGGAACATTTTTAAAGTGGGAAGTCACGTTCTATTGATATGGATTCTACTTAAAGCACTAGATCCCGTCCCTTACCTTTCCTTATACTTTTGAGCCAGAACCGCATCATTTATGGTGGTGTATTTTGAGTATCCAACCATTCTTCGGGCTTACATTGTACAGTAAATGGTGAGTGGATGCAGTGGCGTACCCACAAAATAATTTCAGTGGGTGGGGTGTAAGTCCAGGCCAGTAGTGTGGATACAACTTTTCCTTGGAAGGGGTTGTGAAAATATTTTTTAATTTTTATTTAGAATTTGCTTTACATCGCACCGTAGGTCTTACGGCGACGATGGGAAAGGAAAGGGCTGAGAGTGGGAAGAAGCGGCCGTGGCCTTAATAATGGTACAGCCCCAGCATTTGCCTGGTGTGAAAATGGGAAACCACAGAAAACCACCTTTAGGGATCCAAACAGTGGGGTTTGAACCCACTACCTCCCAGATGCAAGCACACAGCTGTGCGCCCCTAACCGCATGGCCAACTCGCCCGGTGGATATGAAAAGAAAGCCGGTCCTACCGACTGCGGTGACGGATCTTCAGTAGAATTTGTTGGTTTTGATTGTTACCATGTACAATCATACCTTCTGTACTCTTAACATAAACTGGCTGAATTATTGAAACTGTTCGTAAAATTGATAATATCGTTCTTTGTTTGTGAGGAAGTAGAATCTTCATTTAATTTGTCTTCTTAAAAAAAGGAACCACTTTGGTACTATACCCTGTGAAGGTGACTACTTTCCAGGTCGTAGATATTTTGATTACGGGAGACTCAAGGCCAACTCTACTGCACCCACAAACAAGGCTGTATCCTCCCCATCCCATGCCTTTCTTAACTCTGTCAGTACCGGGAATTGAATGCAGGATGCCTTAAGTCAAATTCTAAAATAAGGAGACCTAAAAGTAACCAGCCGGCCCCACGGTGTAGGGGTAGCGTTCCTGCCTCTCACCGGAGGCCCCGGGTTTGATTCCCGGCCAGGTCAGGGGCTTTTACCTGGATCTGAGGGCTGGTTCCAGGTACACTCAGCTCACGTGTTTATAATTGAGGAGCTATCTGATGGTGAGATGGCGGCCCTGTTCTAGAAAGCCAGGATCACGGCGGAGAGAATTCGTCGAGCTGACCACATAACACCTCGTAATATGCAGGCCTCCGGGCTGAACAGCCGTCGCTTGGTAGGCGATGGCCCTTCGGGGCTGTTACGCCATGGAATTTGGTTTGGAAAAGTGAACAGAGAAGGAAGCGACACCCCTGCAAGGCTCTTTAGCTCCCAGCTAGTTCTTCTGTCCGGGCTCGTGCATTTAGAACAGTAAGAAAACGTACGCCTTAATAAATGCTCCTTATAACACCTTTGTAAAAATACTAACTGCATCTATTTATAACAATAATCACAAACGCCTTCTTTTCATGTGGCTCAGTTGGTTGTGTCTCTGTCCTTCTGAGTCCGAGTTCGCAGGTTCAAATCCCGGCTTGGTCGGTGGCCCTTAAAACGGTGTTGAAATGGCAACAGCTCAGTGTCGGTCTCTGGCACGTTAATAAAAATTATACATACGAATATTGGCGTCACAAACTGTAACTTTATACTACTATATTCTGTATCCCAGGCTTGCGTGGAAAAGTAATTAACAATTTACTTTATGTCACACTGACACAGATAGGTCTTATGGCGACGGTGGGATAGGAAAGGCTTAGGAGTGGGAAGGAAGCAGCCGTGGCTTTAATTAAGGTATAGCCCCAGCATTTGCTTGGTGTGAAAATGGGAAACCATGGGAAAACATTTTCATGGCTGCTGACAGTGGGGTTCGAATCCACTATCTCCCAGATGCAAACTCACAGCTGCGTGGCCCTAACCGCGAGGGAAACTAATAGGACAAGGTAAACCCTACATAGCATATGTTGTGACATGTATTTTTCTTTACCAACTAACAAAATATCTATACCCTTACGCTTTACATCATATATTTGTTTGTTTGCTTATTTATTTATTAGTGCCTTCAATACAATGGCGAAGTTAAGGCTCCAGGCCCTCTCGTACACTTAACCACGTATTAACCAGAATCTTAAATAAAATACTGAGATACTTAAAATAGTTAAAACTACATAAATTAATAGAATTGAAAATAAATTTAAATAAACTACTAACTAAATTCATATTAGAACTAATTAATATTAAAAACTCTTATAAATGACTAATCCTCAGGAACGCACACATTCATACTTCAACCATTCAGTCAGCTGACCTCAGCAGGTAGTCTCAGCAGGTGACCTTAAATCGTGATTAAGAAAAGCTAGTTTCTCTGACCTGAACTGGCAGGGAATTCCATAATATGGCGACAGTCACCACAAATGATTATTAATTTTATTTGTGCGGTGCAATGGAATAGAAAGAATGAATCTAGAACGTGTATTTAAGTTGTGAAATGGTGATAAAAAGATGAATTTAGAAATATACATTGGCTGACTTTCAGTTACCACTCTGATCACCATTGTTAAAGTGTGTAGCTGCCGACGTTTATCAGACATCAGCCATGAGACAGCCTGATAGTGTGGGGCGATATGAACATCGTACCCGATATTGTAAATAAATCGCAGGCAGGAATTCAGTGCTCGTTGAAGTCTAAGTGTTTCTTCTCTCGTCATGTCAACTAAAACAATGTCACAATAATCAAGAATAGGGAGAATGAGTGTCTGTATTCGTTTGGCCTGTAGCTCAAATGGAAATACATCCCTCTGCCGTTTAAGAGCGTGAAGAACTCCAAAAATCTTTTTACGTATTTCTTTTGTGTGATCAGACCAATCAACTGTTTCATTCATCATTAAGCCGGGATTTTTAACCGTTTTACTGTAGGGAATAATGTTACCATTCTGTAGGATAGGCGGGATTGCGACATTGTTTGAGCAGCTCGGTAATTTTCGTGATCCAATTATAATTGTCTGAGATTTTTTGCAGTTTAGTATAAAAGAGCTTCGTTGTGCAAATACACTGAGTCGTCGGAGGTCCCTTAATATCTTGTCTTGCAGTGTCGATATATTTGAAAATCATCAGCACAGAGGTCATGTGTGTTATTTCCTGTCACGGATGGTATGTCGTTAATATAAGTACAGAAAATTAGGGGCCGTAGAATACTGCCCTGTGGGTCAATACTAAGTTTCATTTTCCATTTAGAGGCCTTGTCATTTACTGTTACACGCTGTTGATGGTTACTCAAATAAGAACTAAAAACCTTAAGCGCAGCCAGGTTGAAATTTAGCAGTTCCATTTTCTTTATAATAGTCGGAATTACTATAGTGTCAAAAGGCGCTACGGAAGTCAAGAAGGATAACTATAGTGAGCAGTCGTTTGTCCATAGTGTTTGCCGGGCAGAGTGGCTCAGACGGTAGGACAATATAATTCAGTTAGTATAGAGTAATGATCATTGATTTCAGTTAGGGTAATTAACACATGAAAAAGCATTATTGGCTGGACTCATTCGACGCAAATAAAAGCAAACTTCCTATAATGTACATGAAGGTACCCATATCAATGAAATTAAGCAATAAATATTATCAGGTAGGTTGATTCATTCAGACAGAACAGGTTAAATGAGATCTCAAAATATGGTTATCAATTCCAAGGTTAATGTAAGTTAATAAATAATTGTAAACTTGTGTTCGTGTTCACGACTAGCTCTTGGAGAATATGAATTGCTTCAGCCAATATCACTGCATTATGTTGAGATAGGGATAAGTCAATTAATTGGTTTCGATGGAAACTATTTCATAAGTTAAAGGTTACAGTATATTACACTTTGGTTTTGTCTTGCTTAGCTAAGGTTTATTTCAATGAATAAACAAGATCCTACCCAGAATATCTCCATCCTTTCATTGGTAATTAGTCGTAAATAACCTTACCTGTAAACTATATCAAGGTCTACCCTCACAGTCACAATGAATTATGAGAAACTCTAACCACAAAAGAGAATAACAAGGTCAATGTTGCTACATGCATCATATATGTCATGGAAATAGGAAATCCAAATAGAACAGCAACGAACCAGAAACCTTAATGCATAGACGTCACAAAATTACAGAGATACTCTGCGAATTAGATTCAGGAACTAGGTAGCCCGATAGGATTCCAAATCCAACCTCCCACGACAGACGCGATTTGCTTCCACTAGAGCGTAGACACCTGATCCAACCAAAGTTATGCACCATTTCAGACACTTTAGCTAGCCGAGGTACAGCAACCCTCTGAAATAGCCCCACAATGAGAAGAACCTGTCAAGACCCTGAGTGTCGAGAGGTCTCCCAGTGCTGAAGGTGCAATATAGCCTATTTTCTTTGAACCCCTTTTTAAGGGACGGAACGTGACCACCGAGATAGCGGGAACCACGTCCAAAAACAGTTGCAAGCTTACAACAGCTAAGATTTTAAATTATATTTTTCTCTATTTTCTGTTGTAGTAATTATGTAGACGTAGTCCTTGCTTGAATATTTGAGATCATTTCTAATAGTCTTTGTAGTTAGGAATTTCACTCTTCTTTCACTGGTGTTGGTAGATTTGATGTGTGTGAGAATGTATTTGGAACCTGTATTTCATTCTATTTGAGTGAGTGCTTCGTGACATGTTCTCACTGTCCCATAATAAGTCGAGGAAAGTGTTAAAAGTATTTGACCCACGCGATAACATTTATTAATTTATTAAATAATTTTGGAATAATTTTTGAATTATTTGGGACAGAATATCGATGTGTTCTGTGAATTTAGGATTTTTCCTTGATGTTTTGTGGTTCATCATAGATTCGAGATAGGATAGAGTCATCTATGATTTCATTAAACCATAGCCTACGATGACGCGACTGCGCGCGTATAATAATAATAATAATAATAATAATAATAATAATAATAATAATAATAATAATAATAATAATAATAATAATAAACATTATTACGGTCTAATAGAATGTTTAAAGGTCATGAGTATAAGTGTTACTGTGCTTTTAAGTGATTAATGTGTGCTATATTGAAGTAGATGTAGGCCTGGAATATTGGTCGTGGCTTGAATGTCCACAAATTTTGCATTTACTGTTGTGTGGTATTTTTGAGACTTATAAATGGATCTTGAGATAGGATTTTATTTGTGTGTCCATTACATGAGTCATTTAAGGAAGAGAGTATGTCTTTGAACATAACTTGTTCTTATGCAGCACATATTGATCGATAATTTAAGAAAATAGGAGATTAAAAATAATGAAGGCGTGACTCATAGACCGCATGCGCGAATGCTTATATATCTATGACTGTAAGCCATTCTATGGAATTTTTAATGATGATTTCTACCGAAAATTTATCCTGGAACATCGTTGTGGAATCTATTTCGTTGAAAAAGTGATAATTCTGTTACAATCACATGCCAGACGATTGCAATGGTAGCCCTTATCTGATATCGTCATCGGGAAACTCTCATATTTCAAATAATTTTTAAAAATAAAAATCAAGAGATAGGTTTTGATAAATCTATTTAATAATACTACCGGGAACCTAAGCTTGAATGTGAGATGGATGAATGATTGATATTTTGTAAATGTGATTTTTCATGGTGATATTTCGTCATGATATGTGTACGCAGTGCGCGTAATGTTTTTTCGATTTCTTGTTGTTTTGTGGCGAGCATATTAGGCTCAATTCTAAATCTTTAAGCGATTTTATGATAAAATAAGACAGATTAGGATCTTTGCTTCGAGAAAAAATACTTAAGCAAAGATCACGTCAATGAACTAAGCTCACGAAATGTAAAATGTTTAACCTTACACAGTGAGAATTTTAAGTCTTTATTGTGAGTTGTGCACAACACTAGGTCAAATAACACGAGATTGAAAATATAAGGAGTTGGATATAGGAATTTAAAGTAATTTAATTAAATAATTTGAAGCATAAATAATTAATCAGAATAATATTTAAATAATAGAAATGATTATTTGATTTTTCATGAGAAGTGAACGTTTGATTCATTTAAGATTAAATAACAGAATATTGTTAATTTAAATAATGATACGAAAAATCAGATTTTTGTTATTTTGAGATAGGATTTTCTCCGATAATAAGTTAATTAATTTTCTAATACGATTTAATAAAACTCAGTTTCGTATCTTTGCAGAATGCAATTTAACGAAGAATTGTGGGTGAATTCCAACAGGGAAGAAGTAAATATTTTATTCAAGATTTTGGAAATATTAATTGAATTTTGGAAAGTGCTAATTAATTTTAATAAATGTTAAAACCCATTTTTAGTGTTTCATTTGTCATCAGTCCTTAGGTTGTCCCTGTCCTCAATAATTTTTGCGTTGCCTGTAAGTGAACGTTCCGCCTGGGACTCTTGCTTACTGGCTAAGCTGCCCGGTAAAACGGGGGCAATATGTATATATGTATAGATTGGATCAGTTACTAGTGTGTTTAACTATTTACCGCGGTCATGTATAGACACTTTCCGAAGCGCATCCCATAAGGGAATCATGACATTGAAGCGAATCTTGCGTCGACTTAAAGTAAAATGTATTCATCCGAAGTCAGTTCCAAGTCGTGTCTTTCTTTGTAGGGCAGAGTCCCTAGTGTATAAATTTTGTGTTTTAACATGGACATGTGCGGGGCACATATTTTATTTTGGTTTTATGAGGCCAGCAGGATTAATGTATATATATATTTCATGTCGTAAGTGAACGGGTTAATGTCTTTAATAAATTAATTGTACCCCTATTTCTCTGTCTTATTCACGTAGTCTATGTACCCGAATTCCTGTAATGTACCTTTGGTATATTGCTCACGACGAGTTTTGAATTAGTTTTGCCCATATCATTTTTGTTGAACCGTAACCACGTCTTTGCCGCGACTAGCCCGGGATATTATGAAGACGGGTACGGTACAATAGGAAGGGGAGTTAGTGATTGGAATAACTTACCAAGGGAAATGTACAATAATTTTCCAATTTCTTTGTGATCATTTAAGAAAAGGCTAGGAAAACAACAGATAGGGAATCTGCCACCTGGGTGACTGCCCTAAATGCAGATCAGTAGTGATTGAAGGCTTGTACCTGCTTCAGAGCAGAATTATTGTTGTTCTCTGACGAATTACGCTGGGGGGGTTCCTTGTATGCAAGATTTATTTTCTTCATTTTCTTTGTATCACAAAACCATGGGAGTCTAATATGCGAGGTGGTCTGATACACAAGTACATACGGTAATCACAAAAGTGTTTTTCAGCATTATGATACACAGCAGGCAACCTTGCTATGTAAATCATAATATAAAGTAATGCATTGTGTTTTTTTATTGCCTGTCTCAGTAGAATGGGACTAGCTCACTGCAACAGGCAATCTTCAATTCTGAAGTAGGCTTTTTATTTATTGGGTCATGTCCTTAGAATCCACTTCATGTTCGTTAGCTCACTTGTATTTTCTAATTGCTACTGCTTAACCTTAGTTCAAAAATTGTAAATTCCTTTGATATCACCTTTAAAACTTTTGGTGTTTTTTAGCGCAGAGCATATCACTTGGGTTCTGAGGTCAGGACTACCAACCTTCCTGTAATAAATACAGCTGTCAATTTGGTTGCCTTCAAATGTTTCTCAATGTAGCACCTTAATGTAATATTAACTGTTTTATAGTCCTAGACCGCAAGGGTCACCGTATTTGTTAGGAAGGCAACGATTTCTGGTTAAAAACAAATTATATCTTTAAACAATTTTCCAAGTGTCGACAAGCACCAGGTAAATATCTGTTAATATGTTTTAGGGCCGGTTCTACCATCTGCTGGTAAAGTGGCTGGCAGCTGCCCGGGAGGTAAACTACCTGGAGGTGTAAATCGGCTGGTACTTTGGCTTGCGTCCAACCACCTCCGCGCAAGCGCTGGGTAGCTACCCAGAGCTAGACACCGATATAAGAAGTTGGCTAGACTGATTTTCAGCGACTTCTCGCTTTCGAGTGTGGTACCATCTCTCGTCAGATGCATGAAACTCATTTCGATTGTCTTATTTCCCTGTGCTTGTGTCTGCTGATTATCACCAAAAAGCCTAACAAGGGGAAACTTAAGAGTTATGGACAACGATTTATGTCAAGCTTTCATGATTTTAATCTATGATCTTCAATATCAATACCTAATTGGGATTAAAATCTCGAGATTACATTTTCTTACGCCAGTTATAACCTGTCATGTAAGGCAGCGTTTTTGGAAAGTATTCTCGTAGTAGATTGGTCAAGTCGCTCGCTCCATAATAGAAGGTACGCAGGTTTTCATCGTATTTCTAATTTACATTTTAAAATGTATTTTCGTTCCCTGCCGATGTTCTTAACTCTCTTTAACGCGCTTCCATATACCGGTACGTATATATATACACACACACATCTTCTTTACAGACTTACTGCTTTTGAGCATTCTATCTGCATGCTTCTGTGAATTGATTAAGTATCTCCATGATGCTCTATTTGCAACTAGTTCTGTGACCTTGTTTAGTTTCATATGCTTCCATTTATTGATAAAACATTTCATTCTAATGTTTAACTTTATGAAGATAAAGTTGGATGGTACTGTAAATGTAAAGAAGTAATAGGGATAAATATCCATTCATAGGAAGAGGAATTTGGGAATAGAATAGTTTCCAATTTCTTCTAAATAATTTACAAGAAGACTATGTAAACAACTAATGGAGAATCTGCTACCTGGGTGACAGTCCTATGTGCTATTAATCATAACATCACTTTCTATAAGTAGCATACATATAAAGCAATTTCCTAGTAGGCATAATATTGTGATTAAATATTTCAATGAAATATATTATTAACAAAAGAACGCATGAAAAGAGGCATACAGATTAACACAACGCTAATAATGGAAATAAAAAAGATTCATCATAATAAAGACTCGAACCTGCATTACGAAGTGAGCGTGTTAGCCATTACGCTACAAGAACGCTCGAGTAGTTAGGATACATAAATTAAGTTATACGTCGTGTCTGAAAACTGAAAAAGTAGAAAATTAAAGCCCATTTTAAATGATTTCCAAATAGATTTTGATTTTATATCCTTTTAAAGTTTCTTTACGAAAGCTTGACTTATAAAATGTGTTCCCTAAGCTACCGATGCGAGAGGCTGGTGTGGCCGTTGCAACTCAAGGGAAGCATTAATGTTCAAGATCCTGCAATACAATATCGGCCACTGTTACAGTATCATGTTTTTTTTTTCAGTATACTAAGCTAATTTAAGTTGTATGTCACCAGAAATACAGCTAATAATGTTCAACTCACAAAACTTGCCCAGCAGGTAAAGTTTTATCGGGCCCTCAAAGTGGCCGATAAATTACGCGCCGTGTAACTACGATTTATGCTGCCGATAGCGCTACCTGGGGGTGGTCGAACGGAAACATCCTTTTACGTGGAGGGCAAATTACGCGCTACTTTACCAGTAGGTGGTAGAGCCGGCCCTAAGCCATGCTTTTTCTAAAATCATTCTGAAGTTCAAGGTTGTTATCTAAATGAACCTAAAGAGTATGTATTTTTGTACATAAAAGTTATTTTAATTATGAGTCGGCTCGATGGGGATGCGATACATTTGTTCAGCAATTTCCTGGTGAACAGTTTTAACAGAGGAAAAGCTAGATAACACTGGTGCGAATCTTGAATGGTCACCGAATAAATCACTGACAAAATTTGCACAACAAGTAGGGGTTTTGGTTTCTTCTGCACACAGAGCTACAAAGCTGTTACACATCAAACAGTACAGGTTTGCACGGACCCATCGTTTAAAACCTGCTGATCCAGCCACAAGAGTGAGAGATTGTGAGTGGTATCTTGCATCATCGATAGATTGTTTATTCAACACACAGCTTTTGTTCTTTTTGGATGAGGCCTGGTTTCATCTTAATGGTCATGTGAACAGTCATAAATCTCAATGTTGGAGTGCAGAAAATCCTAATGGTGTTTATGAAGTCCCTCATTATGAAGGATGGCACTTCCAGCATCTTTTATAAGGTAAGATTTCATATAAGATTGTATACACGCTTAAAGCAGGACGGCCGCACGCAATGTAAGTTGGGCTGAGGCAGCTGCTGTAGCGCTGAGTACAAACACTGTGCGCTCGGTCTGGGTTTAGAAGAGAAACCCTGTACACACCTCACTAAGGAAGGTTAATTTCAATGAAGGAAGACATTTTATCCAAATAAGCTACCATCCTTATTGTCATATTCAGAATAAGGTAGCATGAAAATTAAGTTGAAGAGTTATACAATTATACTTACTTCTTGATTTCCTGTAAGACAGCCTCACGGTTCACACTGCACTGAGCTGCTTTCTGGCAGAAACTAGCATGCTGCATCAGTTCTTGTAGTAGCCATTGTTCAATGCCATAGTAGGATCTGAACACAACCTGAATAAATAAAGCCCATTTAGTGTGTTTCATATTGTTTAGAGAATTACTTATGTACATTAAAGCATAGATATTTACAGATGATATTCTATTTTCTTTTTATGCCAAATCCATCTCTGGTGAATTACTTATGTCTTCTACAATGAGCTAGAACATGTTTGTTACTTTCATTAATCTGCCTCAGTCTGACCTTTGCCTGTGATGACATGAAGGAGACTAAGGTATAAGCAAAAAAGCAAATATTTTACTACAGTATAACAATACTGGACAGCCGTAAGTCAAGTGCATTGAGTGGAGTGCGAACGGTGACAGCAGTACATCTAGCAGAACGGTGTGGAAAGGAACTGCATACTCATCTTTGCTACAGCTGAGAAAAATGAGTTTCCCACTCATTGGAAATATTTGTTAAGATAACTGAACAATCAAAATAATTAAGAATTAAATTTTAAAATATGCAATACCCCCTACATAAACCACCAAATAAGCATTATACTCGCTGTGCCTTAAACTATGTCTTAAATATTAAAACCAAAATTCATTTGAAGATTCAGCCAGGATCCTCTTCTTTCTCCTCTTCTTCTTCTGGTCTTTTCCATTTACCTGGAGAGACTTAGTCTAGTTTTATGGCCGGATGCCTTTTCTGACACCAAATCTATGTGGAGAGATGTATTCACTATTGTGTGTTTCTGTAGTGGTGTGTCGTCTGATGTGTTGTATGCATTTGAAGATGTGCATTAAGACGAACACAAACACCCAGCCTCCGAGCTACAGGAATTAACAGACAAGTTTAAAATCCCTCTGAACTGAAGGCCAGTATGCTGACAATTCAGCCAAAGTGCCGGATGGGACAGATAACAACATGCATGGTTTATTAAGGTTTGGAAAAAGAGAAGTTGTAAGTAATTATATAACTGGAGTTTTAGTCCATTATTTTGTTTACTTTCTCTTCCTCATTTATTCTTCTGTATGCTCAGTCCTATAATTTTGAAAATGGTTGCTATGGTAATTTGATGTTCACTGTTTTCTTTACAGATGAATACTATTCCAGACCATTATATAGTGTTAGATATGCTAGTGGGTGCAGGGCGTAACTTAGAGTGAGGCAGCCTCTCAGACCCTGGAGCAGGCAACATGGAGTTGCCTATGATGGAAACACAATTCACTGAGTTCCAATTTGGCAGAAGAAAGGGCCAGGCTTCTTCAGCTGGTTGCAACTGTATGTAACAAACTTGAGGATCAGAATGACTTAGACAGGAAATAGAGCCAGCAGGAAGTTTCATTTCACTCAGTACCAAGACACATCATTTCATTATTTGTTGTATGAAAACAATGTACAGGAGATAGATAGGTGAAACAGCATTTACTATAGCCTTGGTAATACAGATAATTTTGTTTCGACTAAAATTAAGAGGGTTGTTAGCAATTTTTTTTCTTTTTTTTTTTTCAGACCTTCCTCTCAGCTCCTTTCAGTTGCAAAATGGGTAGCAAAGATTCTAATCATCCTTACCCTTAACTTAAATGCCACATCTCATGAAATTCAGTCCAGTCTCCCCAATGCTTAATCAATAGTCTGCCTCTTTTCTCTTTTTTCTTGATTTTTTCCTTAATCAACCAATATTCAGCAAACAGGATGAATCATTGTGCACTAGATATTTCACTTAGAGTTGCGATTAATTCAGTAATTGTAAGTGACTCTGGTATTCACTTGCCACTTAACCATGTTGCATTAATCATTGCTTTCAGTTCTTCGACAAGTTGGCTATTGTGAGCAACTGTAGAGATAAGGTATTCAAACTTTATCGCTCATGATAGGTGCTCATAACTGACTCAGATTGTTCTGTTATAGGTGTAATATAATTTATTTAATATTTATTCTGTTAAGTTACAGGCTTATTTCACTAACTGGTCACTCCATTCATAGGTTTGGCATTAGAGTTCAAGTTAGTGTCTGGTGACTAGCTTAACATTGTCCAATGCAGGTCTGATGTAAGCGTCAGTCAAAAGGCCGAAAAGAAGTGAAGAAGGGGCTGAGCCCTGGTGAATGCAAATTGTAAAACAAGAGTTACCAGGTAAATCTGCTGAGGTTTGAACATAGCTTCATGGCACTGCTTAAAGCAGTTGCACCCAATGGATAAGATAATACATGGATATTGTGTTGTTAAAAGTGCTAGTCAAATCAAATCATATGGTACCATCAAATGGGGGTGATTTCAGACACAGAGGTGGTTTCAGACAGTATGGTAGATTAGCCACTTTTGTTGCGTAGCTCTTTGTTGCACTTCCGCATGCGTTTTAGTTTGATATTGAGGTTATGTTTCCTGAGGTCTGCATTTTTTATTAAGAGCTGACTTCATACTTTGGAAAATTTCCAGTGTGTACTGGCATTGTTAAAAGTTCATGCATTATCATTAAGTGGATAGTTTTAGTTGTTGTGACTGGAAGAAATGCTTTATAACTATGGTTCTTAGTGAGATCAACTGACTGAAGTGTTTATAAATGATTGCTGTGGAATTTTGATGTGATTTAAATGAAAAATAGTGTTTTACACACATTTTATTGAAAACTGAAAGCAGTCTGGGTGATTTTGGACAATACCTAGAAATTATCATAGGCAGAAATGAGCTACTTCAAGGTGTAATTACAAACTGAATCTGTTAGAAAAAGCTGTACGTAATATTAAAAGTGGCAAGTTGCTTTATAGGAAAGTATTTGATTTGTATGGTATAACTTGGTCTATCCTAAAAAATAAAGTGCAGAAAGTACATCCAAAAAAATGGGACAACCAGTGCTAAACGAGGAAGAAGGAAATGCTCAATGAAGCTCGTTACCCTCCAACGCAACCTGTTACTTCCCGCTGCCGCAAATGAAATGTTCTTCCTGGGAAATTGAATTTTGGCCGTGACTTCTGCCGAGATGAAAACAGTGCAGAAACAATTGATAGTGCTGGCAGCAGCAGTGAAAATGAATGCAATGAAACACACAGTGAGGGCATTCCCTCAATATCTCACCTTGGCCTGATCTTCCTCAATGATTGCATCAATCACGGAACGCAGGTGCTTGGAAAGATGAGCTGTTACTTCTGTTATATATTGTGCATGTTCCGTAAGTTCCATATTCACTCCTCCCTCTACCCAGCGGACAGGCAGCCGTAAAATGTGCTTCTCATTTAGAAGGTTCTGAAACAGTACGTAATATGGTGATATTAAACTAATTCAGAATACACCATTTATAGTTTATTAAACAAGTTTGCACTTTTACGCCTCTTAAAATATATGATCATTAGGTAATATATACAAAATCTTATGGGATGACTTAACCATTTTTAAATCTAACATACATTGCCAGGAATCCAAACCATGCTGCACACCTTAGCGAGCAACTAACGACAATGTTAACTGAAGAATCAAGCCAGAAATAACCTACACTGTTTGCAAATAGTTTATGACTATGTAATTTGGAAAGGAAAAATTTTTTTATTTGAATACCGAAAATGCACAGCCTGTTTCCGGTCATTCGACTGGATCAGGAATGGAATGAATGAAGCCTCCATCTAGCAGCGAGGATGGGAATTGTGCCAGCTGCCAAAGCCTGTCGCACTCCTCTGGGGCAATGATTAATGACCGACAGATGAAATGAAATGATATTGGAGAGTGTTGCTGGAATGAAAGATGACAAGGAAAATCGGAGTACCCAGAGAGGCTGGCGTGCTGCCACCTGAGCCACGGAGGCACTTATTTAAATACTTATAGCACACAAAGAAAACAGAAAGACTTCACAAATATATTGCACATAACGTAGCAGTTTCATCTCTCATGAACAAAAGTATTTCCAAGATTTCTCTATTTCACTAACTTATTTATTCATTGGTGTTACCTTTCCCTTTCCGGTAACTTACTGTGCAGGTAGATTACTGGAGAGCATCCTCATGTGAGGTATGTTTAAACGTTCCCCATAACTTAGCTGCTCAAGTGTACTTACTGTATTTACTCACCTATAATCCTCCCCCCCCCCTCGCCTTAATTTTCAACTACCTTGGCTACCCTCTGCCCCTACCCTAAATTTTCAATGCCCTTCCAGTTTCTGAGCTCTGCATCCTGTGTGGTCGCTTGTAGCGTGTAATTAGAAAAGGAAGCATTTAGACTACAAGTAGGAGTAAAAATGAGTAAGAGAACAAGTTTTAAGTGATCCTTCAAATTGAATGTGACAGAATATGCTGCAGGAAGTAGAGTGAGAACAGCAAGTTGTAAATACGTAGTACAGTCATGTGTGATTTGTTATTGGTGTAACCAGAGAGACAAATTATTGGGAGCAAAAAAATCTTATTTCACCCATGGCATGAAGAAAGGTAAATATGAAAATGAAGACACTAAAGTTCTTGAGCGGGTTAGAGAAACAAAAGCCAACGGCAATGCTGCAAGTCAAGAAATTATTCAGTTTAAAGCAGGTGAAATTGCACAAGTCTTGATAATGAGGGGTTAGGTTTTAAAGCAAGTAGCAGTTGGTAAGAACACTTTATGCGCCAAAATAGACTAAGTTTACAGAGGAGGACATCAATGTGCCAGCAGCTTACATCAGTTTATACCGACAAAGTGACTGAATTTCACTGCTTTGTGCCAAGACTTTGGATATTGCAACGATGCTCAGCCTTTAACTCCGTGCTGCTCTGTGCAGCTATGGCACTGGTGCAGCCTTAGTCATATGACCTGTGACGACCTTGTAATGGTGTAGCTGTTTTAATGCAGTAGGCTTTTTCTGCTAGTGGCTTTACGTCGCACCCACACAGATAGGTTTTATGACAACGATGGATAGGAAAGGCCTAGGAGTTGGAAGAAAGCAGCCATGGCCTTGATTAACGTACAGCCCCAGCATTTTCCTGGTGTGAAAATGGGAAACCATGGAAAACCATCTTCAGGGCTGCCGACAGTGGGATTCGAACCCACTATCTCCCGGATGCAAGCTCACAGCCGCGCGCCTCTAACCACACGGCCAACTCGCCTGGTAAAATGCAGTAGGCAACTGATACATAACTATTTAAATGCGCTAATATCACTTTTTTAGTAAATAATGTATAGATTTAAATAATTATTTTGTGTGTTGATTTAAGAAAACCTTTTACCTTGAGATCCTTATGCAGTGCTTCCAGACGACGAGCTAGTTCCACTTCACCGGGAGATGATGGTTCAGCTGTCTGGCCAGTATGAGTGTAGAGACGGTACAGCCATAGACAACGTCGAGCAAGTTCCTGGCTCATACATACTGTGTTATGCACCTCCTAGCATTAAGAAAACACAATGAATTTAATGACATCAACTGTAACAGTGTATGTATAAAAAGTGAATGAAGACTGATACTAGTATAACTATTAAGGACAGGATTTTGAAGGGAAAAAATGTAACCAAAGAAGGACAAAAAGGGAAATTATTACAAAATGAAATTAAAAATTAAAAAGGGCGACTTGTCTTTGTCACTTTACTGCATAAGTTAAATATCTCTGTATGAATAAAACATTTCAACATCAACCGAAACCAATAGTGAAAACTTGAGTTCTATTCTGAACTAAAAATCAGTTCATGTCACTAGGTTTTCAATGTCTGGAGTTTTTGCTAAACTTTGTGAGAATTTATCAAGTATGCTCCGAACATCTTTATCACACCCCATTGAGTATCCTTTAAAAAACTCCCTTCCTCTGGAAGAAATTCAAATGTGTGGACTGCATACAGTTCAGTCTCCAAATCCAGATTTCTCAGTAAAATGTTTGCAGCAGGACAGCAGAAACTCCACCTTCATGAAACGTTTGCAGAGAAAGCAGCACATGAAATCCATGTTCCTCATGTGGTTATAACGAGACACTTGGTTAACAGCTAGCCTGTGCCCTCCTTGTAATGTGTTGTTCTACTGGGGGCCTTAGTCACCATTATCTTCTCATTCTGATTGCTTCACATACCCAGTGAAAAGTATGTGCAATGCAGATGATGTGATATAAACTAGAGTACATGTATGGTACTTGATCAGTAACAACTTGCCATACTTTGTTGTACTGTATCCCCAAAGACCAAAGTTTACAACAAAAGTCATTAAAACCCTACATGAAGGTTGTGCTGTTGACTCTTTCCAATTCATACATTGTGAACAGCATTGATTTTGATGGATTTTCTGTCAAAGATAGCACAAAAATATTCAGAACAGCCCTTGAAAGATAGTCTGATGTTTCATCCAAAATGTAACAACCTCTTCAGCTCTTTCTACATTTGCTTCAAATACTGGTTGCAAATAACTTTTTCCTAAGAGTGCTTTCATCCAGCATAGATCTTGTGTGTATTTTTCCGAGAAACTCTCTATTGTAGGATTATTTACTTTATGAAGGGGCATGCCACATTATTTGAAAGTAATTGTGATGTCAGTTAAAAAAAAAAAAAAAAAAAAAAAAAAAGGGAGACATTTTGTTCCCTGTATTTTTCTTCTGCCTTTTGAAAGGATGCCTGAATGGAAGACTGTTTTGAAGTTTTCTCCTGAATATGTTTGTTTTTCTGATGCTTTACATACTTCAGATGCTGCACTATTCTATCCTTTATGTATTTTTCATCTAACTTCAAGGAGCAGTGAGTAATCTTACCGTCTGTCTCAATGAAATCTACCTTAAAACTGCTTACTGCATACCGTAGCTTGCTACAAGTACATGGCTTCACCATTACATTAACACTGATATTAAATACACGTCAATTGCAGACACACAACGAATGTTAAACTGTTTAAAATATTCACACTGAAAGTTCAATATATGTATATCCTATTTGCATTAGCACTGATATTAAATACTAACAATCATGGACATATAGCAAAGTTTAAACTGTTCAAAAAAAAAATTCACACTGGAAGTCCAGTGTAAATACATCGTATTTTTATGCTGGATAAGATCTGACCACCAGTGTTAACAATAATGTACTCCGTAAGTCTTGCTGGACGAGTCCAAGTTTCAAACTTTCAAGTCATATGGGGAGTCACATAATTATTGTATAAACCAAGCGTATGCGTTTCCTTCTCTGAGTGGAGCACAATCAGTACAAACCCTTGTTGAATGTTTATTGTGATACTGCAAACAAGGAAATTGTTGCTTTCTTCTTAAATGTTAAAAAAAGGTCTATCAAGGGATCCAGCTGAAAAAGGAAATATGAGCCAAAAAAATGGAAAAATAAGAAATTTGGATGTAGAATACATTTATCCATATTATTGTTGATTATTTCACGTTTCTATGTTGGAAAAAAAAAATAAGACTTCCCTTTAAAATCTGGTCTCTGATCACTGCTATATATTAAAATATATACCTATTTTACATAGATATTGTATGTTATTTTGCCAAAAATAGGATAATGTAAATCAATACCTGCCAATTTTGCTTTTGTAGGTAATGAATAGAGCTGGGATTTCTATGTAATAACATATTTTGTTCCTTGCTATTTAGGTGCTGGGAAAAGTCATATGTTCACAAAACACTATATTAGGGTTATTATTACCGAATTTCATTTTACATATTTTTTTATATTTGTGGGTATTCTACATATTCTTAGTATTATTACATAAAATTACATATTTGAGCATTTTCCTGTTTTCATATATAATAAATTGCTGAATTGAAGTTTCACGCTTAATGTGGGGCTGTTGTCTGTTCTCTCAACAGGGGGATTAAGGTAATTATGAGTGACAGGTATTTGAGAGGATGATAGGTGCATCCTTGCGAAATAGGTTATTCTAAAGGTTCCAATTAGCTGCAGGAAAACTGTTACTTTACATGTGCCAGTCTTAAATCTTTCATCCCTTTTAGAGTTAATTGCTTTACAACTAGCCACTTTCATGTTGGAGTTTCCAGGAATATATTTCTAAGCGCATTTCTGTGACCTCTTTGTTATGTACTTAGGAATTTCTAAATCTGTTAGAGCTGTCTCCCTTTGAAATGTCTCAATTAGGTTTTAGTTTCTTTTGAACAGCTGAAGAACATAGTTCATGAACATCAGTTTCCTCTAGAGTCAATATGGCACCAGTAGTGTCCTTGCTGGCTTCAAAGTTAAAATCATGGATTGCAGTTGACGAGTCCTTTGCAACTGATGGCAAAGTAGTGATTTGCCAAGCATGCAACAAACATATCGCATGTTCCATGAAATTCCAGTTTGAGCAACATGCACGAAGTGCTCTGCATAGAAAAAACCAACAGTTAGGTCTACAAAAGAAACAAATCCTTTTAACACAGATGCAGCCTTCACCTTCAAGTAACCCTTTTTATAAAGACTTATGCAGTGCAATGATTGCAGCGAATATTCCATCGTATAAACTTGAAGTGCCTGAATTCACATCTTTTCTGGAAAAATACTGCAAGCAACATATTCCTAACCAATCAACACTACGCAAGAATTATCTTCAAGTCTGCTACGACGAGGTAATGCACAACATAAGACAGCATATAGGAAATTCTTTCAAATGGGTTGCTGTTGATGAAATAACAGATGCTAAGGGTAGATTTATTGCAAATCTTGTGGTGGGGAAGCTACAACCTGACAGTGCCTCAAAACCATGTTTGATCTACTGTAAAGAGCTAGACTATACAAATCACTCAACTATTGCAAGATTTGTGAATGATGGATTAAGAGCTCTGTGGCTGACTGAGATGAAAGAGGAAAAGGTATTAGTGATGTATTCTGATGCTGCAGCATATATGCTTAAGGCTGCAACTGCTTTAAAGGTGTTTTATCCCAATATACTCCATTTTACATGCTTGACTCATGGACTGCAATGTGTTGCTGAAGATATTAGAGCTAAGTTTCCACAAGTGAATAGATTAATTTCAGCAACAAAAAAAGTTTTTCTAAAAGCTCCACAATGAGTGCTATCTTACAAACAGCAATTGCCAGAGATACCACTGCCGCTGGAACCAGTGTTAACGAGGTGGGGGACATGGATAGAAGCAGTTAAATTCTATAGTGAGCATCTAGATGCTATAAAGACTGTGGTAGATTCTTTTGATCCTGAAAATGCTGTATCTATTAGTGAATCACAAACTGCCTTTAGTGACTCCAAAGTGGTCTCCTCAATCACCTATATCAGGGGCAACTTCTGCTGGCTTCCAGAAACCATCAAACGTCTAGAAACATCAGGACTGCCACTGCAAGATTCTATTGCTATCATAGAGGATGCTATTGAAAAACTAAGTGCTGTGCATGGGAAAACTGGTGCTAGTGTATTGAGTAAATTGCAAAAAGTGTTGAAGAGAAATCCTGGTTATTCAACATTTCATAGTGTGTGCCGAATTCTAAATGGAGATGACGTTGATCCTCCCGAGGATATTTCTCCAGCGAAAATTCCTCTCCTAAAATTTGCCCCAGTTACATCATGTGATGTTGAAAGATCTTTCTCTGCATATAAGAACATCCTAGGTGACAAACGCTTTTCCATGACCCCAGAGAACATCGAAAAATACTTAATAGTTCACTGTGCTACAAAATTTAAGGAATAAACGTGCTTTGAGTGTTGAAAATAATAAGTTTCTATTGAATATGTGTGTGATATATTCATATAATATGACTCCAAAGAACATTGAAAAATACTTAATTGTTCACTGTGCTGCAAAATGTAATATAAAGCGTGTTTAGTGTGTTGTAACTGACAAAATGGTAAGTTTATATTAATTATATGATATTACATATTTTGCCCATTCTACATATTTTGATACATATTTTGGTGCTTTTTGTTACATATTTATGTACATGTTATGCCACTTGATACTACATAAAAATCCCAGCTCTAGTAATGAATGTTTCAGCCTCTGTGCTTTTATACAATGTGTACTGGGCTACATAAATGACAGAATAGGTGGGTAAGTGAAGGATATGGGAAAATGAAGTATGTGAATAGATGTAAGTTGCAAGTGGAAGAATTTACAGCAATTACACACTTGAAACTCTATAAATGAAAAAAATAAAAATTATTAAATCAATTTATACATTATTTTAAATTCTTATCATAGACAACAGCTACTATTATGTTTCTTGTAATGAGAAGGATGTTATTAACCAACCTGCTCAACAACAGTAGTTAAGTAGGTGTCCCTTAGTTCCTGAGGGAAGACGTTTACCATTACAGCCAGAGTACGTTCAATTTCTGCTCGCCATTCAAGAAGGGCTCTCTCTTTTTCTTCAGCAGAGTTTTCCTGCCATAAAACAATTGTGTTAGAAACTGATGGTCGTATCATTTGCTGTGCACTTAAAGATATGTGCTTGTTACCTTTAAGCCTGGTATATGGATACCAGTAGGTTGCAATCTATAGCAGGGGGGTTGAGCATGACTGTCCAGCCGATACCATTTCTGCAACATCTCTTTGTTGTCAGCTTTGCCAAGAGCCATTTCAAAGTCCTGAGTTTCAATGGTGTTAGGTAAGAGTGGTGTTCCCAATGAATTGTTAAGGAATAATACTGGAATAATATATGCCACTTGCATCTGCCCTGCAAATTAGAAGTATATTATTAATTTTAAAGTACCAGTTAAATGATTCTAAATTTTCCTTACTGTATGTAGCTTTAATTCTCAATTAAGTGTGATATTTCATTGTGTTATTGAATTATTTATGTAGTAGAAAGAACAGCAAACTACTCTAGCTCCAAGACTTTTTATGATTCGTAAGTTCGTAATTAACACATATTAAGACTATGTTTTCCAGTACAATGAGAAAAATGAGTGAAACCTCATTAAAATGTTTCTTCAGGGGACAAGGAAAAAGAACATGTTAAGTTAGAAAATGTACTAATGAATATACAAATAAGAATTATCCAACAGGGATATGGAAAAATAGATGCGATTTTTTCTGACATGAGGACATTTTACATTGTGTATCTGCAGATACAGTGCAAACTATAGGCCTATCAACCATTTCTGAAGATGCTAGTTGCTTTATGTCGCACCAACACAGATAGGTCTTATGGCGACGATGGGACAGGGAATGGCTAGGAGTGGGAAGGAAGTGGCCATGGCCTTACTTAAGGTACAGCCCTAGCATTTGCCTGGTGTGAAAAATGGGAAACCATGGAAAACCATCTTCAGAGCTGCCGACAGTGGGGTTAGAATCCACTATCTCCCGAATACTGGATACTGGTCATTTCTGAAGATGAGAGGAAAGTATTAAAAGATGTGAAAAACATGAGAACAAATATGAAAACCTTTTCTGTTGGGGATTATAAAATAACACATACCGGTGCACTTAAAGGTGTGAAAAAAACCAGACAACAAATATGAAAACATGTGCACAGGGGCCAACAAAAATATTGAAGTATTATTGCAGATCACACTTTCTAAAACAAATGTTAGTAGAAGCCTTTTATTATGGAGCAGTGGATTATTAAACATTTTCTGGTCATACTCTTAGACAATTAATTGGAGGTTACACTCGACCATCTGCAACTGCGAGGAATGACTTTGGCCACCATTTTGAATCAAACAAAACTTTGACCAACTTGAATGATCAAGTCAAAACTCGAAGGTGCGAGTTTCAACATTCGTGACCTCTGCACACTTATGCCAGTCCACTTTCTGACAGATCTTAATTTTGTCTTCATTATTAAGAAATTTCAAATTTTCTGTATCCATAACTAAGCTATCACAAGACAAATATGCCCCACATTATGTTCCTAATCCAGATATAGGCTATCGTATCATGCAACATATATTAGCTACACTTCACTGTACCACTGTCCGACTTGTTGACTGAATGGTCGGCGTACTGGCCTTTGGTTCAGAGGGTCCCGGGTTCGATTCCTGGCCGGGTCAGGGATTTTAACCTTAATTGGTTAATTCCAATAGCTCCGGGGCTAGGTGTGTGTGGCGTATTCAGCATTAGAAATCATCCTAGGTAGGGTGCCCTTATCTTCACAGACATGCAGGTTGCCTAATAGGCCGTCTACAAGAAAAAGACCCACACCAGGCCTCTCTGGAGCCATACACCATTATTATTACTGTACCACTCAACACAAAATAAATTTCTACCTTCTGAATGGAATGCAAAATCCAAGCACAAACAGGCTCAGTCTGCTATTCAAAATCTCACTACTAACGACAAGCAAAACTGAACATTTCTGAGGCAAACAGCTTGTGTTGTGTATGTTGGGTATTCAGCCCGAAGGCTGGTCTGATCCTCTGAATCTCCACCAACAGCTGTCATAAATAGCCTAGGCGTCACTGAAGAGGCATACTAGGGAAATGAGGAGTGAGGTAGTTTTCCGTTGCTTTCCTCACCGAGCCAGCCGTTGCTATTACATATCAGTCCGCCAAGCATACTGAAATGCATGCACCAACTGACCCTATGAGCGATATTTTCACACCATTCATAAAAGGGACTGGCTGCATAAGGAATGGTATTACTAGCATCACTCATACCTCAGTCACTTTCATATTGTCAAAGCCGAGGATGAGACAGAGACAGGTCAATGAAAGTAACAAATTTGATATAGCCCACTCCAGAAGACATAGTGCACTGTAAACACTACATTTCGCCAGCATACTCCCTGAAATTGCAACTTATCCTTTGAAGTACAGGAAGGCCTTTTCCCATAATCACGCAACTGTGGCAATGGCCCTTACCCAAGTTAGAAATCACATTTCTTTCAGAAGAGATAACAAATACAGTAACATTTTCAGGTCTAGGAGAAATGGGATTGTACTAAGCGGTAACAGCAAAAAATTTGTGACGCGATAAGTGAGGTATTTTTATATAGGTAGATTTAATACGATGAGAATTGGGACTTTGAATTTACAACATGCTAAGCGGGAAAACGTGTTAATGAGGAACGCACTAACAAGGTTTCACTGTATATAATACACAGTAGAAGTCCGCTATAGCAAGTACAGCATATAGTGAGAACTCCAATTCAATGACAGCCTTTCTCTGTCCCTTGAAAATTCCTATATTAAACTGTGCATTATACTTCGGTTACAGGGGATTCCTATCACTGATTCATTCATTATTACGAGTGATTTAGCATGCGTTATTTTACCGTTATTGTATATATATATGCACTCCAGTGATTATATTGAATGCAGCTGATAATCTTCGGTATAATTTTGGTGCTATGTGTACGAGCGAGCTCTCTCGTCAACATTCAAACTGAAAAGGGTAGTCTGAATCGTTTAGCGATACTTGTTGACTGGGGTTCTGTAAACATAATTCAAAAAGAAAAGAGAACATGTTTCCGTATTTTAAATGTGTGAATAATGTGGCCAATAACTGTAGTTGTTAAGAAATAAAGGCTGAAGTAAACGATCTCTTAATTTAAATGCTATGTACTGAAATTAAGAAAGTGATACACCGCAAAATATGGCGCAGAGTGGATGACTGATTTCAGAGGTTAGTTTTTTCAGTAAAATCTCGTTAGGTCATTTCTGCAGGGGACAAGGAAAGATAATGTGTTAAGCAAGGAAAAACTATTGAATATTACGAATCAGAACTATCAAACAAGAAGATGTAAACACTTGACTTTTTTTTGGTCTTTTTCCAATAAACGTGCATTTTATGCCATGTATACACAGGTACACTGAAATATATAGGATATTTACCATTTCTAAAGATGAGAATATTAAAAGGCATGGAAAATACGAGAAATATGAAAACCTTTTCCACTGGGGCTTATTAAATAAAAGTACATGAAACACCAGACAACAAATATAAAAATATTTGCACTGGGCCAGATAAAAGCATCAGAGCATTATTTGCAGATCACTCACAATCTTCGTAAAACAAATGTAAGCCGAAGCGTTATATTTCAGACCAGTGGTTTATTAAACATTGTTTTCGGGTCACACTCTTTGACCATGAATTATTTGGAGGTTCAACTCGGCAATGTGCGAGAGGATTACCTTGACCGTCCTCTCAATTGCGACAACACTTCGATCAACTCGAGTCAATACTCGAAGGTGTGAGTTTCAATATACGCACCATCGTTGAAAGATGCCTGTCCACTTCCAGGATTTTAATTTTGTCCTCTTCATGATTTTTCCAGTATCCATAACTGGGCTACACAAATATGCACCACACTCGTCACCTTTACATGATTATGTTCCTAAACCATACTTAGGCTATCATGTGAAAAATGTTCTTACCCTTCACTATATCACTCAACACAGAATAAATTTCTAACTTGTGAATGGAATGCAAAATACAGTAGGCCTACAAAGAAAGCTTTGAGTTATTAAGAAACACCAATGAAAATGGAGAGTAAAATTGAACTTTCTGAAGCTAACGACTTACTTCCTGAAGGTGTAATTTACCCTGCAAAGTTAAGGAATTCAAGGTCATTTATCATTTTCGCAGAACTTTCGGTGTTGGATATCATGTTCCTTCCTCAAGGGATGACGAAGAACATGTTCAGGGCTGGGAAAAATGTGATCCTACTAAGCGGTAATAGTGAAAATTTGTGACGCAATAAATGAAGTATTTGTATATAGATTTAATACGACGTGAATCAGGATTTTGAATTTAAAATGTGCTAAGCAAATTATTTATTTATTCATGTCTGGTTCACTTTTAGAAAGGCTATTTCCATGTAAATTTACAGCAAAATGTTTATCATAAGACCGACTCCACTGGTGCTTGAAATACGTAAGTTTAGTTAGGTTAGATAATGCTGTTTGAATAAAAGAACTATAAAGTTTGCCCACAGAAGCCACTGGAGTGCTACTACTACAGTTTTACAGAATAAATTTGAACATACGTGTTCACGCCTCGGAATTAGAAAAATTACTACCAAGTAAGCAGCGGGATAGCAATCTGTGAAAATGCAAGTTTTGAACAAACTGATTGCAGTTTCATATCAATTTTAATGTGTATGGAGTCCCCCCCACCTTCCAGACTTTTAGAAAATCAGATATAACAACAATCTGCTATACCGAGTAAACTGTTCACTGTTATGAATTCTTGCTTCTACTGTATATAAAAATGAGAAGAAAAGTTGAAGGACAATCACAAGAAGAGCAATACGGCTTCTGAAATGGAAGATTGACACTACATCCCATCTTCAGTATTAGGCTGTTCATGGAAATACATTGGGAATACAGAAGAGATATGGTGATTAAATTCCTTAATTTAGAAAAGGCTTACGATAGTATACCCAGAGCAAAGGTATGGAAAGTAATGCAACGGAAAGGATTAGGAATTACAAACCATTATTCTCGTCATTATTTCGTATTGAAAAATAGCTAATCACAAAGTTTATACAATGAATAATTTTAATACCACCTATTCAATACAATTTATTCCACTATTGTGTGGTTAAATACACATAGAAATTACCAGATTTTAAAGGTACATGTTTTGCCCACTATTTATTGGGCATCATCAGCCTCATTCAATCTTAAAACATACACTGGTCTAAGGGATCTTAACAATTTACATAAAACGTATTGATGAATATTTACAAGTGTTGATACTGTGGTTGCATAATGATTACAGCACAAAAATATTGAATAAAACAGAACTTATACTAAAATCACTTTGAAAAATTAAAATGTTCATCTAAAAGTAATTGTCACACATTGTTTAAAAAACAAGTAATCCATGTCTGACACTGAAATGGATCTTTTTGATAAAAAGCTTGAACAATAGTAGAGTCTCGCTCATCCGACCTTCGCTTATCCGACATTCCGTGTTATCCGACACTGTTAGACTTAATTTCAACTTTTGGTGGAGACTAAATTCAGGCACACCCGCTGTGGAGGGTGCGACCATGGGACAAGCACTGGCCTGAACGCTGGCGGTAGGACTGGGTATTTCTCAAGGACAGGTGCAGTGAGTCTTCAGTCATTGTAGTACTGGTTGTGTGCGGATGTTATAGTTTTCATATCCTCTGTGAGTATGGCGAGTAAATGGAAGAAAGTGACTGTTTCTATAGAACACAAATTGAGTGCATTAAAGAGACTGGACAAAGGGGAAATTCTTCAAAATGTGGCTTCAGATTATGGTATTGGACGTGTTACAGTGGGAGACTGGAAAAAAAAGAGGGAAGAAATTGAAAAGTTGTGCTCTACCAGAGCAAAGAAAAACAATGAAAAAATGTCAGTACGAAAAAGTAAGTGAAGCACTATTTCTTTGGTATCTCAACATCGGGAAAAGGGCCTTCCAGTATCTGGCACCATTCTGCAGGAAAAGGCTGTGTATTTACACAAGGAGTTTAATGAAGGGGACCCTAATTTTCCTGCCAGTGCTGGGTGGCGTGATCGGTGGCAAAAACAGTACGGTATTAGGTAGCTTAATATCTGTGGAGAAAAGTTTCTTTTCTTAAGACATCTGGGATGTTTTCGTTTAATAGTGGATGTACTGTATAATTGAATTGGTAATGCAATAAACAGAGCACCGTAAAACATGTCATTATTTTAGCCTTCCTGTTTGTTTCAGTACATTTTCAAAGTTATTCTGTATTATCCGACATTTTCGGTGATCCGACGTACTACAGGTCCCGTTTACGTCGGATAATCGAGACTCTACTGTATATCACATTTGGAGAACAGAATATCAAAACCAAGGCTTCACAGGATAAGAATAATACAGTTAAAAGATACAGTATTTGATCAGGTTAGAGTCCAATATTTAAAATTAGGATGAAAATACGTAGTCGAATTGGAGGCGGTATAGATTATGATGTCTTGGAAAGTTGAATAAAAATCATAGTATGTCGAGAAGCGTTAAGAAAACATTGAAGAATTTGCCGAAAATGCTAAAATTATCCAAATAAAAGAAGGTAATAATAATGTTATTTGTTTTACGTCCCACTAACTACTCTTTTACAGTTTTTGGAGACGCCAAGGTGCCGGAATGTAGTCCCGCAGGAGTTCTTTTACATGCCAGTAAATCTACTGACACGAGGTTGACGTATTTGAGCACCTTCAAATACCACCGGACTGAGCCAGGATCGAACCTGCCAAGTTGGGGTCAGAAGGCCAGCGCTTTAACCGTCTGAGCCACTCAGCCTGGCGAATAAAAGAAGGTAGGTCAGTCAACAATTTAGTGTAAACAGAAAATGCCTCATGTAGACGTGGATGTCCATAGTAAACAATATTGTCAATTCATTCTCAAGATGTAACGTATGTCCTAATGTATCTGCAGCATTAGTCTGTTTTAAAATCTGGTAATTTCTATGTGTATTTAACCACACAATAGTGGAATAAATTGTATTGAATAGGTGGTATTAAAATTACTCCTTGTATAAACTTTGTGATTAAGGATTAGGAAAGAAAAAATTATAAAATATGTGCAAGCAATAGCACAGAATGGAGGAGATGTAGCAAAGCAGCGGACCCCATAATTTGGGATAAATGCTAGAAAAGGGAGAGATGTGCAAGCAATGTACAAAAATTGTTTCAACAATGTCCAGACACATGTGAGGAGATTAGAGTGGTTTTAGAATGAAGATGAACTACAAGGAAGTGTGCTGCCACCCCTATTATTCATAATGGTTATGGATGAAATTGTGAAAGAGATAAAGGGAAAATATGGGGTCAGGGAGCTGAAGGTAATGTTGTTTGTATACAGTGAAACCTCGTTAAGACATTTCTGCAGGGGCCAAGGAAAATTAACGTGTTAAGCGAGAAAACATACTACTGAATATTTGTACATGAATAAAAATTATCCAACAGGGATATGGAAACATGATATGATTTTTACAACATAAGGGGATTTTATGTCATATATCCACGGGTACTGTGAAACTCTATAAGAAGAGAGTATTAAAAGAGGTTGAAAAACAAGAGAGAACAAATATGAGAACTTATTCCGCTGGGGCTTATAACAACAACAGTGCACTAAAAAGTGTAACAAACATCAAAGAACAAATATGAAAGCTTTTGAATGGGGCCCATAAAAATATTGAAGTATTATTGCAGATCACACTCTTCCTAAAATGAATGTTAGAGAAAACCTTTTATTTCGGACCATTGGGTTACTACACATTATTTTTCTGGTCACACACTTGGACAATGAATTGGAGGTTATACATGGCCATGTGTGACTGCAACAGAATGACTTTGGCCGCCATTTTGAATCGAACTAAACTTTGACCGACCAAGATAGATTCCAATGATCAAGTTGAAACTGGAAGGTGCGAGTTTCAACATTCCACCAACTCTACGCGGTTAAAGATGTAGATTTCAGTCAACTTGCCAACAAACTTTAATTTTGTCTTCATTAGAAAGGAATTTCATGACTTTTCCATATCATAATTAGGATATCACCAGACAAATATGCACCACACTGACAACTTCACACGATTATGTTCCAGATGTAGGGTATCAAGTGACATATATTTTGCTACCCGTCACTGTACAACTAAACACGAAATACATTTATAACTTCTGAATGGAATGCAAAATACCAGCACAAACAGGCTCATTGTGTTATTCTGCAGTTTCACTGCTTACTGGCAAGCAAAACTGAGCATTTCTAAGGCTAATGCCTTGCTCCCCGAAGGTGCAATTTATCCTGTGAAGTTCAAGAATTCAAGGCCTTTTCCAGTTATCACGCAACTGCGGCGAGTGCTCTAACCCAAATTGGAAATCACATTCCTTCCACAAGGGATGACAAATAATAAGCAAAAATTCGTGATGTGATAAGCGAGGTATTTTTATATAATTTTAGATTTAATACAACGAGAATTGGGACTTCAAATTTACGACGTGCTAAGCGGGAAAACGTGTTAATGAGGAGTGCACTAACGAGGTTTCACTGTATTATGTTGTGGTGCGGGGAGAAAACAGGAAGGAAGTACATGAGCAACTCAGCATATTGCATGAGATTATTGAAAATTATGGAATGAAAATCAGTGTGGAAAAGAGTCAGACAATGGTGCTCACTAGAGGAGAAAGGTAAGGGGAGGAAGGATGTACCAAAGAACTGTAAAGAGGTGATGGATAACATGTACTACTGTCCAATACAGACATATGCGGCAGAGACCTGGACAATGACAAAAAGACAGGAGAATAAAATCCAGGCCAGTGAAATGAAATTTTTACAAAGTATGATAGGAAAGACAAGAGAGGACAGAGTAAGTAATGAGAACGTCAGGAAGGAAATCAGAGTGGAAAAGCTTTATGACAGGATGGAAAGGGATTAATTTAGATGGTTTGGACATGTTAAGAGGATAGAACAGGGTAGGATACCTAAGTGGATGATGGTGGCCCAGATAGGAGGAGGGAGGGCAAGAGGAAAACCTAGACTAACATCAAGAATATAATTAGAAGAATGGAACACAGTTAAGGAGGAACAATGGTGGTTGGATAGAGGAAGATGGAAAGGTGCCATAAACATCCCAACCCAGCGGGAGCTGGATGAGGGAAATAGATTATTATTATTATTATTATTATTATTATTATTATTATTATTATTATTATTATTATTATTATTATTATTATTATTAACTTGAATTTTCTTCCTGCCTTGGGTATGAAACTGCAACCTCCTTCATTTTCATTACACCTTAATGTGTTTTATGAATGGTTCATCTAATAAAAGTTTTTTTTTTTTTTTACAAGCTTCTTTTGCATCGCACTGACACAGATAAGTCTTACAGGGACGATGGGATAGTAAAGGGCTAGGACTGAGAAGGAAGTACATGGCCTTAATTAAGGTGCAACCCCAGTAGTATTTACCTGGTGTGACAATGGGAAACCACGGAAAACTATCTTTAGGGCTGTCGACAGTGGGATTTGAACCCAGTATCTCCCGAAAGCAAGCTCACAGCTGCATGCCCCTAACTGCAGAGCCAGCTCACTTGGTCTCTAATAGAAGGCACTATACATGTTTTGATTCTGAATACCTAACTTCATGATTCCTTCTTTAGCTATTTATTACATTTCTTCCAGTGTTGGTCACCTTTTTCTATAGGTAACCAGTTATTAAATTTGGATTCAATTGAAACAAAGGTTTAAAATGTGTTTAAAGATGGAGGGGATTTCTTTATCAGCGTATACTCACGTGTAAGTTCACCCAGACAAAGTTCTGGAAACTCATGGTCTTGCTGTTTCTCTAAACCAGTCTTCCAGTGTAGATCAACAATGTGCAACTCGTAGCCACGATTTCTGCAGTAGGCACGCAGCTCAGGATACACAGTGTTGTGAAGTGCCCCCTTTTCTACACAGCAGTCTAAAAAAAAAATAATAAAAAAATAAAAAAACATTCTTTTAACTAAATCACTATAAATTGTGATTCATTTATTGTTAAAATGGAATGAGACATGGAGACAGATTCTCAATTTAGTTTAGCTTTTAGTGAATTATAGAAAACAAAATCAGAAATAAATTTCCTGCTACCTGTTTTATGCTAATGCATGCAACCTAAAATCGAGTCTTTTGTGTCTGTTATACACTAACAGAAAATAACAGAAGAACACTGTACAGCCTTTGTCCCTACAGATTGCAAGAAAACACACACACAGTCACACTTTTTCTCTCTCTCTTAAATGATACTTGTGTGAAAGTCTGCAGGGCATGTTACAAAACTGCTTTAGTGCTCCATGTACCTTGCTCTAGCAGAAATGACCGCAGCATTCATAGGGAACAATTTTTAAAAAATTTAATCCGTTTACCCTCCAGGGTTGGTTTTTTCCCAGACTCAGCAAGGGATCCAACCTCTACCACCTCAAGGACAGTGTCCTGGAGCATGAAACATTTGGTAGGGTATACAAGTGGGGAGGAGAACCAGTACCTTACCCAGGCTGCCTCAACTGCTAAGCTGAGCAGGAGCCTTGTGAGGAATGATGATGATGATGCTTGTTGTTTAAAGGGGCCTAACATTGAAGGTCACCGGCCCCCCTTGTGAGGAATGGAAAGATTGGAATGGATAGACATGGAAGAAGGAAGGAAGCAGCCATGGCCTTAAGTTAGGTACCATTCTGGCATTTGCCTGGAGAGGAAGGTGGAAATGACAGAAAGCCACTTCGAGGATGGCTGAGGTGGGAATCGAATCCCCTCTACTCAGCTGGCCTCCAAAGGCTGAGTCAACCCCGTTCAAATTTCATGGCATTGCCGGGAATTGAACCCGTGCCTTGGGGGGGGGTGGCAGTTAATCACACTAACCACTATACCACAGAGGTAGGGGTGACGAATATTTTGCAGAGTTAGCTCCACGCACATTCATCTTGTGACAGAGTTGGTAAGGGTTGTTACAAGTGCTGAAGACTGAACATCCAATCCAGTTCCATACATGCTCTGTGGGGCAAATCATGCTGATCATGAAATTTGGGAAATATGTTGGGTTGCATGAGCAGAATTTGTAAGGGCAATGTCCAGTAACATTAACTCCTCTGTCTGTTGATGCACAGATAGCAGCAGAAAGGGATGTACTCTGCACTATTCAATATTCACTTGATGTGAATGGATGTTATAGTCTATAGTTCCCCACACCTTGATTTCTAGGTGTTAGGCCTATGTGCCACTTCTGTATATATGGTGGAAGGTGTCTCCAACCTGCTTGATGCCACTTGCGCAAATAAACATCATTAACACAGAGGCATAATCTGCTCTCACCACTGGAAACAATTCTTCAACATTCATGCTCTCTAGCACTCTTTTCTTGATACAGCTAGAAGGTAGGTTCCATGGTGGTGAGACAAGAGTTGAATTCTGCCTAGAAGCACCCTGATTATGTCCTAGCTTCAAGCAAACAATTGTGAATGATCCAAGCCAACACCTCTGCTATGAAACCTCTCAATCATTACTTGTGGTTACAGTGCAGACTACTATAGCCTCTTGAACTGCTCTCTAGAACCAGACATTTGAGCATATGCACCTTCCTCTAACAATTGGTATCAACATTGATTCTCATCCAATATATTGCAACATTTGCCAGCATAATAATGAGACCCCATATGGTAGTGTTAAAACTCAGTTAACTTTTATTTTATTTTTTTATTTATTTATTTCAAAAGAGGCACCTGAGCCAAGGATCATAATGGTGCAGTACAATTAATTACATTGGGCAACAAAGATGAGATTTGAGAACATCAGCTTCTAGGACAAAAATATAATATCTGTAATAATAATAATAATAATAATAATAATAATAATAATAATAATAATAATAATAATAATAATAATAATAATAATAATAATAATAATAATAATAATAATAATAATAATAATAATAATAATAATAATAATAATAATAATAATAATGTATCCTAGTGATAGAAACCAAATATGAACAGCAGTGATATAGTATACTAAATCAGTACTCTATAGGCTTGGTATGTTTACTTTTAGAAAATTAACAAGCTTGGTTTTAAAGATGGGTAAGTTAGCAGCTTCTCGAATATCCTCAGGAAGGCTACTGAAAAACTTTACAGAGAAATGCCATAAAGAATTAGTGCCATACTTAGTAGACTTTGATGATTTACAGTGAATTTTAGTAGATTCTCTTGTACTGTATGAATGTATATCAGAATTCAAGTTACAAAGTGTGTTCGAATGAGTTTGTCCATTTTTCAATTTATACAACATAATAGCTAAAACTTTTTTACAAAAACCATCTAGTGACAGCACATTACAATACTGGTAGACCTGTACGGTTGGTGTTAAGGTGGGTAAGTTGGAGTATTTTCAGTGCTCTTTTCTGTAAGATACTGATCTTTTCAAATTGTTCTTTACGGCAACATGCCCAGATATGAATCATGTAATTCAAGTGGCTTTCAATTAGTGCATGACAAATACTCTTCAACAGTCCACGAGAAACTTTGTATTTTAATCGGCTGAGTACACCAATAGCAGGAGTTATTCTATCACACAGCATTGTGATGTGATTCACCCAAGTTAGCGACTCATCTATGCTAAGTCCTAGAAATATGGTTGATTGAACACAAGGTACCACTTAGTCATAGAAACTTAAGTTGATGTCCAGAGGAAATGTACATAATGGTTTGTGAAATATGATATACCGGTAGTTAGTTTTATTATGATTAATTCTTAGTCAGTTGGTAGTAAGCCAGGTCTGAATTAAAGATATGTCATGTTGCATCTTTTCTTCAAGATTATATATACAATTCCCTGTGTAGAAAATATTTGTGTCATCAGCAAATGACAATTTGCCGAACAGTGGCAAGTTACCAATATCATTGACATATAAAAGAAATAACAATGGTCCTAGAATAGAACCTTGAGGCACACCAGTTGTTGTAGTCTGCAACATGCTTTCTGCTCCCATACAACTAACAAACTGTACCCTGTCTCTGAGATAATCTGTAAATCAGTTAAATGCTAAACCTCTAAACCCTGCTGCTTCCAACTTCAGTAGCAAAATGTTATGGTCAACTGCGTCAAATGCATTCTGAAGATCTATAAAGAAGCCTGATGCTACCACACGAGTCTAAGGACTCCTGTAACTTAATGTCTTCCACAGCATTGTAGGTACTAGAGTTAGGCAAAAATCCATACTGATAAGGATAAAAATAGTCATTATATTGTAGGTATTTTAATAGCCTATCTTTGACCACTATCTCTAGGATTTTTGACACAATGGGAAGGACTGATATAGGTCTGTCAAATTTATCAGACCCATTATACACAGGAATGACCTTGGCAATTTTTAACTCACGTGGAACAATACCTTCACTTAACGATTTGTTGATTAACTTTGTAATGCATGGAATTAAATGCACAGCTGGACTCTTAAGTAGGTTATTACTAATACCGTACACATCACTACTGCTGCTATTTTTTAATTTTCTTATTATTTCTGCAACTTCCAGGTCATTAGTAGGTTTCAAAAACAATGAACTACTACTACTACTACTACTACTACTACTACTACTACTACTACTACTAATAATAATAATAATAATAATAATAATAATAATAATAATAATAATAATAATAATAATAATAATAATAATAATGTTATTTGCTTTACATCCCACTAAGTACTCTTTTACGGTTTTCGGAGATGCCGAGGTGCCGGAATTTAGTCCCGCAGGAGTTCTTTTACGTGCCAGTAAATCTACCGACACGAGGCTGACGTATTTAAGCACCTTCAAATACCACCGGACTGAGCCAGGATCGAACCTGCCAAGTTGGGGTCAGAAGGCCAGCGCCTCAACAATGAATTACTTGGCCCATTTCCAATATTAGGTGATTTGTGGGTAGTATATGTGGTAGCTAACTTTTTCCTATATTAATAAAATGGTCATTAAATAATTTTGATATTTCTACTGGACAAGTCACAATATTATCTTGAACTTCGAGTTGGAAATTCCCGTTTTTGTTAAAATTTTATGTTAAGATTTCAATGACGATTTTCCAGGGATTGTTTTTGGCCTTACTTAATCTATTTATGAAATATGCATTTTCCAACTGACTTTTAAGCTTAGTTACCTGATTACATAATAGTTTATAGTTATTTATCAATTGCTGTGATGCATAATCACAGCCCATGTTTACTCTAAGTTGTTGTCCTTTTATTTTACCGTAAAGTTTATTCTTTTGATCAATGAGGCTGGAAAGTGTCAGATTCATCCATGGGCACCCTTTGAATGTCTTATTATTTGCTTTATAATCATGTTGACAGGGTTCAACACAATTTTGGAAAACAGTGCAGAGCTACTTCCAGATTAGCATATGTGCAGAAACATAGGAGAGACAGATTTTTCATACTAACAGATGTGTGTGTGTATAATATATCAATTTTAAAAAAATAATGAAATGAAAAATAGCTAAAATCAATCAATCAGTCAATCAATCAATCAATCAGTCAATCAATCAATCAATCAATCAATCAATCAATCAATCCATCCATCGATCAATCAATCCAATCAATCAATCAATCCAATCAATCAATCCAATCAATCAATCCAATTAAAACTGATCTCCATTTACAGCTGTTGCCCAGGTGGCAGATTCTGTATCAATTGTTTACCTACTTTTTTCTTTAATGATTTCAAAAATCTTGGAAATTTACCTTGGGAGTCTGCAGCACACACATAGATGACAATTTTGCGGGTTTTGGTGGTTGTGCGGACAGTGGCGATGCGGCCTAGCAGTAGATGCTGGCAGTTCTCAGGCAGGTGCTGCACTTCACTTGGCAGAGGAGATTCACTCAGTTTATCAAAGTCTCTTGGGCTCTGTGCTGATGTTCCAGGTGGTGACGATAATGACATTGAATCTGCTGGACACACAGTTTGTGTTGTAAAGGAATGATACATTATAATCCATAAAATAACAAAGACATAAATACATTATTGGTGGTTGTGGCGGCAGTGGCAGTGATGTATTTACTCAAATCTACTACGCATCCTAATTTTAAAAGGATTAAAATAAATAAAAATGTTACTGTAATACACAGCTGCAAAGCAGGTGCAAACTTTAAATTTACTGCATACGACAATGAGTTCCATTTATGGACTTTTCAGCATTAAAAAAATAGGGATATTAACATTACTCTATATGACAATGGATTTATGTTAATATTTTTATTTCCTCCTTTCCTGTATGAATTTCAAAACCTCTTCATCTACCTCAGGATACCTTCCTTCTTGTGGGCTTTCTTGTCACTTGAGAAGCAAGTATCACCAATTTGTGTTAGCACCATAAATGAATGTTTTCCTCTGCTACACCGAAATTCTCTTGCAGCTTGCCTACTTTCATGGTTTTCTTCATAAAGTATTACCTTCCATTTGAAACTCGCTCATGTGAAAACTTTCACTATTGTCCTTTAGCTCTTGATTAGGTCAATCTCACAAAAAACACTGCATCTTTTATTATCAACAATGCCTGCAAAAAATGCAGTACAAAAGTACAAGAAGAAGGGAGGAATGACGAGCAAACGTGGTAACCCAAACGGAACTGAAGCACACACAGACGCAGAAAGTTAAGCATGAATTTTCAGTTTGTATATGAATCTAATGTGCCATTGATTCTGGTGTGCATACTGTTTTTGAAGGATAAATTTGGTAGAAAAAGAATATCAGTTTCAAGTAAATATGGAAATAAAATATTACATATTTGCTGTCTCTTCAATTGCTATATACTTTTAAGAGACACCAGGATGTCTGAATTTTGTACCACAGAACTTTTTTAATGTGCAGGAGCACTCCGGAGTTAGTAAAACAAGGACCATCTTGGGGAAAAAAAAATGGGGATTTGCCTCTGACTACTCTGTGCAGCTGTGGTGAAGGATAAACCATGAACCATCTAGTCTGCAGCCATTACCCAACTACACGCAACTTAGGGAAAATGATGTGTGCAATACCTGAAGCCTGTGATCTGGCAAAGCACTGGTCACAGTGTATTAATTCGTGTTTACCATCTATTTACAATTGCATAATATTAACATCGATTCTTTCACCACCCGTACTTGTAGACAGGATATAGGCTTATGGGCTTATGCCGTATCATGAAAACAAGCTGTAACTCTCTACGTTTCACAGAGAACTTTGCTCAGTGTCTTCAGAAGAAAAACTCAACTGTTCACAAGGAAGACTTCTCCAATAATGAAGGTTTGAATTTTACCGTTAGTAAAAGAAAGTGGTGCATTCATTCGTCACCAATGGCTCACCGTATGCTGGCACAGTGTTCAAGTGGGAGCTGATGGCATCATCTGGAGTCGGTCAGGGAGGGAGGCAGAACAGGTTTACACACATTATGAAAGTATGACTTTAAACACAAGCCTGGAATGAAACATCTGGTGATGAGGAATGTACAAATTTGGAAAACATCCAACCAAAATAACAATAGTGGAAGGTCAGGAAAGAGAACTACCTATGTAAAAATGGCTCGCAACCACATATTACTTAATTGATAGCCAGTGTCCTTGTTGAAACTGTAGGATTTTTACTTATTTTCACAGCTTCCTATATAATCCTAGACATGTAGTGTTTAGTGTGGGTATCTTGGAACGTAACATCATGACCCGATGATAGGGCATGCTGAGCTATTGCTGACTTCTCCGGCTGGTTGAGATGGATATTTCTTTGGTGTTCCTTGATATGAGTACCAATGGACCAGCATGTTTGGCCAATGTATACCTTGCCACAAGTACAGGGAATTTTGTACACCCCAGGGAGTAATAGTGAGGACAATTTGTCCTTGTTCTTTTCTAAACTGGGAGAAAATTTAGTGACTGTCCAAACACGGTTTTTATATTGTGCTTGCAGAGGATCTTGGTAATTCAATCCATGGTATTGTGAATGTAAGGCAGGTAGGCAGTTTCCTTCACTTCTTTCTGTGAGCTTTGCTTAGTTGTCCCTCTAGGATCCAGGGCTGTATGAATTTGTACATTGTAACCTGACTTCACGTGTCCATCTCCTCCTGGATAATTAATGGCTCACAAATTTGTGTTGCCCTTGTAAACGTAAAGAGTTTCACCTTGTTTTCTTGACATGGAATAAGCTCAAAAGCCTATATCATGTCTAATTGTTCATAATGTTTATAGTATCAGTTTATAATTTATATTTAATTTTTTCCCTGTACAACGTTAGCTGACTACTGAAGCAATTTAATAAAAATGTACTGGAAGCTAAGAACATGGAGTTCTCACATTTAAATAAAAACAAACAAGTTTCTAAACAAATCATGTATGTATAGATAGGAGGAACAAGAAAAGGAACACAAAATAATATGAACATAAAGACAGGACAGTAAGTGAAGAGGGAGTAGCAGAAAGAGAAGACAAGGACAAATATGAAGACACAAAATGACAAGGACAATATTAATATCTTCATGCGTTACCGTCTACAAATAGATGGGCTCTCCCATCATCAAACCCAGTTTTCTTAAAACCATCTCTTCTCAGCTCTAATGAGCTTATTTCTACTTCCCAGCTTTATCAGGAGAACAAAGATTGTCCTTGTTCTTCTGTGTTTTTATGTTTGTCCTTGTCTCTGCTTTCTGTTGCTCCTTCTTCACAATCTAACCTGCCTTTATGTTTGTCTTATTTTGTGTTCTCTTTCTAGTTCCCCCTATCCATCCATCTATCTATGCCTGTATTTATATACTGCCGACTATACACTTCAGTCTTCTGTAAATTTTCTCATTTACTCTCCACTTATTCATTAATTATTCCTGGAATGTTTCTGCCTTAATTTATCTATGCATACCTTTCCATTTTTCATTAAATGAAATGAAATGGAGTATGGCTTTTAGTGCCGGGAGTGTCCGAGGACAATTTTTCACTAAAATTAGTGTGATTGGTAATATTGTTTTCTAAATCAAATTTCCAAGCGAGTTCCTTAAATGTCTCCTTACTACTGCAATGATTCCTATTTCATTCTTATTTTTTTCTTTTTGCTAGTTGCTTTACGTGGCACCGACACAGATAGGTCTTATGGCGACGATGGGACAGGGAAGGGCTAGGAGGGGAAGGAAGCGGCTATGGCCTTAATTAAGGTACAGCCCCAGCATTTGCCTAGTGTGAAAATGGGAAACCACGGAAAACCATTTTCAGGGCTGCCGACAGTGGGGTTTGAACCTACTATCACCCGAATCCTGGATACTGGCCGCACTTAAACGACTGCAGCTACCGAGCTCGGTCCTATTTCTTTCTAATCTGTATGTAACCTACTTTGTGGTCTAGGGATAGTGAGCCCACCTTTTACCCAGGTTTGATCCCTGACCACATTAGGAATTTTAACCTGAATCTGAGTGCTGGTTTGAGGACAACTCAGTCTATGTGAGAACAATTGAAAAGCTATCTGATGGTCAGATAATAAGACTGGTCTAGAAAGCCAAGAGTTACAGCCAAGAGGATTAATTGTACCGACTGTAAATCACATCATAATCTTCAAGCTGAGCAGCATTTGCTCAGTAGGCCAAGGCCCATCAGGGTTTGGTTTGTTTTGTTTATGTAGTACTCCATGTATACCACTGCTCATTCATTTCAATACACTATAGCAATTATCTGGTATTAAAAAATGAACATAACATTTATCCAAAAATATAATCAGATAAACTTCAATATTTTCAATACAAATAGAAAAATTATATTTTGCTCTCTTCAAAGTAACCTCATAAACTTGATGTACGTGATTTATCAATTCTTGTAGGTATTTTGGGTCTATATTATTCTATACGTCCTTAACAATGTCCCAGAGATGTTCCTTGCTTGATATATGAATTTCCTGGATATGCCTATCCAGTTCATCCCAGATCATTTCAATGGGATTATAATCAGGGCTTTAGGATGGCTAGTCCATATCTTTCAGAATCTTCTGTTTTTCTTTTGATGTAATGTACTTCGTGCAATATGTTGACCGATGTTTTGGGTCAATATCCTGGTACAAGGTAAACCCTTTCCCTATCTGGCATGCAATCCACATGCTACTGCATGATACTGTAGTATGTAGTGGTATGACTTCTGGTCCGTATGTCCTATTTGTACAATATCTCCAACTCTATCTCCTGCAAAGCATTCCCAAACTATAATGGAACCCTCACCATGTTTCACTGTAGGTAGAACGCACCGCTGGGCCACCGTTTCTCCTTCACACTCTACCAAAGACTTTCAAACTTCAATTCATCTGTGTATAGGCCTTTTCTTCCAATTTTAATGTCCAATTAGACTGTTTTCTATACAATTTCAGTCTATTCTTTTCATTTATCAACTTCAGAAGAGGTTTTTTTGGCTGCTACAAGTCCTTTCAAGCCAGCTTCAAATGGTTTTGTTTTTGCTGTTGCAAAAGATGTTTTGTTCTTGTTCATTTATACTAATTCTGCACATAATTGTGGTGCAGTTTTGAACCTTTTTCTCTTACTAGTAATTTTGATGAATTTATCAGCACTTTTGTTTAATGAGGTTGTCCTGGTTATGGTAAGTCCTTATTGCTGCCTGTTGTCTTCCCCTATAGACACACCACATTATTTTACAATTTGACAAACTGACTAATCTGCTTCTCTGAGTGCTACAATTGCAGCACGTTTTCAGCGGCATAACAATAGTGCCTGCAAGGCTTGCAATGCAATTAAGCCTAAGGCTTACGGAGCCCACAGACTTCCCCAGAAAAGTAAATAAATGAATAAATAACTTTACACAAGTGCCACTCTTCGAAGGTGAGATGTGTGTTTATAGAATGCGCCAAAAAGATTTTTTTTTTTTTCAGTGCATATGTAGAGAATTGTCAGATGATTTTTATGTTACTGATTTTATGTCCCACTAATCACTTTTTTCACGCTTTTTGCAGACGTCGAGGTGCCGGAATTTTGTCCCACAGGATTTCTTCAAAGTTCTTTAACGTGTCAGTATATCTACAGACACAAGACTCATGTATTAGAGTACCTTTAAATACTACTGGACTAAGCAAGATCGAACTTGCCAAGTTGGGCTCAGAAAGGCAGCACTCCACCGTCTGAGCTACTCAGCCTGGCATGGATGGTTTTATCTGCTTGCAAATGATTGTTAGTACGTTGACTGTTGTCTTTCATAACACAAGGGACATGCTCTCTCCCAAATCTCTTTATCTCTATTTTTTTCTTTTCTAGTGGCTTTATGTTGCACCGACAGGTCTTATGGCGATGATGGGATAGGAAAGGCCTAGGAATTGGAAGGAAGCGGCTGTGGCCTTAATTAAGGTACAGCTCAGCATTTGCCTAGTGTGAAAATGGTAAACCACGGAAAACCATCTTCAGGGCTGCTGACAGTGGGATTCGAACCCATTATCTCCCAGATGCAAGCTCACAGCCGCGCGCCTCTAACCGCATGGCCAACTCACCCGGTCCCCAAATCTCTGCGGCAAGTTATTATTGAAGAAACAGCTAAAATTTGTACCAAAATATACAATTTTAGATGTAATTATTTCTATTGCTGTTTCTTCTGCAAAACTATCATTTTTGGAACTGAAACATATAAAGAACTATCTACAAAATATGACTAAGGAGATACTTTGTGAATTCAGCCTTCTCATCATCAAATGTATCATCCATGGATATAATTGAAATCATCAATGCCTTTGCATCCCTGAAAGTAGGTAAGTTGCATGGCCCAGTTTCTTTAGAATCAAATGTGAGTAACTTATAGTATTTAAAGATGTAAAAACTATTTTGTTTTTTTCAGTCCCTACAAAATATGTAATTTTCAAAATAAAATCTATTAATAAATTTATTAGTTTTGTAACCTTATATTAAATGGATATAGATTGTATTAAAAGATCAGATGTAGTCAAAATTTAAGTGTGTTATTGATAGGTTTTATACAATTTATTTTTGGGGAGGCCCAATATTTTTTCCTGAGGTGGGTCCGTATCATAATCATTATGCTTCTGCACGTTTTGAGTCTATATCTCCACTCTTGGAGCCGTACCAACAATGCACATGCTGAAATTGTCACTGAGAAATGAAATGCAATCAGCAAAATAGAATTCATCTACAGTAGACAATGGTTGATGTTCAACCTTGACTTAAAACACTACATGGAACAACAGAGGTGTATCTAATGTGCCTTCAGTCTTCACTTAGGTAAACAAACCAACTCAGGTTGTTATTGTTTATGTACACAACATACTGTACCTTATATATAACATTCAATCTAGATGGAAACAGACACACAAACCTGACATTTTTACAAATGTTTTACTATTCCTTCACTTACACTACCATAAGCATTGGTTTTGTACTGACTTTACAAGGAGTTCTATGTAAATTACTAGGTGAATTGAAATTAATGAGTGGTAGTGTATGTATGTATGTATGTATGTATGTATGTATGTATGTATGTATGTATGTATGTATGTTACAAACAGTTCTTTCTTTCATTCATCAACAACACCATAGAACAATGCAAAATCTAATTCTATAGAACTGTGTCCATGAATGATGATGAAAATAATGCAACCAGTACTATGGGTGCACAGCGAGATAGTTGGTCGAGTACTTAGGCGGGGAGAGACGAGCTCCTGTTAGTACACTACTAATCAGTACTGAAAAGATTGATCCGCTTACCTTCAGTGCAGAGGGGCAAATGCATAGCTGAATGTTTCCCTGTTTTCATTATCAGCAGCATCACTAACACTGTCAGTACCATCACCATCGCTACTAGAATCGCTTGACCCACTGTCATCACCATCATCGCCAAGTTTTATTACAAAATTATCAATTACTTCTTCCATGATGCAGTCTTTTTTCTTCTATCTGTCGCTCTTCAAGACAGAAAGTAGCCCAGTCGGTTGCTAATGTTTGCAATCGTGTTAAGGACATTGCCTGTCGTACTGTGTGACTTTACATAGTCTTTTACTAATAATATTATTGGCTTTACTTTCCAATAACTATTTACGTTTTTGGAGATGCCGAGGTACCAGAATTTTGTCCTGCAGGAGTTCTTTTACGTATCAGTAAATCTACCGACACAAGGCTGATGTATGTTAATATCTTCAAATACCATCGGACTGAGCCAGGATCGAACCTGCCAAGTTGAGGTCAGAAGGACAGCGCCTCAACAGTCTGAGCTACTCAGCCTGGCAGTATTTTACGTTACGTCAAGCAAGTTCAATTGGATTCAAGTCACACACGTAGGATGATAATCTCTCAACAATGTGCCCATGATTGGCAAATACGTTATCAATATAATATTTATTTTCTTTAGGTCGTATTTCTTCAAAGGAAGAGAAGAGAGTATTTTCTTATATTGTTGTCACAGGATACGTTATATCTAGTCAGGTAGTCTAGCACCTCCCTTTTTTAAGTTTCTCTGCGTAGGCGGTTTGTCAACTTGTTTCCCGTGGTAGGGAGTATTGTCCATTACGATGACGCAAGGCCTGTCTATTTTCGCACGGCTGGGAATTACCCTCTCCTTGACCCACTTCTCAAAATTTTCTGAATTCAACTGGCCATTGTAGTTACCAGTAGTGGTACCTGCCTTGTAAACTAGCTTGCAGCTTTTGTCAAAACCAAGCGAACCTCCAATATGCACACGTACAATTAAAGTCTGTTGGAAGCAGTTACATTGGCTAATACCCTCATGACATCAGTATACTGCCAGCATTTCCTAAAGGTCAAATTTGCATTTGCCCAATGCCCAACTTTTGTCTAGATATAACATTAGCATGCCTTCCTCTCTGAATTTTCTAATATTTTTTGTACGTTTGAATCCCTCCAATTTATAATATTCTTGCTATATATCAATAGTTTTCACCATGCTGTACACAGTTTCCATCTAATATCCACCTTAATGTTGTTATCTTCCACATAAAAGCAATTCGTACTTCTAATATAGGAGGGAATTTCTTAAACGTAGGCACTACGTTCTGATGCAAATAAAAGTTTTCAACTGTATCTTTCATTACCCGACGATCAAAGTAATCTATTTCTGCTTTCAAGGTTTTGGGTCATGGCCGTTTCTTGCCCCACATGGACAAGATACCGCCCTCATCACTATTACTAAGTTCATTTCTTATACACTATATTGTTCGCTCTGAAACATTACTGTACTTCGCAACCCTAAGTATAGGGTTAGTAATAGGCACAGAGAGACTTTTATTTGGAACTTCATCATCATATAACTTTATAATTCCTGCAATTAAGTTTATAGCCTCACTGTGAATTGTTTTACCCCCCAGTGTCTTTGCCAACATACTGCAAGTGTATTAGACCTTGTTCACTATGGCCTATAATGGGAACTAGAAACTATGAATGATATAAAAAGCAACAATGAATGATGACCTATTACTTCCTACAGTGCACTGATTGGTACAAGTTTAAATATGTCCATTCACCCTCACACGTCAGCCTGCTACAGCTACAGAATACCAAAGAGAATAAGTGCAGAACACCTGGATCAAATGTTTACTTGTTGGGAGCAATGTCGGATGTTGTGCGCATGTGCTGCTCCCACATGTCCCTCTCCCCGCCCAAGTACTTGCCCAGCCATATCTTCATATGTCCATAGTATCTCAAAATAATTTTCATTCAATAACATTCTTTTCATCATTTTTATATTCATTTTTTTCTTTTCTCCATTAGATGGATTCACCCAGGTTGTTATAAAAAGCCAACTGTCGAAAAGATTATCTGGTCTTGAGTAGTTTCATGAGGATAAATATAATAGTATACAGTATATAATAACATATATAGAAGCTCTTATCAGAGAATGCTTCAGAGCTTTCATGGTGGTATTGATGTAATGGGAGGCCCCAACAATTCTGTCTCTCAAATTGTAAAGACAATATCCATATCAAATTTGATATGCCTAATAACTGTAAGTGATTTTGAACAAGAGACAAAGAACAGATTTTATGCAATTTCATGACCAGAAATTGTGCTTTTGTCCATGCTGCTTCAGACTTTTGTACTGCATCCTGGGTCGGTAAAGCTGCAGTAGGCTTTGTCACGGCTGACTGATTATTGGGGGCATAAGGCAAGATTATCAGGAAATACAGAAATTAAAGGTAATAAAGGTAAGCATTATAAAAATCAGCATGCATACCTTATCTAGTATGGATCAAGTCACTCCAGAAATATTAACCACCAACTTGATCTAGGTGTTAGTAGATTAACTTTCCACTATGGAGAATCTAAACTAAAGTATAAAGGTTGAAACAGTTGTCAACAGTTACATACCTGATATACTAGATGGTGCTACACCTTTCAATACTTTTGTCAACCCATCTTTGGTAGGTTTGCGCTCCAAGGTCACAGCTGATGGAGTTGCTGGAGTAAAACTTGCATCTTCAGTTCCTAAAATGTCAGAATGACTTGTTAGGGTTGTGAACATTGCAGGCAAGGGAGTAACATACTTGGTCTAACAAAAGATGTACTTTTCTACATATTATCTCTGCAATAGGAATGATAACTGGCCAAGTCTATACCACAGAACTGAAGTACAGAACAAATCATAATAAAATGTAACATAAAACTTTTCAGTCTGTCAACACATAACACCGAGCTTGATAGCTGCAGTCGCTTAAGTGCAGCCAGTATCCAGTATTCGGGAGATAGTAGGTTCGAACCCCACTATCGGCAGCCTTGAAGATGGTTTTCCGTGGTTTCCCATTTTCACACCAGGCGAATGCTGGGGCTGTACCTTAATTAAGGCCACGGCCGCTTCCTTCCCACTCCTAGCCCTTTCCTGTCCCATCGTCGCCATAAGACCTATCTGTGTCGGTGCGACATAAAGCAACTAGCAAACACATAACAGTTTCAATATAAATTATGACTCTATAAACTTTTAGCTTTAGGGACATTTATAGTGTTATATTTTATATTGAAATTGAAATAACTGTGTGTTTGACAGACTGGAAAGTTTTTATGTTACATTTTACTACGTCAATACTGGAAAGTATGGCTCCATTCTTAACTAATCATAATAAGGAGTTAATTAAATAATAGCCTACAAAATTACTTACATCATTTGAGTAGCTTATTGCAAATCTAACAGGTTCACTATAGGAAGATTAATCTCTTAAAATAGTTTCACTCCAATTTTGGTTTATTAAACTACTGTATTGTGTATTGTTTAATTAAATCAAATCAAAATCTCTTTATTTGCAAATGAGGTGTCTACCTCAGTGGCAAATGGTACACTAAAATACATTATTGTCAAGCACTAAATATTAAATTAACAAGAGAAGAAAATTTTCCAAAAATACAATATTATACAATTTATGCTAACAATTTTTTCCATTAAACACACAGCTCATCCTTAATAAATTTATATTGTTTACAAAATTCTACTTATAATATCTCCTGTACTACTTACAAATATAGTCAACTGATATACAGTACCGGTATGTGGAATTACTTCAAATGATACCCTCTAACATTTCATTTATTTTCTTTGTTGCTGTTTATTCTCTTCTTGAATATCTGTACAGATTTTGGAAAAGGATCAAACACTACCCCTGGTAAACTGTTCCACTCCCTCACACCCTTCCCAATGAATGAAAATTTACCCCAATCACTTCTGCTAAAATTCCTTCTAATTTTATATTTGTGGTCAGTCCAAGCACTAAATTATTTTCCAACTGAAGCCTCTCACGGATATCTCCCCATGCTTCTTCTCCTGTATAGGCTGTATATAATCCTGTAAGTCTAGTTTTCTCCCTTCTCTTACTTAAAAGTTTCCCACCCAAGTTCCTTTAACATTTCTGATACACTACTCTTTCTCCTGAAATCCCCTGTTACAAATCTTGCTGCTTTCCACTGCACACTATCTATTTCTTTTATTAGGTATTCTTGGTAAGGATCCCAAACACTGTTTGCATATTCCAATAATGGACGAACCATACTTAAGTAACTTTTCTCTTTTAATTCTTTGTTGCATCCTTTAAGTAGCCTCATTATAACATGCAACGATCTGTATGCTTTCCCAACAATGCCATCCACATGACCCTTCCAGTGCAAATTGCTTTCAAATCTCACATCTAAGTATTTGCACTTGCCATCTTTTGGGATAACTACCTCATCCAGAGTATATTCAAATTCAGTTTTAAAACTCCTGTTTGTAAATGTTGTAACAGTTGATTTGCCTCCATTAACATTCATATTATTTTCTTCAACCCATTGCTGGATAATCTCAAGGTCCCTTTGTAATTCTGAACAATCCTGAATGTTATTTATTTCTTATAAACAATTATGTCATCTGCATACAATCTAATTTTTGATGTTATGTTATTCCCTAAATCATTTATGTATATTAAGAAAAGTAATGGACCGATTATACTACCCTGTTCAATTCCCTTCCAAACTTTCTCTTCCTGTGATACATTATTTCCTACTTTGACTTTCTGAACCCTTGAATTTAGAAAGGTTTTTATCCAACGTGTAACCTATACGTCCAATCCTATTCCCTCCAATTTCTTTAATAATTTTCCATGTTCCACTCTATCAAAGGCTTTGGAAAGATCTATGGCTATGCAAACTAACTGGCCTCCTGTATCCAATTGATCTGATATGTCCTGCTGAAATCCCACCAGTTGTGCCTCACAAGAAAATTTCTTTCTAAATCCATACTGGCTCCTCACAAACCAATTTTTATCATCACATATCCCTCTGATGTACTTTGATACTAAACTCTCCAGTATTTTACAAACTATAATGGTCAGGCTGATTGGTCTGTAGTTCTCTGGTTTCCTTTTATCGCCCTTTCCTTTATAAATTGCTATTATTATAGATTCCTTCCATTCCTTTGGTATTATACTATTATTTATGACATAGTCAAAGAGAAATTTTAAATAAGGCACTATGTACCGCCCCATTGTCTTTAACACCTCCCCAGTAATTTGATCACTTCCTGTTGCTTTTCCTTGTTGAAGCAGTTGGATTTCTCTGAAAATATCTTCATTTGTGAATGAGAAGCTTCTTGTTTCCCTACGTGTCTCTCCCTCTCTATCTTCTGTTTCGGTTTCCAACTCCTGACAATCTTCTACTGAATCTCTGAATTCCCTACTAAATAGGTTTGCTTTCTCAGTGTCTGTTAAATAGTGTTCACCCCCTTCTCCCACCATTGTAGGAATTTGGATTCCTTTTCCTTTTTGATTCCTGATATATGAATACGGCTTTTCCCATTTCCCTTTGTGGTCATTACCCTCTTGAAGTATGCCATTCATATAATTCTCTTTTGCTTCCTTTTTCACTCTATTCAGTTCCCTCATTAGCTGTTTTCTAGTTTCTCTACTCTCCCTACCCTCTTTGATTTTCCTGTTTATTATTCTACATTTTCTTTTTTAATTTTCTTATTTCCCTTGTATAATAAACAGGGTCTGAGGTCATTTTACCCTTCTTAACAGGTAAAAATCTCTTCTCTCCTTCACAAATGATTCCTTTAAATTTAGCCCAAAGTGTATCCACATTACTCCCTTCACTTATCCAATAACTGAATTGTGATTTAAGGCAAGTCCAAAATTCATCAACTTTAGTTTTTCTGTACACTTTCTTATCTTGTGTGACCCTGTTATTAAAGATGGAAGTAGAATTCTATCTTGTTACCATTACTCCACTGATATTACTGTATATTAAGGTTCCCATAATGATGTTACTAAAATAAGGGACATTTTGTAAAATTCTAGTGAAAAGCCTGGAACATTTCAGAAAAAACATGGTATAAATCTAAAGTTAACATAAATATTTATAACAGTACTAACATATACAAGTATAAACACATTATCACATCAGGAAAGATAATTTTTAGTAACATGAACTACATGCTGATCAGTACAATATTCCAAGCACAGCTTCTTGTTAGGTTCAATGGTTCATTGAACCTCCTGTCATGAAGAAGCCACTTATTTTTCCGTTATTATTTTCATAAGTGAAGATATTGGTAATTATTTAGCTTTCTTTGCTTTGAATATAAGGGTGCTCTAGCCAGTCCAACTAGGTGGTACATTCTGCTGAGTGATTGGCAAAAAAATTGGACTTAATGTTCCATGGGGTAGTATTTTGGGGCATATTCTTTTCTTAATCAATGTAAATGATGATCTGCTTAATATTCAAGTAGAAACTGAAGTTGTATGTGCTGATGATAAAAACATAATTGTTACCAGTAATAATCCTGACTCTACATCTACAGAAATTACAGCAAATGCAGTCCTATGTAGGTCAGAATCATAGTTCAGTAAAAACAAATTAATAATGAGTTTTAAAAAAAGAATCAATTGAGAGGCTTCTTTCCAAAAGGTACTATATCCACTTTCCAACATTATTATTGTTGTGTTATCTTCCTGTAATAAGCAGTTAACTGATTCAGATTTCGATATTGGTTTGGACCAGAAAGTTCTATATCCTACTGAAATTAATAGCATAAAATTTAATTTTGTTCCATTACATAAAGAATACTATATCCAGTTTTGTGACATAAAGTACTTTATCCCATTTGAATTCATGATGATGACATGAGTTTTATGTCAGAAAGTACTGTATCAGATCTTCACAGCTATTAACTTTTCAGGTGTTTTTGATAAATACATAGTTGTACAGGATCAGGCAGAGCTCTGGTTGAGGGAAAATATAGACCCTATAGATTCATTTGGCAGCACTGTAAATACTATTTTTCTTAACTTGTTTTGTTCCTTGTCAGTAATACTGCACTTGCAGCATTGTAAGTGGTTCGTAATTTTAATGATTTCGTCTTCATTTTACGTAAACAAGCAGATTTTACTGATGTTATACATGATACGTTTCAGGAGTCTGTAGGTAGTACTTCTAAAATGATATCAGGTGGACAGACTGAATTTAGTGATGATAATAACTGGGGCTTCTGCAGTGAGACACCAGCAGTACATTTTAGAAGAAAGAGGGAGGGGTTGATCCTGCTGAGTGGAAAAAGAATATTTGTAAGAATACAAAGTGGAAAGCCAAAAATAAAGGCTGTAGTATAGCATGTCATCACTTAGACAATTCCTTTTGTAAAGCAGGTACACTGACCCAGGATGAAATGCACACCTTTCACGAGAAGTACTGGAAACCGACTACTGCTCCAGATCAAACTAAATTTATTTAGAGACATGTTTCTGTCAATACTGTCAAAAGACGACAGGCAAATAATGATGCAGCTCAGAGTTAAAACTTACAGCACAACATTCTTTGTTCGGGAAATATATGGTCCTATTCAGATATTTAAAGTAATAAACTTCATTTTTTATCCATATTGAACTGAGATTATAAAGCTTTAAAAAAAAAGTTGTATTCAATACTATACAGTTTGGTGTAGATGTAATAATAACATATTATGTTTATTCAGGACTAGTTTTGATGCTATTTGGCATCATCATCAGCTGAACAAAGGCATTGGAAAACTGGCAATCATATAAACATTATAAATATTAACATTTTCACAAGTTGAAAACTTATAATATTACACTTAAATAAATATATATATATATATATATAGAAAGATACAATGTAAAACTTCCTTTATGAGTATATTTTCAGTGAACTGCAGGAAGATTGAACTAGCATCTCAGCAGATTACTAAACTAGATGAAGAAATAGGAGAAAAAAAAAAAAAGAGGAGGATCTAGGCTGAGCCAGACCCAAATTGAAAGAAAAAGCAGAATTGTAGAAAATATAAAACTGTTTAAATGTAAAGAGAAACATTATGGTAGAAACAATGCTCCTAGAAGGATATATTTACCTTCCCACCTATGCATTAAAAAAAATGTGGGAACTTTACAAGAAAAATTTGACTGATTGTAAATATGGTATGTACTGGCACGTTTTAACTCATTGGTTCAATCTAGGATTTGGTTCTAGGACTGATATTTGTAATGAATGTGCAAGATTAAAAACTGAAAGAAGACTAGCAAATAGCCAGGAGGAGAAAAGAGAATGGATTGTGAAATATTTACAGTAGTTCACAAAAGAAGGAATAGCGTTTTCTGTAAGGAGCTGAACCTTCGGTCAGCTGGGAGTGTAACCATCATATTCGACTTAATGTAAACCCAACCACTTCCTAAAACTGAAATTGGATAACCTTACTATTCTCATCAAATGTGGTATTACATATTTGCTGTTGTGATACATGATGCAAATGGAGTACTCAATAAGGAAAACATTCATTTCTACCGCTGGTTGGAGTCAGAACATGGGCGAGGATCAAACGAGATTATTTCTTGTGTGTGGCATTTCCTCAATCATGTGTTCGTAGAATGTTTCAAAGCACCTCTTAGCAAAACTGTGAGTTCCATATGCATATTTTGTGACAGTTGCACTGGACAGAACAAGAACTATGCAATGTTGTTTATGCTCATTAAATTCTGTGCAAAAGCTGGTATAGACTTCAAGCAGATATTTCCCATGAGAGGACACTCGTACTTGCCAGCTGACAGAGTCTTCGGTTTAGTAGAAAGGCAACTGAGGAACAAAACCAAGTACTTCATCCAAAAGAGTATGATGAAATTTTTATCATCTGTAGGTACACTTCACTCACAAAGTGATTGTGCAAACATGGAAGGAGTCTTCAAAACCTTTCCAGAAAAATGATGAGGGTTTTAATATTTCTGATGCCAAAGTAATCAGTTTCAATCATGAACAACACAATTTTGTTACTGTTGAAAAGTTCTATGCAGATGGCACAGGAATCCAGCACAACATTCTAAAAACTAAATACAGTAGTGTTAAGAACATTGTTCTACCTCTGAGGCAAGTAGAGAAGAAGAACCATATGTCTGACGCCAAGATTAACAGTGTTAGAAACTTTTTCGGAAAAATGGATATTAATTGGCAGGTGTAACTGTTAATATACAGTTTCTTGTTTCGGTATAATTGTTCAAGGTTTCTGATTTTGCCTCGTCTCCAGTAAGATCCAGTTTATTTTTCTCGTGATTCCTTTCTTTCCGCAAGAGCTGCTCTCACTCTTTCATTCCACCAAGGTGTTTCCTTCTCCCTTGTTTTCATACTTGTCTTTCCACAAACTTGAGTTACTTCCTTAACCAATGTGTTCCTTAGTCTTGTCCATTCTGCCTCTCCATTTTTCCTTTCATCTCTTGGTAATAGGGTTTTTATCCAGTTCTGATACTCAGTTCTCTTATCTGTTTTCTGGAGTTCCCATGCTTTGATTTTTGGCATTTTCCTGTCCTGTACTTTCGGCACATAGAAGTTTCTCAGGTCCGCTACTAATAGACGGTGGTCACTGTCAAGGCTCTCACTGGGTATTACTCGGACATCTGTTACCATTCTGCTCCTTTCTTCATCTGAGATGATATAATCAATTACAGTCTTTTGTAGTCCATCCCAACTGTATTGTGTTATCTTATAGCTCTTGTCTCTTCTTGAACCAACTATTCTTCATCACCAACCCATTCCTCATACAGAAGTCAGGGAGATGTTCACCTATATTTCATCCACTATATCCATGAGGTCCCATTACTTTCTCATATCCTGTTCTGTCTCAATCTGTGCATTCAGATCTCCTATAATGATTACTCTCTCTTTACTAATAACTTTTTCCAAATTGGCAAGAAACTGGTTCTTATCCACTTGACAACATCCCATTTTAGGTACATACACCTGTACCAAAGTTAGTTTTTCTTTCCCTAAATGCACAGTCACCTTTATTATTCTCTCACTAACATACTGAATGACCGGGCGAGTTGGCCGTGCGCGTAGAGGCGCGCGGCTGTGAGCTTGCATCCGGGAGATAGTAGGTTCGAATCCCACTATCGGCAGCCCTGAAGATGGTTTTCCGTGGTTTCCCATTTTCACACCAGGCAAATGCTGGGGCTGTACCTTAATTAAGGCCACGGCCGCTTCCTTCCAACTCCTAGGCCTTTCCTATCCCATCGTCGCCGTAAGACCTATCTGTGTCGGTGCGACGTAAAGCCCCTAGCAAAAAAAAAAAAACATACTGAATGTCAGAAACTCCTCCTAGATCTTTACTCATGATGAAACCAACATCATTCCTTATCTCTTTGTCATTTCCATGCCAATACAATGTACACTGTTTTCTTAATTTATTCATTCCTTTCCCTCTCCATTTCGTTTCACTCAGCCCCAATATCAATTTCTTCCTTTCCATGAGGTCCACTAGTTCTTCACATTTTCCTGTGAGACTGAGTAAGTTGATGGTTCCAATTCGTGTTAGTCTCCTCCAGGATTTTTGCAAGACCCTGTCTATCATCAGGCCATAAGCCATCATCCCTGACATGAGTCTGCTCATGCTGGCTTCTTAATTTAGTTGATAAATGCGTTCTGAGGCTCTTATGTATTTTGAAAGTAACTACAAATAAGCTCTTTTACTGGCTTGCTAGGCCTAACGCAATTGAGGATTTTCTTTCGGGGTTTACTCTCTTAGCCTTTGAGGATCCCTCCTGATCCCACAAGGCAGTGGGTTCCATCTGTACTACCCCCCGAGGAATGGGTTGCCTCCTCCACCAGCTCCACCGTACCGAATCATATTCTTCGCTTTTGCTGCCGTTAAGAGATGGCTCAAATCCAGAATTTCCTATTGACCAGTGGTCTCCATACTGGTCTTCCCGAGGAGAGCTCATCTCTACAGAGGGTAATCTGTGCTTCCTGCTCAACGTTACCTGGGACATTCGGACTTAACTTTGAAGTGCTCAGAAATGAACATACCCTCAGTTCAGATTATGTTGCACTATATCAAAATATTTTCCATAGACTTTGACCCTCATAAAAATGAACCTGAGGCTGCTAGGAGATCAATGCTATGCTAGTGAAGAATATGAAGATCCCCAGATTTGATATCACCAAACTTGAAAAAGACAGCACAAGCTACCAAGGGAGTCAACCATAATAAGAACAGGATTAACACCACTTTGATCAATTTACTGAATTACTCTTTAGGAAAATCACCAGAAAAAATGAAAATATCTTACAATCATTGCATGATGCCCAGAAAAATCATATGAAATATTTCAGTTTAGATCTCTGGCCTGCAAGGTTCAATTATCTAAGGTACAACATTGTGTGAATTTCTATCAAAGAATCATCGTTCTTAATGATATGTTCCGCTTGTCAGTACTTGTTTGACAACATTGTCATTACAATATTTTCAGATGCAAATCAATCAATCAATCAATCAATCAATCAATCAATCAATCAATCAATCAATCAATCAATCAATCAATCAATCAATCAATCAATCAATCAATCAATCAATCAATCAATCAATCAATCAATCAATCAATCAATCAATCAATCAATCAATCAATCAATCAATCAATCAATCAATCAATCAATCAATCAATCAATCAATCAATCAATCAATCAATCAATCAATCAATCAATCAATCAATCAATCAATCAATCAATCAATCAATCAATCAATCAATCAATCAATCAATCAATCAATCAATCAATCAATCAATCAATCAATCACTACTGATCTGCGTTTAGGGCAGTCACCCAGGTGGCAGATTTCCTATCTGTTGAACTTTTCTGTTATACTAGCCTATAAATTGTGTTCAGTCAAATGGAATATTCTTTTTCTCCACATTAACACTCTTAAGAGTAGAATAATATTCATACATGTATTATTTTGTTATTTGTTTATGTAATAAAGTCCATACTACTGTAAATTGAATAGACCTGTTTGCTCAATATAAGTGTATGTTGGGCAGGTTTTACTGAACTTGGGCAGCTGCTAAATTCAGTGTTGCCAACTATCATGAAGTCACTAATTGGTTTAAAATGTGACTATATGAAATTTTATGAACTAGGTCTACATGGGGGGGATATTGAAGCATGTTGTAACCCTCAAAATGCAAATTTTTAAAATGAGTGTATCTATATCTCGAAACTGTAAAAGTTTACAGATGAAAAAATTTGTATTTAGAATCTCCTTTAAAAACAAATAAATATGTATTTTTTTGTTTCTGGAAAATCCCAACCGGGTCAGTGTGCCTTTAATGAGGATACTTACATCTCAGAAACGGAAGATATTACAGACCTGAAAATTGGTATTTGGGATCTCCTTTAAAAATAAAGAAATTTTTGTTTTGTTTTAAGATCCAAATAGTGGGGAGTGAAAAGGGGTTGGATTTTTAAAATGAGTATCTATATCTCAAAACTTTAAAAGTTTGCTTATGTAAAAATTGATATTTGGAATCTCCTTTAAAAATAAAGGAACACGTATTTTTTTAATTTTCTGTAAATTCCAATAGGAGGTGCGTAAAAGGGTGAATAATAGGTTGAATGCCTTTAATGAGGAAACATATATCTCAGAAACTGAAGGTAATACAGAACTGGAAATTTGTATATGGGATCACCTTTAAAATTTTTTTTTGCTAGTTGTTTTACGTCACACCGACACAGATAGGTCTTACGGCGATGATGGGACAGGAAAGGGCTAGGAGTGGGAAGGAAGCAGCCGTGGCCTTAATTAAGGTACAGCCCCAGCATTTGCCTGGTGTGAAAATGGGAAACCACAGAAAACCATTTTCAGGGCTGCCGACAGTGGGGCCTTTAAAAATAAACATGTATTCTTTGGTTTTGGAAAATCCAATTAATGGCGGATAAGCAGGAGTGAGAAATTGGGGTGAATATTTTGAAAGACTATATCTACAGAATATCTGAGAAACGTAAAATGTTAGAGACGTAAAAATTGGTATTTGGAATCTCCTGTAAATGTAAAGAAACATAGGTTATTTGTTTCTTGAAACTCCACTTGAGGGGAACTAAAAAGGGGGTTAAATTTAAAATGAGAATTTCTACAGTATATCTCAAAAAACTTAACATGTTAACAGAAGTGAAAAATGGTACTTTTTAACTCTATTAAAAACAAGGAAATGTGTACTTTTATTTTTCGTAAATACCACTTGGGTGGAGTGGGGGGTAAAAGTGACTGAAAATGGTGTTGAATTCTTTTAATTAGGCTAACGATATCTCAAAAATGAAGATGTTACAGACGTGAAATTTGATATTTGGAATCTGCAAAAAAGTAAAGAAACACATATTTTCGGAAACTCCAATGAAGGGGGGTGGGGGAGTTGAAAGAATTGAAAAATTAATGGACTTAATTGTACATCTATTAAAAACTGAAGTTGTTACAGACATGAAAATTGGTATTTGGATCTCCTTTAAAAACAAAGAAAAACACGTTTTTTTGGGGGGGAGGGGGTCATCTTGCGGGCATGAGCAAAAAGGAGTTGAATTCCTTTCATGAGGACACATAAATCAAAAACTGAAGAAGTTAGAGTCATGATAATTGGTATTTAGAAGATCCTTTACTATTAAAGAAACAAGTATTTTTGCCAGAAAATTCACTTAGGGAAGGGGGGGAGGAGTGTGATAGGAAGTGAAAAATGTGAATTATTTTTATGGGGATACTTATATCTCAAAACTGAAGGTAATAGATGTGAACATTGGAGTTTGGAATCTTCTTTAAACATAAAGAAACACGCCTTCTTTTAATTTTTTGGGGAGGGGAAGGGGTGGTAAATATACTTAACGGCGGTGGGGTGTAAAAGGAGGTGAGACCAATTGAATGTACTTATAATGATCCTCTGTTGCTCAGGCGGCAGCGTGCCGGCCTCTCACAGCTGGGTTCCGTGGTTCAAATCCCATCACTCCATGTAACATTCACGCTGGACAAAACGGAGGTGGGACAGGTTTTTATCCGGATACTCCGGTTTTCCCTGTCATTATTCATTCCAGCAACACTGTCTAATATAATTTCATTTCATTTGTCATTCATTAATCATTGCCCCAGAAGAGTGCGACAGGCTTCGGCAGCCGGCACAATTTGAATTGTCGCCGCTAGATGGGGGCTTTATTCAATCCATTCCTAACCCTGTCGAATGACTGGAAACAGGCTGTAGATTTTCGATGTACTTATTCTGATCATGAACGGACGATTTTTAATCTTTCCTGGGTTCGTTTTCAAGAGCCATCTTTTCCTTCGGAGAATGTTCTTAGATTACAGTAGATTATCCTGGCATATAAATAAAAATTTACACAAATTTGAAATAAATGATAGGAATGAGATTGACCGTCCAATTGTTCACCTCTATAATGTCAATAATGCACGGAAGTATGTCATTCGTATTGCCAGAAATCCCACACACGTGCCTATGCGCGACAATGGTGCTGGTCACATTGTCAACAATGGCAATGGGTGCAGATGTAATTTACCGCCAAGTAGCGGTCTTGCATCTTGCTGTGGGGTTCAGAACATCGATAATAATAACAACAATAATAATAATAATGTTCTGGACCGTCGTCAAATGTGCGAACTGTGCCGGAAATGGGTCCTGGACGGGTAATGACTAAGAATGCAGTCCGGCCGCAGGTGCAGTACCGCCAAGGCACCCAAGACGACACCACGCCCTATCTCCTGAAGGATTAAATCCATATTAAAAATGCTTATAGGAAAAGATGGCAAAGATTTAGGGACCCAACTGACTGGGTGGAATACCTGGACGTAGCCTGGGAAGTACGAAATTGTTTACTGGAAAGAAAGATTGAAAAATGGGAGGAAACTTGCCGTAATCTATTAGAAAATGAGTCAGATCGTGAATTTTTGGTGGATTCTCTCAGAAAAAGAGTCAGATCATGAATTTCTGTGGATTATATATAAAACAATAAGCATTCAATTATAAATTTCAGTGTAATACCATAGAGAAGCACAGGTATCTTGCTAGTTTATATCATATGATGGTAAGCATGGCCAACAAATGGTGAATAAGTTAATCTGGGAAACACAGCTGTATCAGAAATTGATTGAAACAAATAGTGGTGCTGATAAAACAAGATGACCTCTACAGAGAAACCAAACTGATAGGTGGTATATGTGATCACAAGGCTGTTTTTGTAATAGTTAAATGTGAAAGAAATGAGGTTGTAAAAGTAGGACTATTAGACAGTACCATATACTTTATATCAATCTCTACTGATCTACATTTAGGCCCAGGTGGCAGATTCCCTATCTGTTGTTTTCCTAGCCTTTTCTTAAATGATCCCAAAGAAATTGGAAAATTATTGAACATTTCCCTTGGTAAGTTATTCCAATCCCTAACTCCCCTTCCTATAAACAAATATTTGCCCCAATTTGTCCTCTTGAATTCCAACTTTATCTTCATATTGTGATCTTTCCTACTTTTAAAGACACCACTCAAACTTATTCGTCTACTGATGTCCTCCCATGCCATCTCTCCTCTGACAGCTTGGAACATACCATTTAATCGAGCAGCTCGTCTCCTTTCTCCCAAATCTTCCCAGCCCAAACTTTACAACATTTTTGTAACGCTACTCTTTTGTCGGAAATTACTCAGAACAAATCGAGCTGCTTTTCTTTGGATTTTTTCCAGTTCTTGAATCAAGTAATCCTGGTGAGGGTCCCATACACTGGAACCATACTCTAGTTGGGGTCTTACCGGAGACTTCAATGCCCTCTCCTTTACATCCTTACTACAACTCCTAAATACCCTCATAACCATGTGCAGAGATCTGTACCCTTTATTAACTATCACATTTATGTGATTACCCCAATGAAGGTCTTTTCTTATATTAACACCTAGGTACTTACAATGATCCTCAAAAAGAACTTTCACCCCATCAACGCAGTAATTAAAACTGAGAGGACTTTTCCTATTTGTGAAACTCACAACCTGACTTTTAACCCCGTTTATCATCATACCATTGTCCACCATCCATCACAACACTATCGAGGTCACCCTGCAGTCGCTCACAGTCATGTAACTTATTTATTACTCTGTTCAGAATAACATCATCTGCAAACAGCCTTATCTCTGATTCCACTTCTTTACACATATCATTGATATATATAAGAAAACATAAAGGTCCAGTAATACTGCCTTGAGGAATTCCCCTCTTAATTATTACAGGGTCAGATAAAGCTTCGCCTACTCTAATTCTCTGAGTTCTATTTTCTAGAAATATAGCCACCAAGACAAGCTAAGACAAGCTTGAGGGAGTTAAAAAAAAATTAAGTTCAGTGGCAAATAATAAATAGAAATGTAAACAACTTATGGTACAGATTTAAAGCAATTGTTGAGGAAGGTGGTAACAGGTATGTACCTTTAACTGTGGTAAGGAATGGTAGACCCAGTATGTTATAGCAGAGAAAGAGAGAGACTAAAAAGGAGATGCAGGTTAGAAAGAAAGAGAGTTAGGAGTGGTTGTGGATGTACGGATATTTAATCTTGTAGTCCAGCAATTTTTAGATGCCACCCTAACTCACTAGGTAACATGTAAGACATGGATTTCATTTTGCATCACTCCTAAACTGTAAAAATCTGAAAATTTGTACACACCTTCACAAGATGATCTAGTACAATTTTTTACTTACCACGACCATTCACTTCATCACTCAGTGCCACTTGAATTCTACCTGCACTCTTCAGAGACTTCTTTTTATTTTTATTTTTTTTACGTCGCAGCGACACAGATAGGTCTTATGGCGACGATGGGTTAGGAAAGGCCTAGAATGAGAAGGAAGCAGTCATGGCCTTAATTAAGGTACAACCCCAGCATTTGCCTTGTGTGAAAATGGAAACCATGGAAAACCATCTTCAGGGCTGCAGACAGTGGGGTTTTAACGCACTATCTCCCAGATGCAAGCTCACAGCTGCATGCCCCTAACCACACGGCCAACTCGCCTGATACCAGAGACCTCAGGAGGCACATGTTTATTTACATCACGCATCCCACAATGCAGAAAATTACCCCAAGCTGTAGCAAAATGTTCATCTGCCCGCTATCTACTGGCAAACTGATATACTATGTCATCTAACGTACACTTGAACGTACAAAGTTAGCGCAATTCAAATCTGACTAAGGTCAGACAGTATTCTACACACATGAAACCTAATTAAACCATGGTCAGATATAGGAGTGAATGTGTTAGCAGATTTACGGATGGAAGAAGTATTCAGTCAGCAGTATGTACAGATAGTTGGATATAGGGATAATGTCCAGGTGGAGGAAGTGACTAATACTAACGAAGTACTGAAATTTACCTATTATAATAAAGAGTTTACATTAAGATACAGAAGTTGAAAACTAGAAAAGCAACGGTGATAAACATGAAGCCAATAAATACAGGCCATTCAGCTTGATGTGTGTTGCATGTAAACTATGGGAAAGAATTCTTTTTGATTATATTAGACAATCTACCACCTGGCCGACTGCCCTGAATGCACATCAGTGGTGATTGACTGATACTGATTTTTACCAGCCCAGCAGAGTGATAAATACAGCATACATGTTTAGGTGTCCGGTTTCTTTTTCTCTTTTTTTCTTTATTTTTACAATTTGCTTTACGTCGCACCGGCACAGATAGATCTTATGGCGATGATGGGATAGGAAAGGCCTAGGAGTGGGAAGGAAGTGTCCTTGTCCTCAATTAAGGTACATTTCCTGGTGTAAAAACCACAGAAAACCATCTTCAGGGCTACCGACAGTAGGGTTCAAATCCGCTATCTCCTGGATGCAAGCTCACAGCTGCGCGCCCTTAACTGCAAGGCCAACTTACCCGATTCAGTTCATTTAGCTGGTAAAATTACAGTAATTTAAGTCAGAATTCCTACACATATTATTGGCAACAAAATAAAATCAGTAGGATTTTGCCTAATTGATCTGGTTCAATTTCTTCTATCCATTACAAGTCCCCACATATTGTCTTCTTGGTTGCACAGTTGTTGCCATGTCAGGGAAATATTTACTCTAAGAACAAGATAATTACCTTCTCCAGTACCTTGCTTGCCACGTTGTACTGTGGCAGCCACAGTAGATGCTTCCAAGATGACACCAGAATGTTGCTGTGAAACATTGTGGTTTCCCTGAGCTGCCTGTTGCTTCTTGCCTGTCACCTGATAGCTTGGTGACCTGGAACAGAAATGTACTTATATTTGAACCCATTTTCAAAGAAATCTTGGGAAGATTTAAGTGAAACTTGAAAGCAGATGATGATGATTATGATCTTGCTGCACTCTTGTTGACCATAGTTAATTCCGAGATCTTTCATTTCATCTCAAGTTATCTTTTACATATGAGAGTCAATATGAAAAATTACTTGTGACAGTTATAAAGACTAGAAAATTCTTTATCAGTATTGTGGTAAACAGTACAAAGGAGTTAAGATTCACATTAGCAAAGCCTATCCAGAAGAATATTGTGCATTCATCTCTTACGAATAAAACCTCCATGGCTCCTACTCTGACCAAAATATAGACTCAGAAGATGTTGACTCATCTTTAAATGCAAAGACATAAATAATACATATGAGAGGGAAATGAGGAAATAGCTACATATATTTAAGCAAGAATATGACTGACTGACTTTAATGAAAACATTTCCAATATGTGATCCAAAGAATCCAGTAATTATACACAAGCTCTATTGTTAGCAAAAGACCAACAGTGAACCTGGGTGTCATAATGGTGGTACATGAGGGAAGTTGCTGACCTCACGAATCCCTTCTCTCTGGCCGAGAGGTGATATTCTCAAGGTGAAAAATGCTATTTCACAGCTCCTACTGAACAGACTGTGATAAAATCAAGTATGGGGAATTTGTGGATATTTGTAATTTAATGAAAAATATGTTCCAAGCAGTTTTGCATTTATTCAATCCAAGGTGAATGAGAGGCAGAGAAAACTTTAAAAAATTATGGATATTGTCTCCACATTCTGTATGATATCAACCCTCTCAAAATCACAACAAAAAAGGAATGTACATTACATTCTCATTATATTGATAATATTATAGTAAAATAATTCAAAGCTGATACACATTGTTAGCGCTTACATGTAGAATTATATCATACAAAATGTTTTGATTACATACGGCATAGTACATATTGGACCGAAGCAAATGAAACACTGCTCACTAAACCAAAACAGCATGGAAATTATGTTCAAAATGTCCTTTAAATCAAAGTAATGATTGCTATTTTATATTGTTTGAACACTCATGTTTTCTCTCATCAATAAGTTATATTGCTCATTTGGACACGGCTACACACCAGTGGTGGCTCGTGGCTGTAAAGTACGGTGAAGAGCTATTACCCGTTCGCTTTTGAGTGACAGATTTAGAAACTTCTTTCTTTCTTAATCTGCTTACCCTCCAGGGTTAGTTTTTCCCTCGGACTCAGCGAGGGATTCCACCTCTACAGCCTCAAGGACAGTGTCCTGGAGCTTCAGACTCTGGGTCGGGGGAGGATGACCAGTACCTCGCCCATGCGGCCTCACCTGCTATGCTGAACAGGGGCCTTGGTGGGGGATGGGAAGATTGAAAGGGATAGACAAGGAAGAGGGAAGGAAGCGGCCGTGTACTTAAGTTGGGTACCATCTCGGCATTTGCCTGTAGGAGAAGTGGGAAACCACGGAAAACCACTTCCAGGATGGCTGAGGTGGGAATCGAGCCCACCTCTACTCAGTTGATCTCCCAAGGCTGAGTGGACCCCGTTCCACTTTTCAAATTACGTGGCAGAGCCGGGAATCGAACCCGGGCCTCCGGGATGGCAGATAATCACACTAACCACTACACCATAGAGGAGGACAAGATTTAGGAACTATGTGTTGTTTTTGGTTGTTTTGTACTCGTACCTGTGACTGGCGGAGGGTCCAGCACTTGACCACGATTTATTGAATTTAATGTTTCGTCATGACCACGAAAAGCTAGTTCTTGCTTACTTAAATAGAGCACTGCATCAATTACCAACTGAAGGAAAAGCCTATTTAAATGGACATTTTCACTGAACTGTACAATTACAATATACAGTCTGGCATTTTCCTTCAGGACATTAGAGATCGTATTTTGTTTTGTTTCCAATGTCTTGAAATCTAGCTGCCGTATTTTATGTTCTGCAGAGTCTGAGTGCTTATGTAAAGAACGTGTTATGTTCAAAAGGGCTGAAAATCCTTCTTTATTCCAAACGTTATTTTTATTGATAAAAGGCAAGCAGGCCCAACAAAACAACTTCTGTGGAGCTGGAGAGGAGCACAACCATGAAAATTCCTTAAACCATGATCGTTTGAAACTAAGATTGTAAGATTTACTGGAATGTTTCACTTCTTTTGTAGCACAAATTTGCAGTGATTTAGTAGGGCGATCAAAATGTAGAACTTCATTCTGATCTTCGTTTCTCCAACGTGAAAATGGTGTTTATAATAAAATGCACACTATGTCATATATAGGATACATATTTAAATAAAACAGCACAACACTACGAATGAACCACGATGCATAAGTACTCGTACTTCACACAGGATGACGCAGGGAAGACGAAACATTCCGCTCTTCCGACAACTTCACTAGCACATTCCGCTATGTGGAAAGTACGCGGGTTACGTCACGGTTGTCATGGCAACCGCCAAGGCCAAGCGCTAGGAGGGAACACTTGAGAGGTAGAGGCAGCTGCGGAATCTCTCGTCTTCACTCAGTCTCACGCGCCGTACTGTGACCGACAGCCGGCACTTTCGTGAGTTCCCTTGGTTCTCATCAGGTGATGAGGTGCTCCAAACGCCGTACAAAAAAACATTTTCTTTCCGTAAAACCAACAAATGTCATAAGAAAAATAAATTTAAGTAATTCATTATGGTAAAAATAAGTGGTGAAGTGGCACTTCACCTACTTCACCTGAAAAGCTGCCCCTGGTACACACACTGCGGGGTTGTGGGTGTGAACTGTGCTGTGTAAGTGGATTTGACTATATTTTATAGCCGAATGCCCTTTCTGACGCTGACCCTATACGGAGAGGTGCATTCACTCGCCACAGAAATGCTGGTTAGTGAGAGAGAGTGTATGTGTATGTAAAGAGGAGTGTATTGTGTCAGTCAAACACAAACACCCAGTCCCCAAGTCAGAGGAATTAACCTCACAAAGTTAAGGTCCCTGGTCCAGATGGGAATTGAACCCAGTACCCCCCCCGAACTGAAGGCCTTGACGTGGACCATTCAGCCAAGTAGGTAGACAAATAACATATATATTAGGCTAAAAGTCAAATATGGTATATAAAATGAATAGGAATATATTACACTAGATAAGTGGTTCTGAAACCTACCCCTGAGACTTTTAGTGGGGTACACTAGCAGCTTTCAGGGAAAAAGCGAAGAAAAATTGAAATATGGAAATAAAAAGAGGCTAATTATGTATAGTCTATATGGAGCCACGCTTCCCTTGAAGGTTTCACCTGGATTACAACACATTAGAAAACTGTGTCACGCCATGCAAGCACTCCCATCCCATTGAAATTTTCATTGTTTGCAATGTCTGAATTCAAGAATTAAGGTCGAAAATTTTTCATCCTTATTGATTTGATATTGAGGTTAAAACTTTCATATAAACAGGGTATCCTGTGTTGCTTTATTATCATTGTCTTATATTTGATACAGACAAACTTTGTGATATGTTATAAAAATGTATTTTTCACAATCTTGTCTTATTTACGATGTGTATTTAAAATAATGGTTTATAATCAATTAATAATGCCTCAGTAATTAGCTAGGAATTCATATTTTTAAACCTATCATTTAAGGCTGTTTTCATGGGAGTACATTGAACTTTTAGCCACGAGTGATGGGTACAATCCCATACTACTGTAGTTTGAGAACCTCTGCACTAGACTATAATTTATAACTGGTTTCTTTAGACTAACAGAATTCCTTTTTTTATTGAATACCTTTTCCTGCTTATTTTAATTATTTCTGGGGTCACTGGAGCAACCCAGGCTCATTTTGGTTTTGTTCATCGGCCTGACACTACTGCCGGCGCAGAAAGTATGTGCGGTCGAGTTTAAACACCAATCTACAATATAATCACACCATCATATGGATTGTTTTATTCTGAGTTCTGTGGTGGTATTTGCATATTTTTATGTTTCTTGTGAAAGTTATAATAGGCGGAATGCAAAAAGTACCTATTTTCTTGCCCTGTTTTTATAAACAACAACTTTGTAGTACCATTACATGAAAACGCACTGTCCGATTTTCATAAAATTTAGGTGGGTTATGGAACGCACTATTATGAATACATTTCTGAAGTTTAATTACTTTACATACTTTGGCAAAAAAGTTATTGTTTTGGTAAAAGGCTGTTCGTTTGATACTGGGTGGTATTCCAAAATCGAGACTGAGTTCATCAGAAAGGTCTGAAGTTTCTTGTTTCAAATCGTTGTATACCGAAAATGTACAATGATTTTTGTATTTTATACCAATTTTTATTTGAAAGTGAGCGAGCGATATGCACTCAGGTGTATCATGCAGCTTGAGCAAAAGGTTGTCCAGTAAGCGGACAAACGCCATTGCGTGAGCTCACTTTCACCAAATACAGTAGAGACAATACGCGACATTTCCGGATTTAGCCTTGTTAAAATGGGAAACAAGTCACAAGTGGCGCTCTTAGTGGCTTGACCTGAAAATTCGCGCTAAATTCAAATATCAATGGAAATGTATATACGGAAATGGATAAATAAATTACGTCTAGAAAGAAAGTGTTACTAAGATATTAACTTCAAAGTTGCTAAAGCAATTCGGGATAAATGAATGAAGAATTATTTAACAGGTTATTATTTAAAGACTGAAATTGGACATAGCCTATAATCAAGATGTGAAATGGCTTGATCTTTCATTTATGCATTACAGCTTTAGAATTCCTACCTGAACGTTCACGGCTAGATTTTTCTCTTTTCCTCATTTAAAAGCATTGTATCATCATATTAAAACACTTGTCAACAAAAATATCGGCACATTCCTTACACACATGATTCAATGAATTTACATTTAAGAGCTGGACAATTTTCCTTTTAACTTGAAGCCTACTAACAGAAAGAAAATTATAAATTTAGCCTCAAAAACATTCAAACTTCCCCTATAAGAAATACTTGCCATAATGCCATTACATTAGCGTAAAGCTAATTTGCATCATATTGTTTCAACAAAATATGTTTATTTCTTAAATCACCCATATTTTCTTCAGTGCTTGACAATGCATTACGGAATTCCAAATGTGGTAACTTGGAACATAACCAGCCACACTCATATGCATATGTATTTTCCTGAATAAAATCAAACCCACAGATCACACCTACAACAACACATCGGTATTGCAGGTTAACTGCTGCACTATACAATAAAATGTGCGTATTACATTTTAAGCCAGTTAAATATGGGTCAGGCAGGTCAGAAGATTATGAAGTTGTATAAAAATCTCTTTGTCACTGGAAGAATATATATGCAACACACAATATTACTTACATTTTATTGTCACTAGGGAAACGGAAGAAAGATCGCGCATTCTTTTCTACTTCATAGTTACTGCAGCCAAACACAGCACGTACCTTTCCCCTCATGTAGAGAGGAGATATCAAGGAATGACACGGTACTATTTAATTATGTCACCTCACTGAAAACGCATAAATAACACCAAAAACTTCACACATAAATACAAATACGTGCTCTTATGACAGAATCAGTAGTTCTCAGGTCAATCCACTAGAGAGAGCTCTAATAGCTGTCCTTTGATATCTCGCTTTGTGTCGCGTATTGTCTGTACTGTATTTGCTTTCACGATAAGATGATAAGCAGGTGAATCATGGTATTTCCAAACTTATTTGTGGTGTAGTTATTTGCATTCATCTGGGCTTTCAGTATCACTGGCTGTATTGCTCAGTTAAGACAGAGTTAAAAGTGCCTCCCAAGTAATGTTTTACGGAAGGTGAAATACGTATGATTGCAAGAGCAATTTGCTTTTTCACGCTAGAGGGAGAAAGGCAACGTGAAAACCGATATCCTGTGTACCAATGAGTGGCAGATTATCTTGGTATTTCGCTCCGATCAGTGCAGAAAGTTAAAGCGGAAAATGCGAAAAATTCGTGTGCTCGACCCCGTCTGAGAGGAAGAGGATATCGAGCAGGCGGCCAGGTATTCAATTGGATCAATTCACTACTGGAGTAATTCGCAGGTCTATTCACCCTTTCTGGCGAAACTGTTTCCAACTATTAAAAAATTGAAAAACTTGAAAAAATATGCCGGACTCCCCAATTATGTCATGTAAAAATGCTTCGTCAACTAATTCAAGGTATAGGTTTTAGGTTTAAAATAGTAAACCACAAGACTGTCCTTATAGAATCAGCGTATGTTTCTGCTTTACGGCATGCATTTTAAAGAAAAATATGACGACTCAGAGAAAGTGGGTATAAAGTGTATTACACATGAGACTTGGGTGCGGTCAAAATCACAGGTTAAATATGCCTGACAAGAAAACGTAATAGAAGCGTTGAATAGTAATTCCTCAAACTACGACTACTGTCGTGGTCATTTACAGGTAGTGAAGACGGCTTTTTGGGAGGGGCAAGAACTCTGCTTTGTAGGAAAGAAAGAGACTGGAGACTATCACAAGGAGATAAACTCTCGGCATTTTGAGGAATGGTTTCGCAAGACTTTAATGAAACGCCCACCGAAGTCGGCTATTGTGATTGATCAGGCACCTTACCATATAATGCTTGACCCGAGAACAAAAAGCCCAACGATGACGTAGCTGAAGACTGATATTTCCTGGAAAGAGTAAAGGAATATTTCTCTGCCGCCCTGATTGATCACGCTAACCATTATTTTGGAATTCCGCAAAAGAGATTTTACCAAATTACGAAATAATTGCGCCAAGATGTTGAAATGGTGTGGTTACCTGTCGCGCATTGCGAGTTAAATGCCATAGAACTCGTTCGGGCTTACGTGAAAAATAAAATAGCAAGTTGTAATATGGTAAATGCACAATAAAATGGAACCATGAAAATGTAATCAGAGATCTATGTGAGGAAATTTTGCATTCCATGACACCTGAACTTTGGAGAAAGTGTGTAATGCACGTACAGGAAATTGATAATTATTATTGGGAGGAAGATCATCTCTCAGAAAATACGTACGTTAATGACACAGCCTCTAATTATGATCTTGAGGACTCGGATTCCTAAAGTGATTGATAATTTCCACATCAGTGATGATATAGGCCCTATCGGATGAATAAATGACTCATGCAAACAGATGCTTAAATTGTAAATTGTAAATATACAGTACCTACTGTATATAAACCAGGTGGCTCCCGAACGCTGTACTTTCTACTTATGAATGCCCCGCACGCACAAGTGACGAATGGGATATCTACCAACTGATTTTCACAGGGGTACTACTGGCAGTGGGCAGGTTACGTCAGAATATAAAGAGTTAAGAAGCGGCCTATCGCTCGCAGCATGTTACTCAGCGCTACCAGTCTAATGCACCCCTTGCATTCGTAAACTTCGTTATCCACCGCGTAATTCTAGGCTGGTGTATGGTACAGCCGCACAATATTTGCTGTCTGCATATAGGCAATGGCTAGTGTGTTCAGCAACGACGAATATACAGACATTATTTTAATCAGGACAACCTAGATGGAATGCAGCTGAAGCTCCAAACAGATGTATGCCTTCTACAAACGTATTTCGCCGAATAGTATTAGTTTTTGTTTCATACAAGCAACTCTCTTATCGAGTGGAATGTCTACAAGTGTATAAATTAATAAGTTATTAAATTTCCCTTCCTGTATGTTTGGTGTGTTTACAAACAGTAGCAGCGATTAGGGGTTGGGGCGAGGAGGGACAGTCGCCCCTCACCCACTTTGTGGAGTAAACATTACATTTTTATTTCACTTTAGCCAGCTGGAAGTAGGAATTATTTAAGAAAAGCTACTTGTAAATGCCTTGTTGTCTTATCCGCTAATTATTTTCTTTATTTTCTTCAATTATTGTCGGAAATACGCACAAAATGCCGTTCGTCGCGGCTAACGGATTTGTATAGTGTTATGGTAAGTAGTGCAGACATTGCATTGCTGTGAGGAGGGGTAGTAGGGGTACATATTTTCTTGCCAAGGTCGTGGAGAGTGACAGAATGAAGAAATTTCGAACATTTGGGGGATGTCTTTGCCAGAAGATTATCAGACAATTTTCCTTTTTTGGGGATTTCCTTTTATTTACAGTACTAGACAAATACTTAGGCAAATTAGGAAATGTGGCACAGAATAGTCTTTTAATCGCCAGTTGGTTCACATGTGCGATACAGTTCGCACCCGCCACCCCACAGACGTGGGAAAAACAGTGGAAAAAGAAGAAAAGAAGATACCAGTTCTGAGAACCCAGTAGTCAGCGAAGATGCGATAACGAAGACTTCCTCCTTACCCAAACCATAACGAATAGAAGAAGAAGTTTGTGATTCTCACTTTTCGGAAGATTTAATTTGACAAATTTTTGATAGAAGGAAGGGAAGAACTTCTCCCAAGAACCAACAATCAAATGGTAAGTAAGCTAATATGGGAAGGACAGCTGAGTCAAAAGTGATGGAACCAACTAGAGGGGAAAATATCCTGAATGTGGTGCTGATAAAACCAGATGAGCTCTATAGAGAAACCAAAGCAATAGATGGTTTTAGTGATCATGAAGCTGTTTTCGTCATAGTTAAAAATAAATGTGACAGAAAGGAAAGTCTTAAAATTAGGACTGTTAGGCAGTACCATATGGCTGATAAAGCAGGCATGAGGCAGTTTTTAAAAAGTAGCTATGATTGGTGGAAAACGATAAATAAAAATGTAAACAGACTCTGGGATGGGTTTAAAGCAATTGTTGAGGAATGTGAAAACAGGTCTGTACCTTTAAAGGTGGTAAGGAATGGTAAAGAGAAAGAGATTAAGAAGGAGGTGCATATTGGAAAGAAATAGTTAGAAATGGTTGTGGAAGTAAGGAGAAATTGAAGGAACTTACTAGGAAATTGAATCTACCAAAGAAGGCAGCTAAGGATTACATGATGGCAAGCATAATTAGGGTCATACAAATTTTAGTGAAAAATGGAAGGGTATGTATAGGTACTTTAAGGCAGAAACAGGTTCCAAGAAGGACATTCCAGGAATAATTAATGAACAAGGGGAGTGTGTATGTGAGGATCTTCAAAAGGCATAAGTATTTAGTGAGCAATGTGTAAAGATTGCTACAAGGATACTGTCCAGATAGAGAAGGAGACTAATGCTAAAGAAGTATTAAAATTAATATGATAACAATGACATTTACAATAAGATAAAAAACTTGAAAACTAGAAAAGCAGCTGGAATTGATAAGATTTCGCAGGATATAAATAAATAAATAAATAAATAAATAAATAAATAAATAAATAAATAAATAAATAAATAAATAAATAAATAAATAAATAAATAAATACTAAAGACAACAGGTTGTGATATAGCACCATATATGAACTATTTATTTGATTATTATTTGCATGCAGGAGCTATAACAAATTAATGGAGAGTTGCTATAATAGTCCGTGTATATAAAGGAATGGGTAATATACATAAAGCTGAATATTACAGACCTCAGTAATACTGTGAGATATACCAGAGGCAATGGTATGTTGATAAACGGGGTTAAGTCAGGTTGGAGAGTTTCACAAATAGGAAAAATCCTCTCAGTTTTAATTACTGCGTTGATGGGGTGAAATTCCTTTTGGGGATTATTGTAACCATCTAGGTGTTAATATAAGCAAAGATCTTCATTGGGGTAATCGCATAAATGGGATTGTGAATAAAGGGTACAGATCACTGCACATGGTTATGAGGGTATTTAGGGGTTGTAGTAAGGATATGAAGAGCCTCCGTGGCTCAGACGGCAGCGCGTCGGCCTCTCACCGCTGGATACTGTGGTTCAAATCTCGGTCATTCCATGTGAGATTTGTGCTGGACAAAGCGGAGGCGGGACAGGTTTTTCTCCGGGTACTCCAGTTTTCCCTGTCATCTTTCATTCCAGCAACACTCTCCATTATCATTTCATAGCATTTATCACTCGGTCAATGACTGGAAAACAGGTTGTAGGTTTTCATTTTCAGTAAGGATATGAAGGAGAGAGCATGTAAGTCCCTGGTAAGACCCTAACTAGAGTATGGTTCCAGGGTATGGGACCCTCATCAGGAATACTTGCCTCAAGAACTGGAAAAAATCCAAAGAAAAGCAGCGCAATTTGTTCTGGGTGATTTCCTACAAGAGAGTAGCGTTACGAAAAAGTTTCAAAGTTTGGACTAGGAAGAATTGGGAGAAAGACGACGAGCTGCTCGACTAAGTGGTATGTGTATGTTTAAATTTACTCATTCGGGACAAATATTTCAGATTCCCTATGGGAATCAACATTTAGATCAACATCTGTATCATAAGTCGTATGTTCCGAGTTGTCAGCAGAGAGATGGCATGGAATGATATGAGTAGACGAATAAGTTTGAGTGGTGTCTTTATAAGTTGGAAAGTGGAATTCAAGAGGTCAAATTGGAGCAAATATTCATTTATAGGAAGGGGAGTTAGGGATTGGAATAACTTACCAAGGGAGATGTTCAATAAATTTCCATTTTCTTTGAAATCATTTAAGAAAAGGCTAAGAAAACAACAGATAGGGAATCTGCCACCTTTGCGACTACCCTAAATGCAGATCAGTATTGATTGATTTTGATTTGATTTAAACATGGTTTGCTGCCCCTTCCATCTGAGGTGCACTTAAGAGGGTTGCTGAAGGGTTTAAAATGCTCATATGGTGTAAATAAAAATGCTCTTGATGCCATTGAAGACTACTTCATCGAAGAAAGAGATGAGAATAAGAAGACAGGGCTTGTCATTTTTGATGAGGTGAAACTAAGAGATGATGTACATTTTAATGGGTCCTCTGTGTTCATAGATGGATTTGTGGACTTTGGTAATGTAACACCTGAAGATCAGGGTAATATGTTTGCTGATCATGCCCTTTTTTATGTGTGTACCTCTTACACATTTGGGTTAAACCAGTTGCTGTGTTTGCTAGTAAAATGGTACCCCCGGAGAGCTTTTGGAAAAAATATCAATACAAATTATAATCAAACTGGAACAGATAGGGTGTAAAGTGGTAGGGTTCACATGTGACGGTAGCCAATCAAACAAGCAAGTCTGGAGGTATTTACAAATATCAGGAAAGAAAGGATAAGTTAAGTATTGTTTATCTAACCCTGTTCACGGAAGTAGAAATTTATGAGCTTTTTTAGACGCAGTACATATTTTAAAATGTATATGCAACCACTTCCATGACAAGCATGCTGTCGTGTTTGATATACACACAGTGGACTATCGCTTCTGTGAACTTGTGTATAATAATGACAATTCAACAGAACTCGCTGATGTAAAGCCATGCAGTAAATTGACTTATGCACATGTACATCCAACCTCCTTCCAGCGAATGAACGCCCGACTAGCCTTTCAGTTATTTAGCACTAACATGGCAAAAGCCTTATATATTTTTAGAGAAACTGGCATTCCAGGTTTTGAAGACAATGAAGTGATGAAAGGTTTAAGCAGGTGTTGAATGATATGTCTGATGATTTAAATTCCACCACACCATAATTTTCTTTGATGAAAAATTCAAAACGCTATCAAATTTTACTAGATATGTCTGTAATTCTAAATAATTCAGATAGTAATCGAAATAGACTTTCAACCTATTAGGTCATGTTACGTACATTTAGTACGTGTTGAAGAGATGTTAAGTACAGAACAAAAATGGCCAACCGGACACCAGTGGAATCAAAATCAAAATCAAAATCTCTTTATTTGCAAATGAGGTGTTTACCTCGATGGCAAATGGTACACTAAAATACATTATTGTCAAGCACTAAATATTAAATTAACAAGAGAAGAACATTTTCCTATAATACAATATTGTATAATTTACGCTAACAATTTTTTTTATTAAACACACAGCTCATCCTTAATAAATTTACATTGTTTACAAAATTCTACTTATAATATCTCCTGCACTACTTACAAATATAGTCATCTGATATACAGTATGTGGAATTACTTTAAATGATACTGTACAACTGGTATAAGATTAAAATTTACATTGCATTTATTTACTTTTTCTTTTCCTTACCCGTTCTGGAACTTAAGTAGCATAACGACCTGCTGCGTCTTAACCAGAGCCCCTTTTATCACCACTTTTCAGAGTTCCGGTCCCAGGGCCCTCGAAGTCCCCACTGTACTTCACCCCTACAGGCAGTCCCCTACTTTGGCTGTCCATACTCCTTAGACCAGGGGATGGAATTAATTTATTCACACACATTCTGTATTTACATTAACCTGCACTGGTCGAATGCCCTCTAACATTTCATTTTTTTTTCTTTTTTTTTTTTTTTCGGTTGCTGTTTATTCTCTTCTTGAATATCTGTACAGATTTTGGAAAAGGATCAAACACTACCCCTGGTAAACTGTTCCACTCCTTCACACCCTTCCCAATGAATGAAAATTTACCCCAATCGCTTCTGCTAAAATTCCTTCTAATTTTATATTTGTGGTCAGTCCTGCCGATATAATTATTTTCCAACTGAAGCCTCTCACGGATATCTCCCCATGCTGCTTCTCCTGTATAGGCTCTATATAAACCTATAAGTCTAGTTTTCTCCCTTCTCTTACTTAAAGTTTCCCACCCTAGTTTCTTTAACATTTCTGACACACTACTCTTTCTCCTGAAATCCCCTGTTACAAATCTTGCTGCTTTCCTCTGCACACTATCTATTTCTTTTATTAGGTATTCTTGGTGAGGATCCCAAACACTGTTTGCATATTCCAATAATGGATGAACCATACTTAAGTAACTTTTCTCTTTTAATTCTTTGTTGCATCCTTTAAGTAGCCTCATTATGACATGTAACGATCTGTATGCTTTCCCAACAATGTCATCCAATGACCCTTCCAGTGCAAATTACTTTCAAATCTTACACCTAAGTATTTGCACTTGCCATCTTTTGGGATAACTACCCCATCCAAAGTATATTCAAATTCAGTTTTAAAACTCCTGTTTGTAAATGTTGTAACAGTTGATTTGCCTCCATTAACCTTCATGTTATTCTCTTCAACCCATTGTTGGATACTCTCAAGGTCCCTTTGTAATTCTGAACAATCCTCAATGGTATTTATTTCCCTATAAACAGTTATGTCATCTGCATACAATCTTATTTTTGATGTTATATTGTTCCCTAAACCATTTACGTATATTAAGAAAAGTAACGGACCGATTATACTACCCTGTGCAATTCCTTCCAAACTATCTCTTCCTGCGATATGTTAATTCCTACTTTGACTTTCTGAACCCTTGAATTTAGAAATGTTTTTACCCAACGTGTAACCCTTACGTCCAATCCTATTCCCTCCAATTTCTTTAATAATATTCCATGTTCCACTCTATCAAAGGCTTCGGAAAGATCTATGGCTATGCAAGCTAACTGGCCTCCTGAATCCAATTGATCTGATATGTCCTGCTGAAATCCCACCAGTTGTGCCTCACAAGAAAATTTCTTTCTAAATCCATACTGGCTCCTCATGAACCAATTTTTATCATCGCATACCCTTCTGATGTACTTTGATATTAAAATCTCCAGTATTTTACAAACTGTACTGGTCAGGCTGATTGGTCTGTAGTTCTCTGGTTTCCTTTTATCACCCTTTCCTTTATAAATTGGTATTATTATAGATTCCTTCCATTCCTTTGGTATTACACTATTATTTATGACATAGTCAAAGAGAAATCTTAAATAAGGCACTATGTACCACCCCATTGTCTTTATCACCTCCCCAGTAATTTGATCACTTCCTGCTGCTTTTCCTTGCTGAAGCAGTTGGATTTCTCTGAAAATATCTTCATTTGTGAACGAGAAGCTTCTTGTTTCCCTCTGTGTCTGTCCCTCTGTAACTTCTGTTTCGGTTTCCAACTCCTGACAATCATCTACTGAATCTCTAAATTCCCTACTAAAGAGGTTTGCTTTCTCAGTATCTGTTAAATAGTGTTCACCCCCTTCTCCCACCATTGTAGGAATTTGGAATCCTTTTCCTTTTTGATTCCTGATATATGAATACAGCTTTTTCCATTTCCCTTTGTGGTCATTATGCACAAGTAATTTAATAGATATATATTTACCAGATATTGTAATAGTTGAATCATGGCTGAGAAATGATATAATGGATGCAGAAATTTTCTCACGGCACTGGAGTGTGTATCGTAGAGATAGGATAGGAAAGGTGGGAGGGGGAGTTTTCATTCTGGTGAAAGAAGAATTTGTAAGCTACGAAAAAGTTAAAGATGAGACACATGAAATTCTAGGTGTAAGGCTCATTTCTAAAGATAATAGGCAACTTGATATATTTGGAGTGTACAGATCGGGAAAGGGTAGCACTGATGCGGATTCGGAATTATTTGATAGGATAGTCAGCTATGTGGGAAACGACATGGAAAGAAATGTGATTGTAGCGGGAGATCTGAATTTGCCAGATGTGAATTGGGAAGGAAATGCGAACGACAGGAAGCATGACCAACAAATGGAAAATAAGTTAATATGGGAAGGACAGCTGATTCAGAAAGTGATGGAACCAACCAGAGGGAAAAATATTTTGGATGTGGTGCTGATAAAACCAGATGAGCTCTATAGGGAAACTGAAGTAATAGATGGTATTAGTGATCATGAAGCTGTTTTTGTGGTAGTTAAAAATAAATGTGATAGAAAGGAAGGTCTTAAAAGTAGGACTGTTAGGCAGTACCATATGGCTGATAAAGCAGGTATGAGGCAGTTTCTAAAAAGTAACTATGATCGGTGGAAAACGGTAAATAAAAATGTAAACAGACTCTGGGATAGGTTTAAAGAAATTGTTGAGGAATGCAAAAACAGGTTTGTACCTTTAAGGGTGGTAAGGAATGGTAAAGACCCACCTTATTATAATAGAGAAATAAAGAGACTAAGAAGGAGGTGCAGACTGGAAAGAAATAGAGTTAGAAATGGCTGTGGAAGTAAGGAGAAATTGAAGGAACTTACTAGAAAATTGAATCTAGCAAAGAAGGCAGCTAAGGATAACATGATGGCAAGCATAATTGGCAGTCATACAAATTTTAGTGAAAAATGGAAGGGTATGTATAGGTATTTTAAGGCAGAAACAGGTTCCAAGAAGGACATTCCAGGAATAATTAATGAACAAGGGGAGTGTGTATGTGAGGATCTTCAAAAGGGAGAAGTATTCAGTCAGCAGTATGTAAAAATTGTTGGTTACAAGGATAATGTCGAGATAGAGGAAGAGACTAAGGCCAAAGAAGTAATAAAATTTACGTATGATAACAATGACATTTACAATAAGATACAAAAGTTGAAAACTAGAAAAGCGGCTGGAATTGATCAGATTTCTGGGGATATACTAAAGACAATGGGTTGGGATATAGTACCATATCTGAAGTACTTATTTGATTATTGTTTGGCCGAAGGAGCTATACCAGATGAATGGAGAGTTGCTATAGTAGCCCCTGTGTATAACGGAAAGGGTGATAGACATAAAGCTGAAAATTACAGGCCAGTAAGTTTGACATGCATTGTATGTAAGCTTTGGGAAGGCATTCTTTCTGATTATATTAGACATGTTTGTGAAATTAATAACTGGTTCGATAGAAGGCAATTCGGTTTTAGGAAAGGTTATTCCACTGAAGCTCAACTTGTAGGATTCCAGCAAGATATAGCAGATATCTTGGATTCTGGAGGTCAAATGGACTGTATCGCGATTGACATGTCTAAAGCATTTGATAGGGTGGATCATGGGAGACTACTGGCAAAAATGAGTGCAATTGGACTAGACAAAAGAGTGACTGAATGGGTTGCTATATTTCTAGAAAATAGATCTCAGAGAGTTAGAGTAGGTGAAGCTTTGTCTGACCCTGTAATAGTTGAGAGGGGAGTTCCTCAGGGCAGTGTTATCGGACCTTTATGTTTTCATATATATATAAATGATATGAGTAAAGGAGTGGAATCGGAGGTAAGGCTTTTTGCGGATGATGTTATTCTCTATAGAGTGATAAATAAGTTACAAGATTGTGAGCAACTGCAACGTGACCTCGAAAATATTGTGAGATGGACAGCAGGCAATGGTATGTTGATAAACGGGGCTAAAAGTCAGGTTGTGAGTTTTACAAATAGGAAAAGTCCTCTCAGTTTTAATTACTGCGTTGATGGGGTGAAAGTTTCTTTTGGGGATCATTGTAAGTATCTAGGTGTTAATATAAGGAAAGATCTTCACTGGGGTAATCACATAAATGGGATTGTAAATAAAGGGTACCGATCTCTGCACATGGTTATGAGGGTGTTTAGGGGTTGTAGTAAGGATGTAAAGGAGAGTGCATATAAGTCTCTGGTAAGACCCCAACTAGAGTATGGTTCCAGTGTATGGGACCCTCACCAGGATTACCTGATTCAAGAACTGGAAAAAATCCAAAGAAAAGCAGCTCGATTTGTTCTGGGTGATTTCCGACAAAAGAGTAGCGTTACAAAAATGTTGCAATGTTTGGGTTGGGAAGAATTGAGAGAAAGAGGAAGAGCTGCTCGAGTAAGTGGTATGTTCCGAGCTGTCAGCGGAGAGATGGCGTGGAATGACATTAGTAGAGGAATAGGTTTGAATGGCGTCTATAAAAGTAGGAAAGATCACAATATGAAGATAAAGTTGGAATTCAAGAGGACAAACTGGGGCAAATATTCATTTATAGGAAGGGGAGTTAGGAATTGGAATAACTTACCAAGGGAGATGTTCAATAAATTTCCAATTTCTTTGAAATCATTTCGGAAAAGGATAGGAAAGCAACAGATAGGGAATCTGCCACCTGGGCGACTGCCCTAAATGCAGATCAGTATTGATTGATTGATTGATTGATTGATTGATTGATTGATTGATTGATTGACCTCTGCAGTGTGATGGCGGTAGTGCCAGACGTGTAGCTCAGATCCTTGCTAACAGAACAAAGATGACCTAGGTCACCAAAGCTCAATTGGTACAGAAACCATCCGGCTGGCCATTTTTGTTCTGTATTTAACATCTCTTCAACACGTACTAAATGTACGTAACACGACCTAATAGGTTGACAGTCGATTTCGATTACAATGCGGTCGTGAAAATTCAATATTCAATTCAGATAGTACCTTTGCTTCCAACAGAACAATAGAATAATTAATAAATACTATTCAGAACACACTGGAAATTGCTGTTTATTTGTGGAGTCAAGGTTTAAACTAGGGCCTATGTATTATTATTATTATTATTATTATTATTATTATTATTATTATTATTATTATTATTATTATTATTTGCTAGGGGCTTTACGTCGCACCGACACAGATAGGTCTTATGGCGACGATAGGATAGGAAAGGCCTAGGAGTTGGAAGGAAGCGGCCGTGGCCTTAATTGAGGTACAGCCCCAGCATTTGCCTGGTGTGAAAATGGGAAACCACGGAAAACCATCTTCGGGGCTGCCGATAGTGGGATTCGAACCTACTATCTCTCTATTATTATTATTATTATTATCGTCGTTGCTGTTCTTTGTAATAATATACTACATTGTACTACAAAGTAAACTTTTAACTTTCCTTATTAGGAAACGAGGGTTCCATTTTCAATTACTGTGGGGGTGGGGGAGCTTCTTAGCGCCGCTACTAGGTGACGATAACAACAGCAACAACAACAAAAACAACAGGTCATGTGCATTTTGTTTGGGACTCTAATGGTTCTCCAGGAAATTGCGTTTTTAAGCGTTAAAGTACGCGTTCCAGAGATGGTCTCTTGGTCGAACAATAATAATTTAAACAGTGCGTTTGCATGCAGGATTCAAATCGACTTGATTACACTTTCCGTACTGAAAACGCCATGTAAACGGGAATTCGGTTCGGATTGAGTCTGAAGGTCGATATGGTCAAATTTGGGATCGTATCGTACTCAGTTCGAATTAAGTTCCATGTAAACGCGAGAATCATATTCACAGATCGTATTGAAAACGACTGCGCGTACTTTCCATGTTTGTTTTGTCGAAAATGATTGCCATAATCGTATCTGTGCTCTTCATATGCATTAGTAATCGATAACCAATTGGTTATTTACAGGCAATAGAATCACGAGAATACAAAATGATTGATTATCCACAGAAGCACTTGCTTAATACATCCATAATTACAAGGCTACTTCACTTCGCTACCCTATTTAAAAAGCCCGTGTAAAAATAGAAACCTTAACAGTCAATCACATCACAATAGGTTTATCTCGATCAAAGAATATACGTGACATCGATATTACCGCGATTCTGCGTCGTTTATGTCGATCTTGCTTGCCGGATTTAATGCATCTCAATACTATACTCAATACAATATGTATAAACGGGAATCCTATTCAGTCACCATTCAGTACGATAAGTGTACTGAGTCAAATAGATTTCAATCCTCATGTAATAGTAGTAAATAACGGAGATATGTATTACGTTTTTCACTACCGGTAACCTTCAAATATGTATCTCCTGGTACACAACAGCTTGTCATAAGATTTCGAAACCCTACCATTCTTTTTTGCTTTATTTTGCTTGCGCAACATATTTGAGCGCTTGCCTTCTGTGTAGGCCTACATGGTTTGTGGAGTCTCATCCTGCCGCAATAGGCTTGCATTTAAGAATAATGCGAGAAACCGACCGGTGTTACTCATTCTCTTTGGGTGTTTACTAGATCTACAACCTCGTGAAAGAACCGTAGCAGTTGGAAGGGACATTAAAAGCATAACATTATCACCGGCTTTCTTCTTAAAAATATATACCGAGCTGCATCCCTCCTGAGAGATGAGGTGTGATGAATTATTTATGAAGAACAAACACGCTTGTAACAATAATGGCAGTGTCGTTGTTATCTCGGTGATCGCTAGCAGTGTCGATCCGCTTGGTCATTAAGAGTTAGCTGTGTCATCACATCTGCATCCACTTCATGTGCTTGACGACGGAGATCCAACATAGGCTCTCAGGAATACAACCAATCCAGTGGCGTGCTGTGACTCGCTAGATAACTGAAGCACTGGATTAAGATAACAAGTACCGGTGCCGTTACCGGTAACAAATTCAAAAATAACAACACTTACTAAAATACACTCGTGTTCATAAAAACCAGAAAATCTTTGAAAGACTAGAGATAGGAAGTTCATATTCGCAAAACATGTGCATTAGTATGTTCTGAAGAAATGATTAGCATTTGAACCATTTTGGCCCTCATGTTCAAGGTCCACATCGATATCTTGGCGCACCACCACCGACTGGTAGCCTAAAATGTGCCTGCGGCACTTGTTGTCGCTATAAACCGAAGGTAATGGATCAGTGTGACTTGAGCAGACGCGCAGGATGCCTCGCAGACGTATGCGAAAACGTACAGTCAAATGAGTGAGTTTGAAAGAGGTCGCATTATTGGCATAAGAGAACGTGATGCATCCATTCGGGAAATTGCTGCTCGTGTGGGATGAAGTGTGTCGGCAGTGCAACGGGTGTGTACAGAATGGTTCACAGAAGGCCGTAGAATACGACGAGATGGGTATGAACACACCAAACAGACACCCCCGTCCCCCGAGATGATCGACACCTCATCCGAATGGAATTGCAGGACAGATCTGTGCCCTCCTCTTTTCTGGTGGAACAGTGTATAATCTGACACTATCAGGAGTGACAGTCCGTCGCCATTTATTACGGTCTGGGTTACCGGTGTATCATCCACTTCTCTGCCTACCGTTTCCGCCCTTCCCGCGTCCAGGATGGGTCACGTAAAAGAAATCCCGACAGTCTCTCAGGGTTCATGAATATACTTTTTTACGTGGGATCAAAGACACACCGATACGCCAAGTAATATTTCACCTATCAGCTGAGTTGTTGGAAGTCTCCATCCGACGTATCATTGAATAGCAAGAATACTCGATTATTCAACGTCTTAATTCTAAGTTAGCTTACACCATTACAGAAAATTTTAAAATAACACTTCATGTAAATCTTGACAACTATTATTTATTCAAAAATAGAGATATTGGTAAAGGGAACTGAAATCATGAAGTTAAAATTTTTTTAAAAAGTAATATTTGACCTGGTAGCTTAAAATACAGTATTTGTTAATTATCACTATTATCATTTCTCATCTTTTCATCACAACTGAAATGTACTATATCTTATCTTTATAAAACAATCAAAGAAAACTGGTAGAATATTCAAAACTTGCATGGGAAATCGATCGTTATGTTAATGTATTGCATTTATTCGTATCAGTTCCTGTTAATGTAATATTCTCAACTGTTCTTAGGACAAGCTATTAAAATAAGATTTATTAATCTTCGGTTGGATTATCTCAAGATATGGTTGGAGTATCCCACTATGAGCATCCGGAAAAGTGATAAGTTTCTTATTTATTAGCAAAAGTTTGCTTCTAATCAATTAAAGTTACTATATTATCTAATATCATGTCTTATACTAACTTCCCTTTAAAACATAAATTAAGCATTGAGTATAACAAGGTGTCCAGATCCTTAAGTGAGCATAAATGTCAATATGTGACCTCGCGCAAATTAATTAAAATATCTATGGAACATAATTCTTGAAGGCATTGTGCGATATCAATTCAGGTACATTGCTATACAAAGTATCAATCATCCATATTAACCTAAGTATGCCATAATCAATTTAAGAGAATGCGATTTTTCAGTAGAAATTCTAAGTTTAAAAAATCCAAGCGAAGGAATACTCAATCTTATAGGAATACCTTTTAATGATCTAATCCTATCACAGTATTCAATGAAAGCCAAAACACGTCATCGTTATCATATTATATGGATTTTCGACTAAGTATGTCATTAAATCATGAACATATGTGATCCTAATTTGGGTCAATCATCTCATCTCTGTATTCAAATATTCCATTTCCACCTATTATTTCATCGTAGCAACACATATTCCTTCAATTCGTCTTTCATTTCTCTCATTTAACATTACATCTGCATTACTCATTTCAAATCATATATTTTCTTATTATTGCAAATATTTCACATATTTACCTTTCTTGACGCATAAATAACTTTATCCTCGTATATTCATATCATTGGATCACTATCTTCTTAAATAATATCAACGTTTCTTCTGTATGCTTTTATTTCTATATCTAGTGCTATCCTAACTCATTATGATGACGTATCACCTATATACACATTTACACATCACTTGGTATATTATTAAAATCTTAAAATATTCTCCTCATAAGAACTTCAAATACAATATGGCACAATATGTTTGGATTATTTGTTTTTACTGAAATTTATCACATTACTATCTCGCATGTTTCTAACTGAGATAAGAAGACTACCTATTCCCTTTATATCGACATGTAGGTTATTTTGAAGACACTAACGATAAAACACATTTGGCTTTAGCTAAAAATCGTCAACTCACGTTAATATCTACCAATCTATATACATTTTATTTAAGAAGCATATCTCTTTTTTCTTCGCTTCCGGAATGATATCATTGCTCTTTCATCCTCCGCAGTCGTGGGTGATGGTCATCTTGCGTGGCTGGTCATCTAGATGCCACCTGCGGTGTTGGTCCAGCTCCGGTTTATCCAGTTAGCCTGCTCCATGTCGTCTTAGAGAACCATGACTATCTTGACTTGCTCAAGTACAAAGATAAAATAAGTTGATGAAATCACCTGTAGTATATGAATGTTATGTAAGCCTTCTAACATACTTTAACAATTAAGATTGCTTTGCGTAATTCTAGTTTCTATCAGACCTCCAAGATGTCTGCAAATATCAGTTTATATGTCCTATAGAATTGCTTTATTATGAATGTATACAATGATGATATTGCGTTATATCAACCGTTTGCTTATCTGGTCAAGGCCTTTTCCTTGACGTCTATGGTATGGCTGATAACCAAGTCTTGTCATGTATTTTATATATATACTTATAAATAACGCGTTTTATATTAATATTCTTATAGGTTTTGCGTTATCTTGTTATTTTGTTGACGTCAATAACTTATTTTCCTTAAATTATCTTCTTTCTTGATATGTTAAAAGATTCAGCTCGCATCTCAGTCGCAATACGTCTGCTTCCTAAGCTTGTCTTTCCATTTGTATCTCTTGTACAGTGTTGTTTTTTAACAATTCAAATTATTATTTTGTCTTTATCACTGCCATTACGATCTTATATACTTCGACATTACGTTATTCTGAACTTCCATAACGTTCTATAACGTTATGTTTAATTTCGTTGTCAGTAATCGCGTTCATTGCAACTCGATTGAGTTTTATTTCTGGAACAGTGGAATGGCACACTTTGACTAATGTGCATAAACATGCTAGAGTGCAATGGTGTACGGAACTACGTCACTGGGGACAGGAATGGCAGCAGATAGTGTTTTTTGACGAATCCAAGTTCTGTTTGTTTGAAAATGATTGCCGCGTTTTGGTTTGCCGCAGACAGGGGAAGAGGCATCACATTGACTGCATTCGCACAAGACATACAGCGCCAACTCAAGGCCTTATGGTGTGGGGTGCTATTGGGTACAACAAAAAATCACAGCTGGTGCGTGTCCAGGGCACTGTGATCAGTTTGACCTTCGTGAATGACATCCTGTGACCCGTAGCCATACCCTTTCTGCACGACACCTCAGACGCCATATTTCAGCAGGACAATGCGCGACCACATGTTGCTGCACGAACACGTGCCTTCTTGTTATCACAGGATGTCAGACTGTTGCCCTGGCCCGCCGGATCACCGGACTTGTCGCCAATCGAAAATGTGTGGGATATGGTGAAACGACGGGTGCGGCGCTGTGACCCAATGCCAACCACCAGAGATGAACTGTGGAACCAGGTGAATGCAGCATGGATTGCTGTACGCCAGGATGCCATTCGTGCCTTAAACACGACACCCGCTGAACTTGGGTGATTGAAATACTAATCGTTTCTGCAGAACATACTAATGAGGTACCATTACAATGAAAATTCTCTAACCCAGTCTCCACATGAGAAAAGACGTTTGGTGAGTTCCCCGTTGCGTTTCTAGGGTAGCGTTAAGAACTATGCAATGTATTACAGTCTTACTGACAATATGTACACTACCTAACCTAGAATTCTGTATACAATGTAGAATCCCGTAGCGAAGCACGGGTACATCAGCTAGTTTTTATATAGAGAGAGATGTAGGCCTATAGAGAATGATATGAATAACTTCATGAATTTCTAAAAAGAGCGCTTTTAGATAAAAGTACGATTAATGAAACAAATCTCCAATGAGATGAACTAAATGTACCCATTCTATCACATACCAGCTCCCCCATCCTTCCCCACTCTCCCTTGTCAATTTTAAACGTCTCAAGGTGTCTGAAATCGAACCCGAACCTCCGGAAGCAGTATTTAATAGCACTAACCGTTACACTACAGAGATGAATAGGCCTACTATAGTTCCGTTTCTATGAGTTTCGACTTGACAGTTAACCGGAAGTCAGACATTGGTGCCAAATTCTTACGAGTACAAACAGCTGATTGCCAACACACAACGTGAACGGAAATGTATATACTCGAATACAAATCTAGAATCAATTATTCTTTGTACAAAAATGCATAACTCTCACACGATGAACAATAACATCACATATTTAGGATAAGGCTATAAGATCAAAAGAAATCAATGTTCGAACAGATAAAACGCGAGAAAATGAATTGAAATCTCTACTCGCCATCTAGAAGAGCTCGCGTTCCTGGTAGATTAAATTTCTCGTAATGAAGGAAAAAATCCTACAAGAGGAATACACAACTCATTTCTGAGTCACTATCGGCATTGTCATCGTCTATTGAGGATTCACTCTCCTGGCTATTTCATCCACCACGTAAACTGGGTGCTAGGGCTTTTTGTTTCACAAGGTGCACGATTCCTCCCCCCCCCCCCCATTCTTTATGTTATCAAGAACCGAAATATTGTGCTCCTTCAACAGCTCAATTAACTCACTATTCCTAGCTGCCAGTGTTGGTGCTTTGTCAAGAATGACTGAATGAACTGACAAAGACCGCGGAAAGAACTAAGCACAATACTATACACAATTGATAGCACGTGGTTACAGAAAACAACAGACCGACAACACTGGTAACCGGAACTAGAGTCTAACGCGCTCTATCAGAGCGATCGGCTGCCTATGATTCGCTGTTTATTAATTCACTTAGCCTCCGCTAAAGGCAGCGCTCAAATGTCAAGTCGAAACTCATAAGAACTGAACTGCAACTGACTTGTTCCTCCTGATAATGAATTTACCTATGTTAAACGTAAGGAAGGGGTGACAAGTTCTGAATGGAGAAATATCCTGTAACGTCTCAGCAGTAGAGAACATTCCCATCAAAAACTGGCTTAAGCATGAATGTGCCCCTCCGTTTAAATTCCACCCCAACTTACCGACGACATAAAGGTCTGTATTTCTTTTAGTAAGGACTGTTTCCACTTAGACTACGTACAAGGTTAGTATATAACAGATTGCCCATAACAGGGGTTTCAGCGTTCGGAGGGCTTCGGCTACGCTCGGTTATGACGTCAGTCAGTTAATAATAATAATAATAATAATAATAATAATAATAATAATAATAATAATAATAATAATAATGTTATTTGCTTTACGTCCCACTAACTACTCTTTTACGGTTTTCAGAGACGCCGAGGTGCCGGAATTTAGTCCCGCAGGAGTTCTTTTACGTGCCAGTAAATCTGCCGACACGAGGCTGGCGTATTTGAGCACCTTCAAATAACACCGGACTGAGCCAGGATCGAACCTGCCAAGTTGGGGCCAGAAGGCCAGCGCCATAACCGTCTGAGCCACTCAGCCCGGCCAGCCAGTTACCCACCGCTAAGGTTAGTAAATTTGACTTGACCACCAGTCTCACTAAAAGTCTGTGCATTAATACTGTATGTGAGCTGTGTGTGAGTTTCTTTAATATGTGCAAGTGAGTTGCAGTTTTGATTGTATAATTTCATGGAGCTTTCTATGACTAGTCCTTGTGGTGAATAGCTGCTTTTTTATGTCAGTGTTATTTTGTGTTTGACTTCAATTGATTTGTCTCGGGTTGCATATAAACATGCCTGGTACGGAGTGTACGATTGATGTGTGCAATAACAGCTGAGTGAAAACCAGGAAAGATCCCTCCAAAAGTTTATAACATACTTCAGTTTAAAAAAAAAAAAAAAGAGGAAGTAAGGAAGAAGTGGATCCAAAGATGTAGACGTGATAGAAAGTGGAACTCAGATTCGTGCCGGGTGTGTTCCGAACTCTTTTCTGATAGCGATTTTGAAAGGGATCCAAAGGGCGAATTGTTAGGGCTTCCTCTCAAATGTATGCATAACAAAGACGCTGTTCCCTCTAGAAATTTGGGTGTTTTGCGTATCATAGAAGAAGAGTCACATGATAGATTGGGAAGGAAGGAGAGGAGGGGAAATAGGAAAGTGGCTGACGATTTGTTAAAAGGTTTCAGAACATAATACGACTAATGCAACTTCACCACCTCCTCCAGCTACTCCACCTACCCAGGTCTGTGATAATACTATGGCCCTGATTGAAGAAATTAAAAGACTGAAAAACAGATGACGAAAGAAAAACTAACGATGTCCTTAAACTGAAATTAGAGACAGCGGAAAGCAAATTGTATCAAAGCCGCGTATCTATATGCAATTTGCGTAAGGAGTTAATTAAATTTAGGAGTTTAAAAAATTCTGTTCAGAGCATCCATACAAAACTGGTGAACGGTTTGAAAGGAATTTTTACTAAAAATCGAATAAAGATACTCACAAACCAGCAAAAACGTGTTAGTTGGACTAATGAAGACATATCGGCGGCTTTCATTTTAAGGTACCTAGGGAAGAAAACGTACATTTATATGAGACCAAAACTACATTACCTTCTGCCTGGACTTTCAACGCTGGAAAAATGGGCTTCAAAAATGGACATGCGAAACGGAAGTGGAACCCTGGAAGATATTCTGCGTATGATGATTGCTGCTGTCTCGTAAAAAGACCGCGAGAAAATTGCAGTCCTCCAGTTTGACGAAATGCGCGTTAGAAGTGCTTTCGAATATGACCCCTTGAAGGATGAAATTATAGGACCCAGTTCACAATTGCAAGCTGTGATGGTTAGAGGACTGTTCAAGAATTGGAAGCAAGTAAGATGACTTTAGATAAAATGTGTGGCCTTATTAACAGTATGACCTAAAAGGGGAAAAATGTTAAGCAACTGTTCCAAAAAGCTATTCTTGTGACTATCTCCTCCTTGAAATATCTGATCTCAGATGTTCAGAATCTAGGAATAAAGTACATTTTAACCCCCGACTGAACCAAGATTCACTCGAAAATTTATTTTCCCAGATCCGTTCTCGAGGTGGTTTATACGACCACCCTACACCGCTGAACGCTCTTTATCGCCTTCGGATGATGTTTCTCGGAAATAATGCCGGTAAAATAGAGAAACACAAGAACACACGAACAGAAACCTCTGATGAATATCTGTCAACACAAATGCTGAAGAAGTGCGGAATAACGTATCGTGAGTTAGAATATTCTCCTGATGAAAGCTGTTTTGAAGAAGGCAAATATGATAGTTACAACATTTGCCGGTGAAACTGACACTGAAATGGAGGTCGAAGGTTTGAATTGCATTGCAGGTTGGAAAGCACTCATCCACACAGGTTCCCAAACAGACATAGGAGGAACATACCGACAGTACGACTTTTCGGTGTCCTGGGTTCGAAGTCTGTCAAGCCTTTTTACATCCTCAGAAAGACTGCCTTTGTGGTTTTCCCAACTGAGGTTAGTAGGAATGTCGCGATTAAAAGTAATGCTATAGTATGAAATACTCGATTAAATTGAAAACCACACATTTTCTCACTTTTAAAGAACAGTACTGCGCTGCCAATCTAACAGTCCAAAGTTCCAGAGCTGGAATGATCAGGCCGCAGACAGCCGTGAACACTCTTTTTGTTGGGGGCGAATAGTGGAGAGCCCCAGGGATGCTAACGAATAAAGTTATCTAACTCCTGCTATTTCCCGTACCAGTAGTATCAGAAAATGTATAAACCAGAGGAATGGCATGCTAAAGAATAAAGTTATCTAACTCCTGCTATTTCCCGCCAACATTCAGGCAGGCTGTTATACTCGGTACGCAGCAGTAATCCCATCTATCGGAGATGAATGGCAGCATAAGAGACGAAGAACATCACAACAAATAATGACCGCAAGCCAGCCGTTGTGGGTAACCTGTTATATACTAACCTTGGACTACGTACGCTGGGCTCCTCACCCTTATCTCTCCTAATCGAACTTATTCGATCAATTCTTCGTCTTTCCCGAGAGTGAGGCCTAGGGACTCTCTAATGTTCATACCCGTCGTGTTCAGCTCCGTGGCTGATTGGGCAGAGTCTTAGTTTTCAGGTTTTAGATTCCTCTCTTCGACTCCCGAACGAGTCTTGGGATTTTAATGATGGAGGGTTAATTCCCTTGCCTCAGAAACTGGGTGTCTGTGTTGCTCTCAACTCACATAACGCTTTCCTCCATCACACTATACGCAACTTCGTTGTCGGATGTTCTGCCTTACAAGGGCTGCACCAGGCTAATACCAGCCACAAAAGTTATCATAATTATACTCCTGTGACACTTTCCTGCTTTTGTTGATACCTTCAATCTTCGAAAGGTTGGAGCTCTTCCCTGAATATTGTTGGTTATCTCTTACTTCTCCTTAAAATGAACCACCACCTTTTCAAGCCTCGTCGAGGTTTATAAAGTATCTTATTCTTCTGTATTTTAATACTGTTCACTTCCTCATCTTTAAGAGAGAGAACAATATACTGCGATGTATCAGAATATTCTTTGCCTATTTTATTTTTCTTCAAACGGCAGAGAACGGGAACAATGTATGGCTGAGTTTGTCAAGTAAACACCGAATGTGTCGCCAGAAATCTTCGTACGACATGGAATGCTGAATGGGCTTTTTCCATCCTTCAAAAATGCAACTACCTTAGCTAGGTTTGAACCCACGATCTTGGGCGACACCCTTACTATGTTTCCACAAAGGACTTGACTTTTAGCATTATAAGTGATCAAATTCCTCTACAGACGTTAGCTTTCAGTTTTCCTCTCTATTAAAAACAGTTATTTTATTTTTTATTTATTTATTTTATTATTATTATTATTATTATTATTATTATTATTATTATTATTATTATTATTATTATTATTATTATTATTATTATTATTATTATTGCAACTTCCCCCATGCGGAGGCTGCCACAAGGACAAAGTATGTCGACTTTGCTAGTGTGCCAGGTAGAAAAATCACCACAAGACTCAGGAATAAATTTGCAATACGGTTCTTCAGATGTTATATAGATGATTGCGGAGTATGGTCACTGAACCTCGTATTGCGGCGATAGCGATGTCGTGAAGTCATGTCCGGCTGAGACCGAGAGAATCCCATAGCTGTTAACTCCAGTTCTATCTAATTTGATTTCAACCTAAATTCGGGGGGGGGGGGGGGGGAAATCTTCTCCGTTTTGAAACTATCTGCCAGTGTTTTAACACGTTCTGATTAAAACTGTATTGAGAGAAGAATTGTTTACACCGCCTAATAGGTATTCCAAAATTACCTACGATGCATCTGCTAGACTATTAAGTAGGTACTACTCATTGTCTTTCTAAAATGACGTTAGAGGCTTCAAGCCGAGCTAAAGGGCTGGCTGGATTTTTATTTCACTATTAGTGTTACAAGGGATTGTTCTTCCGGTGCCTTCTACTCACAGAAGGTTATTTACCATCATTCATCCTTTATTTTGCGCTTCCCCTAATGTATCAAGGTTGCGTATCGTGGATGTCGAAACACTGTCGGAGGTTTCGCGCCCAGAGTAATCTCGTCTTCCTACGTTTCTCTTCGGTCTGTTTATGATCAGTTATCTGTATTAATTTGTCATTTCGGAAGATCTGACCTAAATATGCTGCTTTCTTGCGTTTTGTAAGGGTTTGTACTTCGCATGATTTCACGGAACGACGGAGTAACTCTTCGTTGATGACGCGGTCTACCCATGGGAACTTCCACATACTGAAAATCTTCCACATTATTCAAAAGCTCCCAGTCACTTGATAAATAATAATAATCGTATGGCCTCGGCTACCGTGTGCAGACATTTCGATTTGACGCCATCTGGCTGTCTGCTCGTCAATTTCGAGGTTCCGTTTTACTGTAGGTCCGTTAGATGGCAGACAGTAAACCGGATCTCTCTTGGGCGTATATGGCTGAGATTTAATTAATTTTGTCGGGTAAATACCAAATGTATCACCAGAGATCTTTTACATGCCGACATCGTACGACATGGAGTGTCGAATGGACTTTTTTCCGCTCTTCAAAAATCCGACTACCTCTGCCGGGTTTGAACCCGCTATCTTGGGATCCGGAGGTCGACACTCTACCACGGATCCACAGAGGCAGCTAGTCACTTGATTAAGGAAGCCTTTAGCAACACGGATAACAAAACACTTCACGACATGCCAACGAGTTTCAACTCTGAAATCACAATCAACTACCTTGATCACAATTAAACACTTAACGATTTAATTTCAGTAACACACGTTTGAGTTCATTTCTTTATCATCAACAGAGTGAATACATTTTAATAATAATAATAATAATAATAATAATAATAATAATGATAATAATAATAATAATAATAATAATAATAATAATAATAACCGGACTCCTTGGCTGAATGTTCAGAGCTGAGGCCTTCGGTTCAGAGGGTCCCGGATTCGATTTTCGGCTGGATCGGTGATTTTAATCGCCCCTGATTAATTCTTCTGGCTCGGGGACTGGGTGTATGTGTTTGTCCCAACACTCTCTTCAAATTCAGACAACACACTGTACTAACAACCACCGCCGCAATAGTAATTACATCCCTCCACATAGGGTTGGAGTCAGGGAGGGCATCAGGCCGTAAAACAGGGCCAAATCCACATATGCGACACAGTTCGCACCCACGACCCCACACGTATGGTAAAAGCGGTGAAATAATAATTAGAATAATAACAGAGCAATATACAAATTTACGAAACACATATATGGAAGAATAGAACATGAAAGCGGGGGAAGGTGGGGGGGAATGTACATTTGAAGTGGTCGATAGATAAGAAAGGGAAATATAACTTTCAGTTATCAGTTTCGCAGAGCAGGAGACCAGGAATACTTTATATATGAGGCGTTCATAAGACATCTACGATTTTCACTAGGTGACGTGTGTAATAGATCCACCATCCCGCTAATTTCATTTAGTGATCTCAGGCCCTGCATAAACCAAGAGTTGCTGTGTGATTCAGTTGAGAACTTGGGCAAGTTTTTACCGGAAGGAACGTGAATTGGTAGCATCTGGAGTAAATTAGGACAATCTAGCAAATTACCAACAAGCGATTCAATATGCATCTTTTGCATGTTTAGCAATGCCGATTCTTGTTTTGATCTCCACGTTCGGGATCCCATCCTTGCGCCACCAGCATTTTAGGTACTTAAAATGTGGCATCCTTTGAATTATTTATCTGTCCAGGATGACAAAAAGAGTGGTGAAATGAATTCCCCACAGATGACATTAACAATATGTACGGATTTTTATTTCATCGTAATATTCCAACGACTTTTAGAATTGCCCTTTCAAAGTAACATGCTTTCACCTTTCCTTTCTTTTGTTATAAAAAAAAAGAGAGATTTAGAAATCAATAACATGTAGCTCTCCCTTAAAGGCTAAAAATACATCTCGGAGCAACATCAAAGAGAGAGGGTGCACGCTCTATTGAGCAGACGTAACCGCTTCATCTGAGGCAGGCGCCCACTGAACAGACAGCGGGGCAGATCAGCTCAACAGCCGTGCGACAAAATAATATTGCCAGCTCCATCTAAATTCGATATAAATGAATACATTTATATTCTTTCTTGGCTTTGTATTTCAATAATAATAATAATAATAATAATAATAATAATGTAGAGTCTCACTAATCCGAACCAAATGAGCCCGGGACCTATTCGGACTGGCTACTTTTTGATTGATCAGAATTTTCTTCTAAAATCTAGCATTGCGCTGCAATTACGAAGATTTGCGTGTAACGTTTTAAAGATAAATAACTAGTGACTGATATTTGTAGAGCGTCGTGTTTTATTAATTTCTGTGTAACCAAACCCTATGAAACCCAATTTTGTTACAATGCCTGACTTCTATTTTTCCCTCAAAATACTATCGCAGTACAGATTGATTTCATACGTGAAATAATACAAATACAAAAAGTTTAATTCGAATTAACCGAATTTTCGGACTAGCGGGAGTCGCCTGTAACCTATTATTAGGTGGTTGATGGGAATATGGCCAAGGTTTGTCATATGGCCAATAGGTGGCGTAGGATGTAGTTCGTAAGGTAAACGAAAGATGGCACTAGCATGGTCTCCCAGACGTGTCTCTTAAGGATTCTGGGTAATCGCTGGTGGTGAGGAACGCACGGAGTGGGGTGGAGCTGCCATTGTCTGTAGTGGATGCTGTATGGAGAACGTGCTTCTTATTTCACTCCAGGGGGGGGGGGGGGGTGACACTTCACAGGGAGCGTCCCAAGCAGTTCCGAGATGGGTCCCTGAATTTCCGCCAACTATGAGAACTAAAATTCCCTTTTGAAGGGTTAATTTAGAAGACAGTGGTTGGCATTACACATGCAGTTGCGCGGTACAGCAAATTCATAACACCACACCGTTATAGCAAATACAGTAGAGACAATACGCGACACTGAGCGAGATATCTAGGGACAGCTATTGGAGCTCTCTCTAGCGAGTAGACCTGAAAACTACTGATTCTGTCATAAGAGCACGTGTATTTTTGTGTGAAGTTTTTGGTGTTATTTATGCGTTTTCAGTGAGTTGACATAATTAAATAGTAGCGTGTGTCATTCCTTGATATCTCCTCTCAACATGAGGGGAAAGGTATGTGCTGTGTTTGGCTGCAGTAACTATGAAGTAGGAAAGAATCCGCGGTCGTTCTTCAGGTTCCCTCGTGACAAGAAAATGTAAGTAATATTGTGTGTTGCATATATATTCTTCCAGTGACAGAGATCTTTATAGTACTTCATAATCTTCTGACCTGCTCGACCCATATTTTAACTGGCTTAAAATGTAATACGCATATTTTATTGTAGAGTGCAGCAGTTCGCCTTCAATACCGATGTGGTGTTGTAGGTGTGATCTGTGGTTTTTGAAATGTCACATAAGTGATTTGGATAAGGTGTACAAGAAAAAAGGGACGTTACGCTTATATAAGAATTATAAGATATGTTCAGATCATTTCCAGTCCAGCCACTTTAAAAATCCTCGACTATACAGCCAAGGGTATGTTACATTTTGACTCTAATTGTACGTAAATATTCCTCAAAGCATCACTATCGACAACATTTTCATACTTTTCTTTCTTTTATCCCTCTTCTCAGATTAAAGCCGGGATTTTATAGATTTTCTTTCTGTTAGTAGGCTTCATGTTAAGAGGAAAATTGTCCAGCTATTAAATGTTAATTCATTGTATCATATGTGTAAGGAATGTGCCGATATTTTTATTGACAAGTGTCTTAATGTGATGATACAATGTTTTTAAATGAGACAAAAGACAAATCCAACCGTAAGAGTTCAGGCAGGAATGCTAAAGCTAAAGAAGTAATGCATAAATGAAAGATCAAGCCATTTCACAGCAGTCCATTTCACATCTTGTTTGTATGTCTAATTGTCTTTGAATAATAACATTTTAAATAATTCTTCATTCATTTATCCAGAATTGCTTTAGCAACTTCGAAGTTCACTATCACTATCACTATCAGCCATATTCAATCGTTTTTACGATGTGGCCTCTTTAAGTCCGAAGCAAGGTAGGTTTTCATGAGGTCTCTCCATCTGGGACGGTCTTGAGCGATGTTCTGCCAATTGATCCCAGTAATCTTCCGGATGTCTTTATCCCATCTGTCCGGTGGTCTTCCTCTTGGTCTGAGATGATCTCTCGGACACCACTCAAGCACAAGCTTTGTCCACCTACCATCAGTTCTCCGAGCAACATGGCCTGCCCACTGCCATTTTAGGGTAAATACTCTTTCTAAAATGTCACTGACCTTTGTGACTGACCTGATGTAATCAGCTCTCTTCCTGTCTTTCTTCGTCAAGCCTAGCATGAACCGTTCCATAGCTCTTTGGGTTGTTCTGAGTTTTTGCTTAACAAACTCGCTCAATGTCCAGGTTTCACAACCGTAAGTCAGTACGGGGAGAACACTCTGGTCAAAGACTATCTTCTTTAGGTGGGGTGGCATGTTGGATTTGAAGACTGAAGAATTTCTTCCGTAGGCTTGCCATCCTAGTTTGATACGTCGGAAGATTTCCGGTCTTAAGTCCCCTTTCATGTTTACAAGTTGCCCAAGATAGACAAATTCATTGACCTGTTGTAATGTGGTGTTTCCCACATGCAGCTTTCCTGCTGGGGCCCATTTGTTAAGCATTACTTTGGTTTTAGAAAGGTTCATGGATAGTCCCACTTTTTGACAGGCTGAGACAAGATCTTGTATTAGAGTTTGTAGTTCATCGATGTCGTTGGCCAAAAGTGTAATGTCGTCTGCAAACCTTAAATTGTTCAGCCTTTTCCCATTGATTTTGATTCCTGTGCTTTGCCAGTTGATTTTTGACATGGCCATTTCTAATACGGCTGAGAACAGCTTGGGAGATATGGGGTCGCCTTGCTTAACACCTCTTTGAATGGGAAAATCCGTGGTTGGCACATTGATGTTCACGAAGGCTGAAGAGGTTTCGTAGATATGCTGGAGAACTCTTATGTAGGCAGCATCGACGCCGTGATCAGCTAAGGCTTGCATAACAGCAGCGTGGCTCACCGAGTCAAAAGCCTTTTCAAAGTCCACAAAGGCTAGACAGAGCGGCATTTGATATTCATTACTTCTGCTTCGAAGTTAATATCTCAATAACACTTTCTTTCTAGACGTAATTTATTTATCCGTTTCCGTATATACTTTTCCATTGATATTTGAATTTAGCGCGATTATTTCAGGTCAAGTCACTAGGAGCGCCACCGTCGAATTGTCTCCCATTTTAGCAAGGCTAAATCCGTAAGTGTCGCGTATTATCTCTATTGTATTTGGTTATAGTTGTGCGCGAAGGGAACTTGGTCGTATGGCAAGTAATAGTGCATGTTAGACGAAAATTTGTTGAGATTCTTTCATATTGAACGAGATTTTTGATCCAGTTTTTTGAGAGTATGGAGTGAAATTATAATTATACGCGTTCTTAGTGTGAAGAAATAGTATTATGATCATGAACTTACTTCACATTGAACTACCTAGCTGTTGCGAGTTAACGTGTATGTGTTTGTGCTTCTTACCTGTTGTTTGAAATAAATAAATTCAAAATATAAACTGTGTGCATTATGTTTTACTTCTTCCTTTCCTTCTCCTGTTTTCCATTCCCATACATAAAAGTCGTGGGAAGGGTTCAACGAGCGAAAGAATGAGGTTATGTTAGATCTTTATTTAGGTAAGTATGGGCGTTTTGGGGTTTTATATGAATTGTATTAACATTTTCAGTAATCAGTGTTGCATTTGTTATTTAATATATGTAAATTTACATTAAAATGCGAACTGTGAAACAACACTACAAGCTAGAGTAATAACAGGATTGACAACATAGAAATACGGTAATTACAATTTATTTTTCAAATAAAAGACACGAGAGAAGCTTGTGATACAACTTTCCTACCGAAATGCAATCATTATCTCTATCACAATTAAAATTTTAACAAAGTAACAACTGTCATTATCAAGTTAATTACGAGGTACTATCGGGGTATTTATTTCCTTACGTTGGCGGAGAAAAAGGTGCCACTATAGCTTCCATGGCCTGTTTTCTCATTGAATTTTATTACACAGGAATGACGGATCTATTTCTCTTATATTATCCCTGATTTCACTCTGGTAAGTAAGCACTTGTTCTCATATCCTATCAACACTTAACTATGTTTGTTTGCCTGGTGTATGGTTTTCTACGCCGTTTCACGTAGAGTTATCGAAATTTAATTTTCTTTAACCGGTCGTTAGCTGCGATTATGGGGCAAACATTCTAAAATATATATTTATTGTTTCTGCTTATCAGAAATGAATCCCTTCAATCCTCAAAAGAAGAGTCGTGGTACATGGACACAGGATGCACTCACCAAGGTAGTAGGCGATATTAAAGAGGGGAAGTAACACTGCGAGTAAACTGTCTGTCGTACCCAACGAACTCTTTGTAGTTATCTTGCAAATAACAAGGTTGTGAAATCGAAATTGGGTTGCAAAGCAACCCTTACTGCTGAACAAGAGAGGGCACTATGCAATATAATCTTCCGTTTGTCAGAAATTGGATATCCACTGACATAGAAAATGCTCAAGTGGAATGATTTTAGATATTGTCATGAAAATGGAATTCCTAACCGGTTCTCTAGAGGAGTTGCTGGCGTTATTGGTTGAAGGGTTTTATGGCAAGGAATATGGAAGTATCAAAACGGAAAGGTCAAATATTAAACCCTGCCCGAGCTCGAAAACTTAAGTTTATTGTTGGGGACCATTTTGAAAAATGACAAATTATTATTACTGAGAATAATTTACTGAATTTTCCTGAAAAGATCTTCAACATGGATGCGAAAGGCTGTAGGTTACAACTGCACAAGGATCCACAGGTGTTTGCTAAAAAAGGATCCAAGCGGGTCCATATTATCGCGAAGGAACACGGTGAGTGTGTTACAGTTGTAGCCTGTGGAAATGCTATAGGATCTGCCATACTCCCAATGATCCTGTTCTCTGGAGTAAGAAAAAATCCAGCTTGGGAAATAAGATTGACTACAGGTTCCATTACAAAAAGACACCAAAAGGTTGCAGGACCACGGAAATATTTGTTGAATTTCTGAGGCATTTCTCCAGATTCAAGCCAAATGGAAAGTGTCTTATAATTTTTGATGGGGCAAAGTCCCACTTAGATTACAAAATTTGTGAGGTTGCTGAAGAGAATGACATTGGACTGTATTGTCTGCCATCAAACACAACGCATGAGTTACAGCCTTTAGATAAAGGTTGTTTCAAAGTTTTGAGATTTGTTGGGATCAACATGCACTCATGTACTATATTTTGACACACATAAAGAGGAACAACATATTTCACGACTCAACTTCGCCGATGTCTTTACTCCAACATGGGAAAAATCTATGACGCAAGTTAACATGAAAAGTGGGTTCAAGGCCACAGGGGAAATAGTAATCTCCGAAGAGCCTTTCGCACCTAATACAGCCACTGAGCAGCCACAACCAGGCACAATTGACAATAGTGTAATAGACACCACTTCACCTGAACAATGTGATGACAACCGTCCTCATCCAGTGGCAGGCCCATCCGGTATTCAGAAGGATGCGCGCCGGCAGCATCGTAGACTTCGCAGCTGTTCTTCGTCCAATTCATACACTTCTGAGGACTTGTACAAGCTTTCATCTGCTTCAGATAACTCTGACCTACGTGAATCTGATGAGCTGAATACTTCAAAAGCAGTTGAAAATTCATCCCATCACCGTTCTTTTGAAGAAATGCTCCCGACGCCAAGAAAGAAACTGAGGACTCCGGGTTATGAAACCTGCTATCAACAGCCGTGGTATGTATTTGAAGCCGAGAGAGACCAAGAAGAACGATAAACTAGCTACCATCATGAAGCATCAAGACTGTATGCAAGTTAAGGGGAATGCTATCCCCAAGAAAACATCAAAACGGACTGAGAGCTGGTACTGTGCTGTATGCTGTGAAGATGAAGTACACGATATGAGACTTTGTTCTGTCTATGGAAATTATGTTCATGAATTGTGTGTTGGACTTACTAAGGACGATAAAGGCTTGTTTATCTGTCCTAAGTGCTTAAACTGATGTCAACGGAACGGTATCTACATCTTAAGATATTTCCATTTTTAAGATTTGATTCCTAAAATTTTAATCAAGCAATTCTTTTAAAAACGAGTTACGTAGAGATTTATTAATAAATAAACATACAAAGTAGCTCTTAATTAATTAAAACTCATCATAATTTCCACTAGATATACTAAATTTACATTTCACAAGGGTTAAAAGTTGAAAAATTAAATTTTATGACATACCAAGCACTGGTGGCCATATTAATTTCACATGCTTTTAATATGGCACAAAGTGAGACGTTTGATAATGAGTTTCTTTCCTGTGAATCTAGTTTCATGAAATGCTTGATTATTTTTCTCCGTATTAGAAAGAAACCAAAGTATATTGTCCCACAAAGAGTTTATGAAATTCTTCAAAATGGCGCCACAAAAAATTCTCAAAGCTTAGCATGGCCATATTTCCATCACCTTGGTTCCAATGATAGCGGTACCGGGCGAGTTGGTCGTGCCGTTAGAGGCGCGCGGTTGTGAGCTTTCATCCGGGAGGTAGTGGGTTATAATCCCACTGTCGGCAGCCCTGAAGATGGTTTTCCGTGGTTTCCGATTTTCACACCAGGAAAATGCTGGGGCTGTGCCTCAATTAAGGCTACGGCCGCTTCCTTCCAACTCCTAGGCCTTTCCTATCCCTTCGTCGCCATAAGACCTATCTGTGTCGGTGCGACGTAAAGCTACTAGCAAAAAAAAATGATGACCGTACGCCTGTGTAGCGTCGTGCAGATGAGCACCACCGATTAGAGTGTATACGACAGAGGCACACAGGGCCAATATCCGGCATTATGGTGTAGGGAGCCGTATCCTACATTGGCCATGCTCGTCTGGGATCGTCGAGGGAACATTGAACAGTGCACTGTACAATCAAACCATCATTCAACCCGTCGTGCTACCGATCATGCACCAACAAGGCGATGTGCTTTTCCAACAGGACAGCGCACGTCCACATGTATCCCGTACCACCCAACGTGCTCTTCAAGGTGTACGCCAACTACCCTGGCTAGCAGTATCCTCAGATCTGTCTCCCACTGTTCGAGACAGGATGAAACGTAATCTTGCGCGATCTGCACGACCGGCAGGAAATCTGGCCCAAATGAGGCACAGCTGGAAATTTCATGCCAGATCATTCCGCAAGACTACATTAGTCACCTCTACGGTCGTCTTCATGGGATAATATTGCAGCCTGCATTGCTGCAAAAAGAGGGTATACGCGATACTAACGCTGACATTGCGCTCTCCCTGTCGACTGTGAGATGCGTATGGCTCTGTCGGTAAGATCATGTACTTAACACGTCTTCAAGAGTGTGTCAATAAAATTTCCCTCTGCTGGATCGAAGAATTCATGGTGTTCTTTTTTCATTTTCCCGGAGTGTATATAGGATCGAAAGGATCTAGAAAGAACAGGAGCTAACGCTCATGCTACAAATTTAGCAAAAAAGTAAATGCAAAGGGAATAGAAAATTGGCCAAGATCAAGTAGAAAGGGATCCAGAACCTCTAGCAATCCCATGAAATCAGTATAATAAAACCTAAAGAAGCAGAAGGGCCAGTGACACAGATGCTGTGCCATACTACGCTGTAACTACAGAAAGGAATAAAACGACCGAAAGCTGCAAGAAAATTTAAATTTTTAGAAAACTTAGTCACAAGAATCAAAGTGAAAACAGGAAACGATGGTCCACACTCGTGCTCGATTTAGCACATTCCACCCATTAGCGTGGCTATATTCGCAGCTTGAATATAGAAAACCTACATTATTCAAATTAAATAAAGCCATTAACTCCCTATATTAAAACACGGTAGGTATGGCATGACCCTGAAGTTTACATGCTAAGGGGAACGCTGCTCTCTTCTCGTCGCCACTACTATGGTCATTGACGAGAAGTCGCATGGTTGCGTGATAAGAGGTGCGAGGGGTAAGCATGGTGCCGTACATGAGCCTATCTCAAGTCTCAATGTCTGACAAACATCTATTCCGTCCGCGGTGACTTGCGAATTCAGATGCTGTTGTGAAGTTTCAAAGTGGTAGTGCAGTACCTTAGTTACACCTTTACGAATGGCTGCATAATGACCAGTCTGATAATGAATATGAATTGCTTCCGAGAGTACGCATTTTCCGTCACGACTGATGTTTGTAGCTAAGAGTGTATGCAGTCTCTCTTAGTCGTGCCGTACCTACAATCTGCCGCTACTTCTCGTCAGATGCAGATAGTAGATGATTACTACTACTAAAAGTTTTCATTCCTCCCATGAAGGGGGTAGGCGGGCCTCTTAGACGATGACACCGTCTCTCAGGCCGGGATATTTGTTACGGTGAAGGAGATGTGCGGAGAAGGTGAGGGGGTGGGCGGCCGTGGCCAATACTACGAACTGTCCCGGCATTCACCTTAGTACAGGAGAATGGAAAACCACGGAAAACCATTCTCAGGACAGCCGACGAACGGGGCCAGGCGTGAAGTACGGCACTGTGCCCCAGACCCGTCTCCCGAATGCAGAGGCGTAGAACCACGGTAGAGCCGTGGCCAACTTTCCTTTGCTCGGTTGGTCGGTCAGAGTATAGAGCTGTTGGACCACGGGCAAACCGTGGCCTCTTAAGGGACGAAACCCAAGGGCCGAAACCCACTCTGCATCTACCGACCGTTTCTAGAATGCACATGGTTATGATGGAGAAGCCGCATACCTTATGTGTTGTCCAAGCACGCCAGCCACCTTAGGTAATAATAATAATAATAATAATAATAATAATAATAATAATAATAATAATAATAATAATAATAATAATAATAATAATAATAATAATAATAATAATAATAATAATAATAATAATAATAATAATTGTACCGGGAGGTACACCTCAACTCCGCTCATTCAAAAGAAGCGCCGATAAAGAACTCTCTCTCTCCATCGAACCAAACGTGAAATTGCTACTACTGTACATGAAGTTGGGACATTAATCAGAAGATTACACTACTGAGGTATTGAGTAATTATGTTGTTGTGAAGTTGCCTAAACTGACTGGATTTATTTGCTTCGGGTTTGTTTACTTCAAGAAGTTTGAACATTTCTCCATAGATGTCATTACAAAAACTGAGATCATGCACTCTGGTACAAGGTAAAAGCATTTGTTATTGAAAGAAATTTTGTGTTTATAGGTTTTCTCAAGTAAATAAACTTTCATTTATTTTTTTAATATTTCAAAGTTTGCAACACTTCTTTCTCAATCCACCAGTTTTGAATCTGGCCAATAGGAATTTTCTGTAATTATTTTTCAGCCAATCACAGGCTTCTTGTTTTTTCATTGGGTGTAACTTTTGATTAAGCCAATAAAATTGAGAGGGTGTATCTGGATTTGTCCAGAACCCTCTAGAACTGTCCCCTCGTGTATATAAACCGCGGCTTTTCTGGCTACCTTGTATATTGCTACCGAATTTCTGAGTGTGTGTGCTAAGATAGGAGGCAGGCAGTCCAACGTCCAAGGTAATGTCCACCAGGCTTATTTTTCTGTAGCTACCTCCGCAGACATACCCGAGGGGAAGGTTCAGATTTCTAATTATGTAACCTCCTGTTTTCCAAAATGTAAACCTTCTTTCGGCTAATGTAAAATTTCATAAATTCTTAAAACTGTAAATCGGTGATAGAGAGTGCGTTACCTTCTTGAGTTCCCCTTCAATTTAATTCGAGGTGACCATGATCTTGTAACTTTTTCTCTTTTGGTTAAGTGTTAAAATTAACCTTCATTCTAGTCACCTCAGTAGCTTGGGATTAGCCTCTGTATCAACGGGCCGAGAGCCCAATTAGGGTTTCATATTAAAGTTTCTAGGAGAGCAAGTGTACGCCTTCATTCATTTTGTGTTCGGGCCAGTAATATAACCTGTTCTTGTTTCCACAAAGGCCCAGTGGTGTGGGTAATAGATACCCCTGTGCAAAAGGAATTTCAATTGTAAATTGTGACGAGAGGGGCCAGAGATTGTGTTTGTGTAAGGTTACCTAAGCGAGCTGTAAGAGATTAGTTCAAGTTGGAGAGCATGTAAGCTCTTTTTTGTGTTCAACTGCAATATTGAGGTGCGCCTCTGGAAGGCTGTAAAGTGGTTGGAGCAAAGTGCTCTTAAATTGGAATATTCCAGTTCTTGTCTAAACATTGAGATTTTGCAAAATTTTGTAAACTGGTTCTCGTATCTCAGAATTTGTAAACTAAGGGCTTGAAGCCCCAAATCTGTAAAATTCCCTAATCTTGGGTTTTCCAATTCTTGTTTTCTAGATTGCTATTTTTACCTGTCACTTTATTCTTTCACTAAGTGAAAAGTTGTTAAGTTTGTTTTTTGAAAAGGAATATAATCTGTGTTGTATGTATGTTGGGTATTCAGCCCGAAGGCTGGTTGGATCCTCAACAGGTTCACCATTAGCTGTCAGATGGCCTAGGTGTCACTGAAAAGGCGTACTAGGGAAATGAGGAGTGAGGTAGTTTCCCGTTGCTTTCCTCACCGAGCCAGAAGTTGCTATTGCACATCAGTCTGCCAAGCCCACTGAAATGCCTGCACCAACCGACCCTATGAGCGACATTTTCACACCATTCATAGCAGGGACTGGCTGCAGAATATAATCTATGTCAACGTTTTAAATTAATTTTTGATATTGTAGTTAGACCCATTCTACCCAGGACCTTCTTTCATCCGTGGAACGCAGAGGTATCTCCGTAACAATAATAATAATAATATCAATAATAATAATAATAATAATAATAATAATAATAATAATAATAATAATAATAATAATAATAATAATGCTATTTTCCTCACGTCCCACTGACTACTTCTACGGTTTTCGGAGACGCCGAGGAGCCGGAATTTAGTCCCACAGGAGTTCTTTTACGTGCCAGTATATCTACCGACACGAGACTGACGTATTTGAGCACCTTCAAATACCACCGGACTAAGCCAGGATCGAACCTGCCAAGTTGGGGTCGGAAGGCCAGCGCCTCACCCGTCTGAGCCACTCAGCGCGGCGAGGTAAGAAGTAACCTTCGCTCGTTACACCAGTCAAGATAGTCAGTGGGAGGCACAAGACTGCCTTATTTATAATAGCTACCTGAGCTATGACTCGTTGATTTAAATTTAAAAGTTCAGTAAGGGTAACTCTTTAAATAAATAAATAAATAAATAAATAAATAAATAAATAAATGCCAACCCATGACCATAACAATTCTCTTTAAAGTTAACAGTAACTTGAAAGTTAAGTAGGAGCTCCTAGGTATTGCCGGAATGAATAATAATAATAATAATAATAATAATAATAATAATAATAATAATAATAATAATAATAATAATAATAATAATATTGACTTTACGTCCCACTAACTACCTTTTTGCGGTTTTCGAAGACGCCGAGATGCCGTAATTTAGTCCCACAGGAGTTCTTTTTACGTGCCAGTAAATCTATCGGCACGAGGCGACGTATTTGAGCACCTTCAAATACCACCGGACTGAGCCAGGATCGAACCGGCCAAGTTGGAGTCAGAAGATCAGCGCCACAACCGTCTGATACACTCAGCCCGGCACTGTGAATAATTAATTATTTCTGCTGGAAATATGAGAGAGAGAGAGAGAGAGAGAGAGAGAGAGAGAGGGTGGTGCGTGAACTAGGATTTAAATAAATGAATCGGTAATGCGATTCCACAGTACTGCTCGATTGGCAGGAACAAATCACAGAGTAGATTGGCTTCTCTCCATAATGCTATTACCATTAAGCGGGAAGTGATGAAGGGAAATTGAAATGAGTGATCCCGATGGGAAATGACTTCGCCATCAAGATTCCCATAGTTGGGAAGTAACTAAGTAAAAGTAGTCCAATTACTTGTAACGAATACTTTATTTAATAGTAATTATAATTGTTACCGTGTTTTAGCGGTAGGTAGAGGTGAAAGAAGGTGCGGGTGTGAACGGGTCTCAAGCTACGAAAGTAAAATTAATTTAAAATTTAACAAGGTTATATTTTCTTTTCAAAATAAGGAAATAACAAGCATGGCAGGTACAAAGTAGCAAGTCAAAAGGGTAGTTACAATATTTACAGGATTTGGGCTTCGCGCCCTGACTTCACAATGCTTGGGCAATCAGCTCAGTTTTACCCCAAACACAAGTTTCAACAGAGGGGCAGAAAACCCCATTTATGCCTAGGAGCCCTTGCTCCAAATCACACTGAAAAGCCTCCACGAGGCATACAACACTCAATTTTCAAAAAGATCCACTCGCTCTCAACTTTAAGCCTCTCAAAGGCCACACCAAACTCCACCTTCGAGTTGTCCTCACTGGACATAGACACAGGGGTAAAATACCCAACCTACTGAGGTCTATTAAATGAAAAGAAGGTTGATTACATGACCTCCAAAATAACAATTTGAGAGGAGGCGATCTGCACTCCTAATACACTTTGTTTTTAAAACCTAATTTGGCTCTTAGGCCACTGATGCAAGGGCTAATCCCATACTACGGAGGTGACTTTAGAAAAGAAACAAATTTACATAATGTTAAGGAAGAATAGGTTGAGAAAAAAAGGTTCACCTCAAAACAATATGAGTGGGAGATCGAGAGGGTTAAGCACTCTCTATCCCAATACGTAGTTTAAAAGATAAAATAGATACCAGATTCTTTACATTTTTAAGGAAGGTTACATAACGGAAAAACTTCGGACCCGCCCCGAGAGTTAAACTGCTGAGCTAGCAAAGAAAGAAGTTATTAATTGTTTGAAATAAAAATTTCTCCAAAAAACAGTTCTTTCACTCCGCACTAGGGTGCACTATTGTTGATCTTCAGTAGTGTCCTCTAAAAGAGAAAGTTCACACTTCTTACTACAAGCAAAACAAAAATACGTCGAAAATGACACAGTTCAAAAACTCCAAAATTTCCAGGTAGTGACATCTTCTGAGAAACTTGAAAATTAATACCGTCAATAAAGTTCAGACTTCCTCCAGCAGAGGAGTTTCAACTGGCGCAACTTTTAAATTAGCGGCGTGGAGGTGTACCGCCCGGTACAATAATTATTGCTTGTAATTGTTACCTTTTAAAATATGTAATTTTTACTCGTAATTTACTGCTTGAATTAAAATTGTAATCATACATTCTGTAAACCTACATCAATATACCGCGGTGACCAAAATAAAACTGGCCGGAAAATATTTACAATAGAACTGACGCAGAATTGATCCTTGTTAATGAACAGGAGAACTGCCCATCACAGAAAATGCTGGAAACCATGATTTCGATGCATCAATTGGTTGCTGTCACATGTCTGCGCGTGCGCATGTCCCAAGTATGTCGCCACTATGCATCAGAAATTCCCCATCTGTGCGTCGAAAAGCCGTTGCTTAATCTCAAAACGATTCTTTCACCAAACTCTTATTGCTAACCGGTAAATACAGATACTGTTTCATCCATATGTGGATCACCTCACACGAGATGAACGACTGTATGGATATTTTCAGCAAGACGAAGCAACAGCACACACGGCCTTGACAACCTTGTTACGAGTGCATGAGGTGTTCAGTGAGGAGAGGACAATTAGTTGGCCACCTCAATCGCCTGATCTCTTTTCCTATGATTTTTGCCTGTGGGGTAAATTGAAAGGTCAGGCGTACTCCAACAATCCTCACACACTGGAAGAGCTACAGAAGAACAATGAAAACGCTATTGATTCTATCTCTCAGATAGACCTGCTACGTGTGTCTTACAGTTTGATAAATCGAGCACAGCGCTGCATTGACGTTAGCAGTGGTCATTTCCAGCATATTCTGCGAGTTCATTAATAAGGATCAATCCCGGGTCAGTCCTATTGTAAATATTTCGCGGGCCAGTTCTACTTTGCTTGCACGGTACTTCGTACTGAGAGTTTGGGAACTTCGAGGCCGCAGCACTCGCCAGTGATATAAAACCAAGAGTACGAAGTGCGCTCATTCATTCAGGTCGAAGGGTTGAACTCCTTATAGAACCGGGCCCGCCCGGCACTGTTGATAACTCTGGCTATATTAATTTGCTGGCAACTTGTTGTGGTTACTAGTTCAGATTTAGATAATCTTGTATTACGACTTCGTGAGTTTGCACATGGTCGACTATGCAACTGGAGGAAACGCACGAGGGAGAAAGGATTAAGGAATTTTCATTTCCCAATTTTTATATAAATATTTTTAATTAGTTGGTCCTCAAAATAATGAGAACATGAGTACTAATTACAAAATTTGTTTGGGAGCAATAATTTAAAAGTTCTAAGGTATCGTGTTTAGTCTCAATTAGTAAAGATAACCATATAATATCTCTATGCCTTTTTAAATTTGCTTTACGTCACACCGACACAGATAGTTTTTATGGCGACGATGGGACAGGAAACAGCTAGCAGTGGAAAGGAAGTGGCCGTGGCCTTAAGTAAGGTACAGCCCCAGCAACTGACTGGTGTGAAAATGAGAAACCATGGAAAACCATCTTCATGGCTGCCGACAATAGGGTTCGAACCCAATATCTTCTGAATGCAATCTGATACTCTATTTTGATCAGTTTTGTAATTTAATAAAATTTTTGTAAATTAAGAATGGAATCAAGATTAATCGGATACGCAATTGTTATGTAAATATTTTTGCAAGTCATCTATTGCTATATCCCATTCAGAATTCCTAAAAATTGTTCCACTTTCCTCTATTTCTAGCCACACTGCAAATGCTGAACGTGTTTTCTTTCATAAATACGCAGTAGAATAACAACACAAACAAATTCATGGTTAAAAATACAGAGAGAGAGAGAGAGTGTGCGTGTAGTATTTCCTGGAATTTTCCCAATCAGCTGGGTCTGCTTTCCTGGTCACTCCCCTCCAGTATCTCCTGCCTTGGGTATCTTGGGAATTTGTGATCTCTAGATCCTTCAAGACTCGAGCTTTCCATTACATTTTTTGATCGTCCCAGCGCCAGATCACCTTCAGCTCTTTGTGAAACATACCCTTCAGGTCTCTTTCCAGACGTCCATACCATTTCAGACGCGTCTCTTGAAACTTTTCCTCTTCCAGAGTTACTTTCAAAGACTCAGGATTCTATCCATCTGGGTTAAACCTAGGAGCCCATTGCAGCATTCCCATTTCAGCAATATACAGGGTTATTCACCTAACATGTTACACGCAAATAACTTCTAAACCATTAAAGATATCAGCATTCTGTTTTCATAATCGTAAATGGTACGCAGGGTCTTGTAAAATAACGTGCTACTTGGTCTCATAGGGTGATTAACAACCGAGATATTGATACTAACTCCATATTTTTAAATGGAAGGGCACCAATTTATTCATCTAATTTAAAAGTTCATCTGCATACAAGTTCAAATATGTAAGTATTTTCAAAATCGGACAATTACTTTTTGAGATGTGAATAAGAACAGCATGCGCTGTTTTGCATGTCGCATCAGACGGCGTGAAGTCGGGCAAGGACATATTGAGGCGCAAGCAGTTTCCTAGGAGTGAGTTCAGCCACAGGATGGGTACCAGGCATGTAAGCACCTCGTACACATGTGATGGGTTTGCAAAGTGTGTATGACAGACGAACACATGACATGACAGGACAGAAAGGGTTGATGTGTTTAAAACGAATAAAATAAGTACTTTGTCTTGAAAGGAACATAACGAAAGCTATAATTGTCACTGATTTTGGTGTACAGTTCATACTACTCTATGAGTTGAGAAATAAACATAACACAAAACACTGGAAGAGCTCCTTCTAGAAAAGCAAATGTTCAGAGCTGACCATAGTGAGATGGCAGCAACACTATTATTTATGTTTTATTTTACATGCATTAACCTCCGCAGAGCTCCAGCGCGACTGTAGTAGCGTGCATTCGGGAGAGCCTAGGTTCGAGTCCCGCCTCGCCCAACCTGCCACTGATTTTCATGGTGTCCCATGTTCAACACCAGGCAAATACCGGATAGGTACCTTTGTGATAGGCCACGGCCAGCTTTCTTTCCAAATCCTTCCAATTCCCATCCGCCAGAAAAAAAAAACGCTAAACTGAGCGCAGCCTATTACATGTCAAAACAAAGCAATACAACTTTAATCTCCCTTCCCCGTTGTGTGTTCGCCAGTCATACAATAACGTTGCACACCCAGGGTATGTTGCGGCACATCACATTATGTTTACAGTACATGCCTGGTATCCGTTCTGTGGCTGGAATCAAGACCAAGAAGCAGCTTGCGCCTCAATATGTCCTTGCCCGACTTCACGCCGTCTGATGCGGCATGCAAAACCACGCATGCTGTTTTTATTTATATCTCAAAAATGAATTGTCCGATTTTGAAAATACTTACATATTTAAACTTGTACGCAGATTAACTTTTAAATCAGCTGTATACATTTGTGCCCTTCCGTTTAAAAGTATGGAGTTAGTATCAATATCATCATCATCATCATCATCTGTTTACCCTCCAGGTTCGGTTTTTCCCTCGGACTAAGCGAGGGATCCCACCTCTACCGCCTCAAGGGCAGTGTCCTGGAGCTTCAGACTCTTGGTCGGGGGATACAACTGGGGAGTATGACCAGTACATCGCCCAGGCGGCCTCACCTGCTATGCTGAACAGGGGCCTTGTGGAGGGATGGGAAGATTGGAAGGGATAAGCAAGGAAGAGGGAAGGAAGCGGCCGTGGCCTTAAGTTAGGTACCATCCCGGCATTCGCCTGGAGGAGAAGTGGGAAACCACGGAAAACCACTTCCAGGATGGCTGAGGTGGGAATCGAACCCATCTCTACTCAGTTGACCTCCCGAGGCTGAGTGGACCCCGTTCCAGCCCTCGTACCACTTTTCAAATTTCGTGGCAGAGCCGGGAATCGAACCCGGACCTCCGGGGGTGGCAGCTAATCACGCTAACCACTACACCACAGAGGCGGACGTTAGTATCAATATCTCGGTTGTTAATCACCCCATGAGACTAAATAGCACGATATTTTACAAGACCCTGCGTGCCATTTACGAATATGAAAACAGAATGCTGATATATTTAATGGTTTAGAAGTTATTAGCGTGTAACATGTTAGGTGAATAACCGTGTATAGTTTCTGCTCGTCCTTCCCTTTCGGCTGCCCACTATTCAGAACCAAATCATGAGGTTGGACGAACCACCAGTTTTTAAAGGATGATCCAAAAGTCCGTTAATATTTGACGAGACAATACTTCAAAGAATATTGCAGATAGAGAGGTAATAATTGGCACACATGATTGCCATGACATGGGATTTTATAGACACCAAAATAAAGTACACAAAATGACCAACAGTGACGTTTCAAACGATACACAAGCAATAATTAACATAACAATCGGGATGCTTAGAACTTTTGGACAACTTCAAATATCAAAATGATAATATCCCAATCAATCTTGAAACAGAAAACCAAATCCTAATTTACGGATAGTTGGTTCATGTTGTTGAAGAGAGGTGGTGATGATGATGATGATGATGCTTGTTGTTTAAAGGGGCCTAACATCGAGGTCATCGGCCCCTAATGGTACGAAATGAAATAACAAAAAATTCAAATTCATCCACTGACCAAAAAAAATAAAAAATGTCATGAAGATTGAATGGATGGACATGAACCCTACAAAAAACAAACAAAAAAAAACAGTGGATCAGACTCAAAAAGAAGGTAGGTAATTAGAGTAGTACTGACCAAGGGACCATTTATAAAGCACAATGATGCTTGATGTCTGAAAGGGTGCTAAATTCACGTCTAAGGCCCCATAGAATGGTACATGTCGCGAATAAAGTAGAACCATGGTATTTGTCATTTTGGGGTACTGATCAAAAGTAGCGAAGACTCGCGGTTTTCCACACAAGATGGTACTAAAGTATTGCAATTCGTACAGGGAACGCAGACCTACGATGTTTCTCACACAATGGCGCCACTCATAGCCAACGCAAACCGGTAAGGTTCCTCACCTAGGTTTACTAAACACGGGCGCCGGTATTCCCGTGGTGTTCCTCACATAGTGGGTACCAATCACAGGCAACGCTGACCCACGGTGCCGCTCATATAGCGGTACAACTCACAGGCTACGCCCAGACCCGCGGTGTTGCCCACATGGGTACAACGCACGGGTACTGGAATCCACCAGGCCAGGCTTTTTACTGCAACTAATCACAAACCTATTTCGTACCAGTTTAGTGATACTACTCGCAAGTACATGCAACCCATGGTGTTCCCCGCATGATGGTACGAATCAAGAGTAGTTTCATGGTTCTAATTCAATCATCCCTTGGTCGCCCCTTGTTGTCGCCTCTTACGACAGGCAGGGGATACCGCGGGTGTATTCTACATGTGCGTCCCCCACCCGCAGGGGGTGTTGAAGAGAGGATGGAGTGTGATATTTGCGTCAGCAACATTTCACTGCCTGCACCTTCGACGCCACTAAATGGAACTGATTATGCATCAGTATAGAGGAGGACATCGATACCCAAAATCTTGTTTTGTTGCTCTAATGGAGCATATGCAGGAGTTTGTTGGAAGTCCGTCAAACTTACGAGCGTATTAGAGGACTTGCTATTTCTTCCCTTTCAGAATGATGTGTTCTGTTGCAGTGTGAGATCATTTTTTTTTTTTTTTTTTTTGCTAGTTGCTTTACGTCGCACCGACACAGATAGGTCTTATGGCGACGATGGGACAGGGAAGGGCTGGGAGTGGGAAGGAAGCGGCCGTGGCCTTAATTAAGGTACAGCTCCAGCATTAGCCTGGTGTGAAAATGGGAAACCACGGAAAACCATTTTCAGGGCTGCCGACAGTGGGGTTCGAACCTACTATCTCCCGAATACTGGATACTGGTCGCACTTAAGCGACTGCAGCTATCGAGCTTAGTAGTGTGAGATCAAAGAATATCAGCAAACTTTTAGTGATATAATCCTAAGTCTGTAAGACTGATATTGGGTTGGCAAGAACACAAAATGTTAGTCGCTCGGTGAACCACTCTAAGCTTTTGTCCAAGAAAATCTTTAAATTGTGACATGAAGAGGCCAACTACGATTCCATACAGTTAATATCACCAATATTTAATATTACTTATGCAATTTAAGAGCTTCAGTGAACATATGACTATATTGCATAGAGATTTGTAGGCTGCCGTCATAATAATGCGTTAAGATTTTTGTGCGTCTATGCCTGACATCTAGCGGAAAATTTTACCACAGCCTATTCGCAAAAAGCCTCGTACAGAGCAGGCAGTATAGGAGGATCCAGACGGCGGTGGCCCAGACGTTACTATTGGATTACATCGCAGGAAGATTGCGTTAACAAACAATTTTGAACAGGTGTTCGTAATCGCGGGGAGAAGTTTGCTTTAAATGTGGGTGGAGAACCATTTCAAGTGAAATTAATTTCGTGTCAGTAAATGTGGTACCGGTACGCATTATTTTTATGCTTGTTGCCATACCTAGTCGAACGTGCTATGTAAAACCAAGAATAGTGTTCGCATCTGTTAATATTCGCTATCGTGAAAAAGTTAGTATGAATTTTACTTTCACCGAGCCGATTACCTTCGGCTAATATGGCCACGACTTTACTGTGGCTTTCTAGATCTGCATTCGGGGGACGGGGGGCGGCGGTGGGGTTGGTCCCACTGTTCACTGTCCTGAGAATGATTTTCCGTGGTTTTCCACTTTCCTCTCTAAGGCGAATGCCGCGACAGTTCCTTTTAAAGGCCACGGACACTTCTCTCTCACCTTCTTCGCACTTCAAATCACCGCAGCATACCTCCTAGCCTGACAGACGGCGTCACCCTCTAGGATGCCCACCATCAGGATGTGGAATAAAAACATTTTAGCAGTAGTCGTAATTTCGATAATAATAACCTTATTGGCTTTACGTCCCAGTAACTACTTTTACGGTCTTCGGAGACGCTGAGGTGCCCGAATGTAGTCCTACAGGAGTTCTTTTACATGCCAGTAAATCTATCGACACGAAACTAACGTATTTCAGCATCTTCAAATAACACTCGACTGGAACAGGATCGAACCTGCCAAGTTTGGGGTCAGAAGGCCAGTGCGTCAACAATCTGAGCCACTCAGCCCGGCAGGTGTAATTTTAGTTTTGTTGTACACATACAGATCAGCCTCGGAAAACGGCATCCTCGCTTATTGGGGTTCTACCATATTATGAATGGAGAACGAACCGTGCAAGGAACTTGCAGTGAAATGATTTATGTAAGTTATATTTACTGATCTGCATTCTACTTCGGTACATTTGAGTCGTGCACAAAAATGTTGTGAACCTCCTGAAATCGAACTTTTTTCTTTGGATTTTTCCAGTTCTTGAATCAAGTAATCCTGGTGAGGGTCCCATACACTGAAACCATACTCTAGTTGCGGTCTTACCAGAGACCTATATGCCCTCCTTTATATCCTTACTACAACCCCTAAATACCCCTCATTACCATGTGCAAGGATCTGTACCCTTTATTTACAATCCCATTTATGTGGTGGTTACCCCAATGAAGATCTTTCCTTATATTAAAACCTAGGTACTTACAATGATCCACATAAGGAACTTTCACTCCATCAATGCAGTAATTAAAACTGAGAGGACTTTTACTATTTATAAAACTCACAGCGTGACTTTTAACCCCGTTTATCATCATACCATTGCCTGCTGTCCATCTCACAACATTGTAAAGGTCATTTTGCAGTTGATCACAAACTTGTAACTCATTTATTACTATATATAGAATAACATCAGCCGCAAAAAGCCTTATCTCTGATTCCACTTCTTTACTCATATCATTTATATATATAAGAAAATATAAAGGTCCAATAATACTACCTTGAAGAAATCCCCTCTTAATTATTACAGGATCAGATAAAGCTCCGCCTAATCTAAATCTGTTCTAGCTCTATTTTCTAGAAATATAGAAACCCATTCAGTCACCTTTTTGTCTAGTCCAATTGCACTTATTTTTGCCAGTAATCGCCCACGATCTACCATATCAAATGCCTTAGATAGGTCAGTCAATATAGAGTCCATTTTACCTAGTCCATTTGACCGCCCAAATCCAAGAAATTTGCGTAACTTGTCCTGGAATCCTACAAGCTGAGCTTCAGGGGAATAACCTTTCCTCAACCCGAACTGCCTTCTATCGAACCAGTTATTAATTTCGCAAACATGTATAATACAATCAGAAATAATGCTTTTCCAAAGCTTACATGCAATGCATGTCAAACTGACTGGTCTGTAATTTTCAGCATTATGTCTATCACCCTTTCCTTTATAAACAGGGGCTACTATAGCAACTCTCCATTCATTTGGCATAGCTCCTTCATGCAAACAATAATCAAATAAGTACTTCAAATATGGTACTATATTCCAACTCACAGTCTTTAGAATATCCTCAGAAATCGTATCAAATCCAGCTGCTTTTCTAGTTTTCAACTCTTCTGTCTTACTATAAATGTCTTTGTTATCATAGGTAAAATTTAATACTTCTTTAGTATTAGTCACCTCTATCTGGACATTATTCTTGTAACCAAAAATCTTTACATACTGCTGACTGAATACTTCTGTCTTCTGAAGATCCTCGCATACACACTCTCCTTGTTCATTAATGATTCCTGGAATGTCCTCCTTGGAACCTGTTTCTATCTTAAAGTACCAATACATATCCTTCCATTTTTTCACTAAAATTTGTACGACTGCCAATTTTACTTGCCATCATGCTATCTTTAGCTTATTTTTTGCTATATTCAATTTCCTAGTAAGTTCCTTCAATTTCTCCTTACCTCCACAGCCATTTCTAACTATATCTTTCCAACCTGCACCTCCTTAGTCTCTTGACTTCTCTGTTATAATATAGTGGGTCTTAACCATTCCTTATCACCTATCAAAATGGAAACCTGTTTTTACATTCCTCAACAATTGCTTTAAACCTATCCCACAATCTGTTTACATTTTTATTTGCCGTCTTCCACCGATCATAGTTACTTCTTAAGAACTCCCTCATTTCTGTTTTATCCGCCATATTGTACTGTCTAACAGTCCTACTTTTAAGATCTTCCTTTCTACAACATTTATTTTTAACTAAGGTAAAAAATGTTCCGTGATCACTAGTACCATCTATTATTTCTGTTTCTCCATAGAGGTAATCTGGTTTTACTAGCACCATGTCCAGAATATTCTTCCTTCTAGTTGGTTCCATTATTTTCTGAATCAGCTGTCCTTCCCGTATTAACTTACTTGTCATTTGTTGGTAATGCTTCCTGTCGTTCGCATTACCTTCCCAATTGACATTTGGTAAGTTGAGATCACCCACTACAATCACTTCCTTTACATTTCGTTTCCCACATAGCTGGAATTATTTGATAAGATAATCAGCAAAGGCATACTTACTCGATACAAAATACATTTTATTTATTTGTTTACTAAGTCACATTAACGCAGAGGACATGTTTCGTCCTGAAGTGCAGGACATCTTCAACTGTAGCCTGGCTAGGGAAAAATCAACAAACATAAGAAAGAAAAATCATGCAATTGCTACGATGAAATAGTTTTGTCTACCATAAAACCGTTCAGCTTTAAAATTGGTCTATTTTCCGTTTAAAAAATTTCTTCCAAAATCTTGTAGTTTGAAGAGAGTAAGAACATAATGCATAGTACTTGTCGCATTAAAAATCTGCATGCTAAAATCCAGGTGAAGTTTTAACTGTATGGGAGATAGGGGACTTCTCAAAGGCAAGGCTTAAGAAAACGGTCAGTAAAAATGATGTCAAATGAGACGATCTTTCGTCGTATAGAAAAAGGTCCCCTCTCAATGGCCGTCCTTGCTGTTACTTGTTTTTACATGTGTGCATTTTAAATCTGGTTAGCTGTACGACAATACTTCTGCAGTTAAACATTAAGATTTTAAAAAATCAGGATTACTGACTGCTGTAGTGGGGAACAAATTTAAACTGTTGTCATTTTTAGTCTTATACGAAATTGCAAAAGAAAAAGCGTTTTTGGGCTCTTAGCAGCCTTTCTAATGGGCGAGAATGTGTTCTAATTCGGTTTGGTACAGTTTTTTAATGAATATTTACATTTTAAATTTGCACTTTTTTTCGCACCTTTTATAACTAAACAATTGTACATTCTTGACCAAAATTGTGCACCTAAAATTCGTAGCTCTATTGATCAATGCCTCCACCATGCTGTACTACTGATTCAGGATACCTAGTAGCTATTTGTTTTGTTAATACTCAGTGTTTGACGTATCCGACTATCCGTGGAAACATTGCAGTGTTTGTAATCTGTGTTAGCTCTGATAATCTTTATTCTATTTCTCTTCAATACACACTTCCAGTTGACGAAGTTATCTTCAAGTGCAATCATACTGTCGGAAACAAGCACAGAGTGTGAAGTGCAGTTTTACAATTTTAAACATCTGTTAGAATATAAAAAGAAACTTCAGAAAGCAATCGCTACTTCTGGAAGATATTCGTGGTTCAATAAGAAGACTGGAAACGATGATAGTGATGTGCTTATTACGACATAACAACGTAATAATAATCATCATCATCATCATCATTAATTAATTATCATTTTGTTTTAAGTACCATTAAAAACATCCTTTAATGTAGACCGAGGACTTTTGTCATCTTCTGGTCAGTAAATATTGAAGCGCGCGTCGCCTCTACGTCCGTCATTTCAGCCCCCGACTTTGAGCGTGGCCAGTGCGCTTAAGCCGTGATATCAACATTGGGCCCGTCCGCCCCTTCAAATCGCGCCACTCGTGATCATGTTGAGGTGCAAGGCCGACCCATTCGTTCCCGGCGGCAGAGTGCTCAAATGAAAACATGAAGCCAAGAGCCTTCCATATCTGGAGGTTTCTACGGGGTTCTATGTGCCCGATGGATTTCGAACGGTCGGTCCCCTTATATAAAGGCGGCAGACTAGTGCGGGGCGGTTCAAGGAGGCGAAGCTGTGCGGCGGGCCCTAGTGGTACTTGACGCATGGCTCCGCAACCGGCAAGGCCCGCGCTAGTCACAGCAAAGCCCAGACGGACTGATCCCCTGATTACTGGACTGGCGAGACTACGTTTCATAGCTGGTGCATGATACCTATTCTCAACTAACACAACCTCTGGACCTTTCCAGCCCACATCCTTGCATGTGTTATCGAAAGATGTCAGGTTTTACATGTAGGCTCTTTCTCTTTTTCTGCCTACATGGTTTTCCCCTGACCCTTATTACCACTCCTTAACACGACCTTACGAACACAAACTCTGGCCGTGGTAACGTGTTTGACATGGAAACGGGCAGATACTCCTTGTATTACTTTCCACTCTTCCCTGTTCTATCTTTCTTCTTAGAAATAATAGCATGTCGGAGGCAATGTAGATAGAGTCGATTGCCACGCGGGGGGAGCGGGCTTCCCCGCCCCCCGAAAAATAGCGGGGCGGTTCAGTTGGTGTCGTGAGTTCAGTGTGAGCTAGTCGAGCCGAGACGGTGTGAAGAGTGCAGTCAGTCTGTGTATGAGTTACAGCCTGAGCTGAGTGTACCAGTCTGTTGGAGTGTCCGCATGTTGGAGTTGAGGACTCGTTCTGTATGCCTGTCGTCGTGTCTCTTGGGCCGGCTGCCGTGGAAGTAACTTAATTCGCGTGTTCAGGTGCAGCGTGTAAGAGGACACTACGTACCGGCATGGGGCTGTGAACAGAGTTCTACCGGAGTGTCTGGAAAGGGAATGCCATCCTGAACTGCGAGACTGACGCGAGTAAGCCGTGAACTGTGGACCGTGACATCGGCAACAAAGTAACTGAGTGAAACTGTAGTGCTAGTGACCGCAGTTTCAGTGAATTAATGTGAATGAACAGTGAAAATAAGACAGACAGAGAGAGAAAACTGTGTAATTGTGTGTCCTGTACTATGAGTTTAAGCTGTGATCCTGGAATGCCTGGGCGTGTTAAGTGTAGTTGAAGCAGTTAGATAATAAAATCTTAGAAGTAGGACGCTACCCGTTTCTGTGTTTGTCTATTTATTTACGCCGCCAACGCGTTACAATATCATATTAGTTTTGTCAATTGATTGTTCCCTTATTTCCTGATGGTCATATGGTAAAAGTACTGTAACTGCATTCAAGTAAGTTTTAATTGTGTCACTTACTCCTCGGAGCGCGTGGACACGCTGTCCTTGTCCTTGTGGGCCTGTCCTGAAGAACAGCTGCTGCCCATGATGCTCAGCTAAGTCACAGTTCCTCACAACGAACCAGTCGAGCGCACCACTCCCATCTTCAATGGACAACACCCCAGCGCAGAGAAGAGCAGACACATACGGCTCATTTCCATCCTAAAAGAAAAACTGAGAGTAAATCGACCATCATATAACAATGGAGGCAACAAACATGAAACACAAGATAAAGAAGGTACTGTAGTTGTAAATAGCATAATTATTTTAACCCTCCGATAGTCGCAAAATCACCGGACGAGTTGGCCGTGTGGTTAGGGGCGCACAGTTGTGAGCTTGCATTCGGGAGATAGTGGGTCTGAACCCCGATGTCAGCAGCCCTGAAGATGGTTTACCGTCGTTTTACATTGTCTCACCAGGTGAATGTTGGGACTGTACCTTAATTAAGGGGGGATGTAATCGGAAATGCAAACTTTTGCTTAAAATCATTACAACAATAGTTTTTTAGTTAAAGGCATGAAATGTTGTGTGCAGATACATAACTAACTATAATGAATGAGAAAATATAATTAGAGACCTAGATGTAAGGCATATACATAAATATTATAAGACATTTAACAGTTATGCCCTTTCTGCATGAAAGCCATAACAGGAATTCGAATGATACTATCACTTTCAAATTTTTACTGTATGAAGCTATCACTACAATATGAATACTGAACTAAAATAAATTACATATTGTACCGGTTACGACCTGTACATGCATATTTTTTGAGAGTTGATCGTATTTTATCACCACGCGTATTACTCCGTGCAAGCCTGGTTTGTTTACATTCAGCAGGACGAGCGAGCAAGCTGAGAACAGCTGTATGCGTGACGTAGCCGCAGGGGCTAGTTAGATCACCCGCCTGTCATGGCACGTGCAGCTAGCCTGAACTCGTATGTTCCAGATTCAAGCGTCACACCTTCCGGAACATTCGATGGAGAAAAAAATTAAAACTCCTATAATAATTGTGGTAGCGGCTTGATCAACATGTCATTTTAAAGGGAATTACATAAACGTCGCTATGCTTGAATTTCAAGAAAATCCGTCGAGGGATTCAGGACATAACCAGCTTCACGGCATATGTGACGTAGATGTCCCCAAAACAAATATAAGGAGGGCTCAATATAGCCTGATATCTCAGTCAGACAGTGACAGTCGAGTAGTCAGCGTGGCTCTACTCGCTGCCATCATCGTCGGAAGCTATATTCGGGTGGTTATAGTCTCACTGAGGAACGAATTCTTCTAAGTCTTTATAAATAAGACTTGTAATATTTACCAGTGATGGACTTTAAATTTTCGCCAGTAATTATTCAAAGACTTGTGATATTTACGAGTGATGAACTCTAACATTATTCAAAATTTTCATGAGCGTAGACTTGTGATTTTCACCAGTGATGATTCAAAGACTTGTAATATTTACCAGTGTTGGACTCTAATTTTTCGCCAGTGATTATTCAAAGACTTGGAATATTCACGAGTGATGAACTCTAAATTTGTTCGAACTTTCCACGAGCATAAACTTGTGATTCTTGCCAGTGATTACTTAAAGACTTGTAAATTTTGCCGTTGATGAACTATAACATCATTGAAAGTCTTCATGAACACGGACTTGTCATTTCCATGAGTGTTAAAGAGTGAATTCTTGAAAGTCTTTATAAACATTGACTAGTGATTTTACTAATGGTGTGAAAACTAATTATTTAAGGTTTTCATGAACTTTGACTTATCAATTCTGCGAGTGACGAAGAACCCATTTCCGGAGTTTTGTGGGCATCAACCTCATTGTACTTGGGTAATGTGATTACCCTCAACGTCGTCAGGAACCAGCGGAGGTCATCAGGAGCATCGGGAATTTGAGGCGTATTCCAGGCAACCAACCTGGATGGTCCGTCCGCATCTTGACGGAGTGCTTGGGCATCTTCTGGAACGTGTTCCAGCCGGTGCGGCCTGGTGAGCTGGAGACCCGGGCCATTTAAAGGACAATGTGGAAGACAACCCCTATCTACCATGAGGTGATGTGCAACTTAATATGCATTACATGAATAAAATCTCATCAAATCAGATTCAAACTTTTCTTGTAGATAGGACCCTGCCTCCTGTACCAAGCCCTACCTAATATTAATCCAGTTTAGCCCTGAGAACTATTCCATGCTTACATTGAAAATAAATCTTAAAGTCGGGCTCTTTTACTGGTACACAGAGGAGGGTAATATACGTGGCGCCAAGCGTGGGGCTCGATAGCTAGGTTAACAGTGCTATCAAGTAATAGACAATCACAACACCTGGACGTGGTGTTTCTTTTTACAAAGTGAAACTTATGCCCTGGACGTTGCAAACAATTTGTGTTTTGTGTGTTCTTGTCATATGGTTGATTTTCTATGTGTTGACATATGCTGAACTGAGTGCTTTTGAACTTTTCAAGTTACTGATATTTCAATTTATGATTGAAAATTTCTAAGTGTCATATCTTGGGGTATTAAAATTGCCATAAAATGGATAATATACTCGCACAATTGAAGCCCTTAGGCTTAATATGAATGAGGTTAACGCCAACTTAGAGACTAGGCTTATTGCAACATGTGCTAACTTAGAGCGACGTATTACTGAGTCCAACACTAATCTAGAGAAACGTATTACCGACACTAATAGCAATCTTTGTAGCTTGGCTGAGGCTAATGTTCAGACTAATGCTAATCTTGCCAATGTAGACCAACGTTTAAATAACTTAGCCCAAGCAAATGTTGAATCTGCCGGGCTGAGTGGCTCTGACGGTTAAGGCGCTGGCCTTCTAACCCCAACTTGGCAGGTTCGATCCTGGCTCAGTCCGGTGGTATTTGAAGGTGCTCAAATACGACAGCCCCGTGTCGGTAGATTTACTGGCATGTAAAAGAACTCCTGCGGGACTAAATTGCGGCACCTTGGCGTCTCCGAAGACCTTAAAAAGTAGTTAGTGGGACGTAAAACAAATAACATTATTATTAATGTTGAATCTAATGCCACTCTTGCCAACTTAGACAGGCGATTAGCTGAAGCTGACGCCAGGTTAGATAAGCGCTTTACTGAAATGAATGCGAACTTAGAATCTCGTTTTGATCAAGCAAGTGTTAGGATAGAAGAAAGATTTTCTGAGTCTAATAAGAAAATTGATGACCGATTCACTGAAATTAACTCTTAGCTTACTCGTAATGTCGAAAAAATGAAAAACACCGTTAAAGACCAAGTCATAGACATTGTTAAGGAGGATTTGAAGAAGGTTCTTCCTTCAGTCCAACAGCTTTCGCAGGACATTGGGGATTTCAAGGCCGAATTTCAGGAGTCACATGGTGAGCTCTCGCAAATGCAAGCTAAAATTGTTTCTGTCCAAGATACTCTTAGGGACACGGTTAAGAATGACATTTCCAGAGTTGGAAACGAAATTACTTTATTAAAAGCTAAGCAGGGCGAGTTTGACAAACGGTTCACTCAGCAAGCCGATAATACAACCACACAAATTAGTCGTATTTGTAAAGATGTTGGTGAACTTAAAACTGAATTAAAGAATGATGTCAAACAAGTCAAAGGAATAGTCCAACTCCAGTTAGGGGGTGTCAAGAGTAATCTCGAACAACTAGCCACTAAGGTCGTTAATCTTGAGTCTCGAGATACGTCTAGACCTGTTCATAGTTCGATGGAAGGAGTCGGAGAAACGTCATACCAGACAACTATCGTTAAAATCCAAGAGAGAAAAACCTCCTAAATTCTCCGGTAAAGAAGATTACACGGTTAAAGAGTTTCTGATCAATGTAGCGGAATATTTTCAAGAACACAAGATTAGTGAAGATAGAAAGCTAACAACATTTCCCCGATTATTAGAAGGCAAGGCTCTTTCCTGGTACTCCGTATTCAAATCTAATTTCAAGGTATACTCTGACTTTGAGAAGGCTTTAATTGACCGTTTTTGGAACGCAGAAACTCAACACCTTATCAAACTTCAACTGTATTCGAGAAGGTATAACACCTCCATTAACACCTCTCGATACGCAGATTTTTTATTATCTCAGTTGAAGAAGATGCAGTACTTAGACCCTCCTTTTGCCTGAGAAGGAACTCATACAGGTCATTACGTTACAGTATCCTTCTCACGTTCAAGAGATCTTAGTAGCCGCAAACATTAAGAACTTAGATCAATTTGATGCTGTATTACGACGTCTTGATACTGCTCATACGCAGGGTACTTTGAAACCGAGCAAAAGTAAGGACGTAGCCGCCCATTCAGTTCAGATTAACACTTCGGAACAACCGCGACAAAGTCTCGAACGAGCGGATAGGAGGGAAGAGAGAGATACTCCATCTTCACCTACGCGGTATAGAGGGTTTAGGAGACGCCCATACCGTGGCCAGACACCGTACCAAACCAAACCTACTTGGTTAAAAGAAGAAAAAAACAAGAGAGTAGAGACTCAAACAATTCTGACTTGCACCAACGATGGAAGGAAACGCAGGACTACCTCCATCAGAAGAAACAAGAGGGTCATCAACCTGGAGCGACTTCTCTTGAATATTAAGAATACCATAAAAGAAACAACGCCTTTGGTCAACATCCAGAGTCCACAGGTGCTGTTGCCAAAAAAACTTAAATTTTTCGGAAATAAGATTGCCTGAAAATGAGGAGGTCGGGTCATTCCATGTAGACATAATAAATTATTGGCACATTGATGATGACTTAGTATTTGAAGACGAATTACCCATTCGTCAACATGTCCAACGAAGTTTACCAATAATCAATATTACCATTGGGGAATTCCAAGTATCATCGCTAGTGGACTCGGGAGCGCGTTTCCCTAATTTCTGACAAATTGATAACATTAATCAAGGATCGATGTAACCTTCTCATTTTGCCGGTAGCACAATTTAGGATTAAGGGCATTATTCCTGACAGGAATATCAAATGTAAGCAGCAAGGCTTCCTTGAGTTTGCTATCAATGAAGAAGTGTGTGAGCATATTTTCCTGATAGTCTCGCCTATGAAGTTTAACCTTACCTTGGGTTCAGACTTTCTGTCTAAATATAAGGCTACCATTGACTATTCTGCCAACACTATTCATCTATGTAGGATTGGATCTGTTGAGTTACAGCTGGTAGACGGTGAAGATTTTAGACTTCAAGAGATTGATTTACCCCGTACTCAAGTCGATGGTGTGATTGGCGATACCGCCCCAGTCGACCAGGTTCTGAAAGAAGAGGGTGATCCCGAAGATGAAGAGGGACCCGTGTCAATGGAAGATGGTGATCCCAATGAGGAGGGACCCATCGATGAAATTTTGAATGACAAAGGGCCTGATTTTCTCACCTATATCTCCAGTGTAACTGAAGCCCCAGATTGCCACCATAACATAGCAGCGGCGGAGGAAGAGATATATCAGACCTATCCGGACGTCTTTGATGAGAAGCCTGGAGAGATCAAGAATTTTAAACACCACTTCAACGTCAAGGATACTTCGCCCTATAAACGCAAGCCATATCCGGTGCCTGAGAAGTACATGGATGAAACCAGGACACTAATTCGTCAGATGGAGGCTGACGGAATTATCTCAAAGTGCGTTACGCCCTATATTAATCCGCTCACCATAGTAAGGAAACCCGATGGTAATCTTCGTTTATGAATGACCGACTGGTCCTTGAGTATGACCACCCTCCTTCGCTTAAAGATGTCATTAAGCGATTTTTTGGAAAAAAATATTTTTCAGGCATGGACATGACATCATCTTACTTCCATATCGTACTAGACGAACACAGCCGGCTCTTCACTGGATTTATCTTTGATAATATCACATATGTCTTCAATCGATTGCCCTTTGGCATCAAGAACTCGGGCGCCGTCTCGATAAGAGTGTTGGAGAGCCAATTATCTGATGAAGTAAAGGCCATTGCCACTATTTACGTCGACGATATCTTGGTAGCATCCGATACCTGGGAGCAGCACTTAGAAGATGTACACACTGTACTCAAAGAATTGAGAGAAAAGAACTTTAAAATTAATTTGAAAAAAAGCCAATTTTCAAGACAGAAGTTATTTTTCTTGGGCATGTCATTAGCGGGGAGGGCATCCGCTCAAATCCTGCCAAAATTCAATGCATTGTGGATTTTCCTAGGCCTTGCAGGATTAAGCAAGTTCGGCAATTCCTTGGACTTTGCCAATTCTTTTCGCAACATTGTCCTCAGTACACAGAGACTGTAGCGCCTCTCCAGGAATTACTGAAGAAAAATAATCGATGAAAATGGACCACAGAATGTGAGCAATCCTTTATTGCCACTAAAAGGATGCTCAGAAATAACGTGCAGCTCTGTCATCCTAATTATGAATGGCCTTTCCATATTGAATGTGATGCCAGTAAGATAGGGATCGGAGCCGTTCTCTACCAAGTCGATCCTAATATGCCCGATGTTAAGCTGTTCATTGAGTTCGTAAGTCGGAAGCTAAGGACACATGAAAAATCGTACACCATTACAGAGCTAGAAGCCCTGGCTATTGTATATTCGCTTTTATATTGGAAAAAGGTTGTCTTTGGGTTTCCAATCACCATTTATACAGACCACAAGGCAATAACTTTCATCCTATCTTCCGATCTCACAAATGAACGGGTCACCAGATGGGCACTATTTATACAGCAATTCAATGTCTCCATTGTGCATCGGTCTGTAAAGAAAAATGTACTAGCCGACGCCCTCAGCCGGAATCCCACAGATGCGGCCATAGCCTGTCCGATTTCAGTTACTGGTCGGGGTGACGAGTTTTTGAGAAAACTTCGGTATCTAGCCCAAGCACAGCGGAGAGATCCTAGGCTAAGAGAAATCATTCGTTTCTGTGAAGTAGCGATTCCACAGCACGATCCAGACTACGCCCGGATTGAGCAGGCAGCCCAATCTTTTTCATGGGACAACAACCTACTCTATAAATACGTTAACGCAACCAGGACCACTAAACGGATTTATGCCCCGGCTAAATTTCGGGAAGCCATCATCTGGCATTGCCACTTCATTACAGGACATGCTGGAGTGGATAAAGTGGCCAGTGTAATTAAGGAAAGATTCGTCTGGGAGTACCTCCAGAATGATGTTAGAAGGACCATAAGAATCTGTGACTTATGCCAAAGGATTAAACCGAACAATTACCTTATGAGGGAATATCCAAGGCCTATCATCCCAGAGAAGCCGCAGGAAGTGATGGCGCTTGATCTGTATGGCCCACTTCCAAAGGCAACCAGAGGTAACAAGCACGTCTTAGTCATCGTTGACGTCTTCTCGAAATTCGCCATGTTGTTGCCTATTCAGAAGGCAAACACCGGGAATATTTTAAGGAGACTTCGCAGGAATGTCTTTCCTGAGATGGGGAAACCTACATTCCTGCTGACAGATCATGGAAGCCAGTTCACGTCCGCAGAGTTCCAGGCGGCTATAGAGGAGTTGGAAGTTCATCACATCATGAATTCCATTCGTCATCCAGAAGCCAACCCTGCTGAGCGATTGATGAGGGAGATCGCCAGAGTCTGTCGCGTGTACTGCCAGGAAGAACACTGGAAATGGATTGATGTGCTTCCAGTTATGCAGAAGATAGTCAACTCCACTGTCCACGAATCTACTGGAGATATCCCAATGTTGGTGTATCATGGGCATATTCCTCATCGTCCGTGGGATGCTATTCTCCCTGCTTCCGCGGATGCAACAATCGATCAAGAAGCGAGAATCGCTAAAGCCTTAGGGAAATTGAGGCATGCTGCAGACATCAGACAACGAAGGAATAGGAATCGTAAGTTTAGACCACCCTTACAAGTGGGAGACAAGGTGTTGATTCGAAAAACTGCGATGTCTTGTCCGGAATTGAGGATCTACGCAAAATTCTGTCCCTTGTATTTTGGCTCTTTCAGAATTTCTGAATCTTTGGATAACGGTGCCTATAAAATCACAAGACTAGATGGCAGCCTTGAAGGCATCTACAATGCTTCCAATCTCAAAAAATACTTTGAGTAAAAACAGACTAAAGGAAAATCCTCATAGTATTTTCTTTTTCCCTGAGAAGGAGGAATATATACCGGTTACGACCTGTACATGCATATTTTTTTGAGAGTTGATCGTATTTTATCACCACGCGTATTACTCCGTGCAAGCCTGGTTTGTTTACATTCAGCAGGACGAGCGAGCAAACTGAGAACAGCTGTATGCGTGACGTAGCCGCAGGGGCTAGTTTGATCACCCGCCTGTCATGCGACGTGCAGCTAGCCTGAACTCGTATGTTCCAGATTCAAGCGTCACACCTTCCGGAACATTCGATGGAGAAAAAAATTAAAACTCCTATAATAATTGTGGTAGCGACTTGATCAACATGTCATTTTAAAGGGAATTACATAAACGTCGCTATGCTTGAGTTTCAAGAAAATCCGTCGAGGGATTCAGGACATAACCAGCTTCACGGCATATGTGACGTAGATGTCCCCAAAACAAATATAAGGAGGGCTCAATATAGCCTGATATCTCAGTCAGTCAGTGACAGTCAAGTAGTCAGCGTGGCTCTACTCGCTGCCATCATCGTCGGAAGCTATATTCGTGTGGTTATACTCTCACTGAGGAACGAATTCTTTTAAGTCTTTATAAATAACCTTGTTATATTTACGAGTGTTGAGGAACTCTGAATTCTTCTAAGTCTTTATAAATAAGACTTGTAATATTTACCAGTGATGGACCCTATCTTTTCGCCAGTGATTATTCAAGGACTTGGAATATTCACGAGTGATGAACTCTAAATTTGTTCCAACTTTCTATGAGCATAAACTTGAGATTCTTGCCAGTGATTACTGAAAGACTTGTAAATTTTGCCATTGATGAACTATAACAACATTGAAAGTCTTCATGAACACGGACTTGTCATTTCCATGAGTGTTAAAGAGTGAATTCTTGAAAGTCTTTATAAACATTGACTAGTGATTTTACTAATGGTGTGAAAACTAATTATTTAAGGTTTTCATGAACTTTGACTTATCAATTCTGCGAGTGACGAAGAACACATTTCCGGAGTTTTGTGGGCATCAACCTCATTGTACTTGGGTAATGTGATTACCCTCAACGTCGTCAGGAACCAGAGGAGGTCATCACGAGCATCGGGAATTTGAGGCGTATTCCAGGCAACCAACCTGGATGGTCCGTCCGCATATTGACGGAGTACTTGGGCATCTTCTGGAACGTGTTCCAGCCGGTGCGGCCTGGTGAGCTGGAGACCCGGGCCATTTAAAGGACAATGTGGAAGACAACCCCTATCTACCATGAGGTGATGTGCAATTTAATATGCATTACATGAATAAACTCTTATCAAATCAGAATCAAACCTTTCTTGTAGATAGAACCCTGCCTCCTGTACCAAGCCCTAGCTAATATTCATCCAGTTTAGCCCTGAGAACTATTCCATGCTTACATTGAAAATAAATCTTAAAGTCGGGCTCGTTTACTGGTACAATATGCATATTAGTTTTTTACTTAAAAATAAGAAATAATTCTTTTTTCATCACATAAAACGCTATAAATAAAAATTAAGTAATTCAATTATAGTTCCATATATTCCATGATGTGTGATGAACAACTCCTGAAAAAATCATAGCTCTGCGATTTATAGTTTTTGAGAAAAGTCTTCAGATTCTACAAAAAATGTATGTTACAGAAACATGCATTTAAACATTTGGTTACTGTACCGGGCGGTACACCTCCATGCCGCTTATTTAAAATTTGCGCCAGTTGAAACTCCTCTGCTGGAGGAAGTCTGAACTTTATCTACGGTATTAATTTTCTACCTTCTCAGAAGATCTCACTACCTGGAAATTTTGGAGTTTTTGAACTGTGTCATTTTCGACGTATTTTTGTTTTGCTTGTAGTAAGAAGTGTGAACTTTCTCTTCTAGAGGACACTACTGAAGATCAACAATAGTGCACCCTAGTGCGACGTGAAAGAACTATTTTTTGGAGAAATTTTTATTTCAAAAGTTTGTTTCTTGTTAAATTTCTTTCTGTTATTGTTTAAGTTGGCTGTATACCCCTCTCTTTCCCCTTGTTTTGTATTTAGCCAATCCCGAATTTCTTTTATTAATTTCTGACCAATCTGATGTATCTTCCCCCAACTTGAATATGTTGCTGTATCCTACCCAATAAAGTGATTGTGGGCGGGTGTTTTCTTCCCTAAAACGCCTCGAACTTTCCGCGAGAGTATATAAACTGCTGATTTTAGGGTCTCTGCGCCACTTCTGTTCCATCTTTTCGTGTGTAAAGTACATAGCAGGGGGCGGGAAGCGCCTCTTTCTTCGGCGGCAGTCAACAACCAGGTAATGGCCGATTAATTACTTCTTTTCTTGCTTGCTCAGCAGTTTAACTCTCGGGGCGGGTCCGAAGTTTTTCCATTATGTAACCTTCCTTAAAATGTAAAGAAACTTGTATCTATTCTATCTTTTAAAGTACATATTGGGATAGAAAGTGCTTAACCCTCTCGAGCTCCCACTCATATTGTTTTGAGGTGAACTTATTTTCTCAACCTATTCTTCCTTAACATTATGTAAATTTGTTTCTTTTCTAAAGTCACCTCCGTAGTATGGATTAGCCCTTGCATCAGTGGCCTAGAGCCAAATTAGGTTTTGAAACAAATACATTAGGAGTGCAGATCGCCTCCTCTCAAATTGTTATTTTAGAGGTCATGTAATTACCCTTTTTTTCATTTAATAGACCTCAGTAGGTTGGGTATGTTACCCCTGTGTCTATGTCCTGAGAGGACAACTTGAAGGTGGAGTTTGGTGTGGCCTTTGAGAGGCTTAAAGTTTGAGAGCGTGTGGCTCTTTCTTGAAAATTAAGTGTTGTATGCCTCGAGGAGGCTTTTCTGTGTAATTTGGAGCAAGTGCTCTTGAACATGAATGGGGTTTTCTGCTCCTCTGGTAAAACTTATTTTGGAGTAAAGTTGGGCTAATTGCCCTAGAAGTGTGAATTCGGGGCTCGAAGCCCAAATACTGTAAATACTGTAATTGCACCTTTTGTTGCCTTGCTACTCTGTACCTGCCGTACTTGTTATTTCTTAATTTTGAAAAGAAAATATAACCTTGTTAAATTTTAAATTAATTTTACTTTCGTAGCTTGAGACCTGTTCACCACCCCGCACCTTCTTTCACGCATAACTACCACAAAACACGGTAACAAGTGGTAGCAGAGCGTGGTTGAATGGGTCTCAATTTAGCCCCTTTTGACGGCTAAACATTGCTTTGATTCAAACTCTAACAATTTTCTCAGTTGCTGGAATTTTCTGATTTTTTTAAAAAAATTGTTCTGTCATCATGCCCGGCCCTCGCGATGTTCTCCATCTTAACTATTTGCGCAAGGAGGAGTTGATCTATGAGTTAACTATCAGAAATGTGCAATCTGGAGGCACGGTTGCGATAGACACCAACAAGCTTAGAGAGTCCCTTGATTTGCCCATTTCCATCCCCACCTTGGGAGAGAATGAAGTTGACGACTCTCTTTCCACGATCGTCGAGAATATTACTGGGCTACCATCTGTAGTTAGTTTTTTTGATGAAAATGATCCTTCTCCTAATCAAATTAAGCGTGTGCAAGCCAGGCTGTTTCATTTTTCAAATAGAGTTAACGATCTGTTGTCTCTAAAGTTGAATGACGTTCAGAAGAAGGAAGCTAGTACGCTGCTTGAAAATATTTCTGAATTATCTAGCAAGGTCACTCAATTGTTAACTGGGGAGGTGCCTCCCAAAAGCGATCTACCCACCACAGTGAATGTAGGTAGCGAGGAAGAGCCTCCTAAGGGAGAAGTAAATAGGAAAACCATTGCTGCTCAAACAACCTCTGCCCCATTGGACGAGTCTGAACGCCGTAACTCATTAAATAATATACGTTCTGAATTAACTTCCTTGCCATTGAAACCTTTACCTACTATGTCGCCCGGGTTTAGCAGCTTGCCTCATCCATTGGCAATGTTGCTCAGAGGTATTTCTAAGTTTTCTGTTAATACCACCAGTGACGTAATTTCATTTTTAAGATTTTTAGTTGAATTTCAGTATCATGCTCTTGTGCTTTCTCTTTCTCCATGTCAAATTTTGCAAATTATCTATCCCTATGCAATAGGTATTCTCTCGGACAAAATAGTTAGAGCCATTGCCGAGCAATCATCTATTGAGGATTTCCATGCCCACTTGCTAGCTAACTTCATCCCGGCTAGGGCCAGGTACTCCCTTATTCAGAAGTACTATTATCGGGTACAGCGCTTGGATGAAAACTTGGCAGATTTCATCCAAGATATTAAGTTCTATACTAGGGTATTTGCTCTTCACTTCCCTGAGGATCAGATTGTACAAGCTATTGTGGAAGGAATTTCACCAGCCTATAGGTCATATTTGTGTTTCGCGGCGTGCCCGCAAACCTTCTCGGAACTTGAAACATTGGCCGTTTCAGCGGAAGGGGTTAGATACGCCGATTCCTTGCGTGTCGCGAAAGAACCTTCCTTTAGTAATACTCGGCCTCCACCTCGCCGATCAGTCACTCCTCGTAAATGTTACGCTTGCGGATCGCCCGACCATCTGCGCAATAAGTGTCCACTGATCAAGTCGAGTGGGACAAGGAATGGGGCTGGTTCATCACAAGGCTGTTTTAAATGTGGGGCTTTCTCACATATCGCCAAAAATTGCCCAAATTCAAATAGCACCCCCTCCTGCTCAACTTCTGGTGCAAATTCCACCAATGCCAATAATAAAATGTGACTAGCGGCTTCGGCTGAGTCGACTAATTCTGCTTCCCAAGGCTCAGCCCCTGGCAAAAAGGTCGTGAATTCAGGGGACGTTCAATTTGCAAATCCATCTTTCGAATGCCCCAAACAATGTCTTAGGATTGCGGCGGATACCCCCGCACCTGTTCCTTTTCTTAAGATTGAGTTAAATAACGAGCCTATAACCGCTCTATTAGATTCAAGCAGTGTTTGTTCAATTATTTCGGACCAATGGTATTCAAAATTGAAGTCTGTTTGTAAATTACCTGACTATGGCGCATCTACTGTTCAATATGTTTCGGCTAATTCATCTCCATTAGAAATTCTAGGTTCTGTACAGGTCAAAATTCGTATTTTTAAATTTACATGGAAAACCAAACTGTTTGTGGCTAAGCACTTGTCTTGCCCCATTATATTGGGAGCTGACTTCATTTCCTACACCGGTCTTGTGCTCGATCTCCAGAGTAGGTCGTGCAAATTCAAATTTGCGTTCAATTGTAAAATTCCCTTGTTAAAGTGTAATTCTGTATCATGTTCATCTATTTCGCCTACCCAGGATGAGATGTTGTTAGACCTTAGACATCTACCTGAGGAGCAGGCTGATAGTATTCGTAAATTATGTCAGTCATTTCCAGAGGTGTTCTCTGATACTCTTGGTGTTACTGACCTTATTGAATACAAAATTGAGGTCACGGATTCGATTCTTGTCCGTTTTCCACCTTATAGGCTATCTCCACCTAAAATGAAGGCTCTGAAAGAAATCATCGATCAGATGTTGAAGGACGGTATTATTAGGTCCTCTAAGTCGGCGTATTCGTCACCTATTTTTCTAGTCCCGAAACCCCAAGGAGGCTTCAGGCCTGTCATTGATTATAGGGCTCTCAATCGGAAGGTGGTGTTGCAATCTGTGCCCCTTCCTGACCTTCATTCTTGTTTTTCATGGTTTCGTAAGGCCAAGTTCTTTACTATCTTGGACTTGAATCAGGCCTATAATCAAATTCCCCTTGCCGAAGAGTCTAAACATCTTACAGCGTTTGCCACGGACTGGAACTTGTATGAATACAACCGCGTGCCGTTCGGGCTCCCCACGGGAGCAGCTGTACTCACTAGGCTACTAGATAGGGTCTTCTCCAACATCAAATTTGAGTACTTATATCACTACTTGGATGATGTCGTCGTATTTTCAGAGACTTTTGAAGAACATCTAGATCATCTGCGAGAAGTTCTCGATCGCCTTCGTAAGGCTGGATTAACTGTCAAGTTGTCCAAGGTTACCTTTGCTAAGCCCTCTATGTCATTCCTAGGGCATATTGTGTCACCTGATGGTGTAGCAGTCGATCATTCCAGAACACAGGCCATCCGTGATTTTAAACCTCCCAAGGACGTTAAAGGTATCGCCAGGTTCATTGGTATGGTGAATTTCTTCAGGAAGTTTATTCCTAACTTCGCTAATAGAGCGGCGCCCTTGAACCTTCTTCGTAGGAAAGGCATCAAATTCGAGTGGGGACCTTCTCAACAAGCCGCTTTTGAAGATCTTAAATTAGCTCTCTGTAATGCCCCTGTCCTTGCTATGCCTGATTTCTCAAAGAAATTCATTGCCAAACCGACGCGTCGTCGTCAGCAGTAGCTGCAGTCCTTCTTCAAGAGACTGAACTAGGGAGGCGACCCATCGCCTATGCATCTAGGACCTTGTCGGCTCAAGAAGCCAAGTATTCTATTTATGAGCTCGAAGGGTTGGCAGTCTTATTTGCCTTAGAGAAGTTCCGTCTCTATCTGGAACATGTCAAATTCGACCTGGAGACAGATAATCAAGCCTTAAGCTGGGTCTTAGGTAGGCCGCGTCGCACTGGTCGTATAGCCCGTTGGACCATCCGTATTTCTGCCTTCCAATTCGATGTCCGGCATATCAGAGGTACAGAAAATGTTGTTGCTGATGGACTCAGCCGTATGTTTTCCAACGACGTCGAGACCCATGAACCGGTCGACAGTTCATCACCTTCCGAGTCCATACTATCTGATGTTAATGCCATCTTAACAGATGCTCCCATGCTCTTTAGTGATATCGAGAAATACCAACGTGAAGATCCGACGCTGGCTCCGATAATGGAAACCCTTTCTTCTGGGGAACATGTGGTCCCTTATGTTCTGAGGAATGGTGTTTTATGTTGCCCATCGAGGCATGATAAGATAATGAAAGTTGTCGTTCCAGCTGTTCTTGTACCTATGATCTTCAAGTATTATCATGAGACCCCATTAGGAGGGCATCTTGGTATCTTTAAAACTCGTGAGAAGATTCGTGAAATGTTCATCTGGAAAGGTATGGACGGTGAAATCCGTGAACTAGTGAAGGCTTGTAAATCCTGTTTGCTTAGTAAACCAACCATGTCCACCAAGGTAGGCCTTTTGTCTTCTCATCAAGCGTCGCGCCCCATGGAACGCCTGTATATTGATTATGTAGGACCCTTCCCCCAGTCAAAGGGAAATGCCAACAAGTTCATCTTTGCATGCCTAGATGGCTTTACTAGATTTTCCTGGTTATTTCCGACTAAGCTGGCTACCGCTCAGTCCACCATTACTTGCCTAAATTCTATTTTTGCTTCTTTTGGTCCGTGCCAATATATTGTGTCTGATAATGCTAAGGCGTTCACATCAAATCTTTTTCGTAAATTCTGTTTTGACTTGTCCATCTCTCATGTAACTACTTCTGCTTATTACCCTCAACCATCTCTGGCTGAACGGGTTAATCGTAATCTCAGGTCCGCGCTTATTGCCTATCATCATGAAGATCATTCCAGGTGGGACACGTCCCAGCATTGGTTAGCTTTTGCTTTGAATTCGGCGGTTCATGAATCTCACAAGTTTACTCCAGCTTCTTTGATGTTCAAGTTCGTTCCCAACACGCCGCTCTCTAACCTCTGGTCTCTGAGTGACATTCTACCCGAGACAATAGATCCGGATAATATTAAAGATCTTTGGAAGAAGGCTAAAGCCAATCTTAAAGTCTCTCATGAAAAGGTTAGGGAAAGATATGATCGTGGACGGAGACCCACCCATTTGAAGGTAGGTGACCAGGTGATGGTCAAGAATTTTGTTCCCGCGGGCAAGCTTGCCCCCAGATTCCATGGGCCGTGTGTCATTCTCGATTTCCTTACGCCGGTTACGTTATTATTAAGCAATCCAGCCACCGAGAGGATATTTAGGGTTCACCTGTCACAGGTGAAACCGGTGTAATTTCTGGGTTAACTTGCTTCATATAATCGTGAAAGGATCATGAAGGTTATATTTTTTTGAGTTTTCACTTTTAAGGCATTCTGCCCCTTCTATAATATTTTGTTTCATATGTAAGTTTTTGTAAACCTTCCCCGCACGGTTAAACTGCCGTCCTATCCTTGCCACGGCCATTGCCACGCTCCCGTCTCCTGCTCCACTACACACAGTGGCTAGCATCTGAAATGAATTTCTGCACGCCGCTGGCCCCTCAACCTCTCCACAAAGCCTGTGCCCTCAAAAAATGATGATGGTCCAACAATTCTGCCGCCTAGCTTTAATGTTTCAGTGCCCCCGCAGCCGCGCGGCGCCGTGCTGCGACTGGGTTAGAGGATGGCCCCCCTCTTCCCCAGCGAGGACCACATGTGCACGGCGAGCCGGAGCCCTCCTCCCGGCCAAGGCTGATGTGCGGCGCACAACCTGCTACTTGCCCGCAGCCTGTATATGTTCACCGCGGGCGCGGCGTGCTTCAACACCACTGCTCCCCTCATAGTGCGGGCGAGCGGTATCTCAGGGTACTTGAGGGGTCCGAGCGGCCTCCTCTGGACGCAAGCTGCAACGGCCGGTGTGGCCATCCAACTTAATCAACATCAACTACATGGACAGTTACTATCAGCAATTACTACACCTGAGAATTCAACAACAATATCTGGTGGACTTAGAAATTTTTTTTCTCAACTTTAAAACTAAAGTTTTCCTTCTCAATTCAACCTTCTACAAACATTAAGACAGTACTTCCGCTGTTACTACAAGATTTTTTGAAACTGAATCAAACCAAATTAAGAAAATCTTATAAATACTCCTGCAATTAATCTGCATATCAACATCAAAACTTGGACCTTTCCAAACAAATTGCATGTGTCACCCCTGGAGGAACTTTTGGGGGGGGGGAGGTCTGTACCGGGCGGTACACCTACATGCCGCTTATTTAAAATTTGCGCCAGTTGAAACTCCTCTGCTGGAGGAAGTCTGAACTTTATCTACGGTATTAATTTTCTACCTTCTCAGAAGATGTCACTACCTGGAAATTTTGGAGTTTTTGAACTGTGTCATTTTCGACGTATTTTCGTTTTGCTTGTAGTAAGAAGTGTGAACTTTCTCTTCTAGAGGACACTACTGAAGATCAACAATAGTGCACCCTAGTGCGACGTGAAAGAACTATTTTTTGGAGAAATTTTTATTTCAAAAGTTTGTTTCTTGTTAAATTTCTTTCTGTTATTGTTTAAGTTGGCTGTATACCCCTCTCTTTCCCCTTGTTTTGTATTTAGCCAATCCCGAATTTCTTTTATTAATTTCTGACCAATCTGATGTATCTTCCCCCAACTTGAATATGTTGCTGTATCCTACCCAATAAAGTGATTGTGGGCGGGTGTTTTCTTCCCTAAAACGCCTCGAACTTTCCGCGAGAGTATATAAACTGCTGATTTTAGGGTCTCTGCGCCACTTCTGTTCCATCTTTTCGTGTGTAAAGTACATAGCAGGGGGCGGGAAGCGCCTCTTTCTTCGGCGGCAGTCAACAACCAGGTAATGGCCGATTAATTACTTCTTTTCTTGCTTGCTCAGCAGTTTAACTCTCGGGGCGGGTCCGAAGTTTTTCCATTATGTAACCTTCCTTAAAATGTAAAGAAACTTGTATCTATTCTATCTTTTAAAGTACATATTGGGATAGAAAGTGCTTAACCCTCTCGAGCTCCCACTCATATTGTTTTGAGGTGAACTTATTTTCTCAACCTATTCTTCCTTAACATTATGTAAATTTGTTTCTTTTCTAAAGTCACCTCCGTAGTATGGATTAGCCCTTGCATCAGTGGCCTAGAGCCAAATTAGGTTTTGAAACAAATACATTAGGAGTGCAGATCGCCTCCTCTCAAATTGTTATTTTAGAGGTCATGTAATTACCCTTTTTTTTCATTTAATAGACCTCAGTAGGTTGGGTATGTTACCCCTGTGTCTATGTCCTGAGAGGACAACTTGAAGGTGGAGTTTGGTGTGGCCTTTGAGAGGCTTAAAGTTTGAGAGCGTGTGGCTCTTTCTTGAAAATTAAGTGTTGTATGCCTCGAGGAGGCTTTTCTGTGTAATTTGGAGCAAGTGCTCTTGAACATGAATGGGGTTTTCTGCTCCTCTGGTAAAACTTATTTTGGAGTAAAGTTGGGCTAATTGCCCTAGAAGTGTGAATTCGGGGCTCGAAGCCCAAATACTGTAAATACTGTAATTGCACCTTTTGTTGCCTTGCTACTCTGTACCTGCCGTACTTGTTATTTCTTAATTTTGAAAAGAAAATATAACCTTGTTAAATTTTAAATTAATTTTACTTTCGTAGCTTGAGACCTGTTCACCACCCCGCACCTTCTTTCACGCATAACTACCATAAAAACACGGTAACAGTTACCATATTCAAATATGAAAAATGCAAGTATGTAGTAAGTTTTTAATGATCTTCCATGCCTCCAACAATTATACTTTTTTTACACAATGCAAATTACACTACGTAGATTACGAATAACACGTTTCCAAAAAAAATCTTTTTGACACAAAATTCATTACATCCCGCCTAAAGGCCATGGCCACTGCCTTCCCACTCCTAGCCCTTTCCTATCCCATCGTCGCCATAAGACCTATCTGTGTCGGTGCGAAGTAAAGAAGTTTCCAAAAAAAGTCACAAATTCAGAGTACCATACCTTGGCAGGCACAGAAATTCATTGCACTGAGTAACTAACAAGAACCATCATTAATTAAATTCAAAATTAGAATCGAAGTTTAACGGAGAAATCACTTCGTGGTATAGCATTTCTGTAACAAATAAGCACGCAAGGAAGGCATTCAGCGAGTTTACTGATTGTTCCTCTTCCTCCCATGGCAGTAAAGAAGATACAAACTCTGGAAATTCCATCAACAGGTTTTTCATTTCGAGATTTATGATCACCATTGTCTTTTACGTACATTATCGTCATATTCTTTTAAAATATTACAATTAAGTACAAATAATGTTAGTTATTTTTTATTCGAATATATAACTTCCAGTACGAATTTTTAATTTCTTCTTTATTCTCCATCGCAACATTGCATCTTTCAGATGAAACTGTCTCAACTAATGTGGCAGAGAAATACTCTCTCTCACGTCGTAGAACAATGTACGCACAATGAAACTCTAATTAATGCCAGACATCACATCATTCGTTCCATCCTAGTCAAGAGCTTGAAATATATTGATGCAGTCATCCTTGAAGAAGTTCACAGCATCTCCACTAGTGGCAGCACTGGAGAATAGACATCGCGGCCTTCGACGAAAAATAAAAAGTCTAGACCATTGGGACACGTCGAAAAAAGAGAAATAGAATCTAATTATGCAAACCATGTATCCCATGCTATCTTCAGAGAGAGAGAGAGAAAGAGAGAGAAAGAGAGAGAAAGAAAGAGAGAGAGAGAAATAGAGAGAGGTAGGTCCATTAAAGGAAGAAAGAAAGAAATCTCCGTCCTTCGATGGGTGACCACTCGGATCCGGAATACAATCAGGTTATAATTTCAATAGAATTTACATTCTAAAATATGTTAAAATCAACCGGTTTTGGTCGTTCGATGTACTAATGCTTCGTAATGGAGCAAGAAACGCTGCCAGCTTCGTATCAAACTCAGAAGGTTTGCTTTCCTACGGCAACTCCCAAGCATGCAGCACAAAGTGATGTGGTTTCAGCAGGGACGATCATAAGCTTGTTCGCAGCATCATTTAGCACGCTTGCCAGTATCGATCCCTGGGTGTTGCATGAGACCAGCAAGCCCCCTATCGGAAAACAATAACAAATGTCCCCGTTCGATTCCACTGCTCTGCGCAGATGATTTATTCCTGCTTTCTCTCCTCTCGCAACGCTTATTTCTTTTCCATACCACTAGGGTGCGCCATATCCGACCCCATCCTTGGATCATCCACAATATTATCAACTTTTTGCATCGATAAAAAGCAGGACGGCAAATTTTCAATTCAAGTAATGCAAGAATAATTGTAATTAAACGCTTTAATTAGCATTTTATTTCCTGTGTTTTAATTGCCGGGTATATTTCAGTTTTAATAGGAAAGCAGTTCATTACTCAATGATAATAGTTTCTTGTCATTTCTGTAGGCTTTTCTTATAAAAATGTTGGTGCAATGCCCAGCATCAGATACCACCAGCCGCCACTGCAAACGTCAGAAAGTGGTAATCTAATAATTAATGCTATTATTGTGTCTTCCTGGGAGGAGTGTCAATCATGCTCTCAGGTATAAATGGAAATTGATGATCGAGTTCCTCAGAATCTATATTACCACTTTCTTTTCGCAGAATCTTTCGAATTTTGTAGTAAGGTTAATTAAGGTTGATGTCCGAATAGGAAGGATGCTTCTTGCTCCGAATAGCAAGCCTCTGAAATTCTATTCATCGATATGTATTTTTTATTTAGCAGAGAGGTAAGGCACGCTTAGGCCTAAATAGCTTGAGCTTGATTCACTCTCTTTCACGATGAACGGCGAGATCTAAAACCATTGCTTCACTGCCCTTCCGGCTGATGGCTATGTTGTCAAGCTCTCCGATTAGAGTCATGAGTAGAAATGCCATGGATTCGAGCCACACTGTAGGCAGCCCTGAAGATGGTTTTCCGTGGTTTCCAATTTTCACACCAGGAAAATGCTGGGGCTGTATCTTAAGACCACGGCCAATTCCTTCCCACTCCTAGCCCTTTCCTATCCTATCGTCACAATAAGACTTATCTGTGTCGGTGTGACGAAAAACAAATCCCAAAGAAATGTCATGAACCTCTTCGCGCACCACCCATCCCGCGTTATTTCGCGGCTTGACCAATCGATGTTCTTACATGGTGGTGGCAACTGTTTTGCAGTAGCTCAGTGCTCCCGACAGAAGAATCCCCTCATGTCCAAGGGTTTGTGTCGTGACTGCACCGGGTTGTGTTGAACGACCTACCGGGAACCGATCTGGCTGCTGTGAGATTCCATGACATCTTCACTGCGCTTATGTACTCAGAGGATGACTCAGGTGGTTTTAGAGTCATGTAGGAGTTTGTTTTCGGGCAGCCTGAATATAAACTATTGTCGCAGTCAATGGTGCGGATCTCATCTTTCTTCGTCGTCTTTTGCAACTAACTCAGAATCAACGGGGATGTCATCCACACCGTTGCCCTCACAATACTAAAGGGATCAATGAGGATCTTTTTTTTGCTATGGGCTTTACGTCGCACCGACACAGATAGGTCTGATGGCGACGATGGGATAGGAAAGGCCTAGGAGTTGGAAGGAAGCGGCCGTGGCCTTAATTAAGGTACAGCCCCAGCATTTGCCTGGTGTGAAAATGGGAAACCACGGAAATCCATTTTCAGGGCTGCCGATAGTGGGATTCGAACCTACTATCTCCCGGATGCAAGCTCACAGCCGCGCGCGACTACGCGCACGGCCAACTCGCCCGGTAATAATCATAATAAGGATCTTGAGCCATCATCTATATGCATCCTCATGTTAACGCACCCAAATGCTGCAAATCACAAGTCTTTCTCTTCAATATTTCAAATTTTGTGAAAGTTCCTTACGGGGATCACTGTAAACACCTAGGTGTTAATATAAGGAATGGTGTTCGTTGGGGTTATCACATAAAGAGGATTATAAATAAATCTACAGATCTCCGTACATTGTTATGAGGGTACATAGGGGTTGAAGCATGACTAGTAAGGATGTAAAGGAGAGAGCATGTAAGTCTTTGGTAAGACCCCAACTTGAGCATGGTTCCAGTGTATGGTACCCTCACCAGGATTACTCGATTCGAAAGCTGAAAGAATCAGCTCGATTTGTTCTGGGTGATTTCCGACAAAAGGGTAGCGTTACGAAAATGCTCCAAGTTTGGACGGCGAAGACTTAGTAGAAAGGAGCCGAGCTGCTCGACTAAGTGGAGGTTGTGTTCCGAGCTGTCAGTGGAGGGATGGCGTGGAATGACAGAAATAGATGAATAACCGAGTGATGTCTTTTTTAAGGTAGGAAAGATGACAATATTAAGATAAAGTTGGAATTTAAGAGCACAAATTTGGGGAAACTATTCGTTTATAGGAAGAGGAGTCTTTCTCTTCGGTATTTCAAATTTTGTGAAAGTTTCTTATGGGGATCACTGTAAATACCTAGGTGTTAACATAAGGAAAGATCTTCATTGGGGTTATAACATAAACGGGAAAACTTCGAAAACAGATCGAAGTCATAAGGACTCATGTCTGTTGAGTACGGAGGATGTTCCAAGACCTTCCAATGCCACCGTTACAATGAGGGATTGACAACGTTTGCGACATGAAATGAAATGGCGTATGGCTTTTAGTGCCGGGAGTGTCCGAGGACATGTTCGGCTCGCCAGGTGCAGGTCTTTTGATTTGACTACCGCAGGCGACCTGCGCGTCGTGATGAGGATGAAATGATGAAGACGACACATACACCCAGTCCCCGTGCCGACGAAATCAACCAATAATGATTAAAATTCCGAACCCTGTCGGGAATCGAACCCGGAACCCCTGTGACCAATGGCCAGCACGCTAATCATTTAGCCGTGGAGCCGGACTTTGCGACATGACAACATGCGTCTCACGCAACATGATAGGGTGATCTTCTTGCGATAAACATTGACGTTTGTGCCGCGTAGCCGGACGCAGATGTCGCTCCAGAAGTCGGCAATAGTAGTCACTGTTGACGGTTCCTACCTCAGGCACAGCATGCGTACTAGTAACACCCTCGTAGTCGTAAGCCACAATCAGCATAGGGTTCACCCGATTGGGATCCTGTCGGCATTTCTGTGGATGTGGCGAACCCGTGTGTCGCCATTTGTTAGATTGACGCTTTGATTCATGCTCCTAGGCTTAGCGCCACACAGCAACAACACTCCGAACTGGATGCCCGTCATCACGGCCGACTGGATCCATCGCTGCGCTCCGGAGGTAGCTAGAGTGACGCATGAAGTCAACCGTGAAGGGCGCCAAACACGCGCTGACTTCTGGAATACCTGCCTGCACAGACTTGCCTCCGGGAGGTAAGTCGGAAGTATGCAGTTGCCCAGACAAGCTCGGACTAATTATTTACCGAGGAAGTTGAATATGACGCGCTCAGCTGTTTTCTGTTTGAGATTCGGATGGTTGAAAAATGTATACAGACTGAAATTAGATAGTCAGTATGGAAGATGAATTGTTATTTGGACACAATAGCGTTCTGCATGAAAAAGACGCGCAAAAAATATTTCAGCTTTCATATTTGTAGGTTACTACATTTATATTTTCTGCCCACTGATCTCTATACAAGGATGGCTGGTAGCTTGGGTAGCAGTAAGCCGAATAGAAGATGACTGGCGCAGTAAGATGGCAGCGAGCGCACGGTGCAGTACACTACGAGGAACGCGCTTGCTTTGTTTATGCTTAGTTCAGTGACGCCAGGCTTCCTTATTGTAGTTCCACGGGTGTTCTGTGCTGTCTTATTGCAAAACCCCACACATTTACAAAGGAATTAAGATGAAATACATCAATGGAAAATCACTAGTTTAGATATTTCACTCGCTGAATTGAAACCACATGTTACTTCTGCATGTTAGTAAAACATAAACAAACAAGGGAGCCATGCTTGTACTACTACGATTAATACAAATACGAATTCCTAAATGTAAATAATACAAATACATAATATATTTAAACTATCAAAGTATGTACATGTGTGGCAGATAAAAATTGAGTACTATTTGGAAGAGGTACAACATTCTCTCTGTCAGTTCAAATTACAATATTTCCTAACATAACGTAATTGTATTGATTACGTAGTAAACAAGTGACTATCAGCATGCCGAAGTGTACTTCTACGGCAAATACGCCGCGAAATACTTGAATATCCAGCGAAAGACATCAGTAAACTACCATTATGCCGTTACAGGAGAAGTGGGTGTGGTTCTGGGCTTTTAAATGTCCTGCGGGTTCATATTAATTGGCTTCTACAAGCTTTAAACGAGCCGGAATTACTAAAATAAAAACATTTTATGAAAGAGGAAGAATAGGGCTATTTTTGTATGGATAAAAAGAAAAACCGATTTTTTGGCTCAAAATACGAAAAATTCAGCCATACCTCCCCTTAAGAATGCATAATTTCGTGGCATACATGTATAAAATTTACAGCGCTGTTTCCAGAAACTGTTTTTCACTGGTATTGTATTACCGATCGCTAATTGCATGTATTCAGCACCTAAGTTAATATTTGTCGGCCGTTATTATACACTCATTTTTATTGCTAACCCGGAGATTTACTGACCTCGGAATGACTTGTCGGTGTTCCCAATGTCCTTCTGCTTTGAGTGAACATGTCCCTATATTTTTAATTATTCTAATGCGCCATTCATTGCAATTTAAAATTGATTATATTGTCATTGCTACCCCATAAGGAGAGCTCTAGGTTGGATACCCCAACATGGCGGACCGCCGCGCTCAACTTGGCGTACTTTCTCCTGCAGCGGAGAGCTGCCTTCAGCGATCCATGTATAGAGATCAGTGTTTCTGCCGCAACTCTGAGATAGCGCTTTCGTCGCAAAGTCTCCGGCTGAATTCAAGCAGCGCCAGAATGTCAGAGACTTGCCTGCAGACTTTTTGTCGACAGACTTATCGGCCATACACACAGAGACATGTCTGAATAGACTGGTTTGCGCAGACTTACCTCCGACTAAATCTGGGCGTGTATGGGACCCTTGACACTACACATCGACAATAGCACCACCTGACCGCTTCCATATCCTATTTGCGCCTGCCCGATCTCCTGGGAGTGTCTGGACTACGTTGTCACTGCTTTATTTACATCCCTCGTAGTAAGTGATGATGAAGTAACTACATCAAATGAAGTGCGACAGACAAATGGCGTATTCCAAAGAGACCCCTTTCGTGTCAGTAAATTTACTGGCACGTAAAAGAACTCCTGCGGGACAAAATTCCGTTAACTGGGCGTCTCAGAAAACCGTCAAAGTAGATAGTGGGACGTAAAATCAATAACATTATTAAGAGAACCCTTAAGCCCGTTACTTTTTAACATAGCTACATCGGACATCGTCATTATTACCAAAGATTTCCCGTCTCCCCTATCGGGCGCGTCCCAGGTGGCGGATCGGGAGACTCGCGCGACTTGTCCGGAGGGTTTGAGGGAAATAAAATACCTCTCTTGGACCAAAAACAGACACAGCTCGCCAACATCTTCAGCAACCTCTGAAGCTCACTACTTCAGTTGTAACCATAACACCGACATAGATACTTTTAACTTGATTGATGGAATCAACCTACAACATAACTACCCCAGGCCCTAGTAGACATACTAGTTTTTCTCGGTCATCGGATTCTGGCGGACCGAGAACATCATGCGGGAATGTATCGGAATTTACCAAATCTCTTCGCCCAAAATGCAAAACTTTCTTTGGTAGTCTAAACATCAACACACTTGGGAAAACTGGGAAGTCAAAACAATTAACAAACATGTTAGATAACTTAAACATCCAAATTTTAGCACTCCAGGAAACCAGATACACGGATGAAAATAATTTTGACTCAGGAAATTATAGAATTTACAAAGGCAAGCCAGCAATCTCCCTTCATAAGAGACCATTACAATTTGGCAACGATTCGCTGTAAGAAGAAACAATGTAAACTCAGTACTTATCTTTTCTTCGCCTTCTGAAAGAATTTCAACATTATTCTTTAAATCAGGAAACAAAGCTTATACATTACTTAATGTGCATGCACCCACCAATAAATACAATTAAAAAGATCCACAAATGGTGGAAGACTTCTGGGAACTGCTAGAAGAAACTACAGCCACAATTCCAAATCATCACATACAAATTCTATTAGGAGATTTCAATGCCCAAATTGGTAGAGAAAAGAAATTCAGGAAAAATGTACAAAGATTAATTGATTTTTGCAAACATTTTGATCTCAAATTAATGTCAACACATTTCCGGGCGCTTCCACACAAGAAAACAACCTGGAGATCCTCAAATTTTAACTTGGGAGAATTTCAACTAGATCATGTGGCTATTTCTAAGAAAAATCAAAAAGAAATTATGAATGTTAAAGTTAAAAAGGGCTCATTGACTCTGACCACCATCTATCCTTAACCAGGGTCAAATTTCAACCAAACAGGTCCAAACCCAGAATAACAAAAAACTGCGTGTCGATCAAGAATTCTTAAACAGAACACTAGTACTTTCCTTGAAAGTATTCCTACTCACAATCCTTCGAACTGGTTAGAACTCAAAGACATACTTTGGAAGGCTTCTCGAAATGTTGGCACACCTCCCAGGAAACGCAAACATAGGTGATGGAATGAAACCAATGAAGCTAAACTTTAGAACTAAAGCCTGGCAGAATTAGAATTCTCATAAAACTGAACAAACCTGGCAGGAATACACCAAAATACAGAAACAAACATAAAAAATTATCAGGTCTGAAAAACGCAAATACGAACACTACATATTGGCAGAAATTGAGCAAGATTTTACAAATAGCAATACATGAAACTTCTACAAAACTTTCAGAGAAGAATTATCAAATTATCAGGAACTTGGTCTTTGCTTCAAATGCACAGATGGGACATTGGAAACGAATAATTAAGAGAACTGAAAACTTCTAGCAGTTTATTTCCAGGATCTTTTAAACTGCGAATCCCCTAAAGAACAACTCACTTTTGAAAAACCCTTATCTAATCAAGATTCAGAACCCCCAACACTGGAAGAAGTCAAAGAAATAATCAATGGATTCAAAAATAACAAAGCCCCGGGCGAAGATGGTATAATTGCCGAAATGCTGAAGATAGGTGACAGCGTAGCCCGAAAAATCCACTCGATTCTTGAGAACATCTGGATCACTGAAGAAATCCCGGAAGATTGGAAATGTGCACTAATCCTTCCACTTCACAAGAAAGGGGATAAAACGAACATCAATAATTATAGAGGAATTAGTTTGATACCAGTTGCTTACAATTTTTTTTTCCAAAGCCCTGCTCAATAGACTTCAGAAAAAAACAGACCATCTAATTGGTGAATACCAGGCAGGTTTCCGAAAAGGAAGATCTTGTACAGAAAAAATCCTTAATCTCAAAACTATCCTCCAAATGCGCAAAACCAGACAGTCATTATTTTCAATACTCTTGAAGAATTTCAAGTGGATAAAAAAACAAGAGAATTAATCAAACAAACATTAACTGGCACTACTGCAAAATTTAAATTCCTAGGCGAAATATCTGAGCATTTTCCTGTTAACACCGAGGTCCGTCAAGGGGATGGTTTATCGCCGTTACTGTTTAACTTGGTACTTGAGAAAGTAATCAGGACCTGGGAAAAGGAAACTAAAGGAATAACCCTTGGAAGACTACGTAAAGACAGAATTCACGTGCAATATCTGGCCTTTGCTGATGACATAGCAATCCTTTCCAATAATAGGCATGAAGAAATTCATTCAATTGAAAAACTTCATGAAATTGCCATCAAAATGGGACTTCAAATTTCGTATGAGAAAGCTCAGTACCTACATGGAAGGAGCCTCATGATAATTACATGGACAACCTATGATAACTAAATTCTGAAAAACTGTTCAAGTGAACCAATTTAAATATTTGGGAGAAATTATTCAGTCCTCTGGTTTAAACAGCGAAGCAAATAAAGAAAGAATTTCCAAATTACAGAAAGCATACAGGATCACTTGGAACAATAAAAAATCAATATCTCGGAATGCAAAACTTAGACACTATAATACAGTGATCAAACCTGAAGCGTTATATGCCTCAGAAACCTCAATCATTGGTGGCGGATCTTTAACCAAAGACATTGAGAAACAAGAAAGGAAAATTTTACGAAAAAATTTTGGCCCAGTTTGTATAGATGGAATATGGAGAAAAAAATCATCCCAGGAGATATATTGTCATTCTGAAAAAAAATTCTCACACTTTTCGGAAAAAACGATTGAAATTTTATGGACACATTATCAGAATGAACACTAACACTAACACTAATGTTTAAATGTTGAAGAGTGTTGGACCAAGAATAGATCCTTGAGGAACTCAGGCTTTGATGAGCTGAGGTGTTGAATTCGTGGAATTGATACGTACGCTAAAGATACACTGGCTCAAGAAGCTGTAGATGATATATAATGTGGGATTCCGATTGTTTACAATTTGTATAATAGGCCTTTGTGCCAAACCTTATCAATGTCTTTGTAAAATCTAAGAATGTTGCAATAACGTGATGTTTGAACTCGAAACCTTGTACAATATGTTCTTTAATACGTAGTAGCTGATGAGTATTCAAAAGCCTTTGACGGAAGCCAAAATGATGATGTGGAAGGAGATATCTTTCCTCCAAGAAATTATTTAGATGTTTGTGGAGGATTTTCACAAATAATTTGGATAATGTTGCTAATAAACTTATTGGTCGGTAACTCGTTGGTAGTGTCGAAGATTTTCCAGGTTTTTGAATTGCTATTATTACTGCGCGTTTCATGTGTCGGGAAAGTACCCAAGACGAAGAAGTGCATTGAATATAGATGCAAGGAATGATATTGCTTTTCGAGAAAAGTGCTTCAAGGCTATGTTAGGGATGAGATCATGTTCAGCAGCCTTCTTGACGGGCAGGTTCTAGATCAGATTTCGGATTTCTCCCGGTGAAAAAAAATTGATTCTTGCCGGAACTGTGGGGTAGCCTGTTGGAATTTCTTCTATTTCACTGTGATACTCGCGGTTGATGGTGATTTTGGAGTGAAAGTAACTTCAAAAACCTCTGCAAGTATATTACATTTTTCAGAATCACTCAAATAATGGGTATCAGCTGCTTTCAGACGTGGAATAATGCTCGATTCATGCAGTATTCGTTTCGTTTCTTTCCAGGGTGTGCATTCGTCCGGCGACAGACCGGAGAGATGATTCTGGTACGATGCATAACGGTGATTATCTACAGTTGTGCGTACTAATCCGATGAGCTGCTGTTGAGTTGCTTGTTGTTGTAGATGTGAGGAAACATTCCCTGAAGGCTGGTTTGTGTTGATTTGTTGACCGGGTTGAAATGGTTGCATAGAATCTACGTCCACTGACGGCGAATAATATGTTAAACTTTCTTTTAATATAGTCCCGGTATCAAGGTTTATTCCATTAGCCATGTTGAGAGAAGTGTAAGTTCGCAGCGTGAAAGCACACGAAGTTTAATTACAAAAATGCACTGAAGAACGAACACACAATACACGGTACCGGTATGCTATACTGTAAACACTGATGCAAGTGCAATGGATTAGTATCACTTGGAAACAATTTTTTAACCCATGGGTAAATAATAAAAATATCGAGCTCGATCATTATTATTATTATTATTATTATTATTATTATTATTATTATTATTATTATTATTATGTGGTTCATGTTTGTGGGTTACTGTAGTCGCGTCCTAGTTCGTGAACCATGGGCAACGGCTGAGTGGCCTAGTAAGTGGTCCTGAGAGTCGGGATACCAGTTGCTATGGAATGGGAGTGGGCATCTCGGACATATTCTGAGTCGTGGCCCTCCTTGTGCTCAGGCGGCTAGGACTATACAATTCACCGGTGGTCCATAACCCGTTAGAGGAGAGATCCTCACTTGGACTATGTGCAAGTAGGGTAGCATCCTGCTTCATGAATTTACCGAGCTCAGAACATTTTAAGCAAGCCTCGGACCTATGGGAGTAATGGAGTTCCACTCCCATTTGACAGGCGAGGGACTCCTTGGAAACAACTTGGCGAACGAAATGGAATTCGATGGGGAGCTATCAATATTAATGGGGCTTATGGAAGAAAGAAGGTAGAACTGGCTGAGTCAGCAAAGAGGATGCATCTGGACGTGCTAGGAGTAAGTGATATTCGGGTAAGGGGAGATGAGGAAAAGATAGGAGATTATAAAGTGTACTTGACGGGTGTTAGAAAGGGAAGGGCAGAGTCTGGGGTAGGGCTCTTTATCAGGAAAACCATTGCACGCAACATAGTTTCTGTTAGGCAAGTAAATGAGCGAATGATGTGGGTAGATTTGTCAGTTGGAGGAATTAGGACAAGAATTGTGTCCGTGTATTCACCATGTGAGGGTGCAGATGGGGATGAAGTTGACAAGTTTTATGAAGCATTGAGTGACATCGTGGTCAGGGTCAACAGCAAGGATAGAATAGTGCTAATGGGCGATTTCAATGCTAGAGTTGGTAATAGAACTGAAGGATACGAAAGGGTGATTGGTAAATGTGGGGAAGATATGGAAGCTAATGGGAATGGGAAGCGTTTGCTGGACTTCTGTGCTAGTATGGGTTTAGCTGTTACGAATACATTTTTCAAGCATAAGGCTATTCACCGCTACACATGGGAGGCTAGGGGTACCAGATCCATAATAGACTATATCTTAACAGACTTTGAATTCAGGAAATCTGTTAGGAATGTACGAGTTTTTCGCGGATTTTTCGATGATCTGTAGTGAACTAAGTATCTCTAGGCCTAGAGTAGAGAAAGTGAAATCTGTCTGCAAACGAATAAGGGTAGAAAATCTCCAGGACGAGGAAATTAGAAGTAAATGGATATGATTAGTGAGAAATTTCGAACAGTAGACAGTAAGCAGGTTCAGGATATAGAAAGTGAATGGGTGGCATACAGGGATGCTGTAGTAGCAACAGCAAGGGAATGCCTAGGAACAACTGTGTGTAAAGATGGAAAAGGCGAACATCTTCATGGAATGATGAAGTGAGAGCAGCCTGTAAACGTAAAAAGAAGGCTTATCAGAAATGGCTCCAAACAAGGGCCGAGGCAGACAGGGATTTCTACGTAGATGAAAGAAACAGAGCGAAACAAATAGTTGTTGAGTCCAAAAAGAAGTAACGTGAAGATTTTAGTAATAACCTGGAAAGGCTAGGTCAAGCAGCAGGGAAACCTTTCTGGACAGTAATAAAGAATCTTAGGAAGGGAGGAAAAAAGGAAATGAACAGTGTTTTGAGTAATTCAGGTGAACTCATAATAGATCCCAGGGAATCACTGGAGAGGTGGAGGGAATATTTTGAACATCTTCTCAATGTAAAAGGAAATCATCATGGTGGTGTTGCAAAAAGCCAAGCTCATGGGGAGGAGGAAAATTATGTTGGTGAAATTATGCTTGAGGAAGTGGAAAGGATAGCAAATAAACTCCATTGTCATAAGGCAGCAGGAATAGATGAAATTAGACCTGAAATGGTGAAGTATAGCGGGAAGGCAGGGATGAAATGGCTTCATAGAGTAGTAAAATTAGCATGGAGTGTTGGTAAGGTACCTTCAGATTGGACAAAAGCAGTAATTGCACCTATCTATAAACAAGGGAACAGGAAGGATTGCAACAACTATCGAGGTATCTCATTGATTAGTATACCAGGCAAAGTATTCACTGGTATCTTGGAAGGGAGGGTGCGATCAGTCGTTGAGAGGAAGTTAGATGAAAACCAGTGTGGTTTCAGACCACAGAGAGGCTGTCAGGATCAGATTTTCAGTATGCGCCAGGTAATTGAAAAATGCTACGAGAGGAATAGGCAGTTGTGTTTTTGTTTCGTAGATCTAGAGAAAGCATATGACAGGGTACCGAGGGAAAAGATGTTCGACATACTGGGGGAATATGGAATTCAAGGTAGATTATTAAAATCAATCAAAGGCATTTATGTTGACAATTGGGCTTCAGTGAGAATTGATGGTGGAATGAGTTCTTGGTTCAGGGTACTTACAGGGATTAGACAAGGCTGTAATCTTTCAACTTTGCTGTTCGTAGTTTACATGGATCATCTGCTGAAAGGTATAAAATGGCAGGGAGGGATTCAGTTAGGTGGAAATGTAGTAAGCAGTTTGGCCTATGCTGACGACTTGGTCTTAATGGCAGACTGTGCCGAAAGCCTGCAGTCTAATATCTTGGAACTTGAAAATAGGTGCAATGAGTATGATATGAAAATCAGCCTCTCGAAGACTAAATTGATGTCAGTAGGTAAGAAATTAAACAGAATTGAATGTCAGATTGATGATACAAAGCTAGAACAGGTCGATAATTTCAAGTTTTTAGGTTGTGTGTTCTCCCAGGATGGTAATATAGTAAGTGAGATTGAATCAAGGTGTAGTAAAGCTAATGCAGTGAGCTCGCAGTTGCGATCAGCAGTATTCTGTAAGAAGGAAGTCAGCTCCCAGACGAAACTATCTTTACATCGGTCTGTTTTCAGACCAACTTTGCTTTATGGGAGCGAAAGCTGGGTGGACTCAGGATATCTTATTCATAAGTTAGAAGTAACAGACATGAAAGTAGCAAGAATGATTGTTGGTACAAACAGGTGGGAACAATGGCAGGAGGGTACTCGGAATGAGGAGATAAAGGCTAATTTAGGAATGAACTCGATGGATGAAGCTGTACGCATAAACCGGCTTCGGTGGTGGGGTCATGTGAGGCGAATGGAGGAAGATAAGTTACCTAGGAGAATAATGGACTCTTATGGAGGGTAAGAGAAGTAGAGGGAGACCAAGACGACGATGGTTAGACTCGGTTTCTAACGATTTAAAGATAAGAGGTATAGAACTAAATGAGGACAACACTAGTTGCAAATCGAGGATTGTGGCGACGTTTAGTAAATTCTCAGAGGCTTGCAGACTGAACGCTAAAAGGCATAACAGTCTATAATGATAATGTATGCATGTTATTATTATTATTATTATTATTATTATTATTATTATTATTATTATTATTATTTACGTGGTTATGTACGGACATTATTTGGTATAAATCGTGGTCGTAACAAAACATGTGAGGTTATGTCACGACACGTCTGCTGTAGTACGCGAACCTTTTCTTGATCCCTGAGCTTCATAGTGCTGAATGGGAACTTGGGATCAAGAAAAGGTTCGCGTACTATATGTATATTAATACGAGTTTATTTAACGTAAGAACACGTAGTTAATAGTATATAATTTACTTAATTTACTTACTTTATGGTGTATAAATCCATTGTAATGTTATGCAACACACTGTAATAGTCCGTAACAACGCATCTTGTCACTAGAGAGTTACAGAACATTCTATCCATTTGTAAATAGGTTATTGGAGACTCTAGAAATTACGAGAAAACATGCGTGTCATGCTTTTCTAGAAGCCTGGCCAGGCAATGTACATAAAGAGGCAGCCTTGGGAGTTGGAGTTGAGTTGTTAGCGAGAGTTGCTAGTGAAAGTCGTTAGTCAAGTATGTGAACTTATGTTGTGATTTTGTTGTGTTGGTAATCGGTTGACATGCTAATGCAGCAGTTTTCTTCGTAGAAGTGTTTTGTTCAAAATGGTGGTTCATTGATATGTGTATAATGCGTATATAATTTGTAAATAAATTGTGTACGCAATTGACAGCATCGCGAGTGTGCGTCTTTGTAGTTACAACAACAGAAGCGAGAGGTAACAGCGCTGAGTGACTTGCTTCGGATGAAGCTCGCTAGCGACTGACAAGTATAATTTATGTCTTAGCGTTACTTCTTCTTCGTTCGATGTTTAGGACTGACCGATGTATCCATATATTTGCTTCCGACCTCTCCAAAATGTATTTCTACATGTACTTATAGTTAGGCCCACGAGAGCTGAAGTCTGACGTTTAGCGCCAATGGCGAGGAAAAGTAGACTAACGCTGCTCGAAGATGGTCTGTTGCTATGGCAATGAAAACAGATGCCATATTTAAGGACGCTATCGCCACGTGGGTTGGCTTGCTCTCAATCGCTTTTGTGACATTATTCGGAGTAGTACAGCGTTAACTGCGTTAATTGTTGCTAGTTTATGTAATAATTTAAGTGTTTGTTTCCTGAATATAATTTTTGTTGTTAGTTTATTTCTTGTAAGTTAATCAGTGGCTAGTTGTACAATTATATTCTCTACTAGCGAATGTACCCGTGCTTCGCTACGGCGTTCAACATTGTATTCGAATATCGAAGTAAACAGTGTACATGCAGTAAATAAGATTGTTTTAAAATTGCATGTCTCTTAGCGTTATGCGAGAAAGAGCATGGGGATATCCCCATACGTTGTTTCCAATGTAAAGTGTTTGTTACGGATTTGTGATATAACGGCAGACTCACTTGCCTACTGCCATTCACAATCGAGTTGGGAAGTTTACATTATAATTGGAGGCCCCATTGCCTACTGCGCGGTCACAATCAAGTTGGGAGTGTTCGTTACAATGGCAGGCCCCATTTCCTACTCCCAAACAGATTACAGTCGAGGAGATTTTATTATAATGGCAGGCAAATTCCCTACCACCATTCAAAATTGAGTTGTGCCGTTATCATTATAATGTCAGGCCGATTTTCCTACTGCCAGCCAGCTTACTGCCAGTCGCACCAAGTTGGTGAGTTTCCATCAAAATAGCAGGCCACTATGCCTAATGCCAGTCACATTTTAGATGAGGACATTTGTTTATAATGGCGGGCAACCTTGCCTTCTGCCAAACACAATCGGGTAGGGATGTTTTACACAAAACTGCATGCTCACTTGCCTTCTGCAAGTCAAATCGAGAAGTGAACTATTAATTACAATTTAGACCTTCCTTACTAATGACAGTTACACAGGAGTTGGAGAAGGAACCCTTTCATACTGCCAGTCAAAGTCGGTGTGGGGAGTACTGATTACAATAGCAGACCCACCCTTTCTCGATCGCTACAAATCGACATCAGTGAATATATATAGATCGACATACGAAAGTATATGCGTGGTTACAATATTGAAGACCTTGATTTACAGATTAACTGCTACTAAACGTACGTCATATCGACAAAGAATTATACTATAAGACACGCCGGATTTAGTGCCCTAAATGGCTGGTCCTATGATATGTCATCTATTCTAGGGTCAGACTGAGTTAGGAACGTGGAACAGGGTAACGTTTTTGTAAGATTATCTCACATTACATTACTTTTCGGATAATTATGTGACAGCTACATACATAGCATTTGGCTCACATATGGCTACTGGGTGGGCCAATTTTCGTGAAGTGTTTGAAGATTCTGTATTTCATATAAGTAATCGAAAGTATGAATTATGCTTGTGAAAATACCAAATTGACTTAACATCGATTAATAGAGAATAATCAAGCGTAAAAGGGATACAGATATGGCAAAAAGTCATAAGACCAAGGTTGTAGATCATTCCAAATTGAACGGAGATTGTGCAATCTGTTATGTGATAGGAATTTCCGAAGGTCTGCACCATCATTAAAATTGCCTGCATATTTTGATATTCTTCGGGGATAAAGAGTGAAAAATGTAATAATCTAGGATGTTTTCCGTTCGTTACAGGCTAAAACGTATAATTTTGTCAAATTTCAATTATCTTCTTTTTTTCTTCTGGCAGATTATGCCGCAATCTGGATTTTGGGCAAGGCGGTTAAAAATTAGGACTTTCAGGAAACTAAACCAAAAATTGTGCAGATGGTCATTATTAACCCTTAAACGGAAAGCTGTACGAAAATTTCGCCAAAATAGTCAGTGTAGTGACACACAGTCGTTACGATTTGATTTATATAAATAAGGAATCTGCTCCATGTAAAACACCTTTGTGGCTATGTCCGCTGGACTTAACCTGCAAAACTGACCATTCATGGTATCTCCCTTATTAATCCTCCTGACGAAAAAATGCACATGAAAAAAAGGTTTAGAGGTGGAATTCCATCACGTTTGGTCGATTTCTAGTCAGGTTGGTCTTGTTCTGTATATATTGTGGAAGAGTAAAATCACCATTTCGGTTCCCTATAAACCGCCAGTCCATTCCGGAACATGAAATGTTATTTACGTTTAATACCTACCTTTGGACAGGTGGATGCTAAATATAAATTTTGGTTCGAATGTCTTCAGTAGTTTTCAAGTTGTAAGGAATACGCTTTACACGCACCCGGTCGTGAGTTAAGTCCGATGGGACTTGTACAGAAAAACGGTCCGTTAATGATATCTCCCTTATTAATCCTCGTATCGAAATGATGCACATGAGAAAAAAGGTTTAGAAATTAATTTCTACCAAGGCAGGTAGATTTAAATTAACGTTGGTTGTGTATATTTTGTGGAAGTGCAAAATCCAGTTTCTGTTTCGTATAAACCCCCAGTCAGTTCAGGGATTTAGAAACAATATTTGCCCTAAAGCCTGTCAAGGACAGGCGTATTCTAAATATGAGTCTTGGTGGAAATACATCCAGTAGTTTGTAGCACTCGCGTACATACGGCGTAATTAAGGAAGAAAATAATACAGTTAAGAAAGTTGAAACTAATAGAAAATGTATTATAACTGAGGACAGCCGGATAACGACAAATATGTAAATGCCAAGTGAATGTATTGGAAAATCAAATGCCCCTCAATAAATTATGCTAGTGTGAGTTATGGATATAATAAAGCGTTAACAGAGGAGAAATTTAGGTCCAGTGATTCCTAGGTAAACAAATAAGAAGAAGATGACTAATGGTGTTATTACTTAATCTATTCGAGGGCGGTTATAGCAACCAACGATATTCCGCCAATATCCCGCAGGTAGGCCGATTGACGCCTCTCTTGTCTTCTACCCAAGGAACAACCACGAATTTAAAAGCATGATGAGAAAAATGGCAATACGTTACTTCCCTGCTGGCATGCAGTCAGAAACTTTGCCATGGTAACCTGTAGGTTCGTTGTCGGTCTGTCCGTCACTCAATGCAGAGCATGATACCAGCGGACAATTGTAAATGTCTCCGTCATGTGAAGAGTAAGGTAAATTATGAACATAACGAAAGTTGTTTATAATGAAGAGACGTTTCCCGTACGGTGAACGAAGTTTACAGAAAATCTATAGTATAAGAGAAAATGGAGGAAAACCATTCTGGTTTTCCTATAAATCCTCGTCTTTTCAAAGATTTTAAAATGATATGCATATCGAAACCTTCCCCGGGATGAGTATACTCTAAATATGCAGTTTGGTTGAGATCTATCCAGCCGTTTCGACGTGATGGTGGAAAAACCATTCTGATTTTCCTATGAACCCCCGTCTATTCAAAGATTTTAAAATGATATGCATGTCGAACCTTCCCCGGGATGAGTATACTCTAAATATGAAGTTTGGTTGAGATCTATCTAGCCGTTTCGACGTGATGGTGGAAAAACCACTCTGGTTTTCCTATAAACCCCCCGTATATTCAAAGATTTTAAAATGATATGCATATCAAAACCTTCCCCGGGGTGAGTATACTCTAAATATGAAGTTTGGTCGAGATCTATCCAGCCGTTTCGACGTGATGGTGGAAAAACCATTCTGGTTTTCCTATAAACCCCCCGTCTATTCAAAGATTTTAAAATGATATGCATATCGAAACCTTCCCCGGGATGGGTATGCTCTAAATATCAAGTTTGGTTGAAATCTATCCAGCCGTTTCGACGTGATGTTGGAACAGACAAACAGACAAACAAACAGACACGAAACGTAAAAACCACCGATTCGGTCTTGAGTTGAGCTAAAACGGATAAATATCTGAAAAATTGGCAAAACAAAAGAAATTACAGACAGCGGACCCCCTACAATTTTATTTATATAGATTTGACATGTGCATTTGTTGAGGTTATTGTTAGTTTAGTGAATATGAAATCTCATCTTTATCGGCAAGGAGGTGTTCTGTCTTAAATGCCGGAATTACTAGCACGAGCTTAGGAACGAGTCAAAGTTTATTGAACTGCATTAGGCCAACATACCGGTAGTTGATTAAATATCCTGCCTGTATGAAAGAGTGATATTCCTCAGATTGAGGTAACGATGACAACGCAGCGTACATCGTACTTTCTGCTTTCGCCGCTCAAATGTCAGATTTAAACTTTTGTGGGCCCAACTATATTTCCTCCACTTTCTACTCTGATGTAAAGTCGAGACACGCAAGCGGTCCCAGCCAGTAGCAAAGAAAACGGCATATGTCTGATCTCCCGGCCCCTCACTTGCCCAGCAGGGGTGATTTATGACGGCAGTGGGCTTTAAAATGGAAGTACTCATTCCTTAACAGAAATACTCCTCACAGCTCTGTTGCACTACTTATTATGAGGTAATCATTGCATTTTGATGTTCAAAAATAGCTACATTTGTTGGCTATTTTATGTTCGAACTACACCCCCTGTATGAAAAAGCAGCCGTCCCAATGGAACCGCCAAATGAAATTCATCAACTACTAGGAATTACAACAACCAACACAACTAATACCGGACCTCTACAACTACCATTGAAATGAAATGGCGTATGCCAGGAGTGTCCAAGGACAAGTTCGGCTCGCCAGATGCGGGTCTTTTGATTTGGCTCCCGTAGGCGACCTGCGCGTCGTGATGAGGATGAAATGATGGTGTCGACACATACACCCAGCCCCCGTGCCAGCTAAATTAACCAATTTTTGTTTAAAAATCCCGACCCTGCCTGGAATCGAACCCGGGGCCCCTGTGACCAAAGGCCAGCACGCTAACCACTTAGCCATGGAGCCGGACCTCCCTCCGATGTATGTGATCAAATGTGCCATCAACCTAATAATAATAATAATAATAATAATAATAATAATAATAATAATAATAATAATAATAATAATAATAATAATGTTGTTGTTGTTTGAGTCATCAGTCCATAGACTGGTTTGATGCAGCTCTCCACGCCACCCTATCCTGTGCTAACCTTTTCATTTCTACGTAACTATTGCATCCTACATCTGCTCTAATCTGTTTGTCATATTCATACCTTGGTCTACCCCTACCGTTCTTGCCACCTACACTTCCTTCAAAAACCAACTGAACAAGTCCTGGGTGTCTTAAGATGTGTCCTATCATTCTATCTCTTCTTCTCGTCAAATTTAGCCAAATCGATCTCCTCTCACCGATTCGATTCAGTATCTCTTCATTCGTGATTCGATCTATCCATCTCACCTTCAGCATTCTTCTATAACACCACATTTCAAAAGTCGTTAGTTCATGATTTTACTTGTGCTTTCTTTACTGAAAGCGAGACTGATATTAGCAGCATAAAAGTAATATATTGATAGTCTTACTTTGTTATGAATTTAAGTTTAGTATTTTAATAATAATGTTATTTGTTTTACGTCCCACTAACTACTCTTTTAAGGTTTTCGGAGACGCCGAGGTGCCGGAATTTAGTCCCGCAGGAAGTTTAGTATTTTAAGAGACCTGTTATTTACATGCATAAATAGCTCATAGCGATCATTTACGGCTATTTGAAAGTTTTTTTTTATAGAGTTTATTTGCCACTTCTTTCTTTTCTTTCTTTCTTCTAACATCTGCGACCAGCTCGCATCCGGTTGATAGTGGGTTCGAACCCCACTGTCGGCAGCCTTGAAGATGGTTTTCCATGGTTTCCCATTTTCACACCAGGCAAATGTTGGGGCTGTACCTGAATTAAGGCCACGGCCACTTCCTTCCTGCTCCTAGGGCTTTCCTGTCACATCGTCGCCGTAAGACCTATCTGTGTCGTGCGTCGTAAAGCAACTTGTAAGAAAACGTCTGCGACCACTGCACATGTTATGCGCGAAAGAAAATATTTTGCGATATTGGTTTGTGCCGTAGTTCATGATCAGGTATTCGTATTCATAATAATAATAATAATAATAATAATAATAATAATAATAATAATAATAATAATAATAACTGACATAGCAACGGTGTAAATAAGAGTAAGGTCGTGTTTATCGTTCTCTCTCTCTCTCTCTCTCTCTCTCTCTCTCTCTCTCCAAGTGTGAACTTAGTGCAGTGGAACATGCTTACTCACTCCACAGCTTATAGAAGTTTAGTGCAACAGATGATAGTATACGTAAGAATTCCAACCATCCTCCCGATATCGGGCCCTCAGACGTTTTATGGTGAAACCTAACCTCAACATACTGTATGTCTCTAATGCAGGCCTTTCCAACTCGAGCACTTAGTGCTGGGGCGCACCAGCGCTGCACTCAGCAGCACCGTTCCCCTCCTTCCCCACCTACCCCGTGCAGTGGTGGGTGCATGTGTGCGTAAGAGACATTCATTCTCACTCTCTCCCTGTTTGTGTCGTTCTCAGTAGAATCTGTTCGATAGAACAGACAGTGGAGCAGTTGGTTTCACCTTCGTTAAAAATGTCGTTTAATCCTTCATGGGTGGATTCATATTTTGTTCTCAATACCGAAGGGAAAGCTCAGTGTTTTATTTGTCATGTCATTTTAAGCGTCAAGTCTTCAACCGTGCGACGACACTACCACAATAAACATGTTTCCACCTATGATGACATTGTTGGCGCAGCAAGAACCGAACAAGTTGCTAAGTTAAACTCGGAATTGTTTTCTTCAGGGATACGTAATAACTTACTCATTAGGAATTGTTTTACATACAATTTAGGAGATTTGTTTTCGTTTTTGGTTTTGTATCATTAAGAGCTGTTTAGAATAAGACTTAGATGTGCTGCTATGAAAAAACACCGGGCGAGTTGGCGGCGTGGTTAGGGGCGCTCAGCCGTATGCTTGCATCCGGGAGATATTGGGTTCGAATACCACTGTCGGCAGCGCTGCAGATGGTTTTCCGTGGTTTCCCATTTTCACACCAAGAAAATGCTGGGGCTGTTCCTTAATTAAGGCCACGGCCGCTTCCTTCCCATTCATAGCCTTTTCCTATCCCATCATCGCCATAAGACCTATTGCAAAAAAGAACCCACTAAGATAATTTTTAAATTATTTTACCTCCCTGTCCCACAGATACTTGAACCCAATACTTTAGAAGGCGCAGTTCGAGCACGTTATGGGCTATTGTTGCTCTGAAAATTGAAAAAAAAAAAACCAGATGTTTTCAATTCTGAATTGAAATAAATGGAGAACTAGGACTTCTCTGTCTGATGCGGACTTAGAGGCAGTACTTAGAATTACTACTGCAAAATCGATTGTACCCATTATTGGTAAATTAGTTGCCGCAAAAGATGTCAGCAATCGACTTAAACGCTAAATGTACATTAAGGCAAACGCAAAGTATGTACAGAATAAATTGTGTGTTTATGTGTTCACAGAACTGTCATAAATAATATTTTCATAAGCTGCGCGCTGACTTGACGACCTGTGGTTCTGCCTCCGTCACTACCCCTCCTTCCCCCACCACCTCTACGGTGCTATAGCACAGCACCGGGGCTGCTGACGGGGCCGGCCGGGGCCGTGGGAGCACCTCAGTTGGAATCGCTTGCTCTAATGGAAGTGCAACATCACCTGTATGAACAAGCAGCCGCCCCAATGGAACCGTCAAATGAAATTCATCAACCGCAAGGAAATAACAACCAACACGACTAATACCGGACCTATACAACAACCATTAATACCAGGTAATGCGCTTTCTCCATCCGATGTACAGCATGGACAAAAGTATTAATACCCCTAGCCATCCTATACAAAATGCTTTATTGCTGGACCAGTACGAAGTACAGGTCAAAATTACAAACCCAAACGTATACCTTGTACAGAAGTGGTCATTAAAAAGCACAAAAACTGAGAGTAAATAACAGTACATAACAAAGCAACAAATGCGTACTCCATGACACATGTCTGGACGTAAGTATTCATACCTTGCGTGTAAAAATGGGGTTTGAACGAGTAAAGAGGAACCTGTGTTGTTCCGTGGCATTAGTTGCATAGTAGATTCAGGCAGAGACGGACTGATCAGCTGGTCATAGACGGTGCTAGTCCAATGACGAGGAAAACCAAGGAAACGTCTGTTGAAGAGAGACGACTTATTCTACGCCTTCACCATCAAGGAAAATCGTATTCCGAGATCGGAAACATCATTGGAAGAAGTAAACCAACTGTGCAAAGCATCATGCAAAGGTTAAAAGGACAGGGTGTTCTTATAAGCAAGAAAAGAAGTGAACGTCCGAAGAAACTGACCGCACGAGACGAAAGGCTCATAGTAACCATAATTAAAAACAACTACACACTACATCCATCGCAGTTGGCAGAATATTTCCATCATGCAGTGTGAAACAAACCAGTAAGGAGGGTCCTTCATTGTGCTGAGTACCGATCTAGGGTCTCAAGAAAGAAACCACACACAACCAAAGTGAATCGACGGAAGAGACTACAATTTGCAAAAGAATACGTGATGTTCACAGATGAGAGTAAATTTAATACTTTCCGAAGTGTTGGACGCATTTTAGTGTGGAGACGCCCTAACACAGTTCGATGAGCCGAACCTCGTTACCACTGTGAAGCACGGCGGGGGTGGGGTTATGGCGTGGGGCTTAGTGGCCGCTTCAGGTGTCGGGGAGTTGGTATTTATGGACAGATTTCAATATTTGAACATCCTGAAAGGAAAGTTCGCAAAAGCACCGAAGAGCTTGGGATTACTAACGAGTTTTACTTCCAACACGACAATGACCCCAAACCTACGGCAGAAATTGTTCGCTTGTGGGTACTCTACAACACGCCGCACACATTAAAAACACCTCCTCAATCGCCGGATACCAACCCCATCGAACATCTATGGAGTGAATTGGAATCCAGGCTAAGAAAACACCACATAACAAGTAAAACACACTTGAAACAATTACTACAACAAGAATGGGGGAACATTTCATCTGAACTAACACGGAAACTGGAGTTCTCAATGCCCAACAGGTTAAAAGAAATAAAATACAGTAAAAGCAAACAAACGCGCTACTGATCGAATTGGTAATATCTGTTTGTTCATTGAGTTGTGAACTCCTCTGGAATACGGTATGAATATTTATGTCCAGATAAGTAGTGTCATGGAGTACGAATTTGTTGCTTTGTTATGTACTGTTATTTACTTCCAGTTTATTTTGTGCTTTTGAATGTACACTGCTGTACAAGGTATACGTTTGGTTTTGTAATCTTGACCTGTACTCTGTATTGGTCCAGCAATAAAGCATTCTGTTTTGAATGGGTTGGGGTATGAATACTTTTGTCCATATCTGTATGTGATCAAATCTGCCGTCAACGTATTCTTTTTCGTGCCAACAAAATATTAGTAGAATCATCGATAGTCCCAGAAAGAACTGTTGAAATGGGTAGTTTGGGACCTGGCAATACGAACCGAATGGAATGTGGGAATAATATTCAGTCAGATGAGGTACCTCATGTTCATAACCAGTTGAAATCCCGTCGTAATCAAAATAACCGTTATTCTGACACTGATAATGGCCCTTTCTTTTAATTATAGAAGGAACAGAAAATACTTGTGGGTAATTTGCATCCAATGGCAATTGGAAGGCTAATATTCGAAGAAAGTATTTGTTCCAAAGAAAACATCATAACAATTTCAAAAACAGGATGCAATAGATTAGGTGTGGAAACTGTATCAGGTGCAATAGCTAATCACCTACTAAAATCTCCCGATTTTAAAGATAGACATCTTGATGTATATGTCCCTAACAGTATTATTCATAGGCTTGAAATTGTTAAGGATGTACTGTAGATACTTCACTCAGTGAAAAAGACCTTTTATGAGAAGCTCAATGCAAATTGCCTATCGTAAACATTAAACGTTTTACAAGGAAAGCATCGACTGGGGACTCCTGCCCAATACCGGTCTGCTTAATCACGTTCCGAGCACAGTTTCTATCACAATATGTTTACATTCTGGACACACGCTGCGTCATTCAACCTTACGTTCTCTCAGTATTACAATGTGAACGATGTTTACGGTTCAACCATTCTACGTCACAATGTCGTAGTAATCAACATTGCTGTCACTGTAGTGGCCCTCACGATGTAAGATCGTGTACCCAAACTGTAGCCCCTGTCTGTGTAAGGACCTCCTCTACCTACCGATCGGGAATATCCAGAATATAAAAAAGGGCCGAAATCAAACATGTAATAGCTCACAATATCATTTCACACGGAAGTTTGTATAGTTTCTATAGTAACCGACGTTATGCGATGGCTGTAAATGCGCCCACATTTAACTGGCAGTCCCACCAAGAATTCCCTTCCCTCTCATCACATCACGCAATAACCCCAATACTACCTGTTCCGGCCTAGCTATGGCTAGACCACCTAGTTGCTACCACTTTAGGACAGATAGCAGCACCTAGTGATGGGTCGCGTGATGCAAAGCTCCCGATGCATTCTGAGCAAGCGATGCAGTACGTGCCTCATAATGCTATCTCGATGTCGTATAGTGACGTCAGGCGCATGAGCACTTTGTCTCGAAGCAGTGCTGGGAAACGTATCGAGAGCTCTCGATGCATTTCGAGCAACTGATGCAGTCCATGACTCGTAATCCTATCTCAAAGTTTAAATCGGGACATCATGCGCATGCGGTATGTTATCCCTCGACTATAGCCTACGTCGCCTGTTGATCAACTACTGACGTCTCCGAAAACCTTAATAAGTAGTTAGTGGGACGTAAAGCAAATAACATCATTATAACAACTAATGACGATACGCCAACTACGGTACTTTATAATCTACTCGCAGTCAACTTCCCTACCTGTACTTCCTGCATTTTACTTAACCATTGTCCAATTCCGTGGCGAAATGGTTAGCGTACTTGCGTTTCGTCCAAGGGTTTCTGGGTTCGATTCTCGGCTAGGTAAGGTATTTTATCCTTCATTGATTAGTTCCTATGGTTCGGGGACTGGGTATGTGAAATAAATAGTAATGAAGAGTGTGATATATTTTTAACATTTTATTGAAAAGATGTCTTTTACGACGTATCGAGTTGTGTAATAATTTGATCAGAAAGTAAAATATACCGGTAACGGCATATACTGCTATATGTGTGCATGTATCCGATGAGGGACTCGTTCTCGGGTTAAGTCTCCTTCTGGACTATCGATACTTTTATGTAAGTATGGTAACAAGGAGATCGTTTCCTTGAAAAGGATCATTCAAGACCAGCCACAATATTATCGGACCTGAAGGCACATATACAGGATGAAGCCGAACTCCATCGACAAATTTTCGGAAATTGTTCAGGGAAACCTTCTGTGTATATTGGTATAAGGTACCCGTGGTCTCCGGTGGTTCGTTAGAGAGTAGAACCGGTAATTAAATGATGATTTATTCGGTTTTATTACCGCAAACAAACTTATTTCTGTTAAAATACCTTGACAACAGAGAAAAGGCCTGCAATATTCAATAACCAAAACGTACAACACAAAACTGAGAGAAGCAAAGCCTGTAATATGTAATAACCAAAATGTACAATACAGAACACAGAGTAGTGCGATAACCCTCTGTCGAAACACATACATCTTTATCCCAGTGTGTTCAATATGTTCTGTCAGTGCACCTACTGTTTTAAAGGTAACAATTCCATGTCGTTGGCTTCCAGCACGTTAATGAACTCCTGCGGGACAAAATTCCCACACCCAGGCGTCTGTCAAGAACTAGCATTTAGGACGGACGTAACACAACATTATTATGAATACTATTTTCAGTGCAATACAGATACAAAGCTAACTGATCTGATGACATGGCCACGAGGTAATCAGGTTTGTTTACATTATGATTGGTGTATATTGCATATGTTGGAGTGGAAGAGATTTTATTATCTATTGGTTATTTTGTATATTTAGTAACGTTACAATTAATTAATTCTATTAGCGATCTGGTTGTTTCTGCACGAACAGGTGTGTGTTTGGTAGCCGAAACTCCGATGGCAAAACAAGAACAAACAAAAATGTTTGAAGATAAGATTCGAACCGCTACAAAACGTAGCGGAGGATAATGTCTAACGATGATATTCAGCCAACTGAGCCACGCTAACAGCTCGAGTTCAATGTTTACTAATCATTTCTGTTTCTGCTATATTCGTCCTGGCTGAGGTTCAATTGGAGCGTGCCTCGAGATGCATCGAGAAAGTGACGTCAGCCTCGAGTATCTCAAACGAGAGTTATGCCCATCTCTACGTAGATCTCGAAGATGCATCGAGAGTGGTGACGTCAGTCTCGAGTATCTCGAACGAGAGTTTCGCCCACCACTAGCAGCACCCTTCCGTGTGTATTTATTTGAAGGCCCTCAGCCGGAAGTGGTGTGGACGGAAAGGGATGAGAGACTTATGCTTGGGTGCCTCGAGCGAGAGGACACGAGAACATGTGACTATTACCGAGGGCATCAGCCCATTAGTACTCAGTATTATGTATTAATAATGTGTTATAAGTGTCGTAAGTGTAATAAATGTTGTTATTTAATCAAGTGAGTGATTTACGTTCAAAACATGGTCCAGTTACCGGGCCGGATTATCTACACCACGAGGACCTCGTGAAAGCAGCGTGGCGTGTAGTATGGACGACTAGTTTCTACAGTAACATGGAAATACTTGGAAGTTCACTTCAATGTCATCATCTGGCAGTCCCAGGTTCGATGTTCCAGCACCAGAGGTAAACTAAACTGAGAAGGCAGGTCAGTACTATTCATTTAAGGCTCTCCTTTTCTCCTTGTTATTGTCTTACCCCCTCCATCATGGAATCTTCAACAAGGCAAAAGCTTCTTAAGCAGAGGTCGCGATTTAAAGCGCAACTTACCCGCTCGGAAACATTCGTTGAGAATTTCATCGCTCAACAGCATTCGAATTCGCATGAAATTAAACTGCGATACGAAGACATGAGTGCATTAATGTCTAAGTTTGATGACGTGCAGTCAGAATTAGAATTAGGAGACGTTGAAAACGAGCAAGCTCATGATCAGGCGCGTGCCGAATTCGAAACCAAATACTACAAGGTAAAGGGCGAAATGAGTAAAATAATAGCGAACCTTGAAGAGTCATCACGCGACACGGTAGATTCAGGAAGAACTCAGGTCAGCAGTGTCGCGAGTTTAAAGTTACCGGCTATTAACATTCCACATTTCGATGGAAAATACGAAAACTGGCTCTCATTCGCAGACAGTTTTCAAGTTATGATTCATAACAACAATAATCTGCCAAGTGTCCAGAAATTTCACTACTTAGCATCTGTTCTCAAGGGCCCAGCCAGCCAATTAATTCAAAATTTACCCATCACAGAGGCAAATTATGAGGTAGCGTGGAAAATGTTGAAGGACAGATTTGAGAACAAGAAACTAATAGCAGCTACTCATGTTAAGGCACTCTTAACTTTAAAATCAGTCTCTAGTGAAACAGCCACAGAACTGTTAAGGTACTCTAACACTTTTAATAGTCATTTGAATGCACTCAAAGCCCTAGAACTTAACATTCCACTGCATGAAGTCATTTTGACTCAACTGTATGCTCAAGGACTTGATGCTTGTACTAGACGAGACTGGGAATTATCACAGGCAGACACTCGGGTTCCATCACTTGATGACTTGCTGACTTGAGCACAAACGGCAAGCTCTGGAGAACTTCCCTAGCTCACAGCACACTGCACCATCGCACAGACAACAAGCTGACAGAAATAAGCCTAAACCTCAAGGGGATACTCAACCACGTTACACTTACACCACTACCAGTCTCATAAAGTGTCCCTGCTGTCATGGTAATCACCCGATATTTAAATGTGAAAGGTTTGCAGCTCTGAGTGTGGAAGATAGACAAAGAAGGGTTAAAGAAATGGACTTATGTTTTAACTGTTTACGTACACAGCATTCTGCCAAACAGTGCAAATCACGTGGCTGTAAATTATGTAGTAGGAAGCATCACACCTCATTACATAATCCATCAGGTAGAGAGGGAGGTACAGCCCATCAAACTGCATCCAACTCCCCTCACACATACTGAAATACAAGAGACCCTGTAGGGGTTCTGCTGTCCACTTCCATGGTCAAGGTACTAGATTCTAGGGGGCAAATGCAGGTCTGCCGGGCACTTCTTGACAGTGGCAGCCAGGTTAATCTTTGCACTGAAAGTCTAGCACAGCGATTAGGCCTTAAGAAAATGAAGAATCCCATACCAATCAGCGGCATAAGTAATTCCATTTCTCAATCAAGGTACAGTGTTCAGTTACAATTGCAATCCACTGTAAGTAACTTCACTGTGAGTATGACTTGCTCTGTCTTTCCACGTATCACAGGTAACATGCCCAGTAGTTACATTCAGCATGAGCGTTGGAACTTGCCCACTGATTTGAAGCTCGCTGACCCCAAGTTCTTCCAGCCAGGTGACATTGAATTGTTAATAGGCGCATAACATTTCTTTTCATTACTGAAACCTGGGCGCAGAACTCGATCACCAGATTATCCTATCCTTCAAGACACTGAACTAGGATGGATTATTGCTGGACACTACTGTTGTAACCAAGGTTGAAGTTTACAAAACACAACTTTTATTGCTTCACTTTATGATATTTACACAAATAACTGAAATTTATTTTGAAGCAAAAAGGAATATTGAATCTTGAGAAAAGTCTGTCTTTATACAATATGTACAGGTTTGCAGTCTTTATATACACTTCTATCTTGAAAAGATAGTCTTTGTGAATTGACACTTTGATAGTCGAGAACTATCTGGCACACTAACATAAATGTCTATGAGAGTCCTTGTTTGTTGAAGTGCCTGAATTCCTAAAAAGCAAGTTCAATTGATTGAAGAAATTCCACCTAGCGAAACTAAGGGAGCTTGCATAAATTAGGGAATGAAAATGGCTTGTAAACGAATTACGGGACATAGGCAGCGGAAACAGGTAAGGGAGCGGTGACCAGAGGTGAAACCTCGTACTGCCAGAAATTCAGTCCACCTGGTCGAAGCACATTTTCAAGAGGAGTAGCCTCCGTGCTCGACGTAGGGTGTATTCTGGAGCTGGACACCGGGGCAAGTGGGCCAGTGAGTAGGCAGGGAGCTCCTATTTATAGTACACTCGATGGTCAGGCACGCGCACTGAGGGCTGCGCGTCGAAGCTAGCAGAATGATACACAGGCGCGCGTGCAGCTGGCTGGCGGAGCGAGAAGGGAGCGCCGGACATACAACACCCTCCCCTCCTAAATACGCCGGTACGGCGTGAAACGTCGGCGGCGCTGGCGGCGACTGCGATGCTGGGGCGGAGCTGCTGATATCTCTGTTGTATTGTCCGGAGCTGGAACTGGGCGGAGTGGCGCTGTCTCGTCCTGAAAGGAACCCATTGTTATTAAATGATCTAAAGCTCGTTCAGCAATAGATGTATCTGGTTTAGCAATAGCATCAATAGCAGGACAGGGGCGGTAGCGTAGACGTATCTGATCTTGATGGCGGCAGATACGTTTCTCCGTAGTCTGTATCTCGTAGAGACGATGACCCAAAGATCTGCAGATGACTCCAGGTATCCAGAGTGGGTTGGATTTGAATGTCCTGGTGTAGACTTTGTCGTTGAGGGAGAACTTCGTTGGTGAGGTCTTATGCTGGGCCGGAAGAGGCTGTAACAGAGAAAGTAAAGTTCTGTGAGGTCGTCCATGGAGCTTCTGTGCAGGAGTGATATTATCAGCGCCGGGTAGAGTTCTGTAGGTGTTTACGAGTTGGAGCAAGGCTTGGTCTTTAGTTAAGCCTGAAGAGACAGCTTTCTTCATACTTCTTTTAAATGTTTGTACGAAGCGTTCAGCTTCACCATTAGATTGAGGGTGAAAAGGTGGTGCTAGGATATGACGAATGCCATTATGTGTACAAAAGTTCTGAAAAGCAGTAGCTGTAAATTGAGGTCCGTTGTCCGAAATGAGTACTTGCGGTAAACCTTCTGTAGTAAAGATTTTCTGGAGAGCACGAATGGTAGCTTCGGTTGTAGTAGTCGAATGCATATCCACGACATATGGAAAGTTTGACAGTGAATCGATGACTATTAACCACATGGAATTGAGGAAAGGACCTGCGAAATCGATGTGAACTCGTTCCCATGGAGTAGTAGCAGGAGGCCATGAAGCAAGATCAGAAGACGGGGCGTTCTGATTCGTTTGACATTGCTCACAATGACGTATTAGCTTTTCGATGGCGGCATCAATACCGGGTCAGTAGCAGTGTTGACGGGCGAGTTGCTTTGTTCTGGAGATACCCCAATGGCTTTGGTGTAATAACTCGAGAACTTGTTTCTGTAGGCTAAGTGGGATAACCACTCGGAAGATGGTGCCTGCTTCTAGTAGTACAACTCCGGCACGAGTCGTGAGACGATGCTGCATACGATGATAAGGTGCCAGGTGGGCAGGAAGTGTGCTCTGAAGAGGCCAACCGTTGCGGATGTAAGTACGTACAGTAGCAAGTGTACTGTCCTTATCCGTAGCTTTAGCTATGCAGGTAGCATCAATAGGAAAACTGGATACAGTATCTTCAAGTTCTATGTCTAATTGAAGACATTCAGATTCTTGAGAATCGAAGGCAGTATCAGGACCAACGGGTAAGCGGGAGAGGGCATCAGCATTACAATGCTGGGATGTGGCTCGATATATAATCTGATAGGAATAATCAGAAAGGAACATGGACCATCTTTGAAGCTTTCTGAGGGAATTCTCGGGGATCTTATTACCAGGATGGAATAAGTGTACGAGAGGCTTATGATCGGTAATGATCAGGAAATGGTTGCCATAAAGATATTCATTGAAACGGCGAATACCAAAGATGATGGCTAAAGCTTCTTTCTCTATCTGTGAGTATCGACGTTGATGGTCATTAAGTGTTTTCGAAGCGAAGGCGATGGGGCGTTCTTGTCCATGACGATCCTTCTGGGAGAGAACGGCACCGACACCGTAGTCTGAAGCGTCAGTAGCTAGCGTGATGATCTTGTCGGGCTGAAAATGAGTGAGTTGTATAGCTTGAATTAAGGCGTTGTTGATTGTTTTCCATGCCTGTTGGCATTGCGGAGTCCACTGAAATTTAACACCTTTTTTACGTATAGCGTTTAATGGAGCTGCCACTGTAGCGAAGCGTGGAATGAACTTATTATAATAGTTCGCTTTGCCTATGAAGGACTGAAGCTGCTTGAGGTTCTGAGGTGCTGGCATGTTTACTATCGCGGAGACATTCTGTATACTAGGACGAATTCCATTCTTATCAAGTATATGTCCGAGGTAGTGAACTTGAGGCTGAAAGAAGGTACATTTAGCGAGATTCGCTCGTAGGCCATTGTCTTTCAATTTCTGGAGAAGAAGGCGGAGATTGGTGAGATGTTCCTGATGATCTTTTCCAGTAACAATAATATCATCCAGGTAGTTAGCACAACCGGGAATGGAGGCGGTGAGTTGAGCCAAATAGCGCTGAAAAATAGCCGCTGAGGATGAAACACCAAAGGGGAGCCGCTGGAGCTGGAGCAGTCCGAGAGGAGTGTTGAGTGTGAGAAATTTCTTAGATTCTTCGTCTAAAAGTAGCTGGAGATATGCTTCTTTAAGATCAACTCGAGAGAAGAATTGTCCACCAGAGAGACGACGGAATAAGTCTTCTGGACGTGGAATAGGAAAGATATCTGTGTCGAGTTGTGCGTTGACTGTAGATCGAAAATCGCCACAAAGTCGAACATTACCATCAGGTTTCTTGATTACCACGAGTGGAGTAGCCCATTGACTAGAAGTAACTGGTACTACAATTCCAGTTTGTATCCATCTTTCTAATTCTTTCGTGACCTGGTCTTGAAGTGCTAGGGGTACTGGACGTGCTTTGAGGAAGCGAGGCTTAGCTCCGGATTTCAGCTGTATGTGAGCTGTATAGTCTTTTGCTGTTCCGAGCTGAGAGTCGAAGACTTCAGGAAACTGCGCTAGGAGAGCGGTAACGTCAGAAGTAGGATGCAATGTAGATACGACGTTAATGTTGTCATGTATCTGGAAACCAAATAAGTTAAATAGATCCATGCCCATAATGTTTGATGCAGTGTAGTTGTTAACTACGAGAAGAGGAATGGCCTTCTGAATTCCTTTATAACTAGCCTGAAGCTTAATTTGACCTTTGATGTCAATTTTCTTCTTGTTAAATGTCACGAGCTGGATGTCAGCTGGAGAGCATGAAGGTGAACCTAAGTCGTGGTAGGTAGTCAGGTTAATAATAGAGACAGGTGATCCAGTGTCTAACTGAAAATCGACAGATCGATCAGAGAATGAGAGAGGAATGATGATTTTGTGAGAATCCTTTGTGGGAAGAATAAGATTGATCTGATCAACTTCCATGTCTTGGCGGGGCTGTATATGCTTCCGGCGCGCTGCAGTAGTCTTAGCAGGGCGGGGCGAACTTTGACAGACAGTCTGAATGTGTCCAAGTTTATTACATCGTTGACAAGTAGCTTTGAAAAAACGACAGTCACGACGTTCATGATGCTTGAAACAACCTCGGCAGGAAGGCAGGAGTTTCGAGGTGCTTTTAGAATTGGGCTTCCGTGTAGCATTACGAGAGGGAACCTGGCGAGAATGCTTGGTGGAGAGCGCCTTATCCGTACGGTTCACTGTAGCATAGGACTTGCGGGCCTGAGGCGAGACTTGTGCAACTTCGTGTGGAGAAGCTATGGCTGCGGCAGTCTTGGTAGTAAGCTCATAAACCGTAGCAATACGCTGGACGTCTTCTAAAGAAGGGTTACTCTGCTTGACAGCGTCAAAACGTATTTTGTCTTCAGGAGTATGTAAAATTATCATGTCCCGAATGAGAGAATCAGTGTAGGATGAACCACAACCGTCCTTGGAGCAGATGAACTGGCAGGGTTTAGCTAGACCACGCAATTCAGTTATCCATTCAGTATGTGTCTGATGGGGTTGCTTTCTGTTCTGAAAAAAATTATAGCGAGCAGCCACTATGTGAGGAGCTTTGGCATAGTGTTCCGTGAGACGGGCCAAGAGCTGCGTGAAGGGTACCTCAGATAAGTGTTCTTCTGGACTTAATTTACGTAGTAATTCACACGTAGCATTGCCAACCGAACTAAGAAATAGTGCGCGGCGGCGTTGATCATCTGTGACAGAATGGCAGATGAAATGCTGTTGCAAGCGGGCTAAATAAACTGACTATTCTTCCTTAGCCGGATCAAAAGCAGAGAACGGAGGAATAGCTGATGGCTGTGTAGAGACAGAAATAGCTTGAATAGCCTGAATTAATGCTGCCTGTTGTTGTTGCATAAACTGTTGTTGTTGCTGCTGTAAGGCTTGGAAGATCGTAGCGAGTTGTTCCGCAGTAGCCATTGCGAGATGCGTGCAAGAAAGAGGAAGGTAAGCTGTGTGTCAGAACTGGTTGGAGTGTCGTTGTTGTGTAGCACGTCGCCGTAGAGTTGACAACTGGGCCCGTTGAATTGTAGTGTTGGTGTCGTGTGTACCTCGTCGCTATAGAGTTGGCAACTGGGACCGAAGAATTGTAGTTTGTTGCTTTTTTACCTCGTCGCCATAGAGTTGTGTTGTAACCAAGGTTGAAGTTTACAAAACACAACTTTTATTGCTTCACTTTATGATATTTACACAAATAACTGAAATTTATTTTGAAGCAAAAAGGAATATTGAATCTTGAGAAAAGTCTGTCTTTATACAATATGTACAGGTTTGCAGTCTTTATATACACTTCTATCTTGAAAAGATAGTCTTTGTGAATTGACACTTTGATAGTCGAGAACTATCTGGCACACTAACATAAATGTCTATGAGAGTCCTTGTTTGTTGAAGTGCCTGAATTCCTAAAAAGCAAGTTCAATTGATTGAAGAAATTCCACCTAGCGAAACTAAGGGAGCTTGCATAAATTAGGGAATGAAAATGGCTTGTAAAAGAATTACGGGACATAGGCAGCGGAAACAGGTAAGGGAGCGGTGACCAGAGGTGAAACCTCGTACTGCCAGAAATTCAGTCCACCTGGTCGAAGCACATTTTCAAGAGGAGTAGCCTCCGTGCTCGACGTAGGGTGTATTCTGGAGCTGGACACCGGGGCAAGTGGGCCAGTGAGTAGGCAGGGAGCTCCTATTTATAGTACACTCGATGGTCAGGCACGCGCACTGAGGGCTGCGCGTCGAAGCTAGCAGAATGATACACAGGCGCGCGTGCAGCTGGCTGGCGGAGCGAGAAGGGAGCGCCGGACATACAACAACTACCATCATAGGGAAGATAAAAATCCTACTCTAACTACATGTTTCTTGAAGTCAGAGGACAGGTTAGATACCCAACTACAACGGTTCTGGGAAATAGAAGAGCTTACGTCACGAGTCATGACAAGAGAAGAGAGAGCCACAGAAAAACATTTTACAGAGAATACTACTAGGGATGCTACAGGTAGATTCATAGTTCGCTTACCTCTCAAGCAGAAACCTGAGGTTCTGGGAAACTCCTTCAATCATGCCATGTCAAGACTAACTCAATTAGAACGGCGTTTCAGCAGGCAGCCCTCACTTAAGCACGAGTACTCTAACTTCCTTCACGAGTATGAGGCGATGGGGCATATGGTTAAGGTGGATACATCTACTCAGTCTGGGAATGAAGGTGGAAGCTATTATCTACCCCATCATCCAGTTTTTAAGCTTAGTAGCTCGACTACCAAAACTAGGGCTGTATTTGATGCATCTTCTAAAACTTCTAACAATATTTCATTGAATGATATATTAATGGTTGGAATGACAATACGACAGGATCTTTACTCTATCATTCGAAGATTCAGAATGCATACCTTTGCCTTCACCGCAGATATTGCTAAAATGTATCGGCAAGTCATGGTTCATGCAGATGATAGGAAACTTCAGCGGATTATCTGGAGGGAATCACCTAGGGACCCACCCTCTCACTATGAACTGACAACTGTAACATATGGTATAGCATCAGCACCCTTCCTAGCTACCAGCTGCCTGCAGCAACTTGCTAAAGATGAAGAATCGAGGCTCCCCAGAGCAGCACAAGTTGTTCGCAGAGATTTTTATATTGATGATTTATTAAGCGGCTGTGACTATATCCAGGATGCTCTTCAGTTGCAGTCTGAAATTATTAATTTACTAGAGAGTGGAGGATTTCACCTCAGGAAATGGTGTTCAAACCACCCAGCATTACTAGAAGCAGTTTCAGAAGAGGACAGGGAAACCCAGCTGCCTTTAAATCTTGATGAAGCGTGAATTCTTTAGGCCTATTATGGCATCCAGTTACTGATCATTTTCTCATTTGTGGCAATCTGTATTCAGACAGTCCCTATCATGCTGACTCTCATGTAACTAAACGAAAGGTCTTATCTGTTATTGCATCAATATTTGATCCACTTGGGTTGGTCAGCCCTTTGGTAATTTCTTACAAGGTTTTTATGCAGAAACTTTGGCTAGTCAATCTGAACTGGGATGACAGACTACCATCTCAACTAGTCAGAGAATGGGAAGAACTTCACTTTAAGCCACAGGCAGTAAGAGAATTTTATATTGAGCTGTTAGTCACATGTAAGGGACCCCCTGTTGATATACAAATTCATGGTTTTTCTGATGCTTCAGAACAAGCTTATGGAGCTTGTCTTTATGTACGGTCTGTCGACAAAGGGGGACAGACCTGTGTCAGATTATTATGTTCTAAATCCAGAGTAGCACCGGTGAAGAAACTGACACTACCAAGACTTGAACTGTGTGGAGCGCTACTACTTGCCCGACTACTCTACAAGACCCTTCCAGCTTTGTCTCTGCCAGTCAGCAAGCTGTACCTATGGACGGACTCCACCATTGTCTTAGCCTGGATCGCATCTCCTGGAAAACATTTGTGGCCAACCGAGTCTCTTCAATCCAAGAATACACTCACAAGGCAGAATGGAGACATGTTCCTACCAGTTTCAATCCAGCAGATTTAATATCCAGAGGTGTTGCTCCAGGACAACTACGAGGTATGAACCAGTGGTGGCACGGACCATCCTGGTTAACTGAGCCCACTGAATCATGGCCAGACACAATCTCAACCCATGCAGAAGAGGAACTACCTGAGTCACGAAGCACACTTCCTGTAGTCATGTCGATAGGTACAAACTGGGATGAACTTATGCTGAAGTACTCGTCACTGTCCCGACTGACTCGAGTTACTGCATATTGTTGGCGATTTATTCACAATAGTGCCAATCCTCAAGACAAGAGGTTAGGGATATTAAGTGCACAAGAGCTGCAGATGGCCTTGCACTCCTGTATCAAAATTGCACAACAAGTGTGTTATGCTCAAGAGATAGCCAGTCTCAACTCTAAATGCCGCATTTCAAGGAAGAGTAAAATTGCAAATTTACATCCTTTCTTGGATGATAAGGGAATGCTAAGGGTAGGAGGAAGACTAGTAAATTCAAAACTACCTTATGACACTAAGCACCAGCTTATCCTTCCTCCCCAGCATGCTCTCACAAACCTTGTTGTGATGGCAGAACACATTAGGCTTTTACATGCAGGTGCTCAATTAGTAATTGCATCATTAAGAGAAAGATTCTGGATTCCCACGGCTAGGGCAGTTGTTCGAAGAGTCATCCACAAGTGCCTGACCTGTTTTAGATTCAAGGCGTTAACAGCTGAACAATTGATGGGACAGCTCCCTGTTACCAGAGTGCAACAGAGTCGCCCATTTTTTAATGTAGGAACTGATTATGCTGGTCCTTTCTTCGTCAAGAGAGGAAATGTGAGAAGCAAACAGACAACGAAGAGCTACATTGCATTGTTCATCTGTCTGGCTACCAAGGCTCTTCACCTGGAGGTGGTGAGTGATCTCTCTACTGATGCCTTTATGGCAGCCCTGAGGAGATCCATAGCTCGACGTGGGAAATGCTCCATCATCTATAGTGATAATGGGGCTAACTTTATTGGTGCCAATAGAAGAATGCAGGATCTCCAAAAACTATTCCTTTCAACCAGCTTTTGTGAAGAGATAAGGAATTCATTAGCGATGGAAGGCATCACGTGGCACTTTATACCTCCCAGCTCTCCACACTTTGGCGGACTGTGAGAAGCAGCTGTCAAGTCCATGAAGTACCACTTGAGAAGAGTTGCGGGTAATGCGCTACTAACATTTGAGGAGCTATGTACCCTTACTGCACAGATAGAAGCCTGTCTTAATTCTCGCCCCCTATCTGCCTTATCTAATGACCCCAGTGACCTTAATTATTTATCACCTGCTCACTTCCTAATTGGTGCCCCCCTTACAACCATTCCTGAGCCTGACATTACTGACCTGCCCATCAACAGATTGTCTCGATGGCAGCGTATCCAGTCAATGCAGCAGCAGTTGTGGAAGAGGTGGTCTGCCGATTACCTGAACTCACTGCAGCAGAGGAAGAAATGGACCTGTCCCAAGGAGAACCTAGCTACTGGAACAGTTGTTCTTCTGAAGGAGGACAATCTTCCTCCTCCCTGTTGGAAGTTGGCTGTGGTGGAGACTGTTCACCCTGGGAAGGATGGACTTGCACGAGTGGCTACCATCAGAACAACTAGTGGTTTTTTTAAACGACCTGTTAAGAAGTTAATTCCATTACTTATTGAGAACTAAACAGAATTTTTGTGGCTAAAACATAATGTGTTTCATGTGAATATTTTTTCTTGTTCATTTCAGAGTGTAATTATGGTGTTGTGTGTGTGATTTGAACTGAGAACTTATAGTGTGCTTAATTCATACTGCATAATAATGGATGAGGACACAGTCAACCTACCTTAGTACCTTCTGTTAACAGTGTGTAAATATTTTGTTGCTTGTGTTTCTGTTTTGCCTATGTTTATATGTATATTTTGTTGAATGATCAACTCATTTTGGTTACTGTACATGAACTCTATATGTCAGTGCCTGTGTGATATTTGAACTGAACTCTCATGAGGGCATATCAGGCAATTTAATTCGGTTGAATCATGGTGATTCAACGGTGGGGAGCATGTTCCGGCCTAGCTATGGCTAGACCACCTAGTTACTCGCTACCACTTTAGGACAGATAGCAGCACCCTTCAGTGTGTATTTATTTGAAGGCCCTCAGCCGGAAGTGGTGTGGACGGAAAGGGATGAGAGGCTGTTATGCTTGGGTGCCTCGAGAGAGAGGACACGAGAAGATGTGACTGACTATTACCGAGGGCATCAGCCCATTAGTACTCAGTATTATGTATTAATAATGTGTTATAAGTGTCGTAAATGTAATAAATGTTGTTATTTAATCAAGTGAGTGATTTACGTTCAAAACACTACCACCAGCCCCTGTACGACCAGATGTGACATTCATTGGAACAATTACTCCGCCAAGCCTCCAGTGAGTAACATTCCTTACTTTCAACTACACCAAAAGGATATTTCTCATCAACAACCTCAAGCACTTCAGATATAACAAATACAGCAGCAGCGACAACAACAACAAACTCTTCAACTTATTCAATCACAAAATTCCAGTATTAGATACCCATCGGCCCAATCTATCAATCGGTACAAGTCACAGAGACCTATCCCGAATCCACTTCATCAACCTCAATTTTCTCCTGTCAGTGAACGATTATTCATTCCTCAACATATATCATACAGTCCCATATCTCATAATCCATATCCTCCTCAATCACATAACAGGATGACAAATACACCTCTTAAAACAATACAATCATAGATAAGATTTTTAACCTTATCATGCTCTTGATCACCCAGGTTCAGTCCTCGCCTTCACTCCAACTGTTATTCATGACATGATTACGAGTGTTTTCACTTCTAACGACTGAGTTTAAAATTCTTCAGTGGAACGCCCGGTATGTTAGTGCGAATACAGAATCCTTAGGACGGATATTGCAAACTGAAAACATCTCGAATCGCAGCTATTTCCGAGACATGGTTTCGACAACGAACAACTGTTAAATTCCCAGGCTACCATGTACTTTGTCTTAACCGCGAAGACGGATACGGTGGATCAGCATTATTAATTAAGTGTACAAGTCCATTTGCAGAAGCTGTTATAGATAATGGCAAAATAGGAAGTCTTCTAGCAGTGGCAGCTACGGTTCGCATACGTAACCAAAACATTACAATCGTCTCTATATATTCCCTTCCAAGGACAGTCATCACTTTACGATAATGGTTTTACCTTACTCGCAATCTAGAGTCTCCGTCTTGTCTGTGGAGATTTCAACATTTATGGAGATGCTATTTTACAAATTATGGATGAATACAACCTATATATATTGAATGACGGTTCACCTACACTTATACCTATACCTGGACAAAGATCCAAGGCCGTCGACTTATCTTTTTGCTCAGGAACAATCTCTACTGACTTTTTATGGAAGATGTTATCTTCACCCTTAGGTTCAAATCACTATGGGATCCTAATTTCCTGTAATAACCCACAGTGAAATGGAATGTTACAAAAGCTGACTCGTTGAAGTATAGACGAAGAATAGAATACTTTCCTACAGCACCCAAATACGAAACAGTTCAAATCAGATACCAGATTTTTCTAAACATTCCCAACGAAGCAGCCTCAGTAGCGATACCACAGAGAAGTAGAGATCACACAAAGAACCTGCCTAATCCATAGTGGAATTAGGAATGCTCCCGTATGATAGTTAAGAAGAAACAAGCCTTCAGCCGACTGAAACGCGAAATAACATGGAACAACTATCTAATGGACGAGAACACAGACGCCCAAGTTAAACGTTTCCTAAAGAATCGGAAGAAATCGGCGTGGGAAACCTACTGTTGTCTAATGAGACCCCATTTTCGGAGGTATGGTGAACAATTAATAAAATGAGGAAGAAGTCTCTACAAGTAATAGCTCTCCGCGACTGGAGTGAAGATTTCGTGAATTTGATTGCTCCACCGACCACATCGTTCGAACGGTTACATTCGCCATCTACTAATCAGCGGACTTCCTATATATGACCTTCACCATTCACATTCCGTGAATTAGAATTGGTCTTGAAGGCATCATCCAACTCAGCTCCATGATATGATGGTACTTGATGGTATCTAACCTTCCTCGGTGCGCCGAAGAGATCCTTCTTCAGCTCTTCAACGTCATTTGGATTAATAAAATATAAAAACAAACAATATTATGATTTTGACAACTTTAACCGTACCATATGCCCTATATCTTATGAAAGTCAATATATGTGTTGTTTTACCTCCTTTAAATATGTTTATCACTGGCGCAGGTTGCAACCTAAAAAGAGAAGTATTTCTCTATCGTCGATATTAATTGTCGATGATATTATAGCAATGTCGTTAGATTTTTCTAATTATTGCATTATTCGGCGTAATTGGGTAGCTTTGCCGGTTCAGAAAGCCAGACAGAACGGCCGAGAGGATTCGTTGCGTTGACCACGCGTTACTTCGTAATCTGCAGGCTTTTGGTCTAAACACTGGTCACTTCCAAGGCCCATCAGGGCTGTTGCACCACGGGATTTGGTTTGGTTTGGTTTATGACGTTTATCAACACTTGGGCATATAAAATTAAATTCTGTACAAAGTACATTGCAACTTGTTATACAATCCACAGTGAGCTCTGTAGGTCCGAGTCTGAACAGTTGTTACTACAGTTACTGCATCAGTCGATTCTTGGCCTCACAATAACAACAAGAGTAAGAATAGGGCAAAGCGGTGATAAATATAAGCTTTCAACACAATAATGGATGGGAAACATTCGTGGAACAGGAGTCGTACAAATAAAGTGTTGTAATTTGTGAGAGAGGACTAGCACTAAGATGAATAAACGTTATTTATTGCCTGGGCGGCCAATTTTGGAATACGGAATAGCGGTGTGAGGTACAGGAAAAGCAGGGATCATGAAGGAACTAAATATAGAAATGAGAAAGGTAGTAAAGTCTGTGTTTAATGAATTCAGTCCTAGAATATGTATTAGGCCCTATTACAATAATTATAAGCAAGCACATGAGCAAATTATGGAAAACGAGAAGGAATAGAGCCCAACAGTAGCCTATAGGCACAGTATAACTGATCAAATCTGAGACTTTGAGTAGGCCTATATGTCATATTGGTACGGTTTCATAATAATCGTATCCGGCTCCATGGCTGAGTGGTCAGCGTCTTGCTTTCAGTCATCGAGACTCCGGGTTCGATCTCCGGCCGAATCGAGGGATTTTAATCTTAAACGGTTAGTTCTCTTGGCTCGGGGACCGGGTGTTCACCCTGTCCCCAATATTCCTGCAACTCACAGACCACATTAACACTCAGTTTCCCATGCACGCCTACCCTCATCGGAGGGTCCATCTTACAAGAGTCGCACCAGCCTAGCGATGGCCTCACGAAATAATAATAATAATAATAATAATAATAATAATAATAATAATAATAATAATAATAATAATAATAATAATAATAAATACATACAATAGGTATATAGAATGTTACTACCGGGCGAGTTGGCCATGCAGTTAGGGGCGCGCAGCTGTGAGCTTGCATCTGGGAGATGACTTACTTGACTTAATTCCTATTACTCCTCGGTGGAGCATAGGGTACATCATACAAGAGCTTCTATCTGACTCGATTTGCTGCCACAGTTTTGATGTTCCTCCAGGACTTCCCAACTGACGCCGCCTCCGCTTCCACTGTTCGACGCCATGTTATCCTTGGTCTCCCTCTTCTTCTAGCCCCTTGTGGGTTCCATTTCAAGAGCCTGGTTTGGAATGCTGTCAGGACCTTTACGCAGTGTGTGACCTATCCATTTCCATGTACGTTCTTTTATCTGTATTTCAGCCTTGCGTTGTTGGGTACGCTCCCATAATTCCTGATTTGATATAATATCTGGCCATCGTACTCCTAGGATGATTCTCAAACACCTCTTAATGAAAGTCTGGACCTTGTGTGTTCTCTCTCTAGTCATCTTCCATGCCTCACACTCGTAGAAGAGCACTGATTTCACATTCGTCTCAAATATCCTCAATTTAGTCTTTGTTCTCAATTCTCTGGACTTCCACACCGGCCAGAGCTGGGCAAAGGCCCCTTTGGCTTCGTTTACTCTATTTTGGACATTTTCATTTGCCCCTCCACTTCTAGAAATAATTCATTCTAGGTAACAAAAGTTGTCAACTCTCTCTATCTCCTCCTCTGATACCAGTGGTTTTGTGTTTCTGGCATTGATCCTTAGCTCCTTTGTCTTGGCAATGTTTATTTTGAGTCCCACCTTTTGTGCTTCCGTTTCAAGGTCTTTCATTTTCTCAGTCATGTATCTAAATGAGTGAGATAATAGACATATATCATCCGCAAAATCCAAATCTTCCAGACGATGCATCTGGGAGATAGTGTGTTCGAACTTCACTGTCGGCAGCCCTGAAGATGATTTTCCATTGTTTCCTATTTTCATACCAGGAAAAAGCTGGGAATGTACCTTAAGGGTACGGCTGCTTCCTTCCCACTCGTAGGCCTTTCCTATCACATCTTCGCCATAAGACATATCTGTGTCGGTGCGTCGTAAAAAAATTGTAAAATAAAATAAAAACTATTTCTATCGTCCATGTACAGCCTATGCGTTATTGTGCATCCTGTACCTAGAATCGTATATCCACTTTCTTTTATCCCGTTCAGTATCGCGGATTTAAAGGGGGCTTTACAGCTAAACAAAACCATAGGGCGTTCAGTTCATATCCTTGAAATATGCCTCAGTTGAGGCAGAGGTTTCCAGCATCAATAATCTTCTCTTGAAGGTTTACCATCAATTTGGTCTGCCATTTTGACAGGAAGCTATCCAGAAGACTACACATTTCTGGGTCTGTCTCATAGATGCTTTGCACTTTCCTAAGCCAGGAGTGGAGTGCAGTACTGCACTGTCAAACGCCTTCTGTAATCGTTCATAAAAACCCGCCACGACAGATTCATCTCACCTCACCTCACCTCACCTCATACCCGACCACCAACCACCTCGCCTACCCCCAGTGTTCTCAGCGACGCATCAGTCGACTGGCTTACATCTAGAGATGAGGAATTGATTAATTTAGAAGAACTGATTCATTTGAAACGATTCACCAAAATGATTCATTCATTTGATTCGCTCATCCGATTACCACGTGAAGGAGAGCCGAAAGCGAAACCGTGGACTCAGATGAACCATTCCCGCGAGCTAAATTTTATTTCGAGTTATCGAAATGTCGAGATATAGAGAATACCGTTTCTGAGCATATATACCGCAAAATTGAATCATATGTATCTACGGGCTTATAATGAATACAGTATTTTTTACAGTATTTAAAAATATACAAACAAACTCGTATTTTACGGCATCGCTTTAATTATGACACTTATTAAAGTAACTTTCTAGAAGACAGAATACAGTACATACAGCAGTGAAACGAGGAACATACCTCCGTTAACACCTTTGGAAAAAATCGTTAGTCTCTCCTGTTTTTTACTGTTAACCTGTTCGTAATTATTGGAACACCATTTCCGATAGTCAGTTGATAATAAATAATAACCGTTTCACTGCAATACCTACAAGATAAGCAGAAAAAGTCGCTGGGGAATTTGTCTACCCGCTGTCATACTCGCCTGGGCATTGAATCCAATAACATTTTAATGGTAATTTGAGGAATAATCATCCCCTCACAGTTCACAGTGATATAGTAGAGTAGTAGCTAGCTTTCTATCCCATGGTGTCCGGCTCCATGGATAAATGGCCGGGTTCGATTCCCGGCAGGGTCGCGAATTTTAATCATAACCGGTTAATTCCCCTGGCACGGGGACTGGGTGTGTGCGTCATCTTCATCATCATTTCATCCTCATCACGACGCCCAGGTCACCTGGCGAACCGAAGTCCTCGGACACATCCCGGCACTAAAAGCCATACGCCATTTCATTTTATTATCCCATGGTTAGTTGGGTGTAAAGAAATTATAGGAAATATAACAGTTGGAAAGCGCCTGGACCCGACAGAATCCACAACTTCTCGTACAAGAAGTTCACATGTATATACACAAAATTAGCAGAGTTGTTTGCTCAAGTTAAGAGATATCCTGAGTCAGTTCTATCTTTTCTGACTGCTGGCGTGACCGATCTCCTGCCTAAAACTACGCCTGCATATACAGACCCCAGTAAATACAGGCCGATCACCTGCCTATCAGCAGTGGAAAAAAATAATAACGTTCATCGTCACAGGTTCAAAACAACATTTTCGCGAAGGAACAACAAGGAAGTCGCAAGAACTCTCCAGGATGTAAGGAGCAGCCCATGATTGCTGGAATTTTCACAAAACAGGCAGAGGAGATCAAGAAGCCTTTGTACACTATACACCCTTCCTGACGTCAACCTCATCAGAGGAGTTAATGAGATGAAATGAATGGCGTGATATGTGATAGTAGGAAGGGAGAGGGTGAAACCCGGTGCCGGCATTTAGTCTACTCCTGTCGAATAACACCAAGGGGCCTGCTCAAGGCTTAACGTCCCCATCCGACGGACGAATCACCATCAACAGCGTTTTAATGCTGCTTTGAGGAGTAACCATCCGCTCACAGTTCACTCGTTCACCTTAGTGATGTAGTCAGGTAGTCGCTGCTTTTCTGTCCCAACGTTAGTGGGTTGTAAAGAAGTTGTAAGGAACGACAGTTGGAAAGCTCCTGGACCAGACAAAATCCACGAGATCTGGTACAGGATGTTCACAAGTATACATACAAAATTAGAAGAGTTGTTCGCACAAGTTATCAGACCTCCTGCGTCATTTCCATCTTTCCTGACTACAGACGTGACCTGTCTACTGCCTAAAACTACGCCTGCATCTATAGACCCCAGTAAATACAGGCCGATCGCCTGCCTATCAACAGTGAGCTGACTGACTGAATCGCATGATTGGATTTTATTCATACATGCATGAATAAATAAACACTCCTCCCTACTAGTCACGAATAGCCGTACGTAGTACTAACCCCAAGTAATTGGGAAGAGGCCAGGAAGAAGAAGATATAAGATAAATGTTAAAACATAAGCATGGCGCAACAGTCCAGCACAGCCTTGCATGCCAAGATGACTGGTGCCCAGCCAGATATCCTGTAGATACTGGAGTACCACCCGATCAACCTGATGGCATTCTTAGCCTATTGTTTGGTTTCCCTGACCGGGACCGCAACTCATTGTATCAGATAACTCTTCACTTGACTCACAACGCTGACTGAACCCCGTTCCAGGCCTCAGTTCAGAATTAAAATCTCTGGACTGGTCGGAAATAGAACCCGGGGCCTCCGGGTAGCAAGGGAGGCACGTTACCCCTACCACCGAGGCCTGCAAGATACACAAAATATACTGCTGTTTACCTTCTTTCCTTCCGCACACTTTTCAATAACATTTATTGCTGTGAGAAAGATTGTCATTTATATTCGTATGTAGGTTCGAAACCATGCAGCCAAGATTCGTAAATGGAGCTTGTCATCCACGAAACCTTTAGTGATACCTGATTTTACGGGTATGGTGAGTAAGGAGGGACAAGGGCTGGACAAACAAACAATATGTCTTTATTAAAGTGTAATGTTAAAATATGATATGTAGCTCGATTTTTTACATACTTATTAAAATGTGCTAGTATGTTGTTTGACGTGCCACATTAAGTCGTCTTCGCGTGTCATAGGTTCACCATCCCCGTATTACCGGAACCGGGGTATCTCCAGCAGAGACTGGCCCGCTCACACGGAAGCAAGGCCATTGCCGCACTACTAGCATTGAAATGAAATGAGATGGCGTATGGCTTTTAGTGACGGGAGTGTCCGAGGACATGTTCGGCTCGCCAAGTGCAGGTCCTTTGATTTGACTCCCGTAGGCGACCTGCGCGTCGTGATGAGGATGAAATGATGATGAAGACGACACATACACCCAGCCCCCGGGCCACGGGAATTGACCAATGAAGGTTAAAATCCCCGACCCGGGGTCCGATATTAAACCATGTACTCCGTAACGTATACATAGGGGTCCCTGTCATGCATTCGACTGTGCGGAGACCTGTCTTCTCACGTGCATAATACCGCACGGGTACATGAACCTCCCACCCAATGGGCTGTTGATGCTGTCTCTGTTTGGGCGTATTCGAACTCTTAAAGAGGTTCTTCCCCAAGCAACATACACATTAAATTTTGAAACGGCCACACATTCGAGAGGATCGATGGCTACGTGACTCTTTTTAGTCACCTTTTATGATAGGCAGTAATTACTGGTGGATGCATTCATGCCTTACTACTCACACGGGGTCCAATTCATGAATCCAATTCCGCAATCCAGTTCCTTATTAAGGTCATTCAGTCACTTCTTACGAAAGGTAGCGGATACCGTGAGTAGGCTATATTCTATTCCCCTACCCGGGGTATGTCAACTCGAAACTGGGAACCAAAACAACTGCACCAGAGATGATTATTATGGTTTGATCATTTTATTATTGCTACGGGCTTTACGTCGCACCGACACAGATGGTTCTTATGGCGACGACGTGGTTTGATCAAGGACTGTATCCACAAATATATGTTGTGTTGTCACCTATTAAAATATCCTGTCAGTCTTATGCGTGATTGCGACAAAATATCAATATCAATAATAATAATAATAATAATAATAATAATAATAATAATAATAATAATAATAATAATAATAATAATAATAATACCGAGCGAGTTGGCCGTGCGGTTAGGGGTGCGCAGCTGTGAGCTTACATCCGGGGGATAGTGGGTTTTAATCCCACTGTCGGCAGTGCTGAAGATGGTTTTCCGTGGTTTCCCATTTTCACACCAGGCAAATATACCTTAAGGCCACAGCCGGTTCCTTCCCACTCCTAACCCTTTCCTATCCCATCGTCGCAATAAGACCGCTCTATGTCGGTGCGACGTAAAGCCACTAGCAAGAAAAGAAAAGTAATAAACTTTATTGCAGCCAATGGCCAAACATACTGTACAGTCATAATATAACAACATTAATAATTTTTGAAAAAAGCTGTCAAGATTTGTGCCGAAGTGCACGAGTCATAGCATGGTATCGTTCGCAAATCTTGCCACAACGTTTACAAACAGTCCGAGACTGGTTGATGGAACTTCTTAGTTTTACACAGCTTATAATGAAAACCACGTATGGCAAAGTGTCTGAACTCGTTACCTCCTCCTTGCCAGTCTGTAGATCATTGCATCCGTGGAGTAAAATTCATTCCATATTTCTCTCTTCTTTGCCCTTTACTTCTCTATAAACTGTAGATAACTCGGTGAAGATGGTAGCGGCAAGTGATAACTGAGATCCTCTACGTAGAATTGTTCACTCCTTAACTCATATACACGCCTTGAAGATGTGTGTTTTGAGACACACAGTGCCATTTTCAGAAATGTTGCCTTCACTTCTTCCACCTGCTCTAGTTGTTTCAGTTTCAAATGCGGCCATACAATTTCCAAACCACATATGACAACGGATGAGACTTTCAGGTCAAATAGTTTTAAAGATGTTTTGATAGTTTATTCAGATTCTCTATGTCGTTTATGGCTCTAATTGCTGCATTTATCCTATAATTGATGTGGGTAGAGAAGACATTACCCCTAGTTTGCAGCGTGATACCCAAGTACTTGAAGCTTGATACATTCTTCAAAGATATTCCGTGTATGTAAAACTCGGATGTTTTTCCACTTCTAAAAGTCATTGAAACTGTCTTGTCCTCATTTAAGTGAAGTTTGTTTTCTTCTGCCAACTTCACCAGCGCGTTAAATGTCTCTTGTAGTTCCTAGCTGGATCTCGAGGCGAGCACGATGTCGTCCACATATAGGCCTACAGCAGGGCCTCTCAAACGCTCAAACTCTCACGCGTGCAGAGCACGGTGCATAGGCTCTGTGCACTGTGCATCGGTACGCTTCGCCTCAACTCGGCTTGACTCGGATGGTGTAGTGTGCTGAGAGCGACGAAGCGTTTGGTGGTAGACGACGTGTTTATCAGTGAAATAGATAAGCGCACGACAACTACATAATAATGGAGCAACCTGTTCCGAAGAAAGCAAAGACTTCCGAAAGTCCATTTCAATCGAACTGCGAACTTCCGTATTTTTTTTTGTTTGTTTGTCGTGACGATAACGCCAAATGCTTAATCTGTGGGACGATAATTACGTGCGTAAGAAAATCGTCTATTGAAAGACACTACAACAGACTACATTCGGAAAATTATTGTGAAATCATAGGAGACGTCAGAGAGAAAGAATTAAGGAAGTTGAAACAGCTTGAAGAAGAGCATTCTATATCCACAAATGAGGTTTGTTCCAGTACTGTAGCATTTTCATTTTGGTTACGGGTTCTGCATTTCTTAAAAATTATGTTTACATTCCTCTCAAACATGTATGTGTATTTCTAATTCACTTTTTTAATTTTTTTAATAACACTGGTAACGTTGTCCCATACAACTGTGCGTCTCCGCTCACCACACGTAAACATTTCGCAGTTGGGGTGAAACAGCAGTGAAGGTGAGGAACGGGGAGAAAAGTGTAGGGAGAGAGGAGTGGGGGGTCTGCACTCTGGTCAACCAAGCGAAGTCGTCTTTTGCACCGTGCACAGTGCATGCACCACGCGCATGCACCCTGAGAGGCCCTGGCCTACAGTGTATACAGAATGTCCCAGGAGGAATGGTCAATATTCATAGGAATATTTCGAGGATATTTTGGACGCCTTGTATTGAGAGCTTTGCATGAGCATTGTTCTGCTTTTTCTACCAATCTCTGTTCCTCTTCCTGAAATCGCTTTTTCTCTTCCTTTATAAGTGTCTTATAGTTCCATCTCTTACTGGTGTAAGAGTAGTTTGTAGTAGTTTGGCACTTTGAATTTTAAGAGCTCCGTGCAGCACTTCAAGTGTAGTCTTTCTTGCTATGTAGCAGGTTTCCTTAAACTAAGACTTTGCTTTCCTTTTGAAGGGGAACTCTAAAATGTTTGCATCTTGTAGCAGACCTTCCATCGTGTAAACCGTCTCTTCCAGGTTGCATTCCAAAACCAGCTTCGAGACTGTCTGATAGTCTGCCTCGCATGCACGGTATTGCAGGAATTTCTTTGAGATCCTATGGAGTTCAGGATCCTCCCATCCATAATCATCTTTTACCACAAGTACGATTTCTACCGGCTGGCGTTTCCTAAATGGGTTTACGATAATTTCCTTTCCCGTTGATTTTACTTTGGTGGTGATTATTGTTTTAAGAGGAAGTACACCTGGGCAACCATCCTCTGTATATCACTAATCAGGGTGAAAATGGAAGGGGTCCAACACTTCGGAAAATGAAGGTATCGGCCAAAGGAAGGCAAGGGCCACGAAAGGCGTGAAAATGAAAGACTCCCTAGACCTCCATACGTAATACCGCCGGAGTCTGAAAAGAACAAGAGTTGACCAAGATAGATAGGATAGATGAAAGTGAGGAGCCTGGTACAAGTAAGTGGAAGCAATGCCAGGACTCAGCTAAGGGCCCCGTGGTCGCCAACCCATGCTCCAAAGTTCAGAGCCCCTCGAGCCCCTTTTAGTCGTCTCTTACGACAGATAGGGCATACCGTGGGTGTTATTCTACCGCCCCTCACCCACAGGGGGATTATTTTACTTTGCCCAGATTTGTAAAGACCGCATCTATGGTGCTGGTACCATTATGACTGATACATGTTTGCTTTCTCTGTCTGTTAACCATGGACAATCCTTCCTCCTCTAAGTAGTCTAGAACTTTTCTGGACTTTTGCGATGGAGTGTCAGTTCTACAATTTAAGTCGCCCGCAAGAACAATGACTTCATTTCGGTCTGTTGTATTCAGGTCCGAAACTATTTTACCTATTATTTGATGAGAGATGAAGTCTGGTTGGAAGTACACACAGATGAACTCGCACAGTCTAGTTTTCATTACTAAAATATTATTCGTTCTGTGTATAACTTTACCAAACCAAACCAAACCCCATGGAACTACAGCCCTTGAAGGGCCTTGGCCTACCAAGCGACCGCTGCTCAGCCCGAAGGCCTGCAGATTACGAGGTGTCGTGTGGTCAGCACGACGATTCCTCTCGGCCGTTATTCTTGGCTTTCTAGACCGGGGCCGCCATCTCACCGTCAGATAGCTCCTCAATTCTAATAACGTAGGCTGAGTGGACCTCGAACCAGCCCTCAGGTCCAGGTAAAAATCCCTGACCTGGTCGGGAATCGAACCCGGGGCCTCCGGGTAAAAGGCAGGCACGCTACCCCTACACCACGGGACCGGCTGTGTATAACTTTAAGGCGCATTAATATAGTCTTGAGAAGATACGTGATGCCTCCTTTTGGTCTTCCTGCCATTCCATGTTCTACCAGTATGTGTTCTGTATAATGGTTGTTTGTAGCCCACTCTGAGGCAAGGAAGGCTTCAACCATTATCATATGGATCAAATATATCCTCAGGTTCCGAGTGTACTACACTTAACAGTCCTTCAACGTTCCATAGAAATAACTTCAAAATATTCCACTTGCTGGGGAGTTTTATTCTCTACTAGCAAATGTACCCGTGGTTCGCTACGGTATTCCACATTGTATACGGATTTCTTCGTAAATTACTGTAAAGGCAGTGAGTAAGATTATATTGAATTGCATGTCTCTTAGCGCTATCCGAGAAACAAAGCACGGAAGTCACCATACGCTCTTTTCAATGTAAGGTAGGCATTGGGGAAGTTTTGTTGATAATAGCAGGCCACATTTCCTACAGCCAATCACAATCGAGTTCGGGAGTTTCTACTATAACGGCAGGCTCACTTGGCAACTGCCATTCACAGTAGAGATGGGGAGATTTCATTATGAAGGCAGACCGCTTTTCCTAAAGCTAGTCACATTCGAGCTGTAGAGATTTGATTTTAATCGAGAAATGCAGCACTATCAACAATCGAAACACCACAATAAGTCATAGGACAAAAGAAGATCTCCCCAAAGTGAACGGCGATTGTGATATCTGTTTTGTAATTCGACTTACCGTTTAGCCAACAACTACCCCGAAACGAAGGTCTGAACCGTCATTGAAATGCATCCATATTTCGATATTTTCCAGGGCCAAAAGTTATACATTTGAACATCTTGGAATTTTTCCTCAAAGAAAAGAGTGTCCAGGTTTCGGAATTAGCACTCGCATACATATGGAGTAATTAAGGAAGAAAGTAATACAGTTAAGGAAGTTGAATTTAATAGGAATATAACTGAGGACAGCCGTATAGGACAAATATGTAAATACCAAGTGGATGTATTGGAAAATAAAATGGTCCCTCAAATTGTGATGGTATGAGTTACGGATATAAGAAGGTGGTAAGAAGACGCGAGGATTCCGAGGTAAACAGATATTAATAATTTCGTGTGGCTATTTCTAGCGGGTGCAGCCCTTGTAAGACAGACCCTCCGATGAGGGTGGGCGGCATCTACCATGTGTAGGTAACTGCGTGTTATTGTGGTGGAGGATACTGTTGTGTGGTGTGTGAGTTGCAGGGATGTTCCCCGAGCCAAGGGAATTAACCATTTAAGGTTAAAATCTCCGACTCGGCTGGGAATCGAACCCGGACCCTCTGGATCAAATGCCAGCACGCTAACAATTTAGCCATGGAGCCAGACAGATAAGAAGACGACTTATGGTGTTATTACTTAAACCTAAAGAGACAAAGCAGAGGCAAGAAATTAAAGCGGAAAACAGAAGTGGAGTAGAAATACATTAAAAATTATAGGCTAGCAAATTGCCAGAAAACAACTTACGGTGTGAAATAATGGACTACACTCCCCGCTACTTAAAATATTAATAGCGCCCCTTACTGCTATTCGAGGACGATATGTAACCTCCAACGGTATTCCGCCTGTATCCTGCAGAATGGCCGATTGACGACTCTCTCGTTTTCAACCCAAGGAACAACCACGAGTTTACAGGCATGATGACGAAAATAGCAATACGTTACTTCCCTGTTTGCAAGCAGCCAGAGACGTTACCATGGTAACCTGTAGGTTCGTTGGCGGTCTGTCGGTTACTCAATGCAGAGCATGAGACCCGCAGAAAATAGTAATTTTCTCCGCCATTTGAAGAGTAACCGAAATTATGTACATAACAAAAGTTCTTGATAATGAAGAGACGTTTCACATATAGTCAACGGATTTTACAGAAAAATTAACAGTATAAGACAAAATGAAAAAACAAATACTGTTCTGATTCTCCTATCCCCCCTCCCCCCGTCTATTCAGAGATTTTCTTAAATCGCATGCATATCAAAACCTTCCCGAGATGAGTATAATCTAAATATGAAGTTTGGTCGAGATCTATTCAGCCGTTGCGGCGTGATGGTGGAACAAATAAACAGATACGAAAACTGATACGATCTTGAGCTGACCTAAAACGGATAAATATCTGAAAAATTAACAAAATAAACAAAATTACAGACAGCGGACCCCGTACAACTTATAGTATTTATATAGATTTGAACTCAAGCGAAAGGGCCGAAAGATTACGTTCGTTGGCTAAAAGGCTGATTCATACACTTCATCTTTCCTTTCCAAAGGGCTTTATTTTCTCTTTTGGTTTTGAATTCCTCACATTTTACGCCATATTTGAAACCTTTGTCCTCCAGATAGTCAACCACATCATTTGGGGTTACATCCCGGTTTAATCGGCCTATACAGAGCCAAGCTGTCTTGTTTGCATTCCTTAGTTTTAGGTTGCTACTGAATACTCTTGCTATCCCTCGTTGTGTATTTTTTTTTTTGTTTCATTCACAGTCTAGTATCTTTAGCTTTTCCACGCTCTCTTCCTTCATCCGCCTAAAGATAATGTTGGGCTCCTTTTGCACGGGAGCTTCATGAAAACCTGCAGCTGCATAGGTACGGTATGCGCCAAAATATACAGTACTCATTTTCGCGCAGTGCGCATGCGCACGCCTGAGCGTCTGCGTGTTGTTACATCGCCATGATGAACTGTTAGTTGTGTAAAGAACGTTAGACTCTGTGATTGGAAGTGACAATGGGTCTCGCGACGGAAGAAAAAGTGTTTATAGTGGAGTATTATTTTCGCTCGTACGGAAACGGTTATCAAGGTGGGCCGAGTTTAAAGTTAGTGGCGGAACAATATCGTGAACACTTCAATAAGCCAGCACCTAGCAACACAGTTATGCTATATATTCTTAAAAACTTTCGTCGTACGGGTAGTGTATTCTGTCAACGCAAGGGAAGGCCTGGTAGGCCAGTAACTGCGTCCACAAATGAAATCATGGACATGTCCTCAATCAGGTGTTGCAGTCTCCAAAGCGAAGTCTTCGTCGAACAGCCCTGAAATTAAACTTCAGCCCTACGTCACTTCGACGATTGTTTGAAGACATAGGCGGATTTCCGTACCGAATACAGGTTGGGAGACGACTGACGGAGCACGATAGGCATGTCAGGGTGGAATATTGTGCACGATTTTTGATCATGGTGTACGAGGATCTACATTTCTTGTTCAGCGTGTGGTTCTCCGACGAAAGTCACATTCACTTGGACTGTTTTATCAACCGCCAAACAGCTCGCTTTCACTATAGTCCAGAAACCGCTACATAATGTGCGTGTGACGATTTGATGTGCAGTGTCAGGAAACTGTGTGCTAGGTCCGTATTTCATAGAGAATGATGATGGTGCACCTCTTACTATTAACCAGGAACGCTATAGGAACATGTTGATCAGGCCATTTATTCAGGATCTAAGAAAGTTTTGTCGTGTCAGGAACATACAGATGAATAGACAGTGGTTCCAACAAGATGGGGCGACCTGCCACACCGCTTGAAGAAACCTTTCCAGGACGAGTAATTTCCCCACGGGGCTGAGTTCCCCTACCCATCACATTACCCCGATCTCACACCACCTAATGCTTACGTGTGGGGAATGTTAAAGGAGCAAATTTTCAATTGTCTAGGTCCACCCAAAACTGTCCCTGCATTACGTCAGAAGATCGTCTCGTTCTTCGGTACTTTGCACCAACCTATGTTCCAGAATATGTTGGAAAATCTGCGTGATCGTTATGAACACTGCCTACAGTGCAATGGAGCACATTTTGAACATTTACACCATCATCTCGATAAGACAATAACACTAACATCATTTCCAGTACTGTATATATTGTGGTGCATACAGTACTTGGAAGTTTTCTCCCTACTAGTAGTGTTTCCCTCATATTCTGAGCTGATATCTTGCTGAGGTACTGGTCCAAATTGCCGCGTCATCCGAGTAGTTTCGTTGACTGCAGTTTTTAAACCACTTTTATCTTCATTCAGTATCTGAGTGCTCTCTTGATTAACGTTCTTACACGTCTTATCGTAATCATTATTCCCTTTCTCACCATTTGTGTTCATCTTAACTGCTCCTACACACGTGTTCATAATTATCTTTTCAGCTGGCAAGATGTCATGTACAGTATTTATTTTGCACTATTCGTATTTTTGTTTCTGTTGTCCTCCTGGTAGGTGGTTTTCATATCGTCAGTCTGGGGGTGTACCACTTTATATTTGTTGTATTGTCTTTTCTCCTTTATTGCTCCGTGGTTGATTTGGGTGTTGACTCACATTTCTTCCATTCCCTTTCCGGTTACTTCTAGCTCAGTTGTTCGTTGTTGTTTAGGGGTTGCTTCCCCATCGTGTTTTTCAGTTCGCTCCTGACGGTATCTCTGATTCGCTTTTCTAGCCTGGTTTCCATTTGTTGTGTCAAGTATTCCCTTATGAGTTCGAGCCCCTTTTGAAGGATATTTATAATCAGTGCACAATTAGTTCTAAGAACATCCATACTTTTCAATAATGCTCAAACGAGTTCTTCTGAAACAGCTTAAAAGTCAATAAAGTGACCTGTTGGTTCAGGCTATGTTATAAATAAATGATTCTGCATTCCCTTGCTCCGCCTACTCAGTTAAATCGATGCATCGCAACACGGCGTACAACACAACCGAGTGGGAAAATTTATTCACCTTGAAGAGGACAGTAAAATGTAATATTTAGTTCATTTTGACCAATTTACATGCATTGTTCCTTTGATAAGAAATGTCTGAAAATGTAACACACACTGTTCAAAAATAGAAAAGTCGTCAATTTAGTGTAAAAATTTTGTTCTCGTTACGAGCAAAATGAAAATGACGCTAATGTTTTTTACATTGTCTTTTCACATTGTAATATACACATTGTTGTGGTAATTGGTTTATGCGATACCCATCGTAGGAATGAATTTACGTTGAAATTAATGGGCCTAAAGAAAGAAAGAAAAGAAAAGATAATATAACCCATATATATGTTTATTTTCTAGCGGTTTAATACTGCTCTAGCTCTTCCGACGTTTTCGTCTAGTGAAGAATGGGAGAGGCCTAAGATTGGGAAAGTAGGAGCCCTCACGTTAATTAAGATACAGCCATCATTTGTCTGATAGGAAAACTGGAAACCATTGGAAAACTTTCTCAGGACTGCCGACTGTGGGATTCGAACCCACAATCTCCCGCATGTACACTCATAGCTACACGCCCCCAAATTATGCGGCTAACCCCACTCGGGACTGTAACAAGTAATTATGAAATGAAAATTATAACACGTATTAAAAACATTACGATAATACAGGAAAGACAAGGGCCCACTGGTGAAGTTGCCAAGCCATTCGTATACCAACCAAAGCGTCTCAGGTTCGAATCCCGGAGATCACGAGTGGGATTATCGCTAGGACTAGCACGTGGGAGAAAGAAGGGCATCCAGTCTTGAACTCCCGGCCAAATCCTGAATTGCGCTTACGCTACAGAAACGTGCGAAGATGGCTTTGAAAAGCTAATTACACAAGGGGTATTATTTGGAGTACTGTTGTGTGCCTAAATTTGGAATTTTGTCCTCAGAAGGAGTTATCTATAATATTAGAATATATCTTAATAAATTATAATTGATTACTACCAACTGTGCTGGGTTCGATCCCGCTACGTTGAGTAGGCTACAGTAAATAAACATGGCAGGCGAGCGTATAATCAATTACACTAGTTAAATGATCAAAGACAAATTTGTAAAAGATGGAACAATAACAGTTTAAAAATAAATTTAATTTGAAACAGTTCACTTTAAATTAAATAGTCACGTTCACAACGGCAGTTCTTCAGACTGTATTCACGGTTAAATACACTAGTAGAGAACAGAATAATTTGGAGTATCCCAGTCCTCCTCCTTCTTCTTCTTATTCTTCCTGTGCTATTTGAGGTCGGCACTTGTAAATTTTTTTGCTAGTGGCTTTACGGCGCACCGACACAGATAGGTCTTATGGCGACGATGGGATAGGAAAGGGCTAGGAGTGGGAAGGAAGCGGCCGTGGCCTTAATTAAGGTACAGCCCCAACATTTGCCTGGTGTGAAAATGGGAAATCACGGAAAACCATCTTCAGGGCTGCCGACAGTGCGGTTCGAATACACTATCTCCCGAATGCAAGCTCACTGCTGTGCGCCCCTTGCCGCACATTAACTCGCTCGGTCCGTTGGTATTAGCTGTATCGAATAACTGTACATCGTAAAAGTTGAGTAAAATACTATTTTCGATCTTTTATATGTTGTGCTTTTTTTTTTTTAACGTTACGGATAATTACGGAGATAATCGCGATTACAAACTTCCAAAAATCTCCGAAAATATTTGTTCCACGTAAAACACACCTGACGAGTTATAGAAACTACAATTTTTCGATCATTTATATCTACTATATTTTTTCGCACGGCCTATGGTAACAGAGATAGTTATGAAGTTAGATTTTTAGTGCGAAGTCCTTCAAGGCCAAACATCGCAGACATGGAAATATTGGTGATGAGTGACGATGATGGCTTTATTGCCGTGGTTGTTTTTAAGATGCCAAACCTCGTGATAATCGGCCCATATTGCTCAGGTAGATAAGATAACAACCAAAATGGCAAGGAAAACGCGAGGAAAAATAATAAGAGAAAGGGAAGTCATAAAGGGAGGAGGAAATGAAAGACTCCCTTGATCTCGAATGTCCTAATAGTGCCGAGGCAGAAGAAAACTAAATGCGGTAGTCTACAATGTCTTCAGCCCATGGATAGGCCTATACATAACTACACTGCCGAAAAAAGAAAAGAAAAAAAGCAAATCCTCAAGGACAAAGTAATTTTATTCACAAGCGATGTGACAGGTTGTTCATCATCGCAGAGAACATGATTACAAATTCAGACCAAATGAAACACGTCACAGTAAAGAGTGCTTAAACAGTCGCATCACTACACAGTGTACTTCCCTCCGGCGGCAATGCAGGCGTGTATTTAGACCCACAAGAGTTTTACGTGCAAGTAAAGCTACCGACACGAGACTGTCGTATTTGAGTACTTTCAAACCCCACCGGACTGAGCCAGGATCGAACCTGCCAAGTTGGGGTCAGAAGTCTAGCGCTTCAACAATCTGAGCCACTCAGCGCAGCGAATATAGCACTACAGTCTAGGCTATAAATAATTTTATTTGCGCTGGATGAAATGGTAGTTTAGGGGAAGGCCGGAAATTTAATTCTACCGAGCAAGTGGCCACTCGTTTTAGATCACGTTGCTATTAGCTTGAATTCGGGAGGTAGTGGGTTCGAATCTCACTACCGGCAGTCCTGAAGATTGTTTTCCGTGGTTTCCCATTTTTACCTTAATTAAGGCCACGGTCGTTTCCTTTCCACTCTTTGCCCTTTCCCATCCCATCGTCGCCATAAGAACTAACTCTGTCGGTGCGATTTAAATCAAATTGTAAATAATAATAATAATAATAATAATAATAATAATAATAATAATAATAATATCTCAAATATCTACGTTATTAGCGGTCCTGTCGATTAATACCACACAACGAAAGTTATACAAGATGCACTTTCCGATCATTTATGTAATACAGTTTTATCGTATCGACTATGACAACAGAATTGATGAATTTAGACTTTTATCGCTTAGTTCATAATAACGCCAGTATCGCTAACATGGAAATACTGTTCAATCGACGATGGTGGTGGTCTTTGTCATGATTGTCTTAAGGTTAAAAGCCGTGTGGTTATCAGCCGATATCGATATTGTAAATATTATCAAAATTAGAAAGAACCGGAAAGGAAAGATCGCTTGAAGAATGAGACAAGAAGGAGTCGTGAAAGGAGAAGAAGGTGGAGGAGGAGGAGGAGGAGGAGGAGGAGGAGGCGGAACTCTCTCTACATAAGATGCCCTAACGCCACAGTGTCCGAAGGAAACTAAATGTGAAGGCCTACAATATCGAAAGCCCATAAAATTGACCGACCAGCCGAGCAGAGAACGTGCGGCCACGACTCTACCGTCACTTTAAACCTGTGCATTCCGAAGATGGAAGGGCTGGTTTCCACCGTCGGCTGTCCTGAGAATGGTTTTCCGTGGTTTTCCATTCTCCTGCACTAAGGCGAATGCAGGGACAGTTCCTACAATAGGCCACGGCCACCAATTCCCTCACTTTTTCGATAAATCACCTTCACCGCTCCAAATCTCCCTGAACTTGAGAGAGGACGTTGCCTTCCAGGAGGCCCGCCTCCCCATTCATGGTACGGAGTTGAAACTTTTGTAGTTAGTTAGTTAGTTAGTTAGTTAGTTAGTTAGTTAGTTAGTTAAACAGTGCTTCATTTGCTGCAGCCCAGTGCACTCCACTTATCAGTTACTGTCGTTACGGTTTATAAATAAATAAATAAATAAATAAATAAATAAATAAATAAATAAATAATAATTGTTCCGGGGTTTCGCGTGGAACGCAGAGGTGAAAGAAGGTGCCGGAAAGGGTCTAACTACAATGTCAAGAATTGAATTTAAAACGTAAACTGACGATTATTTTTTGAAAAACAACAAACTCAACAAATGTTCACTTAGTGACATAACAATGACATTTCAGGTACAAAATAGAAAAATCCAAGATTTCAGAACTTTAACACTCTTGGGCTTCAAGCCCCTACTTTTACAATTTTTGAGCTCCCAACTCAAATTTACAAACGAGCACAAATTTGTTCCAAGGGCAGAAATCCCCTAATTCAAGGAGCACTTGCCCCAAAATACAACATCTAGCCTTTAAGAGGCATTCATTAACGTTACAAAAACTTTGAAAAAGAGCTAAAAGGCTCTCAGTTTGCCAAGCCTACTCAAGGCAACATCAACTTACAAATTCTGGCCTCTGAAGGCACAACTTACAATAGGAAAATGATTATACAGGGGTATTTAATACCCAGCCTACTGGGTTCCATGTCAAAGGAAAAAAAAACGGTTAAATAAATGGCCCGAACACAAAATGGATGGAGGCGGATGCCTTGCACTCCTAGATAAGAACACTTAATACCTAAAGGGCACTAGACCAATGAAACGGGGCTATTCCCAAACTATGGAGGTGACTCGTATAAGAATAGATTAGAACATTACGGAAAGGAAGAAAACCAGTTACAAAACGTAGTCACCTCAAACCAATATGAAAGGGAGCTCGAGAGGGTACATCACTCACTATCCCCGATTTACAGTTAAAGATTTTACGAAGTTTTTACATTAGCCGGCAGAAAGTTACATTTTAGGAAAACTAGGTTACATAGATAATGATTCGGACCTTTCCCCCAGGTTAAACTACGGAGCTAGCAAGAAATAAAGATGTTATGTGGCCATTACCTTGTCGCTGTACTGCTGCCTGATGAAAGAGGCGCCGCCCGCCTCCTACTTGACACACACACTTAGTTATATGACGATCAAATGGCCGAGAGACGTGAAAAGCCGCAGTTTATAAACCCTCGGGGAACGTTCGATATCATTCATGAAAGATCAAGACACACTCACAGAATTTTATTGGCTGAGTTCAAAAGTGACACGCAGAATCGGAGAAGAAGCCTGTGATAGGTGGAAAATTAAAGAAATTTGGGATTGGCTGGATTCAAAACTGGCGGAAGGAAAAGATAAATATTGCCAACCCAAACATAAATGAAGATCAGACCTTAACCGACCTATCAAAACTGTCCAATATGGCGGATGTCGGTGTGCTACCATGTGTTTGTTATGGTTTGTTTTGATTGTAGAAATCGTGTTATTGCTAAATAATTACGTGGAATTTTGATTTTTTTTCTAGTTGCTTTACATCGCACCGACACATATGGGTCTTATGGCGACGATGGGACAGGGAAGGGCTAGGAGTGGGAAGGAAGCGGCCGTGGCCTTAATAATTTTGATTATTAATCATAAATTTTATATATTAGTAGCCTTAAAAGGGTTTTCTTTATATTTTCGATTAAATGTACAGTATGTGTATAGTTTAATACGATGGGTCGTACGTGCTGTGTGACTGGATGTAAGTCCAATTATAGGGGTAGTGTACAAGTTTCAGTGTTCAGATTTCCGAAAGACCCAGTGTTAAGGCAAAAATGGGTTAGGTGCATTCACAGGGAAAACTTCGAACCAAATTATAATAGTGTTGTGTGCATTAATCATTTTGATCTTAAATGTATTGTTAGGGAAGACATTATACCTATAGAAGGTGGTGATCCAGTTCGAGTGCCACGCAAAGTTCCAAGGTTAACTACTGATGCCTATCCTAGCATTTTCTTCAGTCAGCCAAGGTACCTGACTACAAAAGTTAGTCATCCTGAAATTCGTAAGTAAGAGGTACGAATGAGAGATGCAAATAATTTTCAACAGTGGTGCAAAAGTGATATAATTGATAATTTCCAGTGTTTTACAACTGAGGTACGTAAATGAAACCTAACCCCATTTCTTGTAAGTGAAAATGAGGATTATATTCACTTTTATAAATTACAAGAGGATGATGTGCCATCAATTCCGGTGAGTTTTAATGTGACGAGTTCTTCAGATGTTCAAGTGTACCATAGAAACATCACTATACCCACTCAACAGTACAAATGGATTTTGGAGAGTGAAGGACAGGAAGGCTTGAAATGCAATAGATGGAGCAAGTTTGATTCATTGGTAAGTCACCTTGGAAATTTTTCATGATCTAGTGTTAAAGTCAGTGAAAGACTAATTATGTTTATACATTTCATAAAAGATGCTCTCAAAATGGACAGTGACTCCAACAAACTGAAAGGTAATAAAATAAAATTTGCATTAGAACAACTGGAATTATGTGAAACAAATCAGGTGCTTTATTCTGCAGAATTATTAGTATGGGCTGCAACTATTTCATTTTCACTCCCTGGTGCATATCATTTCCTCATGTTTACAAATGTGATGACTTTGCCTCACTCTATGTACTTGAGGAAATTTTTGACTAAAATAGGCCCAAACTGTCCAGGCATTGGGCTTTCACAGAAAGCATTCTTGCAAGAAAAAGTAAAACTTCTTAAGGAACATTAGTAGATGTTGGATGAGATGTATTAAGTTCTCGTACGAAGCAAGTAGGGTTACTGGAGTGGCGGAAAACTGTTCGCAAGTTGACCCAGCAAGTACCATGCAGGTTCTCATGTACTCTTCTTTATCTTCTGATATAAAGGATCTGATACGAACTCTTTTCGCTGTGAAGAACATGAATGATGATAACCTTTTAAATCTAATTGTAATTGTAGTTGGTCTTACCTCAGACTAGCTACCCTCTCCCGTCCTTCCACTGACCCCACTCCCCTCACCCTCTAACCTTGACCAAAGTACGGCTAGTATTCTTAAGAATTTCGTCTCGCAACTCGCAACATCCCACGTCTGTCATATAAACGTGCAAAGTTTATTACAGCCAACTGAATGGACGAGATTGTAGAAATATTCACCCCACCTGTTTTCCATATCCTAATAGTGTCTGAGTCATTGTTAGCAGATAATAACCAATCTTCTTTGTGTCATCTTGGAGGCTACTCGCTTCTGAGAAATGATCGCACTCATCAACGAGGTGGAGGGGTATGTGGCCATTTTCTAACCAGCCTCAAACCGAAGTTGTTAGGTCGTTCACCAGGCAGGTATGAGAGGATACCAGAATACATGTTCGTAAAATAACAACGAACGGGATTATAGCCCTTGTAGAAGTAGTTTACAAACCTCCGAATACAGGTCACTTAGAAGATTTTGAAGCTGACTTAACTACTGTCATACTACACTCATACAATAATTATGGGAGACTTTAATACGGACTTAATGGACGCAGCTTCTTCAGAATCCACACGACTCAAAATATTGTTTTAAGCTTATAATAATGGACACTTTACCTCTCTCTCCGACTCACCATGCATCTCATTCGCACACACTATTAGATCTTATAGTTACCTGCAACTCAGACAGTTCTCAATGTTGGTCAAACCTCTGTACCCGGTATATATGCACATGACGCAATATACATCTCGTATAACTTCCGGCTACTGAAACCCTCCAAGAAATTTATCACCTATCGACCATGGAAAAATATATATAAAGATAGACTCTTGGAGGACACAGGCAAAATACCCTGGCATGACATAATGAACTATAACAATCTAGACGACAAAGCTGACTTCTTTAATAGTAAAGTAACGGAACTATCCCAAAGCAGCGAGCGAGAATATCGAAAGGACCGTCCCCGTGGTTAAATGACGAAATTAGACAACTAATGAAACAAAGAGACTGCGCTCACAGAGGTACAAAAATGACCCTACCGTACAAAACTTTGACGAATATAGGAAGTTACGAAATAAAACAACACAACAAATACGAAATGCTAAACTGCGACACGCTTACAGTTTAATTACGCCCGACGGTAGAACAGCGACGACATTGTGGAAATATATTAATAACTTTGGACTTACAAAGAACAATAACAGAGAATAAATTACAGTACCTCTCGAGACTCTTAACGAGTACCTTACTGCTAATTGCTCCGCAATACGACTTGACGACAAACAGAGACTTATTAATTATTACGGTACGCACCCTACCCCTGACAGAGAGAAATTCTAATTGTCACGTGACGACCCACCAAGTCAGAAAATCAGTCCCCAGAATAAGCACGAAAGCAAAATGAATTGATGACATTGGGACTGACATGGTCAAATGAATTCTTGATTGTATATCAGTATATTACCAACGTTAAGTCATATAATAAATTTCTCTCTTCTGTACTCAACATATCCATCTCTCTGGTAGAAGGTTTTTGTGCTATCTCTTCCGGAAAGTCAAACGCCTTCGAACGAGAGAGACTGTCGTCCAATCTGTATTTTATCAGCTTTATCTAAAATCTTTGAATATGTAGTCCATACACAAATGCCTGAGAACCTTCGAACGCACAATCTCCTTAATCCTCTCCAGTCCGGTTTTTGACAAGGATATAGTACAAACTACAGCCTTACTTAAAGTGACCGAGGACGTTAGACAAGCAATAGACAGAGGACGATGCACAGTTCTGGTACTACTAGATTACAGTAAAGCTTTCAACATCGTAGACATTGACATTTTACTTGTAAAACTGAAGGCTCTACATTTTTCTCAGAGTACGATTGCTTGGATGCATTCTTATTTTCACGGACGTCAACAATGTGTGAAAAGTAATAATGAAATAGTTTCCTCGAGGCGCCACGCGAACAGAGGAGTCCTCAAGGCTCTGTACCTGGTCCTCTTCTTTTCGCACTCTTTGTGAATAATATATCATATAATTTAAGACGCTGCAAATACTGTATGTATGCTGACGATCTTCAACTCTACACAGACTCCACAACACGAGACCTTCAGGAAAATATCGACTTACTAAACATTGACTTACAGACTGTTAGTAATTGGTCTGCTGTCCACGGCCTGAAATTGAACCATACAAAGTCGCAAGTAATCCTTCTGGCCATCAAAGTCAAATGACAAGTATAAATAAACGTCCGTTACCAAGAGTAATCCTTCAGGATGTTCCAATTACTTTTATATCACAAGTGAAGAATCTCTGTGTTATCATGGACGAACGCATGACTTGGTCTGCACATGTCTTACATATTTGTCAAAAAGTTTACTCAGCTTTACATTCTTTATATAAATATAAACATATATTTCCAATAAAGATTAAAAAGAAATTAATCGAGGCTCTTGTAATGCCACATTTTGACTATTATGATGTTTTCAATGATGTGAGGCCGCAATTTTCCCTAAAGCTACAGCGCGCTCAAAATGCATGTGTGAGATATATATGCAATTTAAGAAAATATGACCACGTGTCACCGTCTGTTCTAAAAGTAGAGTGGTCGCGACTCCATGTTCGCCGTAACCATCATACTTTGTCTCTCCTCAATCGAGTTCTTACTACATCTTCCCCCTCTTACCTTTTTTCGCGTTTCCATTGCTTCTCAAATGCTCATGACAGACATACAAGGGCTCAAACATACAACCTGCTCGTCATCCCTCACCATCGAACTACCGCATATAGCAGCTCATTCCCTGTGTTTGCCGCCCGAGAATGGAATCGTTTACCAGATGACGTCAGAGGAATACCAAATACAGTGTCATTTAAAAGAGCGTTAAGAGGTACAGCAGGATACGAATAAACTGTGCATTTCTGATCTTTCATTGATCGTGCTACTACAATATAATTACTAGCTATTATTATTATTATTATTATTATTATTATTATTATTATTATTATTATTATTATTATTGATGTTGTATGCAGGTCTCGCTGTGGTGGAACTTTATTTCAGTTATATTTTGATTGGATTTAAGTTGGGTTTTATCTAGTATTAATTACGGTAGTATTAATTATGGCTAATGTATACTACTTCGTAATTGGTTTAGCGTAAGAGAAGGCCCAATGGCCTTAACTAATGTACGCCAATAAAGACATTTATCCATCCATCTATTTGTGCTGGACAAGGGGGAGGTGGGACAGGTTTTTCTCCGCATACTCCGGTTTTCCCTGTCATCTTTCATTCCAGCAACACTCTCCAATATAATTATATTTCATTTGTCAGTCATTAATCATTTCCCCAGGGGATTGCGACAGGCTTCGACAGCCGGCACAGTTCCTATTTTCGCTGCTAGACGAGAGCTTCATTAATTCCATTTCCTGACCCGGTTGAATGACTGGAAAAGAGGCTGAGAATTTTCACGATACCGCCCATCGACATTTATTATATAAAAAATGTTTGTAAATGAATCATACACCATCATAGAGGTAACTTAAATCAACAGACATAAAATATGAAGGCTTTTGAATGACCTTTTAGGGAATTCTTTTCGAATTTGTAAGCCTGGTTTCTGTGCGTCAGCAGTACAGGCTGAGCCTTTAATGACAGCAGTCCATGATACTTCCCTCGACTAAAGATTCAGTTTAGGTTCTCTTCAAGATTGATCTTCAAGCAAGTCCAGAACTGTGCTGAGAATTAACAATAAAGTGAGAAGCGTAGGGAATCCTCGCTAACCTACTGAAATAAACCACATTTCCATTCATATTTTCACACGAAATGCTCTGATAGCAGTCATGTATCCTGTCAGAATATAAACTAAACAACAACCGGCTGTAACGATAAACTGTTAGTCAGGCCATAACTCAGCGTTTATAGCTTATCATCGTACCCAAAATAACAACAGGAATCCCAGGATCATCGTTCTTCTCTTATGTACACCTTCCATTAATGCACGAATGAAGATCATAAATTGGTGGACTTAACAAGAAACTGTATCAGATATAATCAAAATAAACTGTGAAACCGGTTCCTTCCCTTACACGCAAACACATCGAGCCGTCTGTGAGAAAATGAAGATATAGTCACGATTGAAGTAATAACAGCCCTATAATATTTAAAAGATAATTCATGTCATATATATGCGCACGACTTTGATAATTCAGGCGGCACTATCAAATACATGTTATCAATAAAGAAATTGTTCGACATACATGATGCTAGTAGCACAATGTAGTAACACTGCAGCCGATAAGATGCATTCCTTCAGCTTGGACGACAAGAGATTGCAATGGCTGGAAAATGATTTTCCTCAGTACCTGAATGAACTTAAGACCTTCAGTGAGAACGCCGGAAAGGAATTCCTTAACAAGAAGACGTGAAAGGCCATTCTGTCTAAAACAGCATCAACAGTGGTGTGTGTCAAGTACCTTCTTCAGACAGGGTTTCATTATGTTCTGACCCGACCATTCAATTAGTGACTATATAGATGTGTGTTAGCGCTCTACGACAAATGTCAGGCAGCAGTGATATGCTGAGCTTTCTTCTTCGGTCTCAAAAACGTTTTGAAGGCGGGAATCTTGGCTAATCCTGCAAGCAGAAACGGGGAGGTGGAGTCTGGCACTTATGTGATCGGACATGCCGAGGAGAATCTTCCAAACACACCCCAAGATCAGCACAATGCAACACATTTACCTGATCATGTCACGTGTATTCTTGAGAATCTGCACAAGTCCCCTGGTAAGATAATTCTATACTTACGGTAGCTAATGTTTAAATATCTTGTACGATAACTATATCTTAATTATAGGTCTGAGGCGCGATTTAAAATGTCATAGTTCCCTTTTTTCTGCTCTGTGCTACCGTTCTATAAAGTCAGCATATCTGTCGTATATAGAATGTTTTGTTACTCGAAAAACCTAGTGTGACTGCTGGAATCTTGTGACAGGACGTTGGTGTTGATCAATGTTAATGGACTTGATGAAAACGGCACGCTGCAGTACTCATATGATTTGCTGCAGTGGATTTTTAAATTTATTCATTATTTTGTATGGAAAGCACAACCATGTGTGCGTCTACTGTATGAGTGACTACTTAGTGTAGGATTCTCTTTACTTCAGTTGTACTGAACATTCACAGTTATTGCGTGAAATTATTTGCGAGTGTGCTATTCCTGTATTCTTAAATAACATAGCCACATCAACAACATAGATCTTTGAAGGCTAAACCCTTAAACAGAAAGATATTGTGTAAATAGCTCGAAAATTGAGAGGTGTGTGAAATTATTTCCTGTAGAAGGCCTATTTACTATCGTTAACATTATTTTGTACGGATTTTTCTGCTTCTTAGGGACACGATTTCCACTGAACTTCTTTATTAAGGTGTGAGGTGTGATTTAAGTATGTTTATCGAGTGATCGGCAATATAGTTAAACATAAATATATAATTTACGTGTGCTGTAATGAACAATCGTGTTTCAATGCCAGCGATGTTGCGCTCGGCGGTAAAAATGGGAACTAGGTCCATGTCGCTGGGAAGGCGTATTAGCGCAGGCATAATAGAGGGCGATGGTCGAACGAAGGTAATCATGTAGTTAAGTCCTGCTCCGCTAGTGAGCGTGACCTGTCCGACTGCTTGGTGCTCGACAGTCTGAGGGAACGCACCACATTCGGTCCAACTGTTTTACATTCGCAGTCACTACGGCATTCGTTATGAACATGGAATGAGAGTCCAAAGACAAGGTAAAAGCAAAACCAGAGAGGAATCAATATATATTACTAAATGAAGAAAGGATGAAAAGCGAAGCGTGGAAATACTTCTTACAAGTAACAACTGCGAATGGTCATTATGCACGGTATGTGCCCCGTAAATGTTATGTTTCCTCATTGACGTTTCAATAGATCTCCGCCCCCTTTACGGTTGTTTCGGGAATAGGTTCCTAGATCTATGTCAAAAACGAGTTAATGTTGGCGCAGGCTGTGGACGAATAAATGATGCCGATATTCTCACTACAACAATATTTTATTATGAAAAGACCGTCTTTCTGATGACTATCCCCTTCACAGTGGAAAAATAACAGCACAGAATATCGACTTGCTCTGCTAGCGAAGAAAATATTGCCTATTTTAGCCTCCAATGCAGCAAGTGAAAGAAATTTCAGTTCAGCTGATAACTTTATTAGTGAGTAAAGGAGCTCACTCTCTGTACTCAAAACGGACAACACATTAATGATGAATGCTTGTGACGATGTGAAAGACAATGCTAATACTCCGTGTCTACTAGTGGCGTGCATTGTTCGAATTTGAGACGGGTAACCATGACTGAGCAAGTTGTGCCTCGCTTGGTATGCAACCACCATCACGCATGAGTAGAGCGAGTAATCTAAAATGCCCGAGTTTGCTCAAGTTCGTTCAACAGGGCAAGTTCGAAGCGAAGTTTGCCCACTAGGGAGGATGACCTTGCTTGCTTTACTAACGTTGCAAGCAATGTGGTTCATCTAGAGATTAGTAAGTCCTTGTTTACAAGGGAGTTCGGAGGATTAGAAAGATGGAATGGTTGAATAAATCATTAGTTTTGAGTTCACCATGCCACATGAATCGCAGGACAGCGATAGGGATAAAATTCACAACAGTGGATATAAACTACTCAAGAGTTATGGGCTCAGTTATGATCTTTGGAAAAAGTTTCTGCTTGTGGTAACCGCAGACAGCGCACATCTCCCGTGTTATGTACAATGCACTGTTAACCAGACACCCTCCGCCCCACCACAGGGCCACCTCGGTTGATCGAGTAGCCGAGAAACTGTAGCCAAGAAATTTACTTACCACGATACCAAGATACCCCCACCCCCGCCTCTCACTGCCTAAAACCACCAAACGACGCCTTCTAAACACAACGCTAGATGCATCCTCAAACCTTGAAACACCAGAAAACAAGAAACCGAGGCGGGCGCACAAACAGTTAAAAACGCTACTTATTAAAAATGCTGCTTTTCAAAATTTAACATCCGCACACTCACATTAAAGTAAACGTATTAGTCTACGAAAATGTAACAGTCACTGCGTAACACCATCGGTACAGTCCCGTTGCGATACCTAAGCAACACTGGGGGTGGTCAGTACCTAGATGGGTGACCGCATACCGACACACGCTGTAAATTACCGTCAGCCAACGATATAGCATGGCCGCTTCCCTGCTCATACACACATATATTGTACACAGACACTCAACACACACATACAGACCAAACAAAACGAAAATTATACTGATAAAAATCCAACTTACCGATTAAAACAGACCGAGTGAGGAGTGCAATTAAAGCGCACCGGTATAGGGTACATTCCACACCACCTATCTCAACGGAGATAAGTGGCACACATGGATAACCAGGGTAGCGCTTCTCGCCCAGCATTGCCCAGCACCACAAAGCAAACCATAACTAGCGCGTGTGTTTTCATGTGTGCCAAAGATTTCCGACCATAGAACACTGTTGCCGGAGAAGGCTTTAAGAAATAGGGCTACAACTGATTAATATCGGTGCTCATTTTAGCAAAGTAGATGTTGTTGATGTGTTACCACACCCTTCCACCTTTGGTAGAAACCAGCACGGAGGGAGGTGTGTACTTGTACTTGTGACTGAGATAGTGCGTGAAGGAGCGAGTATCAAGGGGCAAGCTCTAACGAACGTAGCTCGCTTCGCCTTTTAGAAGTAACTTCGGTCATGGTGATACTTGACAAATATGAACTGAGCATAGAACGTGTTTTACATGACACTAGTGTCTACTGATGGTGATGCTTGTTGTTTAAAGGGGCCTAACATCTAGGTCATCGGCCCCTAATGATACGGAATGAGACGAAATGAAATGGCAAATTAAAAGTCCAAAATCATCCACTGACCAGAATTCAAAACGTGAGGACGAACCATGGTTTCCCTCGTCTCATGGTGGATGGATATGAATTTAAAACGATCAATGGAACCGACCCACAGTGCCTTACATGCAGAGAAGCTTGTGTAAAACAATAGTATTACTGACCAAGAGACTGCTTCTATAACACGATATTGAATCGATGATGCTTGTAGTCAAAATGGATCCAAAATCCAAGTCATCGGCCCCTCATAATGGTACTTATCGCTAGAAAAGTAGAACCATGGTATTTGTCATGTTGCGGTACTAATCGAAAGTAGCGTAGACTCGCGGTATTCCACACATTATGGTACTACTCACAGGTAATGAAATTCGCACATGTATTACAGACCTACGGTGTTTTGCAGTGCCATTTACAGGCAACGCAAACTTATGGTGTTCATCACATAAGTGTACTAACCACAGAGGCTCAGGATATCCCGTGGTGTTCCTTATATAATGGGTACTAATCATAGGCAAGCCAGAACCATGGTTTCGCTCGTCCCATGGTGTCGCTCATATAGTGGTGCTAATCACAGGTACTGTAAAAGCCGTCGCGCACTCTTTTGCTACTAATCACAAACCAATTTTGTACCGAACATAGTGGTACTACGCGCAAGTAAAAGCGACTCATGGTGTTCCCCGCGTGGTGGTACTAATCACAAGTAGTTGCATGGTTCTAATATAATCATCTCTTGGTCACCCCTTTTAGTCGCCTCTGACGGCAGGCGGGGGATACCGTGGGTGTATTCTTCGTCTGCGTCCCCCACCCATAGGGAATACTAGTGTCTACTAACGTGACAAGTTGATCTCACAGTGTTTATAGTAAGTTTGTAATTACATTACTTCAATGCATATTTCGTTAACATATTTAATGGTGTTCGGGGTATAGTCAACCATTCTCCTTTCCTTGCTCCTTTTAAGTTTGTTCGTCGTAACGTCGTTTATACTGTCCGTAAGGGCATCAGCCACCGTAACTGATGACTGTCCGGCTCCATGGCTAAATGGTTAGCGTGCTGGCCTTTGGTCACAGGGGTCCCGGGTTCGATTCCCTCCAGGGTCGGGAATTTTAACCATCATTGATTAAATTCGCTGGCATGGGGGCTGGGTATATATATGTCGTCTTTGTCATCATTTCATCCTCATCACAACGCGCAGGTCACCTACTGGAGTCAAATCAAAAGACCTGCACCTGGCGAACCGAACATGTCCTCGGAAACTCCCGCCACTAAAAGCCATTACAGACCGAGTGAGGTGTGAAGACTGGTCTCAGGTATACTGATGCAAGTGTGTAATGGACTAGTATAACTTGGAAACAATTCTCTAAACTCATGGGTAAAGAGTGAGAATATCGAGATCGATTAGGTATTATTATTATTATTATTATTATTATTATTATTATTGGTATCATTGACTTGTGAGGTGTGGCTATATACGCTGATATTTCGATTTATGAAGTTGTTTACGTTTATTATTATTATTATTATTATTATTATTATTATTATTATTATTATTATTATCACCTACGTAGTTACGTAGGACAGGTTGTCAGTACGGACTTTATTTGGTATAAATCGTAGTCGTATCATTTATTATTTGTGTGTTGTATGATCTGTATTGTGTAGCAGAACATGTGAGGTTATGTCACGATACTTCTGCGGTATGTTCATTAATACGACTTTATTTAATGTACGAACACTTAATAGTATATAATTTATTATTACCTGTAAATATGATGTATAAATCCAATGTAATGTTGTACAACACAGGGTCATATTCTACAACAACGCATCTTTGTCACTCTAGTTTTACAAAATGTTCTATCCATTTGTACGTGAGTTATTGGAGACTCGAGAAGATACGAGAAAGCATGTTGTATCATACTTTTCTAGAATCTTGGCCAGGCAAAGTATGTATAAAGGACCGTCTTGGGTTGTTGAGTTGTTAGTGAGAGAGGTTGGTCGAGTTAAGTAGACCTATGTGAACTCATGTTGTGGTTATGTTGTGTTGGTAGTGTTCTGTAGTTCGTTAACATGTTGATATAGCAGTAATGTGTATATAATTTGTAAATAAAACAGGTACACAACTGACAGTATCTCGTGTGTGCGTCTTTGTGTCTACGAAAATACGACTCCAGATCTTTCAGGCATCCTGTAAGTTGGATTTGATCTTGCCGATCAACTACCGTTAGTTTGGTCTTTTTCGTATGTATCCCTTGACCATAATAAATGCTAACATTAGTTACTCTTGTAATCAGGTTAGTAAGTTTCTCTTCACTTTAGCGACGAGGAAAGTGTATTCTTCAAAGGTCAGGCTGCAGTTTTTAAACTCACTAAGACTTCGCAGAATCGGGCAATATCGAAAGCTACGAAGATGCGCTTGGTGGAATCACTCGAGTTCTCCGTCTTTTTGTATGGCTGTGAAACTTGGATCGTGAAAGCTAATGACAAAAACGAATTGACACTTTTGAAATATGATGTTGGTGGAGAATATTACGTATACCCTGGACGGAAAGAACAAATGCTTACATTACTGCGAGGAAGAACAGCAAGTAGATGAGTAGCTCAAGCGAAGATCACTGGCCTCAATCTTTAGATTATACACTGACTGACAGAGCAAATGCAACACCAAGAAGAAATGGTCAGAACTTTATGCCAATTGCAAGATAGACTGACGTCACTGAGGTATGCTCATGATGTGAAATGCGCCGCTGTGATGCGCACGTAGCGAACGATAAATGGGACACGGCGTTGGCGAATGGCCCACTTCGTACCGTGATTTCTCAGCCGACAGTCATTGTAGAACGTGTTGTGTGCCACAGGACACGTGTATAGCTAAGAATGCCAGGCCGCCGTCAACGGAGGCATTTCCAGCAGACAGACGACTTTACGAGGGGTATGGTGATCGGGCTGAGAAGGGCAGGTTGGTCGCTTCGTCAAATCGCAGCCGATACCCATAGGGATGTGTCCACGGTGCAGCGCCTGTGGCGAAGATGGTTGGCGCAGGGACATGTGGCACGTGCGAGGAGTCCAGGCGCAGCCCGAGTGACGTCAGCACGCGAGGATCGGCGCATCCGCCGCCAAGCGGTGGCAGCCCCGCACGCCACGTCAACCGCCATTCTTCAGCATGTGCAAGACACCCTGGCTGTTCCAATATCGACCAGAACAATTTCCCGTCGATTGGTTGAAGGAGGCCTGCACTCCCGGCGTCCGCTCAGAAGACTACCATTGACTCCACAGCATAGACGTGCACGCCTGGCATGGTGCCGGGCTAGAGCGACTTGGATGAGGGAATGGCGGAACGTCTTGTTCTCCGATGAGTCACGCTTCTGTTCTGTCAGTGATAGTCACCGCAGACGAGTGTGGCGTCGGCGTGGAGAAAGGTCAAATCCGGCAGTAACTGTGGAGCGCCCTACCGCTAGACAACGCGGATTCATGGTTTGGGGCGCTATTGTGTATGATTCCACGTCACCTCTAGTGCGTATTCAAGGCACGTTAAATGCCCACCGCTACGTGCAGCATGTGCTGCGGCCGGTGGCACTCCCGTACCTTCAGGGGCTGCCCAATGCTCTGTTTCAGCAGGATAATGCCCGCCCACACACTGCTCGCATCTCCCAACAGGCTCTACGAGGTATACAGATGCTTCCGTGGCCAGCGTACTCTCCGGATCTCTCACCAATCGAACACGTGTGGGATCTCATGGGACGCCGTTTGCAAACTCTGCCCCAGCCTCGTACGGACGACCAACTGTGGCAAATGGTTGACAGAGAATGGAGAACCATCCCTCAGGACACCATCCGCACTCTTATTGACTCTGTACCTCGACGTGTTTCTGCGTGCATCGCCGCTCGCGGTGGTCCTACATCCTACTGAGTCGATGCCGTGCGCATTGTGTAACCTGCATATCGGTTTGAAATAAACATCAATTATTCGTCCGTGCCGTCTCTGTTTTTTCCCCAACTTTCATCCCTTTCGAACCACTCCTTCTTGGTGTTGCATTTGCTCTGTCAGTCAGTGTATTAAGAAAGGTTGAAGACCGCTCTGGATTGAGACGTCTCGACAAGAATGAAATGCTGAAATGATAAAGGAAATGAGATTACGACGTTCAGTATCAATCATAACGACTAATGATGATGATCACCATCTTCTAGTATCATTCATCATTCTGAAGGTATCCTATTCTCTTCACTCTGGTGTCTGGGTCGTTGATTTCGATGGAACTTCGTAAGTTTTTTTTTTTTTTTTTTTTTTCATACAATTCATGGACACGTCCACATATTATCATCACTTTTGATATTGTATTTGTATTCTGTGAATAGGGACAGAACAGATGCACAAAATCCCCTGATTGTCGCACGAGTTGACTCGCTAGGGGCTGTCAACTTGCGGGGGCGGGGAGTAGTTGTGACCGCAGGATCCTCAGCTGAGTCTGGTATGATTTCCATTTACTTTTGTTTTTCATTTTCGTATCTGACGTCTGTTGACAACTTTTGTTCTCTTCCGACCCCGACCGTATTGAAATGAAATGGGTTATGGCTTTTAGTGCCGAGAGTGTCCGAGGACAAGTTCGGCTTGCCAGGTGCAGGTCTTTTGAAATGACTCCCGTAGGCGACCTGTGCATCGCAATGAGAATAAAATGACGATGAAGACGACACATACACCCACTGCCCGTGCCAGCGGAATCAATCATTTATGGTTAAAATTGCCGACCTTGCTGGGAATCGAACCCGGGACCTCTGCGACCAAAGGCCAGCTTGCTCACCATTTAACCACGGAGCCGGACCCCGACCGTTTCGAGGACTAGGTATCTTTTATTTGCGGACTCTTCGAAGGCTCTCCTCCCTTTCTTTTGCAGATAACTTCATTCTTCGAATGGTCTGTTATATTATTATATATAAATTATATATAAATATATTATTATTATTATTATTATTATTATTATTATTATTATTATTATTATTATTATTATTATTATTATTATTATTGTTATTATTATACTTCCCGCTAACTGTTTTTACAGTTTTTGGAGACGCGGGTGTGCCGTAATTTTGTACCACAGGAGTTCCTTTACCTGCTAGTAGGTCTGCCCACACGAGGCTGACCTATTTGAGTACCTTCCGGTAACACTGAACTTCTCTGAGATCGAATACCCTAGCTTGGACTCAGAAAGCCAGCGCTTCCAGCGTGCCAACCACTCAGCCCGGTAGGAATTAAGAGAGATGTTTATCTAGTAATCTTTCTCCTAAAGAATAATACAAATACTACCATCCCTATTAAAGCACCAATTGAAGGCTATTCTCTGTTGGTAAAATAAATAGATAAATAAATAATGAATTAATACATAACTAATACGGTATTTTTATTAATGCTCTAAACTATTTCTGTACTCTCACAATTTGTATGTATGTTGGGTATTCAGCCCGAAAGCTGGTTTGATCCTCTGCAGCTCCGCCAACAGCTGTCTTAAATAGCCTAGGTGTCACTGAAGAGGTGTACTGGGGAAATGAGGAGAGGTAGTTTCCCGTTGCTTTCCTCACCGAGCCAGCCGTTGCTATTACATATCAGTCTGCCAAGCCCAGTGAAATGCATGCACCAACCGACCCTATGAGTGATATTTTCACACCATTCATAACAGGGACCGGCTGCATGAGCAATGCTATTACTTCTTTCTAGTTGCTTTACGTCGCACCGACACAGATAGGCCTTATGGCGACGATGGGGCTAGGAGTGGGAAGGAAGCGGCCGTGGCCTTAATTAAGGTACAGCCCCAGCATTTGCCTGGTGTGAAAATGGGAAACCACGGAAAACCATTTTCAGGGCTGCCGAAATGGTATTACTAGCATCACTCACACCTCAGTCATTTTCATATTGTCAAAGCCAAGGATGAGACCGAGACAGGTCAATGAAAGTAACAAATTTGATATAGCCCATACCAGAAGACGTAGTGCACTGTCAACACAACATCTCGCCAGCAAAGGCATACAATTTGTATAAGGAAATAATTATAAATATCACATTAAGAATAATTTAGTCCACCTCTGTGGTGCAGTGGTTAGTGTGATTAAATGCCATCCCTCGAAGGCTCGGGCTCGATTCCCGGCTTTGCTACGAAATTTGAACCTGGTACGAGGACTGAAACGAGGTCCACTCAGTCTCGGGAGGGGTTCGATTCCCACCTCAACCACCCTCGAAGTGGTTTTCCGTGGTTTTCCACTTCTCCTCCAGGCAAATGCCGGGATGGTACCCAACTTAAGGCCACGGTCGCTCCCTTACTTCTTCCTTATCTATCCCTTCCAATCTTCCCTTCCCCCCACAGGGCCCCTGTTCAGCACAGCAGGTGAGCCGCCAAGGCGTGGTACTGGTCCTTCTCCCCAGTTTTATCTCCGAACCAAAGTGTTACACTCCAGGACACTGCCCTTGAGGCAGTGGAGGTGGGATAACTCGCTGAGTCCGAGGGAAGAACCAACCATGGACGGTAAGCGGATTAATTAATTAATTAATTAATTAATTAATTAATTAATTAATTAATTAATTAATTAAGAAAGAAAGAAAGAATAATTTGATGATCTTATTTGGTTATATTTTAATTTAAAAATTAGGTAGTGAGTTTATGGGATTTTGTAATCGCCGGGTAATACCCTCCCTACGGCTAGAGCTGAACTGAGTCAGAGATGATCTTGAATGAATTCCCTCTGGGTGAGAGGAGAATCTAAAATGAATGCGAGTTTGCCCGTGACTCATTGTGAATTACTCTTAGATTTATTCACAACATTCCGAATCTGACAGTTCTAGTTTTGGCACAGCGAGGTACACTTACGTCACATGTTTGACATAAATACAGGCGTGGCAATGCAAAATTCTTGGCAGCTAGTCCTCGCAGTAATATGCGTTGTTATATCAGAGAACAGTGAGACATTCTCCGTGCACGACCGTCAGTTGGACTGGAGGCAACGTCGGACGACTTTTCGTCTGACAAGCTAGACGCCAGAACCCGTAGACCTACCAAAGTATACATAACAAAAACAGTTATTAGCTAAATGGCTCATTTTACGGTTCCCGGAGACACCAGGGTCTCAGAATTCTGCCCACGTGCTAGTGAGGCTGCCCTACTTGATTACTTTCAAATACCATCGGACTGAGCCTCGATCGAACCCACCAACTGAACATCCATCGTCTGAGCTACTCAGCCAAGTTATCCATAATAAAACATGTGAATGCATTTATATGTATTCGGTTTATTTTATACATTTATTAGACTTTCATCAGCTTATCCACTTCTGGGGTTGGTTTAGGCAGGGGGTTTAAAGCCGGGTGCGCTTCCTGACACCGCATGATTTTTGAGATAAAAATCTCAACCCAGCATCGACCGGGATTCGAACCTCAGCCTTCGGGGTGGGAATACGGCAGCTATACCACTGAGGCAGTCACGCCCTTTATATGCTTTTTAAAAAATTGTGCTTTACGTCGCACCGACACAGATACGTCTTATGGCGACGATGGGATAGGAAAGGGCTAGGAGTGGGAAGAAGTAGCCGTCGCCTTAATTGAGGTACAGCCCCAGCATTTGCCTGCTGTAAAAATGGGAAACCGCGGAAAACCATCTTCAAAGTTGCCGACAGAGGGGTTCGAACCCACTATCTCCCGAATGAAAACTCACAGCTGGGCGATCCTAACTGCACGCTCATATACATTTTAGCTATAATATCGGAAGACATGGGCTCAATCAGTAAGCGCTCGACAAAAAATGTATCATTAAAAATGTTATTTTTTTGTCCCACTAACTATTTTTACATTTTCGTTGACACTGAGGTCCCGAAATTTCGTCCCGGAAGAGTTGTTTTAGTGCCAGTAAACCAGCTGACATGAGGGTGGCGAATTTGAGCACCAGACTGAGCCGGTATCGAATCCACCAACTTGAGCTCAGAAAACCAGCACTTTACCGTCTGAGCTACTCAACCCGGTACCCTTCTTATTCTTCTTATTCTCATTATTTAGTGTATGAAGAGGTTTTCATTTTATCTCCACAAACACATCACTCGGAGAATTTATATGACAGCCTTCCGTGACAACAGCGTGGGATGGATAATCGACCCTAGAATAAGAATAGAGACCAAAAAGGAACAACTAGATTAACTCCACAACGATACGTGTGGAATCTACAGTAGAAAGCTACAATGCCGTACAACAAAGAAAAGTGTCAGCTGTCAGACGTCTTAGTGATTGATCTCATGGTAGGTTCTAGAGAAACCATCACCTATCATTTTGTCCAGTTCTGCCGGCAATTTCGTCTAGATAAGAGCCTAGAAAAAGAGCGTTGTAATCAGTACCCTGTAGGGTTCCATAATCATACTCAGAAACCACTTGTAAGTATTCCATAAACCGAGCATGTTGACCGCGATTTTTGGGGTTACGTAACTATGACCTTACATTCGGGAAATAGTGAGTTCGAATTCAACTGTCGGCAGCCTTGAAGATGGTTTTACGTGACTTCCCATGTTTACACCAGCCAAATGCTGTGGCTGCACCTTAAGACGACGGTCTGTTGGTGTGACGTAAAATAAATAGAAAAACTATTCCATTAACGACTGAGCTATCACATAATCATTTGGATACACTTATGAATAAGGATGATTTTAGCAATACGGCTTTAGGTTTAATCTCTTGTTTGTTTGTTTGTTTGTTTGTTTGTTTGCTTGTTTCTTAATCCGTTTATCCTCCACGGTTGGTTTTTCCCACGGACTATGCGAGGGATCAAACCGCTATCGTCTCAAGGACAGTGTCCTGGGGCGTGAGATATTGGGTCGGGAGGAGCACCAGTACCTTGCACAGGCGGCCACACCTGCTATGCTGAATAGGAGCCGTGCGAGGGGATGGGAAGATCGGAAGGGATAGACAAGGAAGAGGGAAGGAAGCGGCCGCGGCCTTAAGTTAGGTACCATCCTGGTATTTGCCTGCAGGAGAAGTTGGAAACTACGGAAAATCACTTCGAGGAAGTCTGAAGTGGGAATCGAACCACCCTCTACTCAGTTGACCTCCCGAGGCTGAGTGGACCCCGTTCCAGCCCTCTTACCACTTTCCAAATTTCGTGGCAGAGCCGGGAATCGAACCGGAAGTGGCAGCTAATCACACTAATTACACCACAGAGGCGGACTTTAGGTATAATTAATTTTGAAAATTTGTATTGTTATGCGCCAATGTTTTTAGTACACTCCCGCATCAGGGCAGCATCTATACTGTGGGGAATCTTATAACTAACTAACCAACCAACCAACCAACCAACCAACCAACCAACCAACCAACCAACCAACCAAAACTAACTAACTAACTAACTAACTAACTAACTAACTAACTAAATAAATAAATAAATAAATAAATAAATAAATAAATAAATAAATAAATAAATAAATAAATAAATAAATAAATAAATAAATAAATAAAAAGCAGTGGAGATGGGGGTTACCATCTTGTGGCAAACTATCGCCTCAGCCGATAACTCGGCGAACGCTCCACTCTCGGGATGTGCTGAATACAGTACACACGAGCCTCGATAAAAGAGAATTCGTCCTTATATTCTATTGATTGTGGTGTAGCGGCATTTGTATTTTTATATGGAAAATAAAGCACTGAAGGGGGCGTACCAACGCTTGTTTCTCTTGGGAATGGGCCGATTACCTGGATTGACTTTTTTACAATTTGTTTTACGTCGTATCGACACATAAGTCTTATGGCGACGATGGGATAGGAAAGGCCTAGGAGTGGCAAGGATGCGACCGTGGCCTTAAGATACAGTCTCAGCATTTTCCTGGTGTGAAAATGGGAAACCACGGAAAACCATCTTCAGGGCTGCCGACAGTAGGGTTCGAACCCACTATCTCCTGGCTGAAAGCTCACAGCTGCGCGCCCCTAACAGCGCGGTCCACTCGCCCGGTGACCTGGATGTTAGGCCCCTTTAAACAACAGCAAGCATCATATCTTCGTCTGCTTCTTCCGCTCTCCCGCGGCTGCGGCAGTGCTCTTTAATTACTGTACACGCTTACCGCCAGAGCTCTGAAGCCGTCGTCGTTAGCAGTGGAAGGGGCCGGCAATATTATTATTATTATTATTATTATTATTATTATTATTATTATTATTATTATTGTTGTTATTGTTATTGTACCGGGCGGTACACCTCCACGCCGCGAATTCAAATATTGCGCCAGTTGAAACTTCTCTACAGGAGAAAGCCTGAACTTTAACAAACTGTATTAACTCAACGGTTTCTCGGAAGATGTCACTACTGTAAATTTGGTAATTTTGAAGTGTTCTGAACTGTATCTATTTTGATTTGTGTTTGTTTGCTCCGTATCAAGAAGTTTGGACATTCTCTAACAGATGTCTCTACCAAAACTTTGATAACGCACTCTGGTGTAAAGGAATGAACTTTCTTGAAGAAATTTAGCATTCATAAGTTTTGTTTTCACTAAATTTTGTTCTGTGGTTTGGGGGTTGGCAACAGTTATCCTTTCTTTCCGCCTGTTTTGAATTTAACCAATAACTAATTTTTGTAATTAATTTCTGACCAATAGTGTCTTTCTTTCTCGATGTTGATGTGTAACTTTTAGCGACCCAATAAAATTGAGGGGGTGTGTCTACTCATTCTTGAAAGGTCTCGAATTCTCCACAAGGGTATAAAAACTGCTGATTTTCTTGTCTCGGGGCCACTTCAGTAACATCTCTCTTAGTGTGTGAATATGTAGCAGGGGCCGGGAAGCGCCTCTTTCTTCAAGCAGCAGTTCATCTACAAGGCAATGGCCTGTTATCATCTTCATTTCTTGCTAGCTCAGCAGTTTTACTCTCGGGGAGGGTTCGAAACCTTTAGTATGTAACCTACCTTTTTAAAATGTAAATTCTTTTCTGTCTATCTATCAATTACAAATCTGTAAAGCGGGGATAGAGAGTGCTTCACCCTTTCGAACTCCCCTTCATTTTTGAAAAAGGAGGTGACTACGTTTTCATAACCGTTCTTCTCTTCTTTAATATAGTAAAGTTTTCTCATACGTGTCACCTCCCTAGCTTGGGATTAGCCCCTGTATGATCGGCCTAGCGCCACATAGGTTTTAGACAAAACTTGGTGTAGGAGTGCAAGTTATCGCCTCCATTCATTTGGTATTTTGGGCCATTTTCTTAACCTGTTTTGTGTTCTTCATGCGAAGGCCCCGTAGGTTGGGTATTAATTACCCCTGTTTCCTTGTGTGCCTTAAGGGCAGATAGAAATGAAGGTTGTTGTAGCCTTTTATAGGCTTGTAAAATTGAGAGCGGGTCTGCTCTTTTTCTTAACATTGTAATTAGGAGCAAGTGCTCCTCGTACTTTGGGGTTTTCTGCCCTTCAGCAATTGCGGTTGTGAGCTGAGAGCTCAGGAATTAGACTTGGGGCTCGAAGCCCAAATCTTGTAACAAACTGTAATTTGTTAATTTGTTGATCTGCTACTTGGTACCTGTTATACTTTGTTAATTGTTGATTTTGAAAAGAAAATATAACCTTTGTTAAAGTTTTAAATTAACTTTAATTTTGTAGTTGAGACCTATTCCAGCCCGCACCTTCTTTCACCTCTAACTACCACGGATATCTCCGTAACAATTATTATTATTATTATTATTATTATTATTATTATTATTATTATTATTATTATTATTATTATTATTATTATTACTATTATTATTATTATAAATATTACGAAGGCCATCAAGGGTGAGCATCGCCGACGTGGAAATATTTTCAGTCTTTTTTTCATACAATTTGCTTTACTTCGCTCTGACACAGACTGGTCTTATGGCGACGATGGGATAGGAAAGGGCTTGGGATGAGAAGAAAGCGGCCGTGGCTTTAATTAAGGTACAGCCTCAGCATTTGTCTGGTGTGAAAATGGGAAAAAACGGAAAACCACCCTAAGGGCTGCCGACAGTGGGGATTGAACCCACTATCTCGGGAATGCAAGCTGACGTCTACGAGACCCAAACCGCGCAGCAACTCACTCGGTTTCAGTTGTCATGGTAACGGACTAACTGGAGATGGTAATGATTGTTGTGATGGTTTTTGTAAGTTACAAGACTACGTAGTTGTTAGCTCGTATTTATCAGGAAGATAATGAACATCACTATTAAAATCGGAAGAGAAATGTGAAATCGAAATGCTATGGATATACAGTACATCAATCGTGGAGGTGGGGGTGGGGTGGGACGGAAGGAATCATTAATTGGGGGGGGGGGGGGGTTGAAAGCATAGGCCTCGAGTACCCAAATATCGCTGAGCTAGAAAACAAAATGTGATGAGATGACTTACAATGTCCCACCAAGAACATTACACTAATGAATTGGTAATAATTATTATTGTTGTTTGATTTCTCTCTTCTGCTGTCACTCACGTCTCCTATTACAGAAACAAAACGTTCAAAGACGGTTATACAACTGTTAGTGTAAACTGTAGTGTCTTTACATTCGTTTATTTTGTAATTGTTTGAGATCCTTTTCCGTTTTAGTCAACGAGAGCGTATCAGAGGTTTTCAGATTTCCTGTCTGTCTGTTCCACCATCATCAGAAAACGTGACTGAATCCATTTTACCAAAGTTCCTATTTGGAGAAGACTTATCCAGAAGCAGTTTTCGATGTGTTTACGATTTAACAACAACTTAATATAGGAAGACCAAGAGAGTTATTTAATGTTGGTCATACACTATTGATTTTCTGTAAAAACTGTAGACTTTATGTGAAATACAAATTTTCGTTTACTTTCCGAATTCCCGGCGAAAATTTCTCTTTTCTGCGGGGTTTAGTGACTGACGCCCTCGCAGCTCGATAGCGAGTCTTCCAGTTGTCACAGCAACGTCTCAATCTGCTTGCCAGCAGGGAAGTAACGTAATTTAGCCGAACAGTGGACCCAATTTGGTGGAAAAAACACCAGGAGAGAGAGAGGCTACTGTGCAGTGTAGTCCATTATTCACACTGTCAGGTATTTTCTGGAATTCCCAATAATTATTACTGCATTTATCCTCTATTTTTTATTGTCTACTTTGATTTCTTGGTTGCCTCTATTGATTCTGCCTTGCCTCTTTGACTTAAGCAAAAACATAATCACATCAGTCATCATTTTATCTGAATACTTAACAAGCCGTACACCTAAATTTCTTCTGTTATCGATTTAAAAAATCCGTAACTGACATGATCAGAATTTAGTGAGGAGTGTTGTCGCTACGCGAGGGTTGCGGGCTCCACCTTCCCCCTCTCCTCCCCCCCCCCCCCCCCGAGGAAAAAATGTGAGAGCAGTGGTTGACTACAGCGTACTGCGGACACGAATTCTGCACAGGTGGACGAAAGTCAACCGAGAGGTTTCACCTCGGGGCGTGGCCATCGGCTACAAGAAATAGACAGCAATTTGTGTCACATTTTTAGAACTTAAATTTGCATGTAGAAAAAAATGTTCGTGTTGTACTTTGGACATTTGTACATAGAAGAGATATGTTTATTTTATTGTGTATGTTCCGGTACTTGAATGTCCGCTTGTAGTAGATTAATGCTGCATTTGAATTCTTCTGTCCGCCTCTGTATTTGCCCTATCCAATGCAACAATTGGCTTTACGTCGCGCCAACACAGATAGGTTTTATGGCGACGATGGGATAGGATGGGATAGGAAAGGCCTAGGAGTGGGAAGGAAGCGGCCGTGGCCTTAATTAAGGTACAACCCCAAGCATTTGCCTGGTGTGAAAATGTGAAACAACGGAAAACCATCTTCAGGGCTCCCGATAGTGGGGTTCGAACCCACTATCTCCTGGATGCAAGTTCACAGTCGCGCCTCTCTAACCGCACTGCCAACTTGCCCAGTTTTTTTTTTTGCCTTATCCGTCAGTATCTTTAAATATTTTCGATTATTTTCAACTCCCCAGTTACCTGTCTTAATTTCCCCTTATGAATGTATTTTCATCGAATTATGATAAGGCAAGATAAGATGAACTACTGCCACTTACGTTGCAAACTGTCTGATCAAGTCTGGGTAGACATATTTGCGAATATTGGGACGGAAAGTTCAGTCTATATAAGAACTCGCCAAAAGAGCTTAGAGCTATCTTTAAGGACGAGAGAGCTCTATTGTCAGGCAGTTTCTGCGGAGGACCTCGATGAATGAACTCAATATGTTACATGCATAAATATTCCTGTCGTGTCCTTTCGATTATAATTACAATGAACCCCAAGCAGCGAGAAATTCCCTTTTTTTAAATCTCACAACTTGTTTTACGTCGCACCGACATAGCGGAATTATTAATAATAATGTTTATTATTATTGTTATTATTATTATTATTATTATTATTATTATTATTATTATTATTATTATTATTATTATTATTAATATAGAGTTGTAACAACATTTTAAACCAGTCCTACATAATGTAGACAGTCGTAAGTCTGTTAAACTGGAAAGGAAGAACGTTGATGCAATAGGCTTCGAAACAGTGCTTCGGGGCCAATATTCAGATGCAACCGAGGAACCAGCTCTGGAAGAAAGCTAAATATTATGCCCTCGGACCCAATTTGGAGAATTAGTTACAAGTCCACGCTTCAACGTTGAGAGCTTCTGGGTAGACTAATATACAATAGATGATAGGGTGGATGCATTCTAGGTATATCCTCACTCGCGAGGAAAGTCCGATTCCATGGCAAACTGGTTAGCATGCTGACCTTTGGTCCAAGGGGCCCGAGTTCGATTCCTGGCTAGGCCGGGATTTTAACCTTGATGGATTAATCCCTCTGGCTTGGGACTGATTGTCTGTGTGTCGTCTTCAGCATTATATTTCATCCCACCATCTGCGTCTGACGAGAAGACGCAGAAGCTTCTAGATACGGTACGAGTAACAGATACTACAGTCTAAATTACAAACATCAGTCGTGAAGACTGTGCGAGCTCTTTGAAACAGATGCATGCTCATAATAAAACTGTTCAGCGTACTCGCCTTAGGTTCAGAGGGTCCCGGGTTCGATTCCCGGCCGGGTCGGGTTTTTAACCTTAATTGGTTAATTCCAATGGCACGGGGGCTGGGTGTATGCGTTGTCTTCATCATCATTTAATCCTCATCACGACGCGCAGGTCACCTACGGGAGTCAAATAGAAAGACCTGCACCTGGCAAACCAAACCCTTCCTGGGATATCCCGGCACTAAAAGCCATACGACATTTCATTTCATTTTGTTCATTATCCAATTTTTACAGAAAATGTGTACAATTGCACTACCACTTTGAAACTTCACGACACATCAGTTCGCAAGAGTCATCGGGGATGGAACAAATGCCTTGAGACTTGATAGGCAAATGCGCAGCGACCATGCTTACCCTTTGCACCTCTTACCGCGCGTCCACGCGACTTCTCGTCATACGACCTTAGTAGGGAGGGCCCCACCCTCATAGAAGCGCAGGTCGCCCATGAGCGTCAACTCGAAAGACCTGCACAAGGCCTCTCCGGATGCCATACGCCATTAATTACTCACAGGTGTGAGGGAAAAAAGAGAATTCGTTAGACTATCCGTCCTTCTTCCATTACAATGTAAACAGTAATTCAGTTATACGATGCACTGTACAGGCTTTAGCATGGATACTTCGATAGAATAGCTTCAAAGTAAACCTTTACGGATTGAGGATTAATATTTCGGGTGGCCTGGTACATTCTTCATATATTTTGATTAAAGCATTGCCCTTCTGTTGGCATACACATCTAAATTATTATTATTATTATTATTATTATTATTATTATTATTATTATTATTATTATCTTAATCACTACCCTCCAGGGGTGGTTTTTCCTCTGACTCAGCGATGGATCTCACCTCTACCGCCTCAAAGGTAGTGTCCTGGAGCGTGAGACTTTGGGTCGGGAGATACAACTGGGAAGGAGGATCAGTACCTTGACTAGGCGGCCTCACCTGCATGCTGAACAGGGGAGGATTGGAAGGGATAGACAATGAAGAGGGTAGGAAGCGGCCGGGCCTTAAATTAGGTACCATCCCGGCATTTTCCTGGATGAAAAGTGGGAAACCGGGGATAACGCCTTCGAGGATGGCTGAGGTTGGAATCGAACCCCCCTACCCCCTCTACTCAGTTGACCTCCCGAGGTGGTGGTGGTGATTATTGCTTTATGAGGAAGTACAACTGGGCTGAGTGGACCCCGTTCCAGCCCTCGAACCACTTTTCAAATTTCGTGGCAAAGACGGGAATTGAACCCAGGTCTCCGAGGGTGGCACCTAATCACACTAACCACCACACCACAGAGGCGCTCAATAATAATAATAATAATAATAATAATAATAATAATAATAATAATAATAGGCCTATGTATGACATTCCTTCAACTATTGTACATTTGAAGAGAAGTCGCAGTGGAGGAATTTTACTTTCTTTAACGACCTATAAATCTGCATATAGGAGGTCATTCATTTTCAGATTTTGGGAAATTCCAACCGAATATGACAGGAATCCATCCCCTGATCTTGAGGCGAGGGAAGTGAGCGTCATAACCAACTACAATACCTAATCTGTCATGCATAATTACGATTCTTTCATAAGTAGTTCAAAAAGTAAGAAATTTTCATCCAGCCATCGTTAGAAGGTGTAGTGGTGGTTTCAGAGGAAGGTTACCGTGAATGGAATTGCAGAATTAGAGTTTGATGTGATATGTTGCAAAACTACTTAAGAGAGAGCCAATTGTATCAGGTCAAGTGTTAGGTAGCCTGACGAAGCCCTAGCAAGGTTAATGGTATAGAAACATGACGAAAGGTTCAACCTGTTACACCTAAGACATGGTAAATATAGGTGCTATATTAACAGCGAATTCCGAAGGTAACTCCACTTCATCCAATACAAATTTTAATAATCGGTTGTGGTTGGGCGCCTTAGTGCGTCGTCCAACGAATACCTACAAGTCTTCTTCTTCCACTTTCCGCGAGTGCAACTGTGTCACACATATGTGGATTTGGTCCTGTTTTACGAATGGATGCCTTTCCTGACACAACCCTATGTGGAGGGAAGTAATAACTATCGGGTGCTTCTGTGGTGGTTGGTAGTGTGGTGTGTTGTTCGAATTTTAGGAAGAGAGTGCTGGGACAAACGAACACCCAGTCCTCGAGCCAGAATTAATCAGACGCGATTAAAATACCCGACCCGGACGGAATCGAACCAGGGACTGTCTGAACCGAATGTCTCAACGCCAATTGTATCAGGTCAAGTGTCAAGTCGGCTGAAGAAGCCCTAGCAAGGATAATGATATGGAAACATGACAAGTCCGACAAACGAATACCTACAAGTATTGCTGTAATTCCCCAGAAAGTGCTCCAGAGACAAATATGACTCCAACAACGTAGCGCAGCTGTGTTGAAACACCCGATCTCGTTAGGCATATATGGCATGTGCAGGTACAGTTCTAGCCACACTCTGCGTGAACGATAGCGAGAGTACTTATTGGTAGGATTCTGCGACATCTCTTCCTCCACCCCCACCACCATGATACACCACTCCAAAAGGAAAATAGAGTTTGTAGTCCTAAGTGATTGTTGAGGTGATCAGTTGCGAGATTTCTAGATTTACGTGCAATTCGAACAACAGAAAGGTGACTTTTCACTTTAAACCTCGCACGTGTTTTGGCCGGGATTCGAACAACGTCTGCCTTCGTGAGGAGTCAGTGACGATGCAATTCGGCTATCGCGCTGGTTATATCCTACATGAATGGTTCAAGTAATCACTAGTTCCACAATTAATTCTTGGCTACCGTGACGGCATGTAAGCAGACGCAGGCAAATCACAGCGTTGCCTTGCCAAATGGCAGTCTCAACGCCGAGTTGCAAAGGAACAAGTCGCTCGTGGTCCCATTCCACCTGGACAATTCTAATGAGGTCTAGAAATGTCTGTGGAGGTTGTAGAAAATTTAAAAGAGCAGTTTCAAACTGTTCCATGCATACTTAATGCAGTTGATATCCGGTGAATTGATACCCGCCAGTCCCACGAAGTTCCTCACGGAAGCACCTCGGTGAGAGCGAGTGGTGTCATCAACGAAAATTAATTCAGCGCCATATTCACTTCGAAAGTGTTGTACAAATGGACGAAGAATTTCATCGGTAGGCCGCTGGGCAGTTAACATGCCTCTAAGGAGTACGACGGACATGCATAATCCTAGGTCAAAACATTACACCTCCACCTCCGAATACATGCAGCTCTTGAACATGCTGGTACAGCCCACCATGTCCTTTACGTCTCCACACCCTTTGTAGTCCTATACCTGCCATAAGTGATATTCGTGTTTCATCTACAAACATGTCATCACGCCATTCATCCAACGCTAATTAAGATGATGGACGCCCATCTTCTCCTCTCAGCACGGTGTGATGTTCTAGCGGAACACGTCGAATTGACCTTATCTGGGCACTGTACAGCCAACTGAGTACAATTTGTACAGACACATGGACCTCACTTCACGTGTTCACCCTCGGTCAACCTTACTCTTTACGGAAGATCCTTTATCTCGTTTATCCAGGCTCTGAACTTAAGGTAAATCCGGGACAGATGCCGCCCCGGTAGAGATGCCGCATACACTGTAGCTAAAGGTTCCCATCGTTACAGCTAGATGGCAGTATGTGTGGTTTTTCAGTTTCTAAGGAAGAACTGCTGTCTGCGAGTGTGACGAAATTTGCTCGTATATTACGCCAATTATAGCCGATATCATGAGGCGAGTACATGTTTCCTCCTGACAAAGTTTTTGCGTGTGTTAATTTATTGTATATTAAGTTGGCGTCAAATGCTTAAATCAGACGTTTTTAGTACAGTAGACGTCAGAAACATAACTGTAGTTGAGAGTAAGCTAATTTTGGGCCATGATAGCCTTGAGGTATGAAAACAGGAGGGTGCAGCGTCTCTCCCTGATAGTTGGCCTTCGGGCTGAGCAGCGGTCGCTGTGCAGGCCAGAGCCATTTCAAGGGTGTTAAGTGCCTTGGGGTTTTATATATCACAGTGAAGAATCCATTGCAATGCACATTTATAGTAAATCGAAATTAAAATATGATTTTAATGTTGTAAATTATCAGATAGATTTTTTCCATTGAATGATTATATTATGTGGATATAATTGTCTTGTAGTACGTTCTAGTGTTCGGTTATATTAAAGTTGAAGAAATTGGCTTAAATTTGATTTTGTCATTAATTATTTTACTCGCGGCATCTCTCCCGAGCAAAGTCGGCATCTATACCGGGATCCAGGGAGAGACGCCGCAGATGCAACAATTCCTTTGTTCACTCCTTTCTCCCATTTACTTTCAATTGCCAATATTTTGTTCATCCCTGATCAAATGTACATGTTTTCAAATTATGCTCGATGAATTCGCAACAATTTTTAAAGTAAATATACCGAGATATAACAAAAGACATAAAAAGTGCGGCAACTCTCCCGGAATTACCCTATTTCTTGAATCAGTATCCCAGAGGCACCTGTCAGATCCTCCTCCACTGCAGTTGCTCTCAAGAAGTCATCTCGTAATTGATGATCAGTCGAAGTTTGTCGCCTCTGTGCTACTACGCGGATGTAATGATCTTGACGTGGCGTTGTCACCCTCGGTCTGTCAGTCACATCGTTGTTCTTACGGCACTGTTTCCACATTTCTGACACTGCACTCTGGGTAACTTCTACGTTGCGTGATAGTGCTGCTTGTGTATAGCCACCCTGATTTAGTGCCACAATTCTGGCTCGGTCAAATTGGGAAGTACGCATTGCACTTTAAACGTAAACATTAGCTGAAGCTCGTTCTGCACTGCATACAGAGTGTATCAGAACTATACCGATAAAAAAAAAAAAAAAAAAAAAACGATCAGGGATGCTCTTCGTGTTAGGTTAAGAATGATGGTGCAATCGGATTGGCGGAGAACATTTTCCTTTTCGAAAAAACGACGTTACGTTGTTACTTCTCGGCACGCGATTCGTCCAGCTGACCTCGTATTACTTCGTAATCTGCAGACCTTCGTTTGGTAGGCGAAGGTAGGGCTGTGGCGCCATGAGGTCTGGCGGTGGCTCCTTCGATTCAGGAGGTCCCGGGTTCGATTCCTGGCCAGGTCAGGGATTTTAATTTTATTTGTTTAATTCCTCTAGCTTAGCTGAACGGGCATCCCTGTGGTCTCTAGTTCAGAGGACTTCCGGTTCGGGGATTTTGCCTTTGTCCGGTTAATTTCTCTAGTTCGAGGGTTGGTTGATTGGTAGTGTTCGTTCAAAAACGCAATACTAAATACCTCCCTCCTCAAAGGGTTGGCTTCGGGAAGAGCATCCAGCCGTAAAAATGAGCTAAATCTTTACAAAAATGCCGATCCCACGTAGTTGGAAAAATGCCAAGAAGAAGAAGAAATTGTCCTGGCGGTCCGACTTCTTAACTGAATGGCCAGGTCGAGATCTTCGGTTCAACCGGCCTCGATTCTCAGCCGGGTCGGGGATTTCAACCTCATGTGGTTAATTCTTCTAATCTGAGATTACGTGTTTGTGCTTACCGTGCGATTTAACGCGTACAGCTATGGAGCCAAGTTCTGGATACGGGATACGAGTGGGTTTGAACCCCACCTTCGGCTGTCCTGAATGGTTTTCCGTGGTTTCCCATTTTCACTTCCAGGCAAATGCCGGGATAGACAGTTCCTATTTATAGACCACAGCCGATTTCTTCCATCTTCTTACCCAGTTTCATTCACCAACTTTAATGTCATCTTCATTAGCTCCTCAACTCACGTTGGCGTCAGGAAGAGCATCCGGCCGTAAAACATTGCCTCATTTCAACCCCGATCCCGTACAGGAAACTGTACCAGGGGATAGACAGGTATACACTGTGTTTGTCTCAATACACACCTCTTCATAAATCCAACACACCACACAACATTACACTACCAAGCAACGTGCAATGGAGTATATATCCTTTCACATAGGATTGGCGTCAAGGACATCCAACCAAAAAACAGAGCCAAATCCACGTGTGCGACACAGTTCACACCCATGATCCCAGCAGGGTGTGAGTAAAGACGAGGAAGAAGAAAAGTGGTCTGGCGCAGTGGACTCAGAACCGGCATAATCGGGTTCGATTCCGGGCAACTTCAGGTAGGATTTTTACTAATGACTGTAGGAAGGTCAACTGGTCCCAAGAACGCAATTAGACCGGAGTCCTCTTCCAAACTCATACAAACAAGAGGAGGTAAACTAGATAAAATATGAGTACGGTACTCGAAACTATAAACAGAGTCCTGATGATTTCATTGATTGATAATCTTTAATATCGATCTTTTTACGTCGCACCGACACAGATAGGTCTTATGTCGACGATAGGACAGGAAAGGGCTAAGAGTGAGAAGGAAGTGTTCATGGTCTTAATATACAGCCACAATATTTACCTGGTGAGAAAATGTGAAACCCAGGAAAACCATCTTCAGTGCTGCCGACAGTAGGGTTCGAAAACACTATCTCCCGAATACAAGCTCGCAGCTGCGCGAACTTAATCTCATGGGCAACTCCCTAGGTTTGGCCGGTTTATGGCTGATAATTTCTAAAATATGACTGAAGTTTTTCACCAAAGGACTGTCGGCTGCAAAAAACAAATACCAGTTCCTAAATGCAGATCTCAAGAATGAACGCAGCAGACCATAGTTTACAACTCACTCCGGCTATAAAAATGAATGAGAATAGATTTAAACTCCAACAGATTAATATTCAGTAATATAATACAAACTTGCTCATCTGCAAGACATACAGTAGAAGTCCGATAGTCCGGCACGATCGAGACCGGCTCGGTGCCGGATTACCGAAAATGCCGGACTATCGGGCGGTACCTCTTACTACGATGTAGGTTAAGGCGTACAGCGAAAACAGCTCTAACACCGCGTTTTGCAGTAAAATGTTGATCAGCAGAATCATTAGTTTAATAACACACTCCTCTTTTCAAACGTGTTGTTTCTTATTGTCATTCCATAATAATGCCGAAGTTCATCGATATTTTTATCTGTAAGTCTTCCTTTACCATTTAGAGTCTTTCCATCTACAACTTCTCTTTTTCTTCTGTCCGCTTCAGTTTTTGAAGGCATGTTCCCACCCGTTTTTGAACGTGGCCCATACATTCAATTTTTTAAATCTGGTTTTTTATCATATGGTTGGCTTTCCAGTACTCAGTGTAGCACACAGCCTTCCAGACTGAATATTTCCAGAGATAGAGATATTTAAGTAAGTCAATGCATAACAAATGGATTGTATCAGATACATTTGCACTATTTACTTTGAAAAAATAAAAAATACACTTCCAATGGTTTCGACAAATGCATCAAATTGTTCAGGAGAGATCGTTATTAAGAGACAATAATATTAAAAATCCTGGAATGGTGCCGGACCATCGGGCGTTCCGGACTATTGGAATTCTACTGTAGAGGGGAATCGGGTAATATGGAATAGTCGGGCAATAAGGAATACCACAATATCTTGCCTGAAAGGTACTGCTCTCAGGTGGAAACTCGTCGAATTACGGTAAATGTTCTCATGATGCTTTGTATTTAGTGAGTGAGTGAGTGAGGTTAGTGCGTGGAGCAAGAATATTTGTTTTTCATATTTGAAAAGCTTTTGCAGGTAATTCTTTTAAAGCTTGTATTAATTACCAAAACTGAGTTTAGTCCTGGGAAATCCAAGAGTTGCTTATATTGTTACACCAGTGTAACTTCCTTGTTGTGCAAAGTTTAGGGCATGACGAATTCTTTAATTCAGACATGGTGTGTCGGGATATATGGAATACTGTTTTAGTTTCAAAGTAAAATGACGTTTAAAATTCATTGCATTAATCCTGGTATATTATAACATTTAATTACCTATAGATCTCAGTTTCTGTATCTGTGACTTTTGTCACTGAATGAACAAGTGACTGTAAAAAGAAAACTCTGAATAATTAGTGTATACAGATTATCATTTAAGTTAATTACCAATTTTATTCTTTCGATTTTTTAAATTTCTATACGTCGACCTGTAAGAACGTTCCTTAAATATAACTAAATGAATTTATTGAAGCTGTATTTTAATTTACATATTATTTACCCTACTATTCCATATTAGACGACTATTCCGTATTACCCACCAAGTGCAACTTTTTGAAAGAAATAATGTTGACGTGAAGGCATTAACAATTTACAATTTAAAAATATAGAGAATCTTGGCTAATTATTTGAATTTTCAAACCATATTTATTTATATTTCATAACTGATTTCGGTAAGAAGTTATACTGCCAAAAGTAAATGGTATTCCATATTATACGACTCTATCTATAGAATGCGTCAAGCTATCCTCAGCATCAACCAAGTGGTGAGTTGTTTTGAAATGTCCCCAGCTCTGTTGTTAGAAGTAATGAAGATATGCTGATAAAAAGTGCCACATCACGATACCGATGTGTACATCCCGTTCTTGTATACGAACCTCTTGTTTCTGGCCTCGACTCCGATTTTTGCGTTCGGCACTTGATATGGATTTGGCCAAGTTCTACGGCCAGATGCCCTTCCTGACCCCAAACTTATATAGGGGGATGTATTCGCTATTGCGTGATTCTGTGGTGGTGACTCATGGATACTTTGAACTCTTCAGCCAAATACCGTCAAAATGACCATAGTCAAAAACTAGTAGGGCCTACTTCTCCTTTCTTGCCTTGCCCCAGTTACTTGGAATCGGTACATCGTATGGATTAAGCTTACTTTTATGGCCGGATGCCTTTCCTGACACCAACCCTATGTGGACGGATATATGTTATTGGTTTTACCTCCCACTATCTACTATCTCAGAAGAGCCTCCGTGGCTCAGACGACAGCGCGTCGGCCTCTCACCGCTGGATACCGTGGTTCAAATCCCGGTCACTCCATGTGAGATTTGTGCTGGACAAAGTGGAGGCGGGACAGGTTTTCCTCCGGTTTTCTCTGTCATCTTTCATTCCAGCAACACTCTCCATTCTCATTTCATAGCATCTATCAGTCATTAAAATATCACTTTGGGAGTGGCGACTCCATCGTACCAATAGCCTATATATGGTTCATTCATTACATCCCTGATCCGGTCAAAGACTGGAAAACAGGTTGTAGGTTTTCATTTTTTATCTACTTGTTGACGGTTTTCGGAGACGCAAAGGTGCTGGAATTTTGTCCCACAGGAGTTCTTTTACGTGTCAGTAAATCTACCCGGGGTTTTAAAGCTGGATACCCTTGCTGTTGCAACGTGATTTTTCAAGTGAAAATCCCATCCAACAATCGTCGTGATTTGAACCTGGACCACCTGGGTAAAGTAAACTCGTATCCTTATGTATCTGGGCTGGAAGCCTGTTTTGTTCATTAATAAATACCAAATACCAAACTCGTATCCTCGCCCCGAGGTGGTGCAGCTCTTTTCAGGCACACTCCCAATAAATGAGCTGCGTGTACCATTTTAGCCGTATATCAACTCTCCCGCATTCATGAAGTCTCTGGCAGTACTGAAAATCGAACGCGGACCTCAGAGGACGGTAACTAATATGTTAAGCTACGGAGGCAAACTGCCATCTCGGTGGCAAGCCATCTGCTAAGCCTCTCGGTCAAAAAGTAATATTAGTGTAGTCTACTGAAAGATATTTGGGAGTAGGTTCACTGTCTGGAACTGAGAAAAAGAATTTAAAATGTGTTTCAAAATTGCATAAAAGAAAATCCACAGCCTGTTTCCAGTCGTTCGACCGGGTTAACCCTTTACTGCATGAATTATTTTTCGTTTTCGTTTGGTGAAGAAAATTTCAAGCTTCAATGTTCAACTTACGTTCAGCTTTTAACATTCAAAGACCGAACATTACTGCCTACTGGCCATGGGTACGTATTGCAGGGCGCAAGTATACTTGCACGACCGTAGGTCGGTAATGTCTTTGAGGTTGAGCCAGAGGTACTTCTGAAGCCTGTGGTAATGTGATGGGGAGGGCCCACGTAAAGTAAACGGTGGTTGGTACGCGTGGATGCTGACGGGGTGGAAGGAGTACCTTTGGTTGTAGGGCTGTTTTGTCTTATGTTATGTAAAAAAAAACAAGGCATCACTGGTATATGTCTTTAAATGACTGTACAGTTAAAGGTGTGCCGGAAAACTACCTCTGTCCACAATCTGTATCCATTTATACAGGTGTAAAGTTGTATGTTGCCTGAGGGCAACAGTATGCAGTAAAGGGTTAAGAACGGAATGATTGAAGCCCCCACCTAGCGACGAGGATAGGAATTGTGCCTGCTGCCGAAGCCTGTCGCACTCCTCTGGGGCAATGATTAATGACAGACATATGAAATGTAATGACATTGGAGCGTGTTGCTGGAATGAAAGATGACACAAAAACCAGAGTACCCGGAGAAAACCTGTCTCACCTCCCTTTGTCCAGCACAAATCTCACGGAATTTGAACCACGGAACCCAGCGGTGAGAAGCCAGCACGCTGTGCCTGAGCCACACGGAGGCTCTTCAAAATGGCATGGTATAAATAGGCCTCTAATTTCTTTTAACTTGTTTTTGGCCGTTGTAATAATTCTTGTCACCATAGTGACGGAAGGTCATATGTATATTACTACCACGAAGACTTTCGTTCCACAGAAATATCGTTAGATACTTTCAAGGAAACTCGTCCATGACAATCAGATGTAAGCATTATGTAAGAAAACAGTTTAACTTAATTAAGAGAAACACATCTATCAGTCATTAAAATATCACTTTGGGAGTGGCGACTCCATCGTACCAATAGCCTATATATGGTTCATTCATTACATCCCTGACCCGGTCAAAGACTGGAAAACAGGTTGTAGGTTTTCATTTTTTATCTACTTGTTGACGGTTTTCGGAGACGCAAAGCTGCTGGAATTTTGTCCCACAGGAGTTCTTTTACGTGTCAGTAAATCTACCCGGGGTTTTAAAGCTGGATACCCTTGCTGTTGCAACGTGATTTTTCAAGTGAAAATCCCATCCAACAATCGTCGTGATTTGAACCTGGACCACCTGGGTAAAGTAAACTCGTATCCTTATGTATCTGGGCTGGAAGCCTGTTTTGTTCATTAATAAATACCAAATACCAAACTCGTATCCTCGCCCCGAGGTGGTGCAGCTTTTAACATTCAAAGACCGAACATTACTGCCTACTGGCCATGGGTACGTATTGCAGGGCGCAAGTATACTTGCACGACCGTAGGTCGGTAATGTCTTTGAGGTTGAGCCAGAGGTACTTCTGAAGCCTGTGGTAATGTGATGGGGAGGGCCCACGTAAAGTAAACGGTGGTTGGTACGCGTGGATGCTGACGGGGTGGAAGGAGTACCTTTGGTTGTAGGGCTGTTTTGTCTTATGTTATGTAAAAAAAAACAAGGCATCACTGGTATATGTCTTTAAATGACTGTACAGTTAAAGGTGTGCCGGAAAACTACCTCTGTCCACAATCTGTATCCATTTATACAGGTGTAAAGTTGTATGTTGCCTGAGGGCAACAGTATGCAGTAAAGGGTTAAGAACGGAATGATTGAAGCCCCCACCTAGCGACGAGGATAGGAATTGTGCCTGCTGCCGAAGCCTGTTGCACTCCTCTGGGGCAATGATTAATGACAGACATATGAAATGTAATGACATTGGAGCGTGTTGCTGGAATGAAAGATGACACAAAAACCAGAGTACCCGGAGAAAACCTGTCTCACCTCCCTTTGTCCAGCACAAATCTCACGGAATTTGAACCACGGAACCCAGCGGTGAGAAGCCAGCACGCTGTGCCTGAGCCACACGGAGGCTCTTCAAAATGGCATGGTATAAATAGGCCTCTAATTTCTTTTAACTTGTTTTTGGCCGTTGTAATAATTCTTGTCACCATAGTGACGGAAGGTCATATGTATATTACTACCACGAAGACTTTCGTTCCACAGAAATATCATTAGATACTTTCAAGGAAACTCGTCCATGACTAAATCAGATGTAAGCATTATGTAAGAAAACAGTTTAACTTAATTAAGAGAAACACATCTTAGAGGCTAAACAGAACGATAATGCAATCTTGACTTGTTTCTGGCAAGCCGTCCCATAGAGCCCTAGCCTATAAGTAAATTACTCTATTTACAGCTGCCGTCACGTTTGCTTCGGGCACTTTGCCATCGAGTGAGAGTCTACATTAATTTAATTTCTTCCTCTAGAATGCTAATATTCAAGGTGCACCTTTAGGAGTAAGTGTGATTTTCTTTTGCATTATCTAGGTTCTTGGTTCTACACACTGCCATTTGTGCAATCAAAGTCACGTTTGTAGGAGAATGGTTGGTTCAAACAATTAAAACTGAATGTCTACATTTACCTTGGTGCATATGAATGTTAAATACATGCTAGTTTTAAAGTGATCGTAATTACTAAATTCTATGTCGCAGAAAACTTTTCCCTAACTTTGACATTTCATCAACCAGCCATATTTTAATTTGCGGACTAATATTTTTGTCAGAGTAAAATGAATCCCCAATTCCCAAAATGTCAAGAAAGTAGAAAAATATACCGCTTCCTATGATCATACAATGAAATGGAAAAATAATCAGCTGGTGCTAAACATATTGAATCAAATATTCTTATAGACTGAACGGACAGTATCTCTGCTCGATTTCTATGCTACGAATACATTGAAAACATTACCACAAGTCTGCAAGGCGTTATTCAATGTTTTATTTATCATTCCTTGGATAAAGAATATGGATCCTCTAAAGAAAACCCTTCACTTTGGAAGAGAATATTTTAAATTCTTATGAATCGCACCCTGATATCATTTGTTATTGAATATCTCAGGGAGAGACTGGACACTTGCATGGATTGTGAAAAAGAAATATAAAAATGTAAGAACCTATGGGGTAATAAATAACGAAAACTAAGCGCCATCAACGAATACTCCGTTAACATTTAAGAGGGATAAATTTTATTTAATAATTAAGAATAATTTACGCAGGGCTTATAAAAAAATCAAGACAGCAGACTTGTTTATATTTCATCACGGTTCATTCCAGATTTTTAGCGTACAGCAAGTTGAATTGGGCAGTTTTGGGGCTATCGCATTAAGGGGACATACATTCGCAGCGGCTGGAGAGAAAGTCTACGTTATCCGAATCAATACATGCAATGTGCTCGGTCAATTGTTTGAAGACAGGACGAAGCCGACGACAACTTTCAAATTTCCATGCAAATGACAAAAATAAAAACCATATTATATATGCTACCATCAGAAAAATCACGACTTTGTTTCATGTAGAAAATCATAAACATCACAA